>NC_088908.1:18365677-19056511 GCF_037157495.1 Lathamus discolor | reverse complement strand
TCCTCTGATCATGTTTAGCACACAGTGAGCTTTGAAGCTGTGACACAAACATTGCTGTCACTCCTCACTTTATCTCCTAAAAGTGCATTTGAAACCATCGTTTCTGGTGCGCTCTCTCGTTGCGAGAGGAGTTGTGACAGGGGAGGAGGAGCGCTTGGACTCTAATCCCACAGCCGAAGGGCCAGCTGGGAAACTCCTGCTGGGCATCTTCAGCACACAGTGAGCTTTGCAACTCTGAAACACACATTGCTGTCACCTCTCACTTTCCTACCTGAACGTCCAATTGAATCCCTCTTCTCCTGTGCTTTGCTCCTTGTGAGCAGTAGCCGAATATAGCCCATACGTTTGCACTCTGCTGAAACAGCAGAAGAGACAGTCCTGAAAGTTCCCACTGATCATCTTCAGCGCACAGCGAGCTTCGTAACTCTGCAACACACATTGCTGTCACTCCTCCCTTTCCTGCCTGAAAGACCAACTGAATCCACCATCTCTGTGCCCGCTCTCTGCTGAGCAGCAACAGGGAGAGTATAGCAGGAATGTTTAGACTGGGCTAAGACAGCAGAAGAGCCTTGCAAAAAAGCTCCTGCTGATCACGATTAGCACACAGTGAGCTTTCAAGCTGTGACACAAACATTGCTGTCACTCCTCCCTTTCCTGCATGAAAGACGAACTGATTCTACCATCTCTGTGCCCGCTCTCTGCTGAGCAGCAATAGAGAGAGTAGAGCAGGAAAGTTTAGACTGGTCTAAAACAGCAGAAGATCCTTGCAAAAAAGCTCCTGCTGATCATGTTTAGCACACAGTGAGCTTTGAAGCTGTGACGCAAACACTGCTGTCACTCCTCACTTTATCTCCTAAAAGTGCATTTGAAACCATTGTTTCTGGTGCGCTCTCTCGTTGCGAGAGGAGTTGTGACAGGGGAGGACGAGCGCTTGGACTCTAATACCACAGCCGAAGGGCCAGCAGGGAAACTCCTGCTGGGCATCTTCAGCACACAGTGAGCTTTGCAACTCTGAAACACATATTGCTGTCACCTCTCACTTTCCTAAATGAAAGTCCAATTGAATCCTACATCTCCTGTGCTTGCTCCTTGTGAGCAGTAGCAGAATATAGCACTTACGTTTGGACTCTGCTGAAACAGCAGAAGAGACAGTCCAGAAAGTTCCCACTGATCATCTTCAGCGCACAAAGAGCTTTGCAACTCTGAAACACACATTGCTGCCACTCCTCCCTTTACTGCCTGAAAGACCAACTGAATCCACCATCTCTGTGCCCGCTCTCTGCTGAGCAGCAACAGGGAGAGTATAGCAGGAATGTTTAGACTGGGCTAAAACAGCAGAAGAGCCTTGCAAAAAAGCTCCTGCTTATCATGATTAGCACACAGTGAGCTTTGAAGCTGTGACAGAAACATTGCTGTCACTCCTCACTTTATCTCCTAAAAGTGCATTTGAAACCATCGTTTCTGGTGCGCTCTCTCGTTTCGAGAGGAATTGTGACAGGGGAGGACGAGCGCTTGTACTCTAATCCCACAGCCGAAGGGCCAGCAGGGAAACTCCTGCTGGGCATCTTCAGCACACAGTGAGCTTTGCAACTCTGAAACACACATTGCTGTCACCTCACACTTTCCTACCTGAAAGTCCAATTGAATCCTACATCTCCTGTGCTTGCTCTTTGTGAGCAGTAGCAGAATATAGCACTTACGTTTGCACTCTGCTGAAACAGCAGAAGAGACAGTCCTGAAAGTTCCCACTGATCATCCTCAGGTCACAGCAAGCTTTGCTGCTCTGCAACACACATTGCAGTCAGTCCCCCCTTTCCTGCCTGAATGACCAACTGAATCCACCATCTCTGTGCCCGCTGTCTGCTGAGCAGCAACAGGGAAAGTATAGCAGGAATGTTTATACTGGGCTAAAACAGCAGGAGAGCCTTGCAAAAAAGCTCCTGCTGATCATGATTAGCACACAGTGAGCTTTGAAGCTGTGAGACAAACATTGCTCTAACTCATCACTTTAACTCCTAAAAGTGCATTTGAGTCCAACGTTTTTGTTGCCCTCTCTCATTTCAAGAGCAGATGTGACAGGGGAGGACGAGCGCTTGGACTCTAATCCCACAGCTGAAGGGCCAGCAGGGAAACTCCTGCTGGGCATCTTCAGCACACAGTGAGCTTTGCAACTCTGAAACACACATTGCTGTCACCTCACACTTTCCTACCTGCAAGTCCAGTTGAATCCTACATCTCCTGTGCTTGTTCTTTGTGAGCAGTAGCAGAACATAGCACTTACGTTTGGACTCTGCTGAAACAGCAGAAGAGACAGTCCTGAAAGTTCCCACTGATCATCTTCAGCGCACAGCGAGCTTTGCAACTCTGCAACACACATTGGTGTCAGTCGTCCCTTTCCTGCCTGAAAGACGAACTGATTCTACCATCTCTGTGCCCGCTCTCTGCTGAGCAGCAACAGAGAGAGTAGAGCAGGAATGTTTAGACTGGGCTAAAACAGCAGAAGAGCCTTGCAAAAAAGCTCCTGCTGATCATGATTAGCACACAGTGAGCTTTGAAGCTGTGACACAAACATTGCTCTATCTCCTCGCTTTATCTCCTAAAAGTGCATTTGAGTCCAACGTTTTTATTGCCCTCTCTCGTTTCAAGAGCAGATGTGACAGGAGAGGACGAGCGCTTGGACTCTAATCGCACAGCCGAAGGGACAGCAGGGAAACTCCTGCTGGGCATCTTCAGCACACAGTGAGCTTAGCAACTCTGAAACACACATTGCTGTCACTCCTCCCTTTGCTGCCTGAAAGCCCAACTGAATCCACCATCTCTGTGCCCGCTCTCTGCTTAGCAGCAACAGGGAGAGTATAGCAGGAATGTTTAGACTGGGCTAAAACAGCAGAAGAGCCTTGCAAAAAAGCTCCTGCTTATCATGATTAGCACACAGTGAGCTTTGAAGCTGTGACACAAACATTGCTGTCACTCCTCCCTTTATCGCCTAAAAGTGCATTTGAATCCATCGTTTCTGGTGCGCTCTCTCGTTTCGAGAGGAGTTGTGACAGGGGAGGACGAGCGCTTGGACTCTAATCCCACAGCCAAAGGGCTAGCAGGGAAACTCCTGCTGGGCATCTTCAGCACACAGTGAGCTTTGCAACTCTGAAACACACATTGCTGTCACCTCTCACTTTCCTACCTGAAAGTCCAATTGAATCCTACATCTCCTGTGCTTTCCTCCTTGTGAGCAGTAGCAGAATATAGCCCAAACGTTTGGACTCTGCTGAAACAGCAGAAGAGACAGTCCTGAAAGTTCCCACTGATCATCTTCAGCGCACAGCGAGCTTTGCAACTCTGCAACACACATTGCTGTCAGTCCTCCCTTTCCTGCCTGAAAGACGAACAGAATCCACCATCTCTGTGCCCGCTCTCTGCTGAGCAGCAACAGAGAGAGTAGAGCAGGAATGTTTAGAATGGTCTAAAACAGCAGAAGAGCCTTGCAAAAAAGCTCCTGCTGATCATGATTAGCACACAGTGAGCTTTGAAGCTGTGACACAAACATTGCTGTCACTCCTCACTTTATCTCCTAAAAGTGCATTTGAAACCATCGTTTCTGTTGCGCTCTCTCGTTGCGAGAGGAGTTGTGACAGGGGAGGACGAGCGCTTGGACTCTAATCCCACAGCCGAAGGGCCAGCAGGGAAACTCCTGCTGGGCATCTTCAGCACACAGTGAGCTTTGCAACTCGGAAACACACATTGCTGTCACCTCTCACTTTCCTACCTGAAAGTCCAATTGAATCCTACATCTCCTGTGCTTGCTCCTTGAGAGCAGCAGCAGAATACAGCACTTACGTTTGGACTCTGCTGAAACAGCAGAAGAGACAGTCCAGAAAGTTCCCATTGATCATCCTCAGCGCACAGCGAGCTTTGCACCTCTGAAACACACATTGCTGTCACCTCTCACTTGCCTACCTGAAAGTCCAATTTAATCCTAATTCTCCTGTGCTTTGCTCCTTCTGAGCAGTAGCAGAATATAGCCCATACGTTTGGACTCTGCTGAAACAGCAGAAGTTACAGTCCTGAAAGTTCCCACTGATCATCTTCAGCGCACAGTGAGCTTTGCAACTCTGCAACACACATTGCTGTCACTCCTCCCTTTCCTGCCTGAAAGACGAACTGAATCCACCATCTCTGTGCCCGCTCACTGCTCAGCAACAACAGAGTGAGTAGAGCAGAGATGTTTAGAATGGTCTAAAACAGCAGAAGAGCCTTGCAAAAAAGCTCCTGCTGATCATGTTTAGCACACAGTGAGCTTTCAAGCTGTGACACAAACATTGCTGTCACTCCTCACTTTATCTCCTAAAAGTGCATTTGAAACCATCGTTTCTGGTGCGCTCTCTCGTTTCGAGAGGTATTGAGACAGGGGAGGAGGAGCGCTTGGACTCTAATCCCACAGCCGAAGGGCCAGCAGGGAAACTGCTGCTGGGCATCTTCACCACACAGTGAGCTTTGCAACTCGGAAACACACATTGCTGTCACCTCTCACTTTCCTACCTGAAAGTCCAATTGAATCCTACATCTCCTGTGCTTGCTCCTTGAGAGCAGTAGCAGAATACAGCACTTACGCTTGGACTCTGCTAAAACAGCAGAACAGACAGTCCTGAAAGTTCCCACTGATCATCCTCAGCGCAGAGCGAGCTTTGCAACTCTGAAACACACATTGCTGTCACCTCTCACTTTCCTACCTGCAAGTCGAATTGAATCCTACATCTCCTGTGCTTGCTCTTTGTGAGCAGTAGCAGAACATAGCACTTACGTTTGGACTCTGCTGAAACAGCAGAAGAGACAGTCCTGAAAGTTCCCACAGATCATCTTCAGCGCACAGAGTGCTTTGCAACTCTGCAACACACATTGCTGTCACTCCTCCCTTTCCTGCCTGAAAGACCAACTGAATCCAGCATCTCTGTGACCGCTCTCTGCTGAGCAGCAACAGGGAGAGTATAGCAGGAATGTTTAGACTGGGCTAAAACAGCAGAAGAGCCTTGCAAAAAAGCTCCTGCTGATCATGTTTAGCACACAGTGAGCTTTGAAGCTGTGACACAAACATTGCTGTCACTCCTCACTTTATCTCCTAAAAGTGCTTTTGAAACCATCGTTTCTGGTGCGCTCTCTCGTTTCGAGAGGAGTTGTGACAGGGGAGGACGAGCGCTTGGACTCTAATCCCACAGCCAAAGGGCCAGCAGGGAAACTCCTGCTGGGCATCTTCAGCACACAGTGAGCTTTGCAACTCTGAAACACATATTGCTGTCACCTCTCACTTTCCTACCTGAAAGTCCAATTGAATCCTACTTCTCCTGAGCTTGCTCTTTGTGAGCAGTAGCAGAATATAGCACTTACGTTCGGATTCTGCTGAAACAGCAGAAGAGTCAGTCCTGAAAGTTCCCACTGATCATCTTCAGCGCACAGCGAGCTTTGCAACTCTGCAACACACATTGCTGTCAGTCCTCCCTTTCCTGCCTGAAAGACAAACAGAATCCACCATCTCTGTGCCCGCTCTCTGCTGAGCAGCAACAGAGAGAGCATAGCAGGAATGTTTAGACTGGGCTAAAACAGCAGAAGAGCCTTGCAAAAAAGCTCCTGCAGATCATGATTAGCACATAGTGAGCTTTGAAACTGTTACCCAAACATTGCTGTCACTCCTCAATTTATCTCCTAAAAGTGATTTTGAATCCATCGTTTCTGGTGCGCTCTCTCGTTTCGAGAGGAGTTGTGACAGGGAAGGACGAGCGCTTGGACTCTAATCCCACAGCCGAAGGGCGAGCAGGGAAACTCCTGCTGGGCATCTTCAGCACACAGTGAGCTTTGCAACTCGGAAACACACATTGCTGTCACCTCTCACTTTCCTACCTCAAAGTCCAATTGAATCCTACATCTCCTGTGCTTGCTCCTTGAGAGCAGGAGCAGAATACAGCACTTACGTTTGGACTCTGCTGAAACAGCAGAAGAGACAGTCCAGAAAGTTCCCATTGATCATCCTCAGCGCACAGCGAGCTTTGCAACTCTGAAACACACATTGCTGTCACCTCTCACTTTCCTACCTGAAAGTCTAATTTAATCCTACTTCTCTTGTGCTTTGCTCCTTGTGAGCAGTAGCAGAATATAGCCCATACGTTTGGACTCTGCTGAAACAGCAGAAGAGACAGTCCTGAAAGTTCCCACTGATCATCTTCAGCACACAGAGAGCTTTGCAACTCTGCAACACACATTGCTGTCACTCCTCCCTTTCCTGCCTGAAAGACCAGATGAATCCACCATCTCTGTGCCCGCTCTCTGCTGAGCAGCAACAGGGAGAGTATAGCAGGAATGTTTAGACTGGGCTAAAACAGCAGAAGAGCATTGCAAAAAAGCTCCTGCTGATCATGTTTAGCACACAGTGAGCTTTGAAGCTGTGACACAAACATTGCTGTCACTCCTCACTTTATCTCCTAAAAGTGCATTTGAAACCATCGTTTCTGGTGCGCTCTCTCGTTTCGAGAGGAATTGAGACAGGGGAGGACGAGCGCTTGGACTCTAATCCCACAGCCGAAGGGCCAGCAGGGAAACTGCTGCTGGGCATCTTCACCACACAGTGAGCTTTGCAACTCGGAAACACACATTGCTGTCACCTCTCACTTTCCTACCTGAAAGTCCAATTGAATCCTACATCTCCTGTGCTTGCTCCTTGAGAGCAGTAGCAGAATACAGCACTTACGTTTGGACTCTGCTGAAACAGCAGAACAGACAGTCCTGAAAGTTCCCACTGATCATCCTCAGCGCACAGCGAGCTTTGCAACTCTGAAACACATATAGCTGTCACCTCTCACTTTCCTACCTGAAAGTCCAATTGAATCCTACATCTCCTGTGCTTGCTCCTTGTGAGCAGTAGCAGAATATAGCACTTACGTTTGCACTCTGCTGAAACAGCAGAAGACACAGTCCAGAAAGTTCCCACTGATCATCTTCAGCGCACAGCGAGCTTTGCAACTGTGCAACACACATTGCTGTCACTCCTCCCTTTCCTGCATGAATGACCAGCTGAAACCACCATCTCTGTGCCCGCTCTCTGCTGAGCAGCAACACGGAGAGTATAGCAGGAATGTTTACACTGGGCTAAAACAGCAGAAGAGCCTTGCAAAAAAGCTCCTACTGATCATGTTTAGCACACAGTGAGCTTTGAGGCTGTGACACAAACATTGCTGTCACTCCTCACTTTATATCCTAAAAGTGCATTTGAGTCCAACGTTTTTGGTGCCCTCTCTCGTTTCAAGAGCAGATGTGACAGGGGAGGACGAGCGCTTGGACTCTAATCCCACAGCCGAAGGGCCAGCAGGGAAACGCCTGCTGGGCATCTTCAGCACACAGTGAGCTTTGCAACTCTGAAACACATATAGCTATCACCTCTCACTTTCCTACCTGAAAGTCCAATTGAATCCTTCTTCTCCTGTGCTTGCTCTTTGTGAGCAGTAGCAGAATATTGCACTTACGTTCAGATTCTGCTGAAACAGCAGAAGAGACTGTCCAGAAAGTTAACACTGATCATCTTCAGCGCACAGCGAGCTTTGCAGCTCTGCCGCACACATTGCTGTCACTCCTCCCTTTCCTGCCTGAAAGACCAATTGATTCCACCGTCTCTGAGCCCGCACTCTATTGAGCAGCAACAGGGAGAGTATAGCAGGAATGTTTAGACTAGCCTAAAACAGCAGAAGAGCCTTGCAAAAAAGCTCCAGCTTTTCATGTTTAGCGCACAGTGAGCTTTACACTGCGACACAAACATTGCTGCCACTCACTTTATCTCCTAAAAGTGCTTTTGAATCTATCGTTTCTGGTGCGCTCTCTCGTTTCGAGAGGAGTTGTGACAGGGGAGGACGAGCGCTTGGACTCTAATCCCACAGCCGAAGGGCCAGCAGGGAAACTCCTGCTGGGCATCTGCAGCACACAGTGAGCTTTGCAACTCGGAAACACACATTGCTGTCACCTCTCACTTTCCTACCTGAAAGTCCAATTGAATCCTACTTCTCCTGTGCTTTGCTCCTTGTGAGCAGTAGCAGAATATAGCCCATACGTTTGCACTCTGCTGAAACAGCAGAAGAGAAAGTTTAGAAAGTTCCCACTGATCATCTTCAGAACACAGAGAGCTTTGCAACTCTGCAACACACATTGCTGTCAATCCTCTTTTTCCTGCCTGAAAGACCAAAAGATTCCACCATCTCTGTGCCTGCTCTCTGCTGAGCAGCAACAGGGAGAGAAGAGCAATAATGTTTAGACTGAGCTAAAACAGCAGAAGAGCCTAGCAAAAAAGCTCCTGCTGATCATGTTTAGCACACAGTGAGCTTTGAGGCTGTGACACAAACATTGCTGTCACTCCTCACTTTATCTCCTAAAAGTGCATTTGAGTTCAACGTTTTTGGTGCCCTCTCTCGTTTCAAGAGCAGATGTGACAGGGGAGGACGAGCGCTTGGACTCTAATCCCACAGCCGAAGGGCCAGCAGGGAAACTCCTGCTGGGCATCTGCAGCACACAGTGAGCTTTGCAACTCGGAAACACACATTGCTGTCACCTCTCACTTTCCTACCTGAAAGTCCAATTGAATCCTACATCTCCTGTGCTTGCTCCTTGTGAGCAGTAGCAGAATATAGCACATACGTTTGCACTCTGCTGAAACAGCAGAAGACACAGTCCAGAAAGTTCCCACTGATCATCTTCAGCGCACAGCGAGCTTTGCAACTGTGCAACACACATTGCTGTCACTCCTCCCTTTCCTGCATGAATGACCAGCTGAAACCACCATCTCTGTGCCCGCTCTCTGCTTAGCAGCAACACGGAGAGTATAGCAGGAATGTTTACACTGGGCTAAAACAGCAGAAGAGCCTTGCAAAAAAGCTCCTGCTGATCATGTTTAGCACACAGTGAGCTTTGAGGCTGTGACACAAACATTGCTGTCACTCCTCACTTTATCTCCTAAAGGCGCATTTGAGTCCAACGTTTTTGGTGCCCTCTCTCGCTTCAAGAGCAGATGTGACAGGGGAGGACGAGCGCTTGGACTCTAATCCCACAGCCGAAGGGCGTGCAGGGAAACTCCTGCTGGGCATCTTCAGCACACAGTGAGCTTTGCAACTCGGAAACACACATTGCTGTCACCTCTCACTTTCCTACCTGAAAGTCCAATTGAATCCTACTTCTCCTGTGCTTTGCTTTTTGTGAGCAGTAGCAGAATATAGCCCATACGTTTGCACTCTGCTGAAACAGCAGAAGAGACATTCCTGAAAGTTCCCACTGATCATCTTCAGCGCACAGCGAGTTTGCAACTCTGCAGCACACATTGCTGTCACTCCTCCCTTTCCTGCATGAAAGACCAACTGATTCCACCGTCTCTGAGCCCGCAATCTATTGAGCAGCAACAGGGAGTGTATAGGAGGAATGTTTAGACCGGGCTAAAACAGCAGAAGAGCCTTGCAAAAAAGCTCCTGCTGACCATGTTTAGCGCACAGTGAGCTTAGAAGCTGTGACACAAACATTGCTGTCACTCCTCACTTTATCTCCTAAAAGTGCATTTGAGTCCAACGTTTTTGGTGCCCTCTCTCGTTTCAAGAGCAGATGTGACAGGGGAGGACGAGCGCTTGGACTGTAATCCCACAGCCGAAGGGCGTGCAGGGAAACTCCTGCTGGGCATCTTCAGCACACAGTGAGCTTTGCAACTCGGAAACACATATAGCTGTCACCTCTCACTTTCCTACCTGAAAGTAAAATTGAATCCTACTTCTCCTGTGCTTTGCTCCTTGTGAGCAGTAGCAGAATATAGCCCATACGTTTGCACTCTGCTGAAACAGCAGAAGAGACAGTCCTGAAAGTTCCCACTGATCATCTTCAGCGCACAGCGAGTTTGCAACTCTGAAACACACATTGCTGTCACTCCTCCCTTTCCTGCCTGAAAGACCAACTGATTCCACCATCTCTGAGCCCGCAATCTATTGAGCGGCAACAGGGTGTGTATAGCAGGAATGTTTAGACCGGGCTAAAACAGCAGAAGAGCCTTGCAAAAAAGCTCCTGCTTTTCATGTTTAGCGCACAGTGAGCATTAAACTGAGACACAAACATTGCTGTCATTCACTTTATCTCCTAAAAGTGCATTTGAACCCATCGTTTCTGGTGCGCTCTCTCGTTTCGAGAGGAGTTGTGACAGGGGAGGACGAGCGCTTGGACTCTAATCGCACAGCCGAAGGACATGCAGGGAAACTCCTGCTGGGCATCTTCAGCACACAGTGAGCTTTGCAACTCTGAAACACATATAGCTGTCACCTCTCACTTTCCTACCTGAAAGTCCAATTGAATCCTACATCTCCAGTGCTTGCTCCTTGTGAGCAGTAGCAGAATATAGCACTTACGTTTGCACTCTGCTGAAACAGCAGAAGACACAGTCCAGAAAGTTCCCACTGATCATCTTCAGCGCACAGCGAGCTTTGCAACTGTGCAACACACATTGCTGTCACTCCTCCCTGTCCTGCATGAATGACCAGCTGAAACCACCATCTCTGTGCCCGCTCTCTGCTTAGCAGCAACACGGAGAGTATAGCAGGAATGTTTAGACTGGGCTAAAACAGCAGGAGAGCCTTGCAAAAAAGCTCCTACTGATCATGTTTAGCACACAGTGAGCTTTGAGGCTGTGACACAAACATTGCTGTCACTCTTCACTTTATATCCTAAAAGTGCATTTGAGTCCAACGTTTTTGGTGCCCTCTCTCGTTTCGAGAGGAGTTGTGACAGGGGAGGACGAGCGCTTGGACTCTAATCCCACAGCCGAAAGGCCAGCAGGGAAACTCCTGCTGGGCATCTTCAGCACACAGTGAGCTTTGCAACTCGGAAACACACATTGCTGTCACCTCTCACTTTCCTACCTGAAAGTCCAATTGAATCCTACTTCTCCTGTGCTTTGCTCCTTGTGAGCAGTAGCAGAATATAGCCCATACGTTTGCACTCTGCTGAAACAGCAGAAGAGACAGTCCAGAAAGTTACCACTGATCATCTTCAGCGCACAGCGAGCTTTGCAACTCTGCAGCACACATTGCTGTCACTCCTCCCTTTCCTGCCTGAAAGACCAGCTGAAACCACCATCTCTGTGCCCGCTCTCTGCTTAGCAGCAACACGGAGAGTATAGCAGGAATGTTTAGACTGGGCTAAAACAGCAGAAGAGCCTTGCAAAAAAGCTCCTGCTTTTCATGTTTAGCGCACAGTGAGCATTAAACTGAGACACAAACATTGCTGTCATACACTTTATCTCCTAAAAGTGCATATGAACCCATCGTTTCAGGTGCGCTCTCTCGTTTCGAGAGGAGTTGTGACAGGGGAGAACGAGCGCTTGGACTCTAATCCCACAGCCGAAGGGCCAGCAGGGAAACTCCTGCTGGCCATCTTCAGCACACAGTGATCTTTGCAACCCTGAACACATATAGCTGTCACCTCTCCCTTTCCTACCTGAAAGTCCAATTGAATCCTACTTCTCCTGTGCTTTGCTCCTTGTGAGCAGTAGCAGAATATAGCCCATACGTTTGCACTCTGCCGAAACAGCAGAAGAGAAAGTTTAGAAAGTTCCCACTGGTCATCTTCAGAACACAGAGAGCTTTGCAACTCTGCAACACACATTGCTGTCACTCCTCCTTTTCCTGCCTGAAAGACCAAAAGATTCCACCCTCACTGTGCCTGCTCGCTGCTTAGCAGCAACACGGAGAGTATAGCAGGAATGTTTACACTGGGCTAAAACAGCAGAAGAGCCTTGCAAAAAAGCTCCTACTGATCATGTTTAGCACACAGTGAGCTTTGAGGCTGTGACACAAACATTGCTGTCACTCCTCACTTTATATCCTAAAAGTGCATTTGAGTCCAACGTGTTTGGTGCCCTCTCTCGTTTCAAGAGCAGATGTGACAGGGGAGGACGAGCGCTTGGACTCTAATCCCACAGCCGAAGGGCGTGCAGGGAAACTCCTGCTGGGCATCTTCAGCACACAGTGAGCTTTGCAACTCGGAAACACACATTGCTGTCACCTCTGACTTTCCTAGTTGAAAGTCCAATTGAATCCTACATCTCCTGTGCTTTGCTCCTTGTGAGCAGTAGCAGAATATAGCCCATACGTTTGCACTCTGCTGAAACAGCAGAAGAGACAGTCCTGAAATTTCCCACTGATCATCTTCAGCGCACAGCGAGTTTGCAACTCTGCAGCACACATTGCTGTCACTCCTCCCTTTCCTGCCTGAAAGACCAACTGATTCCACCATCTCTGAGCCCGCACTCTATTGAGCAGCAACAGGGAGTGTATAGCAGGAATGTTTAGACTGGGCTAAAACAGCAGAAGAGCCTTGCAAAAAAGCTCCTGCTTTTCATGTTTAGCGCACAGTGAGCATTAAACTGAGACACAAACATTGCTGTCATTCACTTTATCTCCTAAAAGTGCATTTGAACCCATCGTTTCTGGAGCGCTCTCTCGTTTCGAGAGGAGTTGTGACAGGGGAGGACGAGCGCTTGGACTCTAATCGCACAGCCAAAGGGCTAGCAGGGAGACTCCTGCTGGGCATCTTCAGCACACAGTGAGCTTTGCAACTCTGAAACACATATAGCTGTCACCTCTCACTTTCCTACCTGAAAGTCCAATTGAATCCTACATCACCTGTGCTTGCTCCTTGTGAGCAGTAGCAGAATATAGCACTTACGTTTGCACTCTGCTGAAACAGCAGAAGACACAGTCCAGAAAGTTCCCACTGATCATTTTCAGCGCACAGCGAGCTTTGCAACTGTGCAACACACATTGCTGTCACTCCTCCCTTTCCTGCATGAATGACCAGCTGAAACCACCATCTCTGTGCCCGCTCTCTGCTTAGCAGCAACACGGAGAGTATAGCAGGAATGTTTACACTGGGCTAAAACAGCAGAAGAGCTTTGCAAAAAAGCTCCTGCTGATCATGTTTAGCACACAGTGAGCTTTGAAGCTGTGACACAAACATTGCTGTCACTCCTCACTTTATCTCCTAAAAGTGCATTTGAGTCCAACGTTTTTGGTGCCCTCTCTCGTTTCAAGAGCAGATGTGACAGGGGAGGACGAGCGCTTGGACTCTAATCCCACAGCCGAAGGGCTAGCAGGGAGACTCCTGCTGGGCATCTTCAGCACACAGTGAGCTTTGCAACTCTGAAAAACATATAGCTGTCACCTCTCACTTTCCTACCTGAAAGTCCAATTGAATCCTTCTTCTCCTGTGCTTGCTCTTTGTGAGCAGTAGCAGAATATAGCACTTAGGTTCAGATTCTGCCGAAACAGCAGAAGAGTCAGTCCAGAAATTTAACACTGATCATCTTCAGCGCACAGCGAGCTTTGCAGCTCTGCAGCACACATTGCTGTCACTCCTCCCTTTCCTGCCTGAAAGACCAATTGATTCCACCATCTCTGTGGCCGCACTCTATTGAGCAGCAACAGGGAGAGTATAGCAGGAATGTTTAGATTAGGCTAAAACAGCAGAAGAGCCTTGCAAAAAAGCTCCAGCTTTTCATGTTTAGAGCACAGTGAGCTTTACACTGCGACACAAACATTGCTGCCACTATCTTTATCTCCTAAAAGTGCTTTTGAATCTATCGTTTCTGGGGCGCTCTCTCGTTTTGAGAGGAGTTGTGACAGGGGAGGACGAGCGCTTGGACTCTAATCCCACAGCCGAAGGGCGTGCAGGGAAACTCCTGCTGGGCATCTTCAGCACACAGTGAGCTTTGCAACTCGGAAACACATATAGCTGTCACCTCTGACTTTCCTAGTTGAAAGTCCAATTGAATCATACATCTCCAGTGCTTGCTCCTTGTGAGCAGCAGCAGAATATAGCACTTACGTTTGCACTCTGCTGAAACAGCAGAAGAGACAGTCCTGAAAGTTCCCACTGATCATCTTCAGCGCACAGCGAGTTTGCAACTCTGCAGCACACATTGCTGTCACTCCTCCCTTTCCTGCCTGAAAGACCAACTGATTCCACCATCTCTGAGCCCGCACTCTATTGAGCAGCAACAGGGAGTGTATAGCAGGAATGTTTAGACTGGGCTAAAACAGCAGAAGAGCCTTGCAAAAAAGCTCCTGCTTTTCATGTTTAGCGCACAGTGAGCATTAAACTGAGACACAAACATTGCTGTCATTCACTTTATCTCCTAAAAGTGCATTTGAACCCATCGTTTCTGGTGCGCTCTCTCGTTTCGAGAGGAGTTGTGACAGGGGAGGACGAGCGCTTGGACTCTAATCCCACAGCCGAAGGGCCAGCTGGGAAACTCCTGCTGGGCATCTTCAGCACACAGTGAGCTTTGCAACTCTGAAACACATATAGCTGTCACCTCTCACTTTCCTACCTGAAAGTCCAATTGAATCCTACATCTCCTGTGCTTGCTCCTTGTGAGCAGTAGCAGAATATAGCACTTAGGTTCAGATTCTGCCGAAACAGCAGAAGAGTCAGTCCAGAAAGTTCCCACTGATCATCTTCAGCGCACAGCGAGCTTTGCAGCTCTGCAGCACACATTGCTGTCACTCCTCCCTTTCCTGCATGAATGAAAAGCTGAAACCACCATCTCTGTGCCCGCTCTCTGATGAGCAGCAACACGGAGAGTATAGCAGGAATGTTTACACTGGGCTAAAACAGCAGAAGAGCCTTGCAAAAAAGCTCCTGCTGATCATGTTTAGCACACAGTGAGCTTTGAAGCTGTGACACAAACATTGCTGTCACTCCTCACTTTATCTCCTAAAAGTGCATTTGAGTCCAACGTTTTTGGTGCCCTCTCTCGTTTCAAGAGCAGATGTGACAGGGGAGGACGAGCGCTTGGACTCTAATCCCACAGCCGAAGGGCTAGCAGGGAGACTCCTGCTGGGCATCTTCAGCACACAGTGAGCTTTGCAACTCTGAAACACATATAGCTGTCACCTCTCACTTTCCTACCTGAAAGTCCAATTGAATCCTTCTTCTCCTGTGCTTGCTCTTTGTGAGCAGTAGCAGAATATAGCACTTAGGTTCAGATTCTGCCGAAACAGCAGAAGAGTCAGTCCAGAAATTTCCCACTGATCATCTTCAGCGCACAGCGAGCTTTGCAGCTCTGCAGCACACATTGCTGTCACTCCTCCCTTTCCTGCCTGAAAGACCAATTGATTCCACCATCTCTGTGGCCGCACTCTATTGAGCAGCAACAGGGAGAGTATAGCAGGAATGTTTAGACTAGGCTAAAACAGCAGAAGAGCCTTGCAAAAAAACTCCAGCTTTTCATGTTTAGCGCACAGTGAGCTTTACACAGCGACACAAACATTGCTGCCACTCACTTTATCTCCTAAAAGTGCATTTGAATCTATCGTTTCTGGGGCGCTCTCTCGTTTCGAGAGGAGTTGTGACAGGGGAGGACGAGCGCTTGGACTCTAATCCCACAGCCGAAGGGCGTGCAGGGAAAGTCCTGCTGGGCATCTTCAGCACACAGTGAGCTTTGCAACTCTGGAACACATATAGCTGTCACCTCTCACTTTCCTACTTGAAAGTCCAATTGAATCCTACTTCTCCTGTGCTTGCTCCTTGTGAGCAGTAGCAGAATATAGCACTTACGTTTGCACTCTGCTGAAACAGCAGAAGAGACAGTCCAGAAAGTTACCACTGATCATCTTCAGCGCACAGCGAGCTTTGCAACTCTGCAACACACATTGCAGTCACTCCTCCCTTTCCTGCCTGAATGACCAACTGAATCCACCATCTCTGTGCCCGCTCTCTGATGAGCAGCAACAGGGAGAGTATAGCAGGAATGTTTACACTGGGATAAAACAGCAGAAGAGCCTTGCAAAAAAGCTCCTGCTGATCATGATTAGCACACAGTGAGCTTTGAGGCTGTGACACAAACATTGCTGTCATTATTCACTTTATCTCCTAAAAGTGCATTTGAGTCCAACGTTTTTGGTGCCCTCTCTCGTTTCAAGAGCAGATGTGACAGGGGAGGACGAGCGCTTGGACTCTAATCCCACAGCCGAAGGGCGTGCAGGGAAACTCCTGCTGGGCATCTTCAGCACACAGTGAGCTTTGCAACTCGGAAACACACATTGCTGTCACCTCTCACTTTCCTACCTGAAAGTCCAATTGAATCCTACTTCTCCTGTGCTTTGCTCCTTGTGAGCAGTAGCAGAATGTAGCCCATACGTTTGCACTCTGCTGAAACAGCAGAAGAGACAGTCCTGAAAGTTCCCACTGATCATCTTCAGCGCACAGCGAGTTTGCAACTCTGCAGCACACATTGCTGTCACTCCTCCCTTTCCTGCCTGAAAGACCAACTGATTCCACCATCTCTGAGCCCGCACTCTATTGAGCAGCAACAGGGAGTGTATAGCAGGAATGTTTAGACTGGGCTAAAACAGCAGAAGAGCCTTGCAAAAAAGCTCCTGCTTTTCATGTTTAGCGCACAGTGAGCATTAAACTGAGACACAAACATTGCTGTCATTCACTTTATCTCCTAAAAGTGCATTTGAACCCATCGTTTCTGGTGCGCTCTCTCGTTTCGAGAGGAGTTGTGACAGGGGAGGACGAGCGCTTGGACTCTAATCCCACAGCTGAAGGGCGTTCAGGGAAACTCCTGCTGGGCATCTTCCGCACACAGTGAGCTTTGCAACTCTGAAACACATATAGCTGTCACCTCTGACTTTCCTAGTTGAAAGTCCAATTGAATCATACATCTCCAGTGCTTGCTCCTTGTGAGCAGTAGCAGAATATAGCACTTACGTTTGCACTCTGCTGAAACAGCAGAAGAGACAGTCCAGAAAGTTAACACTGATCATCTTCAGCGCACAGCGAGCTTTGCAGCTCTGCAGCACACATTGCTGTCACTCCTCCCTTTCCTGCCTGAAAGACCAATTGATTCCACCATCTCTGTGCCTGCACTCTATTGAGCAGCAACAGGGAGAGTATAGCAGGAATGTTTAGACTAGGCTAAAACAGCAGAAGAGCCTTGCAAAAAAGCTCCAGCTTTTCATGTTTAGCGCACAGTGAGCTTTACACTGCGACACAAACATTGCTGCCACTATCTTTATCTCCTAAAAGTGCTTTTGAATCTATCGTTTCTGGGGCGCTCTCTCGTTTCGAGTGGAGTTGTGACAGGGGAGGACGAGCGCTTGGACTCTAATCCCACAGCCGAAGGGCGTGCAGGGAAACTCCTGCTGGGCATCTTCAGCACACAGTGAGCTTTGCAACTCGGAAACACATATAGCTGTCACCTCTGACTTTCCTAGTTGAAAGTCCAATTGAATCATACATCTCCAGTGCTTGCTCCTTGTGAGCAGCAGCAGAATATAGCACTTACGTTTGCACTCTGCTGAAACAGCAGAAGACACAGTCCTGAAAGTTCCCACTGATCATCTTCAGCGCACAGCGAGTTTGCAACTCTGCAGCACACATTGCTGTCACTCCTCCCTTTCCTGCCTGAAAGACCAACTGATTCTACCATCTCTGAGCCCGCAGTCTATTGAGCAGCAACAGGGAGTGTATAGCAGGAATGTTTAGACCGGGCTAAAACAGCAGAAGAGCCTTGCAAAAAAGCTCCTGCTTTTCATGTTTAGCGCACAGTGAGCATTGAGGCTGTGACACAAACATTGCTGTCACTCCTCACTTTATCTCCTAAAAGTGCATTTGAGTCCAACGTTTTTGGTGCCCTCTCTCGTTTCAAGAGCAGATGTGACAGGGGAGGACGAGCGCTTGGACTCTAATCCCACAGCTGAAGGGCGTTCAGGGAAACTCCTGCTGGGCATCTTCCGCACACAGTGAGCTTTGCAACTCGGAAACACACATTGCTGTCACCTCTCACTTTCCTACCTGAAAGTCCAATTGAATCCTACTTCTCCTGTGCTTTGCTCCTTGTGAGCAGTAGCAGAATATAGCACTTACGTTCAGATTCTGCTGAAACAGCAGAAGAGACAGTCCAGAAAGTTACCACTGATCATCTTCAGCGCACAGCGAGTTTGCAACTCTGCAGCACACATTGCTGTCACTCCTCCCTTTCCTGCCTGAAAGACCAACTGATTCCACCATCTCTGAGCCCGCACTCTATTGAGCAGCAACAGGGAGTGTATAGCAGGAATGTTTAGACTAGGCTAAAACAGCAGAAGAGCCTTGCAATAAAGCTCCTGCTTTTCATGTTTAGAGCACAGTGAGCATTAAACTGAGACACAAACATTGCTGTCATTCACTTTATCTCCTAAAAGTGCATTTGAACCCATCGTTTCTGGTGCGCTCTCTCGTTTCGAGAGGAGTTGTGACAGGGGAGGACGAGCGCTTGGACTCTAATCGCACAGCCGAAGGGCGTGCAGGGAAACTCCTGCTGGGCATCTTCAGCACACAGTGAGCTTTGCAACTCTGAAACACATATAGCTGTCACCTCTGACTTTCCTAGTTGAAAGTCCAATTGAATCATACATCTCCAGTGCTTGCTCCTTGTGAGCAGTAGCAGAATATAGCACTTACGTTTGCACTCTGCTGAAACAGCAGAAGACACAGTCCTGAAAGTTCCCACTGATCATCTTCAGCGCACAGCGAGCTTTGCAACTCTGCAACACACATTGCTGTCACTCCTCCCTTTCCTGCCTGAATGACCAACTGAATCCACCATCTCTGTGCCCGCTCTCTGATGAGCAGCAACAGGGAGAGTATAGCAGGAATGTTTACACTGGGATAAAACAGCAGAAGAGCCTTGCAAAAAAGCTCCTGCTGATCATGATTAGCACACAGTGAGCTTTGAGGCTGTGACACAAACATTGCTGTCACTCCTCACTTTATCTCCTAAAAGTGCATTTGAGTCCAACGTTTTTGGTGCCCTCTCTCGTTTCAAGAGCAGATGTGACAGGGGAGGACGAGCGCTTGGACTCTAATCCCACAGCCGAAGGGCGTGCAGGGAAAGTCCTGCTGGGCATCTTCAGCACACAGTGAGCTTTGCAACTCTGAAACACGTATAGCTGTCACCTCTCACTTTCCTACCTGAAAGTCCAATTGAATCCTTCTTCTCCTGTGCTTGCTCCTTGTGAGCAGCAGCAGAATATAGCACTTATGTTCAGATTCTGCCGAAACAGCAGAAGAGACAGTCCAGAAAGTTAACACTGATCATCTTCAGCGCACAGCGAGCTTTGCAGCTCTGAAGCACACATTGCTGTCACACCTCCCTTTCCTGCCTGAAAGACCAATTGATTCCACCATCTCTGTGCCCGAACTCTATTGAGCAGCAACAGGGAGAGTATAGCAGGAATGTTTAGACTAGGCTAAAACAGCAGAAGAGCCTTGCAAAAAAAGCTCCAGCTTTTCATGTTTAGCGCACAGTGAGCTTTGAGGCTGTGACACAAACATTGCTGCCACTCACTTTATCTCCTAAAAGTGCATTTGAATCTATCGTTTCTGGGGCACTCTCTCGTTTCGAGAGGAGTTGTGACAGGGGAGGACGAGCGCTTGGACTCTAATCCCACAGCCGAAGGGCGTGCAGGGAAAGTCCTGCTGGGCATCTTCAGCACACAGTGAGCTTTGCAACTCTGAAACACATATAGCTGTCACCTCTGACTTTCCTAGTTGAAAGTCCAAATGAATCATACATCTCCAGTGCTTGCTCCTTGTGAGCAGTAGCAGAATATAGCACTTACGTTTGGACTCTGCTGAAACAGCAGAAGAGACAGTCCAGAAAGTTACTACTGATCATCTTCAGCGCACAGCGAGCTTTGCAACTCTGCAACACACATTGCTGTCACTCCTCCCTTTCCTGCCTGAATGACCAACTGAATCCACCATCTCTGTGCCCGCTCTCTGCTGAGCAGCAACAGGGAAAGAAGAGCAATAATGTTTAGACTGGGCTAAAACAGCAGAAGAGCCTTGCAAAAAAGCTCCTGCTGATCATGATTAGCACACAGTGAGCTTTGAGGCTGTGACACAAACATTGCTGTCACTCCTCACTTTATCTCCTAAAAGTGCATTTGAGTCCAACGTTTTCGGTGCCCTCTCTCGTTTCAAGAGCAGATGTGACAGGGGAGGACGAGAGCTTGGACTCTAATCCCACAGCCGAAGGGCTAGCAGGGAGACTCCTGCTGGGCATCTTCAGCACACAGTGAGCTTTGCAACTCTGAAACACATATAGCTGTCACCTCTCACTTTCCTACCTGAAAGTCCAATTGAATCCTTCTTCTCCTGTGCTTGCTCTTTGTGAGCAGTAGCAGAATATAGCACTTACGTTCAGATTCTGCTGAAACAGCAGAAGAGACAGTCCAGAAAGTTAACACTGATCATCTTCAGCGCACAGCGAGCTTTGCAGCTCTGCAGCACACATTGCTGTCACTCCTCCCTTTCCTGCCTGAAAGACCAATTGATTCCACCATCTCTGTGCCTGCACTCTATTGAGCAGCAACAGGGAGAGTATAGCAGGAATGTTTAGACTAGGCTAAAACAGCAGAAGAGCCTTGCAAAAAAGCTCCAGCTTTTCATGTTTAGCGCACAGTGAGCTTTACACTGCGACACAAACATTGCTGCCACTATCTTTATCTCCTAAAAGTGCTTTTGAATCTATCGTTTCTGGGGCGCTCTCTCGTTTTGAGAGGAGTTGTGACAGGGGAGGACGAGCGCTTGGACTCTAATCCCACAGCCGAAGGGCCAGCAGGGAAACTCCTGCTGGGCATCTTCAGCACACAGTGAGCTTTGCAACTCTGAAACACATATTGCTGTCACCTCTGACTTTCCTAGTTGAAAGTCCAATTGAATCATACATCTCCAGTGCTTGCTCCTTGTGAGCAGTAGCAGAATATAGCACTTACGTTTGCACTCTGCTGAAACAGCAGAAGACACAGTCCAGAAAGTTCCCACTGATCATCTTCAGCGCACAGCGAGCTTTGCAACTGTGCAACACACATTGCTGTCACTCCTCCCTTTCCTGCATGAATGACCAGCTGAAACCACCATCTCTGTGCCCGCTCTCTGCTTAGCAGCAACACGGAGAGTATAGCAGGAATGTTTACACTGGGCTAAAACAGCAGAAGAGCCTTGCAAAAAAGCTCCTGCTGATCATGTTTAGCACACAGTGAGCTTTGAAGCTGTGACACAAACATTGCTGTCACTCCTCACTTTATCTCCTAAAAGTGCATTTGAGTCCAACGTTTTTGGTGCCCTCTCTCGTTTCAAGAGCAGATGTGACAGGGGAGGACGAGCGCTTGGACTCTAATCCCACAGCCGAAGAACTAGCAGGGAAACTCCTGCTGGGCATCTTCAGCACACAGTGAGCTTTGCAACTCTGAAACACATATAGCTGTCACCTCACACTTTCCTACCTGAAAGTCCAATTGAATCCTTCTTCTCCTGTGCTTGCTCTTTGTGAGCAGTAGCAGAATATAGCACTTATGTTCAGATTCTGCCGAAACAGCAGAAGAGACAGTCCAGAAAGTTAACACTGATCTCTCCTTTTCCACTTGAGTTTGCCCAGCAGCTCCTTGTTTAACCACGCCGGTCTCCTAGATCCCTTACTTGACTTCCTACTTATTGGGACGCTCCGATCCTGAGCTTGGAAGAAGCGGTCCTTGAATGCTAACCAACTATCTTGAGCCCCTTTACCGCCTAGTACACTTTCCCATGAGACTTCCCTTAGCAGTTGACTGAAGAGGCCAAAGTTGGCCCTTCGGAAATCCAGAACTGTGGCTTTGCTAGGTATTCTATTCCTCCCACACAGGATCCTAAACTCCACCATCTCATGGTCACTGCAGCCAAGGCTGCCATTGACCGTCACCACTTCGACCAAACCCTCCTTGCTGGCGAGTACTAAATCTAGCAGCGCTGCTCCCCTAGTTGGTACGTCCACCATTTGCATTAAGAAATTATCATCAATGCACTCGAGGAACCTCCTAGACTGTGAATGACTGGCTGTGTGAGTCTTCCAGCAAATATCGGGGTAATTAAAGTCCCCCACGACGACTAAGGCATGTAGTCGCGAGGCTACTTCCAGTTGCCTGTAGAAAGCCTCATCAACTCCTTCGTCCTGATCAGGAGGTCTGTAATAGACCCCCACAACTGTATCACCCGTGCCAGTCAGCCCCTTGATTCGTACCCACAGACATTCCACTTGCTCCTCATCCGACCCCGGACAGAACTCAATACATTCTAGTTGCTCTCTCACGTAAAGAGCCACTCCACCACCTCGCTTTGCTGACCTATCTTTCCTAAAAAGGACATAGCCATCCATGACCACATTCCAGTCATGTGAACTGTCCCACCATGTCTCTGTAATCGCCACTAGATCATAACCTTTAGCCCGCACACAGACTTCTAACTCCTCCTGTTTATTCCCCATGCTGCGTGCATTGGTGTACAGGCATTTCAGGGAGCCAGTCCTAGTACCCTTTTTCCCCTGCGGGACAGGGTCTAAAAAGCTATCCTTTCCCACAAGTGAAACAAGAGATTGATAGTCCTCCTTAGCCCGCCATCCTTCAATCCCTAGCATGTTCCTCTTGGGCTTGTCCCCAACAGGCCCTGTTAAATCCCCTCCCCCCTTCATAACTAGTTTAAAGCCCTGTCAATAAGCCCTGCTAACTCCTGCCCCAAAACCCTTTTTTTTCTCTGGGACTGGTGTATCCCGCCTGTCACCAGCAAACCAGGTGTCCCATACAGCAACCCGTGACTGAAAAACCCAAACCCCTGCCTTTGGCACCAGTCACGTAGCCATACATTAACCTGCAGAGTCTTCTTATATATCCCTTCACCCTCGCTTGCAACAGGTATGGAGGCAAACACCACTTGCGCTCCAGACCCTTTAACCAGCCGTCCCAGGGCCCTGTAGTCTCTCTTCATTGCCCTTACGTTCCTCGTAATAATTTCGTCACTGCCAACCTGAAAAACCAGCAGTGGGTAGTAGTCAGACGGCTGCACCAGTTCAGAGAGCTTCTTTTTAACATCTCTAATCCGAGCCCCAGGCAGGCAGCAGACCTCCCTGTGGGGTGGATCCGGTCGACAAATGGGCCCTTCTGTTCCCCTCAGAAGGGAGTCACCCACCACAATTACTCTTCTTTTCTTCTTGGTTGTAGAAGTTCTGAGGTATGTGGGTGAGTGACTAGCCCTGGGTGACTCACTAGATAGATTTGCCTCACCATCTCCATTCACCTGGCCCTGAATTTCCAAGACCTCGTACCTGTTATTCAAGGGCAACTGGGAGGGAGGAAGGGATTGTGAGGGTTTTCGCTTACCTCTCCGAGGAGGAACCTCCCTCCATCCATCCTTGTCCATTAAGCTCTCTCCTTCTGTCTGATGGTAGGAGGGAAGGGGATCCATATCTTGTTGAACCACTTCCCTCTGCCCTTGCCTTAGGGTGCGGTTCCACCAATCTATTTCACTTTCACACTCTCTAATGGCTCTCAACCTTTCTACCTCCTCCCTCAGTTCAGCCACCTGCCTGAGCAGGTCATTTATTTGCTCACAGCGAACACAAGCAGTATCACTGGCTCCCTCCAATACAAGTGCCAGGCTCAGGCATTCGCTGCAGCCAGAGACCTGCACAGCTGCATGTCTGCAGGAAGGCTCAGTCTGGGTACCCACATTAGTACTCACTACAGCTTTCGATCGTGTTGTAACCATGATCTATCTGGTCAATCAATCCGTCTACGTCCCTCAGCACTCCTTCCCCCTCCTGTACTCCAGGCGAGTCCTCTCGATGAGGCGGTTGGAACGCTTCCCTGCCCGCTCCCCTGCCCGCTCGCCTGCCCGCGCGAACTGCCTCGACCCTCTGCCTCGACTCTCTCTGTTTGCCGGCTCTGTTCGCCGCGCTCCTGGTCGCCGCGCTCCCTGGGAAGGTCTTTTAGCCACTCCCAGCTGGTGCCACTCCTCCTGGCTCCGCCCCCTGTGAGTCAGCCCCTCGCGGGAGCTGAGCTTCCGAGTCCTGGGCAAGTCCTGTTGAGGACTTGAGGCTCCCTCCTCAGTGGCTCTTGTCGCTCTGAGGTGAGGCTCCTGGACGCTGATCTCTCCCCTCTCCGCTCCGGTGTTGCAGGCGTCCTCTCTCAAGCTACTCACCTCAGCAACTGATCGAGAGTGGCTGTTGGTGGCCGGTTTGAATCTGCCACCGAGCCTCCTGGCTCCGCCCCCTGTGAGTCAGCCCCTCGCGGGAGCTGAGCTTCCGAGTCCTGGGCAAGTCCTGTTGAGGACTTGAGGCTCCCTCCTCAGTGGCTCTTGTCGCTCTGAGGTGAGGCTCCTGGACGCTGATCTCCCCCCTCTCCGCTCCGGTGTTGCAGGCGTCCTCTCTCAAGCTACTCACCTCGAGGAAGAAGGCAGAGAGTTGTGGTCAATGGCGCAGAATCTAGCTGGAGGTCTGTGACTAGTGGAGTTCCTCAGGGGTCGGTGCTGGGACCGGTGCTGTTTAATATTTTCATCAATGACCTGGATGAGGGAACTGAGTGCACCCTCAGCAAGTTTGCTGATGACACAAAACTGGGAGGAGTGGCTGACACACCAGAGGACTGTGCTGCCATTCAGCGAGACCTGGACAGGCTGGAGAGTTGGGCGGGGAGAAACTTGATGAAATTTAACAAGGGCAAGTGTAGAGTCTTGCATCTGGGGAAGAACAACCCCATGTACCAGTACAGGTTGGGGGTTGACCTGCTGGAAAGTAGTGAAGGGGAAAGGGACCTGGGGGTCCTGGTGGATAGGAGGATGACCATGAGCCAGCAATGTGCTCTTGTGGCCAAGAAGGCAAATGGCATCTTAGGGTGCATTAGAAAGGGAGTGGTTAGTAGGTCAAGAGAGGTTCTCCTCCCCCTCTACTCAGCCTTGGTGAGGCCGCATCTGGAATATTGTGTCCAGTTCTTGGCCCCTCAATTCAAGAAGGACAGGGAATTGCTTGAAGGAGTCCAGCGCAGAGCCACAAAGATGATTAAGGGAGTGGAACATCTCCCTTATGAGGAGAGGCTGAGGGAGCTGGGTCTCTTTAGCTTGGAGAAGAGGAGACTGAGGGGTGACCTCATCAATGTTTACAAATATGTAAAGGGTAGGTGTCAGGATGATGGAGCTAGGCTTTTTTCAGTGATATCCAGTGATAGGACGAGGGGCAATGGGTGTAAACTGGAGCATAGGAAGTTCCACGTTAACATCAGGAAGAACTTCTTTACTGTAAGAGTGACAGAGCACTGGAACAGGTTGCCCAGGGGGGTTGTGGAGTCTCCTACACTGGAGATATTCAAGGCCCGCCTGGACAAGTTCCTGTGTGATGTACTGTAGGTTACCCTGCTCTTGCAGGGGGGTTGGACTAGATGATCTTTTTAGGTCCCTTCCAACCCTTGGGATTCTGTGATTCTGTGATTCTGTGATCATCTTCAGCGCACAGCGAGCTTTGCAGCTCTGAAGCACACATTGCTGTCACACCTCCCTTTCCTGCCTGAAAGACCAATTGATTCCACCATCTCTGTGCCCGAACTCTATTGAGCAGCAACAGGGAGAGTATAGCAGGAATGATTAGACTAGGCTAAAACAGCAGAAGAGCCTTGCTAAAAAGCTCCAGCTTTTCATGTTTAGCGCACAGTGAGCTTTACACAGCGACACAAATATTGCTGCCACTCACTTTATCTCCTAAAAGTGCATTTGAATCTATCGTTTCTGGGGCGCTCTCTCGTTTCGAGAGGAGTTGTGACAGGGGAGGACGAGCGCTTGGAATCTAATCCCACAGCCGAAGGGCGTGCAGGGAAACTCCTGCTGGGCATCTTCAGCACACAGTGAGCTTTGCAACTCTGAAACACATATAGCTGTCACCTCTGACTTTCCTAGTTGAAAGTCCAATTGAATCATACATCTCCAGTGCTTGCTCCTTGTGAGCAATAGCAGAATATAGCACTTACGTTTGCACTCTGCTGAAACAGCAGAAGAGACAGTCCAGAAAGTTACCACTGATCATGTTCAGCGCACAGCGAGCTTTGCAACTCTGCAGCACACATTGCTGTCACTCCTCCCTTTCCTGCCTGAATGACCAACTGAATCCACCATCTCTGTGCCCGCTCTCTGATGAGCAGCAACAGGGAGAGTATAGCAGGAATGTTTAGACTGTGCAAAAACAGCAGAAGAGCCTTGCAAAAAAGCTCCTGCTGATCATGATTAGCGCACAGTGAGCTTTGAGGCTGTGACACAAACATTGCTGTCACTCCTCACTTTATCTCCTAAAAGTGCATTTGAGTCCAACGTTTTTGGTGCCCTCTCTCGTTTCAAGAGCAGATGTGACAGGGGAGGACGAGCGCTTGGACTCTAATCCCACAGCCGAAGGGCCAGCAGGGAAACTCCTGCTGGGCATCTTCAGCACACAGTGAGCTTTGCAACTCGGAAACACACATTGCTGTCACCTCTCACTTTCCTACCTGAAAGTCCAATTGAATCCTACTTCTCCTGTGCTTTGCTCCTTGTGAGCAGTAGCAGAATATAGCCCATACGTTTGCACTCTTGCTGAAACAGCAGAAGAGACAGTCCTGAAAGTTCCCACTGATCATCTTCAGCGCACAGCGAGTTTGCAACTCTGCAGCACACATTGCTGTCACTCCTCCCTTTCCTGCCTGAAAGACCAACTGATTCCACCATCTCTGAGCCCGCACTCTATTGAGCAGCAACAGGGAGTGTATAGCAGGAATGTTTAGCCTGGGCTAAAACAGCAGAAGAGCCTTGCAAAAAAGCTCCTGCTTTTCATGTTTAGCGCACAGTGAGCTTTGAGGCTGTGACACAAACATTGCTGTCATTCACTTTATCTCCTAAAAGTGCATTTGAACCCATCGTTTCTGGTGAGCTCTCTCGTTTCGAGAGGAGTTGAGACAGGGGAGGACGAGCGCTTGGACTCTAATCACACAGCCGAAGGGCCAGCAGGGAAAGTCCTGCTGGCCATCTTCAGCACACAGTGAGCTTTGCAACTCTGAAACACATATAGCTGTCACCTCTCACTTTCCTACCTGAAAGTCCAATTGAATCCTTCTTCTCCTGTGCTTGCTCCTTGTGAGCAGTAGCAGAATATAGCACTTACGTTTGCACTCTGCTGAAACAGCAGAAGACACAGTCCAGAAAGTTCCCACTGATCATCTTCAGCGCACAGCGAGCTTTGCAGCTCTGCAGCACACATTGCTGTCACTCCTCCTTTTCCTGACTGAAAGACCAAAAGATTCCACCATCTCTGTGCCTGCTCTCTGCTGAGCAGCAACAGGGAGAGTATAGCAATAACGTATAGACTGGGCTAAAACAGCAGAAGAGCCTTGCAAAAAAGCTCCTGCTTTTCATGTTTAGCGCACATTGATCATTAAACTGCGACACAAACATTGCTGTCAATCCTCACTTTATCTCCTAAAAGTGCATTTGAAACCATAGTTTCTGGTGCGCTCTCTCATTTCGAGAGGAATTGTGACAGGAGAGGACGAGCTCTTGGACTCTAATCCCACAGCTGAAAGGCCAGCAGGGAAAATCCTGCTGGGCATCTTCAGCACACAGTGAGCTTTGCAACTCTGAAACACACATTGCTGTCAATTCTCACTTTCCTACCTGAAAGTCTAATTGAGTCCTACATCTCCTGTTCTTGCTTTGTGAGCAGTAGCAGAATATAGCACTTACGCTTGGACTCTGCTGAAACAGCAGAAGAGACAGTCCTGAAAGTTCCCACTGATCATCTTCAGCGCACAGCGAGCTTTGCAACTCTGCAACACACATTGCTGTCACTCCTCCTTTTCCTACCTGAAAGACCAACTGATTCCACCATCTCTGTGTCCGCTCTCTGCTGAGCATCAACAGAGAGAGTATAGCTGGAATGTTTAGACTGGGCTAAAACAGCAGAAGAGACTTGCAAAAAAGCTCCCGCTGATCATGTTTAGCACACAGTGAGTTTTGAAGCTGTGACACAAACATTGCTGTCACTCCTCACTTTATCTCCTAAAAGTGCATTTGAAACCATAGTTTCTGGTGCGCTCTCTCGTTTCGAGAGGAGTTGTGACAGGGGAGGACGAGTGCTTGGACTCTAATCCCACAGCCAAAGGGCGTGCAGGGAAAATCCTGCTGGGCATCTTCAGCACACATTGAGCTTTGCTACTCTGAAACACACATTGCTGTCACCTCTCACTTTCCTACCTGAAAGTCCAATTGAATCCTACATCTCCTGCGCTTGCTCCTTGTGAGCAGTAGCAGAATATAGCACTAACGTTCAGATTCTGCTGAAACAGCAGAAGAGACAGTCCAGAAAGTTAACATTGATCATCTTCAGCGCACAGCGAGCTTTGCAGCTCTGCAGCACACATTGCTGTCACTCCTCCCTTTCCTGCCTGAAAGACCAATTGATTACACCATCTCTGTGCCCGCACTCTATTAAGCAGCAACAGGGAGAGTATAGCAGGAATGATTAGACTAGGCTAAAACAGCAGAAGAGCCTTGCAAAAAAACTCCAGCTTTTCATGTTTAGCGCACAGTGAGCTTTACACAGCGACACAAACATTGCTGCCACTCACTTTATCTCCGAAAAGTGCATTAGAATCTATCGTTTCTGGGGCGCTCTCTCGTTTCGAGTGGAGTTGTGACAGGGGAGGACGAGCGCTTGGAATCTAATCCCACAGCCGAAGGGCGTGCAGGGAAACTCCTGCTGGCCATCTTCAGCACACAGTGATCTTTGCAACCCTGAACATATATAGCTGTCACCTCTCCCTTTCCTACCTGAAAGTCCAATTGAATCCTACATCTCCTGTGCTGGAATTTGTGAGCAGTAGCAGAATATAGCACATACGTTTGCACTCTGCTGAAACAGCAGAAGAGACAGTCCTAAAAGTTCCCACTGATCATGTTCAGCGCACAGCGAGCTTTGCAACACTGCAACACACATTGCTGTCACACCTCCCTTTCCTGCCTGAAAGACCAACTGAAACCACCATCTCTGTGCCAGCTCTCTGCTGAGCAGCAACAGGGAGAGTATAGCAGGAATGTTTAGACTGGGCTAAAACAGCAGAAGAGCCTTGCAAAAAAGCTCCTGATGATCATGATTAGCACACAGTGAGCTTTGAAACTGTGACCCAAACATTGCTGTCACTCGTCACTTTTTCTCCTAAAAGTGCATTTGAAACCATCGTTTGTGGTGCGCTCTCTCATTTCGAGAGTAGTTGTGACAGGGGAGGAGGAGCGCATGGACTCTAATCCCACAGCCGAAGGGCCAGCAGGGAAAATCCGGCAGGGCATCTTCAGCACTCAGTGAGCTTTGCAACACTGAAACACACATTGCTGTCACCTCTCACTTTCCTACCTGAAAGTCAAATTGAATCCTACATCTCCTGTGCTTGCTCTTTGGAGCAGTAGCAGAATATAGCACTTACGTTTGGACTCTGCTGAAACAGCAGAATAGACAGTTTAGAAAGTCCCCACGCATCATCTTCAGAACACAGAGAGATTTGCAACTATGCAACACACATTGCTTTCACTCCTACCTTTCCTGCCTGAAAGACCAACTGAATCCACCATCTCTGTGTCCGCTCTCTGCTGAGCAGCAACGGGGAGAGTATAGCAGGAATGTTTAGTCTGGGCTAAAACAGCAGAAGAGCCATGCAAAAAAGCTCCTGCTGATCATGATTAGCACACAGTGAGCTTTCAATCTCTGACACAACCATTGCTGTCCCTCCTCACTTTATCTCCTTAAAGTGCATTTGAAACCATCGTTTTTGGTGCGCTCTCTCGTTTCGAGAGGAGTTGTGACAGGGGAGGACGAGCGCTTGGACTCTAATCCCACAGCCGAAGGGGCAGCAGGGAAACTCCTGCTGGGCATCTTCAGCACACAGTGAGCTTTGCAACTCTGAAACACACATTGCTGTCACCTCTCACTTTCCTACCTGAAAGTCCAATTGAATCCTACATCTCCTGTGCTTGCTCTTTGTGAGCAGTAGCAGAATATAGCACTTACGTTTGGACTCTGCTGAAACAGCAGAAGAGACAGTCCAGAACGTTCCCATTGATCATCTTCAGCGCACAGCGAGCTTTGCAACTCTGAAACACACATTGCTGTCACCTCTCACTTTCCTACCTGAAAGTCCAATTGAATCCTACTTCTCCTGTGCTTTGCTCCTTATGAGCAGTAGCAGACTATAGCCCATACTTTTGCACTCTGCTGAAACAGCAGAAGAGACAGTCCTGAAAGTTCCCACTGATCATCTTCAGTGCACAGCGAGCTTTGCAACTCTGCAACACACATTGCTGTCACTCCTCCCTTTCCTGCCTGAAAGACGAACTGATACCACCATCTCTGTGCCCACTCTCTGCTGAACAGCAACAGAGAGAGTAGAGCAGGAATGTTTAGACTGGTCTAAAACAGCAGAAGAGCCTTACAGAAAAGCTCCTGTTCATCATGTTTAGCTCACAGTGAGCTTTGAAACTGTGACACAAACATTGCTGTCAAACCTCACTTTATCTCCTAAAAGTGCATTTGACTGCATCGTTTCTGGTGCGCGCTCTCGTTTCGAGAGGAGTTGTGACAGGGGAGGACGAGCGCATGGACTCTAATCCCACAGCTGAAAGGCCAGCAGGGAAAATCCTGCTGGGCATCTTCAGCACACAGTGAGCTTTGCAACTCTGAAACACACATTGCTGTCGCCTCTCGCTTTCCTACCTGAACGTCCAATTGAATCCTACATCTCCTGTTCTTGCTTTGTGAGCAGTAGCAGAATATAGCACTTACGTTTGGACTCTGCAGAAACAGCAGAAGAGACAGTCCAGAAAGTTCCCACTGATCATCTTCAGCGCACAGTGAGCTTTGCTGCTCTGAAACACATATTGCTGCCACCCCTCACTTTCCTACCTGAAAGTCCAATTGAATCCTACATCTCCTGTGCTTGCTCTTTGTGAGCAGTAGCAGAATATAGCACTTACGTTTGGACTCTGCTGAAACAGCAGAAGAGATAGTCTAGAAAGTTCCCACTGATCATCTTCAGCGCACAGCGAGCTTTGCAACTCTGCAACACACATTGCTGTCACTCCTCCCTTTCCTGCCTGAAAGACCAACTGATTCCACCATCTCTGTGTCCGCTCTCTGCTGAGCAGCAACAGGGAGAGTATAGCAGGAATGCTTAGCCTGGGCTAAAACAGCAGAAGAGCCATGCAAAAAAGCTCCTGCTGATCATGATTAGCACACAGTGAGCTTTCAATCTGTGACACAACCATTGATTTCCCTCCTCACTTTATCTCCTTAAAGTGCATTTGAAACCATCGTTTCTGGTGCGCTCTCACGTTTCGAGAGGAGTTGTGACAGGGGAGGACGAGCGCCTGGACTCTAATCCCACAGCCGAAGAGCCAGCAAGGAAATTCCTGCTGGGCATCTTCATCACACTGTGAGCTTTGCAACTCTGCAACACACATTGCTGTCACTCCTCCCTTTTTGCCTGAAAGACCAGCTGAATCCACCATCTCTGTGCCCGCTCTCTGCTGAGCAGCAACAGAGAGAGTTTAGCAGGAATGTTTTGACTGGGCTAAAACAGCAGAAGACCCTTGCAAAAAAGCTCCTGCTGATCATGATTAGCAAACAGTGAGCTTTAAACTGTGACACAAACATTGCTGTCACTCCTCACTTTATCTCCTAAAAGTGCATTTGAATCCATCGTTTCTGGGGCGCTCTCTCGTTTCGAGAGGAGTTGTGACAGGGGAGGACGAGCGCTTGGACTCTAATCCCACAGCCGAAGGGCCAGCAGGGAAACTCCTGCTGGGCATCTTCAGCACACAGTGAGCTTTGCAAATCTGAAACACACATTGCTGTCTCCTCTCACTTTCCTACCTGAAAGTCCAATTGAATCCTACTTCTCCTGTGCTTTGCTCCTTGTGAGCAGTAGCAGAATATAGCACTTACGTTTGCACTCTGCTGAAACACCAGAAGAGACAGTCCAGAAAGATCCCACTGATCATCTTCAGTTCACAGCGAGCTTTGCAACTCTGCAACACACATTGCTGTCAGTCATCCCTTTCCTGCCTGAAAGACGAACTGATACCACCATCTCTGTGCCCACTCTCTGCTGAGCAGCAACAGAGAGAGTAGAGCAGGAATGTTTAGACTGGTCTAAAACAGCAGAAGAGCCTTGCAAAAAAGCTCCTGCTGATCATGATTAGCACACAGTGAGCTTTCAATCTGTGACACAACCATTGCTGTCCCTCCTCACTTTATCTCCTTAAAGATCCTTTGAAACCATCGTTTCTGCTGCGCTCTCTCGTTTCGAGAGGAGTTGTGACAGGGGAGGACGAGCGCATGGACTCTAATCCCACAGCCGAAGGGGCAGCAGGGAAACTCCTGATGGGCATCTTCAGCACACAGTGAGCTTTACAACTCTGAAACACAAATTGCTGTCACCTCTCACTTTCCTACCTGAAAGTCCAATTGAATCCTACATCTCCTGTGCTTGCTCTTTGTGAGCAGTAGCAGAATATAGCACTTACGTTTGGACTCTGCTGAAACAGCAGAAGAGACAGTCCAGTAAGTTCCCACTGATCTTCAGCGCACAGCGAGCTTTGCAACTCTGCAACACACATAGCTTTCACTCCTACCTTTCCTGCCTGAAAGACCAACTGAATCCACCATCTCTGTGTCCGCTCTCTGCTGAGCAGCAACGGGGAGAGTATAGCAGGAATGTTTAGTCTGGGCTAAAACAGCAGAAGAGCCATGCAAAAAAGCTCCTGCTGATCATGATTAGCACACAGTGAGCTTCCAATCTGTGACACAACCACTGCTGTCCCTCCTCACTTTATCTCCTTAAAGTGCATTTGAAACCATCGTTTTTGGTGCGCTCTCTCGTTTCGAGAGGAGTTGTGACAGGGGAGGACGAGCGCATGGACTCTAATCCCACAGCCGAAGGGGCAGCAGGGAAACTCCTGCTGGGCATCTTCAGCACACAGTGAGCTTTGCAACTCTGAAACACACATTGCTGTCACCTCTCACTTTCCTACCTGAAAGTCCAATTGAATCCTACATCTCCTGTGCTTGCTCTTTGGAGCAGAAGCAGAATACAGCACTTACGTTTGGACTCTGCTGAAACAGCAGAAGAGACAGTCCAGAACGTTCCCATTGATCATCTTCAGCGCACAGCGAGCTTTGCAACTCTGAAACACACATTGCTGTCACCTCTCACTTTCCTACCTGAAAGTCCAATTGAATCCTACTTCTCCTGTGCTTGCTCTTTGGAGCAGAAGCAGAATACAGCACTTACGTTTGGACTCTGCTGAAACAGCAGAAGAGACAGTCCAGAAATTTCCCATTGCTCATTTTCAGTGCACAGCGAGCTTTGCAACACTGCAACACACATTGCTGTCACACCTCCCTTTCCTGCCTGAAAGACCAACTGAAACCACCATCTCTGTGCCAGCTCTCTGCTGAGCAGCAACAGGGAGAGTATAGCAGGAATGTTTAGACTGGGCTAAAACAGCAGAAGAGCCTTGCAAAAAAGCTCCTGCTGATCATGTTTAGCGCACAGTGAGCTTTGAAGCTGTGACACAAACATTGCTGTCACTCCTCACTTTATCTCCTAAAAGTGCATTTGAGTCCAACGTTTTTGGTGCCCTCTCTCGTTTCAAGAGCAGATGTGACAGGGGATGACGAGCGCTTGGACTCTAATCCCACAGCCGAAGGGCTAGCAGGGAAACTCCTGCTGGGCATCTTCAGCACACAGTGAGCTTTGCAACTCTGAAACGCACATTGCTGTCACCTCTCACTTTCCTACCTGAAAGTCCAATTGAATCCTACTTCTCCTGCGCTTTGCTCCTTGTGAGCAGTAGCAGAATATAGCCCATACGTTTGCACTCTGCTGAAACAGCAGAAGAGACAGTCCTGAAAGTTCCCACTGATCATCTTCAGCGCACAGCGAGCTTTGCAACTCTGCAGCACACATTGCTGTCACTCCTCCCTTTCCTGCCTGAAAGACCAACTCATTCCACCATCTCTGAGCCCGCACTCTATTGAGCAGCAACAGGGAGAGTATAGCAGGAATGTTTAGACTGGGCTAAAACAGCAGAAAAGCCTTGCAAAAAAGCTCCTGCTTTTCATGTTTAGCGCACATTGATCATTAAACTGCGACACAAACATTGCTGTCATTCACTTTATCTCCTAAAAGTGCATTTGAAACCATCGTTTCTGGTGCGCTCTCTCGTTTCGAGAGGAGTTGTGACAGGGGAGGACGAGCGCTTGGACTCTAATCCCACAGCCGAAGGGCGTGCAGGGAAACTCCTGCTGGGCATCTTCAGCACACAGTGAGCTTTGCAGCTCTGAAACACACATTGCTGTCACCTCTCACTTTCCTACCTGAAAGTCCAATTGAATAATACATCTCCTGTGCTTGCTCCTTGTGAGCAGTAGCAGAATATAGCACTTACGCTTGGACTCTGCTGAAACAGCAGAAGAGACAGTCCTGAAAGTTCCCACTGATCATCTTCAGCGCACAGCGAGCTTTGCAACTGCGCAACACACATTGCTGTCACTCCTCCCTTTCCTGCCTGAAAGACCAACTGATTCCACCATCTCTGTGTCCGCTCTCTGCTGAGCATCAACAGAGAGAGTATAGCTGGAATGTTTACACTGGGCTAAAACAGCAGAAGAGCCTTGCAAAAAAGCTCCTGCTGATCATGTTTAGCACACAGTGAGTTTTGAAGCTGTGACACAAACATTGCTGTCACTCCTCACTTTATCTCCTAAAAGTGCATTTGAAACCATCGTTTCTGGTGCGCTCTCTCGTTTCGAGAGGAGTTGTAACAGGGGAGGACGAGCGCTTGGACTCTAATCCCACAGCCAAAGGGCGTGCAGGGAAAATCCTGCTGGGCATCTTCAGCACACATTGAGCTTTGCTACTCTGAAACACACATTGCTGTCACCTCTCACTTTCCTACCTGAAAGTCCAATTGAATCCTACATCTCCTGTGCTTGCTCTTTGTGAGCAGTAGCAGAATATAGCACTTACGTTTGGACTCTGCTGAAACAGCAGAAGAGACAGTCCAGTAAGTTCCCACTGATCTTCAGCGCACAGCGAGCTTTGCAACTCTGCAGCACACATTGCTGTCACTCCTCCCTTTCCTGCCTGAAAGACCAATTGATTCCACCATCTCTGCGCGCGCACTCTATTGAGCAGCAACACGGAGAGTATAGCAGGAATGTTTAGACTGGGCTAAAACAGCAGAAGAGCCTTGCAAAAAAGCTCCAGCTTTTCATGTTTAGCGCACAGTGAGCATTAAACTGAGACACAAACATTGCTGTCATTCACTTTATCTCCTAAAAGTGCATTTGAACCCATCGTTTCTGGTGCGCTCTCTCGTTTCGAGAGGAGTTGTGACAGGGGAGGACGAGCGCTTGGACTCTAATCCCACAGCCGAAGGGCGTGCAGGGAAACTCCTGCTGGGCATCTTCAGCACACAGTGAGCTTTGCAACTCTGAAACACATATAGCTGTCACCTCTCACTTTCCTACCTGAAAGTCCAATTGAATCCTTCTTCTCCTGTGCTTGCTCTTTGTGAGCAGTAGCAGAATATAGCACTTACGTTCAGATTCTGCTGAAACAGCAGAAGAGACAGTCCAGAAAGTTAACACTGATCATCTTCAGCGCACAGCGAGCTTTGCAGCTCTGCAGCACACATTGCTGTCACTCCTCCCTTTCCTGCCTGAAAGACCAATTGATTCCACCATCTCTGTGCCTGCACTCTATTGAGCAGCAACAGGGAGAGTATAGCAGGAATGTTTAGACTAGGCTAAAACAGCAGAAGAGCCTTGCAAAAAAGCTCCAGTTTTTCATGTTTAGCGCACAGTGAGCTTTACACTGCGACACAAACATTGCTGCCACTATCTTTATCTCCTAAAAGTGCTTTTCAATCTATCGTTTCTGGGGCGCTCTCTCGTTTTGAGAGGAGTTGTGACAGGGGAGGACGACCGCTTGGACTCTAATCCCACAGCCGAAGGGCGTGTAGGGAAAGTCCTGCTGGGCATCTTCATCACACAGTGAGCTTTGCAACTCTGAAACACATATAGCTGTCACCTCTGACTTTCCTAGTTGAAAGTCCAATTGAATCATACATCTCCTGTGCTTGCTCCTTGTGAGCCGTAGCAGAATATAGCACTTACGTTTGCACTCTGCTGAAACAGCAGAAGAGACAGTCCTGAAAGTTCCCACTGATCATGTTCAGCGCACAGCGAGCTTTGCAACTCTGCAGCACACATTGCTGTCACTCCTCCCTTTCCTGCCTGAATGACCAACTGAATCCACCATCTCTGTGCCCGCTCTCTGCTGAGCAGCAACAGGGAGAGTATAACAGGAATGTTTAGACTGTGCAAAAACAGCAGAAGAGCCTTGCAAAAAAGCTCCTGCTGATCATGATTAACACACAGTGAGCTTTGAAGCTGTGGCACAAACATTGCTGTCACTCCTCACTTTATCTCCTAAAAGATCCTTTGAAACCATCGTTTCTGCTGCGCTCTCTCGTTTCGAGTGGAGTTGTGACAGGGGAGGACGAGCGCTTGGACTCTAATCCCACAGCCGAAGGGCGTGGAGGGAAACTCCTGCTGGCCATCTTCAGCACACAGTGAGCTTTGCAACTCTGAACACATATAGCTGTCACCTCTCCCTTTCCTACCTGAAAGTCCAATTGAATCCTACATCTCCTGTTCTTGCTTTGTGAGCAGTAGCAGAATATAGCACTTACCTTTGGACTCTGCTGAAACAGCAGAAGAGGCAGTCCTGAAAGTTCCCACTGATCATGTTCAGGGCACAGCGAGCTTTGCAACTCTGCAGCACACATTGCTGTCACTCCTCTCTTTCCTGCCTGAAAGATCAACTGAATCCACCATCTCTGTGCTCGCTCTCTGCTGAGCAGCAACAGGGAGAGTATAGCAGGAATGTTTAGACTGGGCTAAAACAGCAGAAGAGCCTTGCAAAAAAGCTCCTGCTGATCATGATTAGCACACAGTGAGCTTTGAAACTGTGACACAAGCATTGCTGTCACTCCTCACTTTATCTCCTAAAAGTGCATTTGAAACCATCGTTTCTGGTGCGCTCTCTCGTTTCGAGAGGAGTTGTGACAGGGGAGGACGAGCGCTTGGACTCTAATCCCACAGCCGAAGGGCCAGCAGGGAAACTCCTGATGGGCATCTTCAGCACACATTGAGCTTTGCTACTCTGAAACTCACATTGCTGTCACCTCTCACTTTCCTACCTGAAAGTCCAATTGAATCCTACATCGCCTGTGCTTTGCTCCTTGTAAGCAGTAGCAGAATATAGCACTTTCGTTTGGACTCTGCTGAAACAGCAGAAGAGACAGTCCAGAAATTTCCCATTGCTCATCTTCAGTGCACAGCGAGCTTTGCAACACTGCAACACACATTGCTGTCACACCTCCCTTTCCTGCCTGAAAGACCAACTGAAAACACCATCACTGTGCCAGCTCTCTGCTGAGCAGCAACAGGGAGAGTATAGCAGGAATGTTTAGACTGGGCTAAAACAGCAGAAGAGCCTTGCAAAAAAGCTCCTGCTGATCATGTTTAGCACACAGTGAGCTTTAAACTGTGACACAAACATTGCTTTCACTCACTTTATCTCCTAAAAGTGCATTTGACTCCATCTTTTCTGGTGCGCACTCTTGTTTCCAGAGGAGTTGTGACAGGGGAGGACGAGCGCGTGGACTCTAATCCCACAGCCGAAGGGCCATCAGGGAAACTCCTGCTGGGCATCTTCAGCACACAGTGAGCTTTGCAACTCTGAAACACACATTGCTGTCACCTCTCACTTTCCTACCTGAAAGTCCAATTGAATCCTACATCTCCTGTGCTTGCTCCTTGTGAGCAGTAGCGGAATATAGCACTTAAGTTTGGACTCTGCTGAAACAGCAGAAGAGACAGTCCAGAAAGTTCCCACTGATCATCTTCAGCGCACAGCGAGCTTTGCAACTCTGCAACACACATTGCTGTCACTCCTCCCTTTTTGCCTGAAGGACCAATTGATTCCAACATTTCTGTGCCCACTCTCTGCTGAGCAGCAACAGAGAGAGTAGAGCAGGAATGTTTAGACTGGGCTAAAACAGCAGAAGAGCATTGCAAAAAAAGCTCCTGCTAATCATGTTTAGCACACAGTGAGCTTTAAACTGTGACACAAACATTGCTGTCACTCCTCTCTTTATCTCCTAAAAGTGCATTTGAATCCAACGTTTCTGGTGCGCTCTCTCGTTTCGAGAGGAGTTGTGACAGGGGTGGACGAGCGCTTGGACTCTAATCCCACAGCCGAAGGGCCAGCATGGAAAATCCTGCTGGGCATCTTCAGCACACAGTGAGCTTTGCAACTCTGAAACACACATTGCTGTCACCTCTCACTTTCCTACCTGAAAGTCCAATTGAATCCCACATCTCCTGTTCTTGCTTTGTGAGCAGTAGCAGAATATAGCACTTACGTTTGGACTCTGCTGAAACAGCAGAAGAGACAGTCCAGAAAGTTCCCACTGATCATCTTCAGCACACAGTGAGCTTTGCAACTCTGCCACACACATTGCTGTCACTTCTTTTCCTGCCTGAAAGACCAATTGATTCCAACATCTCTGTGCCCACTCTCTGCTGAGCAGCAACAGAGAGAGTAGAGCAGGAATGTTTAGCCTGGGCTAAAACAGCAGAAGAGCCTTGCAAAAAATCTCCTGCTTGATCATGTTCCAGCATGATCAGCATCCATCACATCACAAGACCGGTCTGACAACCTCATCCACTCATTACATGTGTCACAAAATTGTCATTTTTGCATTAAATATTAGCTCATTTTTAACACTGCAATTGCATCAGCATTTTCACATGGGGTCAGTTGTAAAACCTGGCTCAAGGTTTTCTTCAAAATGGTTAAGTGTTATTTTGGGGGTGGGGAAAGTTTGTACACAATGAAAAAAACAGCTCTATGCAAGCTTCAAATAAGACTTTTCTTGTCCTGCAGACTAAAATTTTTGGAGTTTAAAATACTGCCATTTCTTGGAATAGCACCTGGAATAAGGTTTAACCACCTGAACAAGCTTTACTTGAAAAAAAAAGGCAGTTTATTAGTTCTGTTCTTCAGAGGAATATAAGTCCTGTATTATCAGCATCAGGGATTATTTAAAAATGGGGAAAGCAAATTAAAATCTAATTCTGTTCTTACCATTTCCTGACCTCTTGCACTTTTCCTATCCTGGAGTGCAAGATGTTGCAAAAGACTGGAGTGATGGGACATACAATGGGATGGGGTCTCCACACCAGGTGGGGAACATGCCTTCAAGTGGCTTCACTGCCTCTGACAACAGACTTGCAGCTTCCATTTCTGCTTGTTTTCACTTCCTTGTCTGCACATGCTGGGGAGGAATCTGGGAGTTCCCAGAGCCAGAGAAAAAGGGTTTTCATTTTTCCCCCCCTCACCTCAAATTAGCCTTTGCATGAATTACAACTTTTTTCATTGCATTTTATAAAATACTTTCCATAAAATAGAAGAGAAAATCCAAGCTCTTGTTATTTAAATATAGCCATTGAGCATAAGGAAAACCGAGCACTACGAAGGGACTTGGCAAATTAACTCATTCCTATAAGACCTGTCGTTATCAGACACAGCATCATTAAATATAAGAAGCCTAACACCAAACTTTAGCAGGAGAATAATTAATACCCAGCTCCTGGCACACTTTCCCTGGTGCTTCTGTTTTACCCTGTACTTTCTGATATGGCCAAATCATGCAAATTACAACCATTCATAAACTTGTTGTGGTTTAAGCCCAGGCTGTAACTCAGAACCATGCAGCCGCACGCTCACTCCCCCACTTTTTCCTCCCCTTGCTCCCAGACAGATGGGGAGGAGAATTGAAAGAATGTGATTCCCACGGGTTGAGATAAGAACAGTCCAGTAACTAAGGTATAATACAAGGTTACCTTAACGCTTGCTGTGTAATGCCAGCCCAGTTTCATTATCAATGATTCTAATGTATTGCAAGTCATTACCATGAAGTACAGTGAAACAAGAACCTTAGCCCAAGGCCCACCAGGTGATAAACACTAAAACAGCAAATACTGGCTGCAAGTAAGGTATGACATGCTGAAACTCTGATATCAAGAGCAAAAACTCTGAGAGCAAATAAATCAACATTGTGATGAGTGACACAATACTAAAAGTACTGAATGACCAGCTGAATCCACCATCTCTGTGCCCGCTCTCTGCTGAGCAGCAACAGAGAGAGTATAGCAGGAATGTTTAGACTGGGCTAAAACAGCAGAAGAGCCTTGCAAAAAAGCTCCTGCTTGATCATGTTTTGCACACAGTGAGCTTTAAACTGTGACACAAACATTGCTGTCACTCCTCACTTTATCTCCTAAAAGTGCATTTGAAACCATCGTTTCTGGTGCGCTCTCTCGTTTCGAGAGGAGTTGTGACAGGGGAGGAGCAGCGCTTGGACTCTAATCCCACAGCCGAAGGGCGAGCAGGGAAACTCCTGCTGGGCATCTTCAGCACACAGTGAGCTTTGCAACTCGGAAACACACATTGCTGCCACCTCTCACTTTCCTACCTGAAAGTCCAATTGAATCCTACATCTCCTGTGCTTTGCTCCTTGTGAGCAGTAGCTGAATATAGCACTTACGTTTCACATTGCGGGTAGTGTGTGACATGGCGTGGGAACTGCTTCAAAGAAGCAAAGGAGCCAAGGAGGATTTGCGGATAGAGATAATAAAGGAATACACTGAGGCAGATAAATTAACACACCCAAAACAAGAAAAACAAGAAACCTGTAGGAGGAAATTTAATAAAAAGGAGATTTTATGTTGACAAACTTCCTTAAAGCAAAATTAAACCAGCAATAAACTTGACCCCTTAAGAGTGGAAGTTCTTCTGTTGTTTTGGTTTTTTTATAAAATAAGAAGTTGCTAATATTTCATCTGCTGTACAAAAGCTGTGAAATAAAGAGGACTTTTCAGAATGTGCTAGCCCATCCTGAGTTTGCTGGAGACGTATTTAAGGTGTCAGAGATCAGTGGCACAGGTTTTATAGAAGAGTGACTTTGTAGATCTTCAGCAAAAGCATGCAGCCCTGATTACCAGACTTTGAAATATAACAGAGGGATTTTTGTACAGATACCTTTAAGTGGATTTTTTCCTAAGTATTTACTGAATTTGCAAGCTTTGATCTTATCTCAGAATTCCATCCCCTGCACTAGGGATTGTTGGCACAGGGTATGATGGTGATTAAAAGATCTCTCTGCATCACGTGGGGCAAAGTAAATAAGAAATGACAGTGCCTCTTGCCCGAGACTCGTTCCTAACTTGGCTAACTTGTCCTTCAGACACTGTACTGGGGCCACAGTTAAATTTCCCTGATGTTGTCATGAAGAGATCTGCCAGCATCTTGTCCCTGAAAGTCTGCTCAGTCAAGATTTACTGGATCAAAATTTTGCCTGTTGCATTATTTGATTTAAATATATGGTTTGGAGAGATGTCCTGGATCTGGGTTAGCCGGAAGAACATTCAGCATAATCCATTTACCCACCGTGAGCACCAGGAGCCATGGCAGTGGCGTTGGCCATCAAAGAGCCAAGTGGCAGCCAGTTCGGATGTAGCTGACGAAGCAGGGAGCAGGGGAAGGTTATCAGGGTGACGGACAGTGCCTCAGAGAGTGGAAACAGGCAGGATGACAAGTTATTTGAGAAAAAGTAGTCTTTCTTTGTATTTAGAGCTCTTTACAACACTTCCTTTTGGAAATGATTCCCTGCCTGCCCTTTTCAGCCAGGGCTTTAAGCACTGAAATGACAAATCTCGAGGAACCTGTCCAGCTCTCCCAGAAAATCCGTGAGTTGCAATCACTTGTCACTGTGTTCTTCAGAGTTAGACCTCATTGCCAGCAGTGGCAGAGACATGCACAGGTTACAGAAGAAGCCTTGGTGGGTCAGGATGCATTTGTCCATTGCTGCCACTGAGCAGAGCATTAGAACTTCTTTATAGGTACTCTATGCATTGTACCAGGGTCTTTGCACAATTTAAAGCAAAGTTTGAACAGATTATCATCCACGGCCCCTCCAGACCTTTGAAAACGATTTTGTGCCTGGAACGGCATCAAGTTTTGAATCTTGTCGCCTCTAGAGCAGTCAACAGTATTACCACAAAAATAAGTAATCAAAATAAAAGAACAGAGATTTGTGCACACTAAATGCCATAAACAAATTTCCAGGATGTGGCAAACACATTTCAAATTAAATACAATAAACAAATTTCTAGGCTGTGGCAATCTACATGTGCAAAACCTAGAAGCATAACTACACGTTGGGAACATGAGTGTTTTCTCCTCTTTGGACTAGATTTCTGGATCGCTTGGTCAATGTTTCCAAGAGACAGGTTTCTGTAAGGTCTTATCTGCTCTAACTTGCCCAGGAAAAGCACGGGCTCCACGACAAGACGTAAGCAGCATATTATGACCTTGCAAAGGAACTATGACCAGGATTGTTCAGTGCTTCAAATGGAATCAGCCAGTCCCAGGAAAAGTGGGTCTCTGGGACATTACAGTGATGTGCTCCATCCTTTGGATTAGTACGAAGCTCCAGCCTTCATCTATGCAGTGCTGAGTTACTGGAGATGCCAGCCTATTGCTCTGCTTGTGTGCCTTTACAATCTTGATATCAATATAATAGCACCGGTGTAAAACTGTAGGGAAGCAGCATGGGGTAAGTTTGTGATATAAAGCTACAACTCCCGGTCACTGTCTTTCCAAGGGAATTGATTCTGAGAAAACTCCAGGAACAAACTGGCAATACCGTCCAAGTTGATTTTCCCTTCCTCTGTCAGGATTTTCCCATTAAAAGCAAATAAATTTTGTCTTTCTTTGGCAAGTGGTAAGCAAAAGAAAGCGTAACTTATATCAAATACGGCAAACCATTTCTGATTCTTATGCAATTTGGTCAAAAATCTCACTAATTAGCTGGTACTGTGTGAACATTTTCTGAAATTTTGTGGATTACTCTGAGACCTTGAATCTGTCTGCAACTTTTCCGATCATTATTCTCTACTGTCCAGATAGGAGTGTTACATTCCAATTCACATTCAATAAATAATCTATATTTTAAAATTTATCAAAGATTTTTTGTTTCCTTTTGATCTTCTAATTTTGAGGGATATTGTTTTATTCTAATTGGGCAGGTGCCCCCTTTACTTTAACAGATAAAGCAGTTTTCGCCTTACCTGGAACTTCAGGTGCCCATAGTCCCAGATATAACTGATTAAAGATTTCTTCTGTTTCAGGGAGGTCATCCTGTTAGCTTTAATGCTGAATTAAAGATAAACTCAAAACTGCAATTATTTGATTGTTTTTAACTCTAAATTCCATTTTGCCTTCTTTAAATTTTGCTTCTCGACCTAATAAAGATTTTCGAGAGTATGGCGTGCCTAAAAATTTGCGCACTCGTATTTGTTTTCCCAATTTGTACTTTAAAGGTTTCAGAAAGAATGCCTCCCTTTTCTTTTCTTTTTTTTTCTCTCTTTTTCTTGGTGGCCAGTAGCTCCCACGTGTGTAATTCATTCTTTTCTTTCCGGTTTAATAGCAAATAAGTTGCTCCTGTATCCATTAAATTCAACTTTATTTCCTCTAGTCCTTTATCTTAATTTAATCAGTGGATCTCCTAGTGTAGATTCCCCAGGTCCCGTTCAGTCTAGTTCCAATTCAGTCACTGGAGCTCCCCATGTCCCTTCCTCCAGGGCAGCCTCACTTCCAAAGTTCAAACTCTCCATACCAAGAATACCAATCCAGTTCCTCAGAAGAGCACTCTCTTCCACCTCCGTCCGCCATTCCTCCTCCACCAGTTTCAATGCAAGTGCCACATCTTGCATCTGGGGAAGAACAACCCCATGTACCAGTACAGGTTGGGGGGTGACCTGCTGGAAAGTAGTGAAGGGGAAAGGGACCTGGGGGTCCTGGTGGATAGGAGGATGACCATGAGCCAGCAATGTGCTCTTGTGGCCAAGAAGGCAAATGGCATCTTAGGGTGCATTAGAAAGGGAGTGGTTAGTAGGTCAAGAGAGGTTCTCCTCCCTCTCTACTCAGCCTTGGTGAGGCCGCATCTGGAATATTGCGTCCAGTTCTGGGCCCCTCTGTTCAAGAAGGACAGGGAATTGCTTGAAGGAGTCCAGCGCAGAGCCACAAAGATGATTAAGGGAGTGGAACATCTCCCTTATGAGGAGAGGCTGAGGGAGCTGGGTCTCTTTAGCTTGCAAAAGAGGAGACTGAGGGGTGACCTCATCAATGTTTACAAATATGTAAAGGGTAGGTGTCAGGATGATGGAGCTAGGCTTTTTTCAGTGATATCCAGTGATAGGACAAGGGGCAATGGGTGTAAACTGGAACATAGGAAGTTCCACGTTAACATCAGGAAGAACTTCTTTACTGTAAGAGTGACAGAGCACTGGAACAGGTTGCCCAGGGGGGTTGTGGAGTCTCCTACACTGGAGATATTCAAGGCCCGCCTGGACAAGTTCCTGTGTGATGTACTGTAGGTTACCCTGCTCTTGCAGGGGGGTTGGACTAGATGATCTTTTTAGGTCCCTTCCAACCCTTGGGATTCTGTGATTCTGTGATTCTGTGATCCGTGGCTATAGCACGGCTGAGCTTTTTTTCTACCTGTTCCCAATTCCTATACTCACTTCATGCTTCCTCCTTCACTCCGGTTCACATTTATTCAGCAAAACCTCAGTCATAGAATCATAGAATAGTTATGGTTGGGAAGGACCTCAAGATCATCTAGTTCCAACCCCCCCGGCATGGGCAGGGTCACCTCACACTAAACCATCCCACACAAGGCCTCATCCAACCTGGCCTTGAACACTGCCAGGGATGGAGCAATTTTTTTTTTTTTTTTTTTTTTTTCACACTACTGGAATCTATACTGTGGGTTTTAAATACTAAGAGGTGGGAAGAAAAATGTAGTGGCTCAGTTCTTCCCCAAATAAGTGATGGCAAATGACTGTACAATGAGCTCTTGAGCTTGTATGTGCAGAGAGGAATTTAGCCTTGCAGAAAAGCTCCTGCTGATCATGTTTAGCTCACAGTGAGCTTTAAACTGTGACACAAACATTGCTGTCACTCCTCACTTTATCTCCTAAAAGTGCATTTGAAACCATAGTTTCTGGTGCGCTCTCTCATTTCGAGAGGAATTGTGACAGGAGAGGACGAGCTCTTGGACTCTAATCCCACAGCTGAAAGGCCAGCAGGGAAAATCCTGCTGGGCATCTTCAGCACACAGTGAGCTTTGCAACTCTGAAACACACATTGCTGTCAATTCTCACTTTCCTACCTGAAAGTCTAATTGAGTCCTACATCTCCTGTTCTTGCTTTGTGAGCAGTAGCAGAATAAAGCACTTACGTTTGGACTCTGCTGAAACAGAGGAAGAGACAGTCCAGAAAGATCCCACTGATCATCTTCAGTGCACAGCGAGCTTTACAACTCTGCAACACACATTGCGGTCAGTCCTAACTTTCCTGCCTGAAAGACGAACTGATTCCACCATCTCTGTGCCCGCTCTCTGCTGAGCAGCAACAGGGAGACTATAGCAGGAATGTTTAGACTGGGCTAAAACAGCAGAAGAGCCTTGCAAAAAAGCTCCTGCTGATCATGATTAGCACACAGTGAGCTTTGAAACTGTGACACAAACATTGCTGTCACTCCTCACTTTATCTCCTAAAAGTGCATTTGAAACCATCGTTTCTGGGGCGCTCTCTCATTTCGAGAGGAGTTGTGACAGGGGAGGACGAGCGCATGGACTCTAATCCCACAGCTGAAGGGCCAGCAGGGAAACTCCTGATGGGCATCTTCAGCACACAGTGAGCTTTGCAACTCTGAAACACACATTGCTGACAATTCTCACTTTCCTACCTGAAAGTCCAATTGAATCCTACATCTCCTGTTCTTGCTTTGTGAGCAGTTGCAGAATATAGCAGTTACGTTTGGACTCTGCTGAAACAGCAGAAGAGACAGTCCAGAAAGTTCCCACTGATCATCTTCAGCGCACAGTGAGCTTTGCAAATCTGAAACACATATTGCTGCCACCTCTCACTTTCCTACCTGAAAGTCCAATTGAATCCTACTTCTCCTGTGCTTGCTCTTTCTGAGCAGTAGCAGAATATAGCACTTACGTTTGGACTCTGCTGAAACAGCAGAAGAGATAGTCTAGAAAGTTCCCACTGACCATCTTCAGCGCGCAGCGAGCTTTCCAACTCTGCAACACACATTGCTGTCACTCCTCCCTTTCCTGCCTGAAAGACCAACTGATTCCACCATCTCTGTGTCCGCTCTCTGCTGAGCAGCAACGGGGAGAGTATAGCAGGAATGTTTAGTCTGGGCTGAAACAGCAGAAGAGCCATGCAAAAAAGCTCCTGCTGATCATGATTAGCACACCGTGAGCTTTGAATCTGTGACACAACCATTGCTGTCACTCCTCACTTTATCTCCTAAAAGTGCATTTGAAACCATCGTTTCTGGTGCGCTCTCTCGTTTCGAGAGGAGTTGTGACAGGGGAGGACGAGCGCTTGGACTGTAATCCCACAGCCTAAGGGCCAGCAGGGAAACTCCTGATGGGCATCTTCAGCACACATTGAGCTTTGCTACTCTGAAACTCACATTGCTGTCACCTCTCACTTTCCTACCTGAAAGTCCAATTGAATCCTACATCTCCTGTGCTTGCTCCTTGTGAGCAGTAGCAGAATATAGCCCATACGTTTGCACTCTGCTGAAACAGCAGAAGAGACAGTCCTGAAAGCTCCCACTGATCATCAGCGCACAGCGAGCTTTGCAACTCTGCAACACACATTGCTGTCACTCCTCCCTTTCCTGCCTGAAAGACGAACTGATTCCACCATCTCTGCACCCGCTCTCTGCTTAGCAGCACCAGAGAGAGTATAGCAGGAATGTTTAGACAGGGCTATAACAGCAGAAGAGCCTTGCAAAAAAGCTCCTGCTGATCATGTTTAGCACACAGTGAGTTTTGAAGCTGTGACACAAACATAGCTGTCACTCCTCACTTTATCTCCTAAAAGTGCATTTGAGTCCAACGTTTCTGGTGCGCTCTGTCGTTTCGAGAGGAGTTGCGACAGGGGAGGACGAGCGCTTGGACTCTAATCCCACAGCCGAAGGGTCAGCAGGGAAACTCCTGCTGGCCATCTTCAGCACACAGTGATCTTTGCAACCCCGAAAACATATACCTGTCACCTCTCCCTTTCCTACCTGAAAGTCCAATTGAATCCTACATCTCCTGTGCTGCAAGTTGTGAGCAGTACCAGAATATAGCCCATACGTTTGCACTCTGCTGAAACAGCAGAAGAGAAAGTTTAGAAAGTTCCCACTGATCATCTTCAGCGCACAGCGAGATTTGCAGCTCTGCAACACACATTGCTGTCACTCCTCCTTTTCCTGCCTGAAAGACAAAAAGATTCCACCATCTCTGTGCCTGCTCTCTGCTGAGCAGCAACAGGGAGAGAAGAGCAATAATGTTTAGACTGGGCTAAAACAGCAGAAGAGCCTTGCAAAAAAGCTCCTGCTGATCATGTTTAGCACACACTGAGCTTTAAACTGTGACACAAACATTGCTTTCACTCACTTTATCTCCTAAAAGTGCATTTGACTCCATCGTTTCTGGTGCGCACTCTAGTTTCCAGAGGAGTTGTGACAGGGGAGGACGAGCGCGGGGACTCTAATCCCACAGCCGAAGGGCCATCAGGGAAACTACTGATGGGCATCTTCAGCACACATTGAGCTTTGCAACTCGGAAACACACATTGCTGTCACCTTCACTTTCCTACCTGAAAGTCCAATTGAATCCTACATCTCATGTGCTTTGCTCCTTGTAAGCAGTAGCTGAATATAGCACTTACGTTTGGACACTGCTGAAACAGCAGAAGAGACAGTCCAGAAATTTCCCATTGCTCATCTTCAGTGCACAGCGAGCTTTGCAACTCTGCAACACACATTGCTGTCACTCCTCCCTTTCCTGCCTGAAAGACCAACTGAAACCACCATCTCTGTGCCAGCTCTCTGCTGAGCAGCAACAGGGCGAGTATAGCAGGAATGTTTAGACTGTGCTAAAACAGCAGAAGAGCCTTGCAAAAAAGCTCCTGCTGATCATGTTTAGCACACAGTGAGCTTTAAACTGTGACACAAACATTGCTGTCACTCACTTTATCTCCTAAAAGTGCATTTGACTCCATAGTTTCTGGTGCGCACTCTTGTTTCCAGAGGAGTTGTGACAGGGGAGGACGAGCGCGTGGACTCTAATCCCACAGCCGAAGAGCCAGCAAGGAAACTCCTGCTGAGCATCTTCAGCACTCAGTGAGCTTTGCAACTCTGAAACACACATGGCTGTCACCTCTCACTTTCCTACCTGAAAGTCCAATTGAATCCTACATCTCCTGTGCTTGCTCCTTGTGGGCAGTAGCAGAATATAGCACTTACGTTTGGAATCTGCTAAAACAGCAGAAGAGACAGTCCTGAAAGTTCCCACTGATCATCTTCAGCACACAGCGAGCTTTGCAACTCTGCAGCACACATTGCTGTCACTCCTCCCTTTCCTGCCTGAAAGACCAACTGATTCCACCATCTCTGAGCTCGCACTCTATTGAGCAGCAACAGGGAGAGTATAGCAGGAATGTTTAGACTGGGCTAAAACAGCAGAAGAGCCTTGCAAAAAAGCTCCTGCTTTTCATGTTTAGCGCACAGTGAGCATTAAAAAGCGAAACAAACATTGCTGTCATTCACTTTATCTCCTAAAAGTGCATTTGAAACCATCGTTTCTGGTGCGCTCTCTCGTTTCGAGAGGAGTTGTGACAGGGGAGGACGAGCGCTTGGACTCTAATCCCACAGCCGAAGGGCCAGCAGGGAAACTCCTGATGGGCATCTTCAGCACACAGTGAGCTTTGCTACTCTGAAACACACATTGCTGTCACCTCTCACTTTCCTACCTGAAAGTCCAATTGAATCCCACAACTCCTGTTCTTGCTTTGTGAGCAGTAGCAGAACATAGCACTTATGTTTGGACTCTGCTGAAACAGCAGAAGAGACAGTCCAGAAAGATCCCACTGATCATCTTCAGCTCACAGCGAGCTTTGCAACTCTGCAACACACATTGCTGTCAGTCCTCCCTTTCCTGCCTGAAAGACGAACTGATTCCACCATCTCTGTGTCCGCTCTCTGCTGAGCAGCAACAGAGAGAGTAGAGCAGGAATGTTTAGACTGGGCTAAAACCGCAGAAGAGCCTAGCAAAAGAGCTCCTGCTGGTCATGTTTAGCACACAGTGAGCTTTGAAGCTGTGACAAAAACACTGCTGTCTCTCCTCACTTTATCTCCTAAAAGTGCATTTGAGTCCAATGTGTTTGGTGCCCTCTCTCGTTTCAAGACCAGATGTGACAGGGAAGGACGAGGGCTTGGACTCTAATCCGACAGCCGAAGGGCCAGCAGGGGAATTCCTGCTGGGCATCCTCAGCACACATTGAGCTTTGCTACTCTGAAACACACATTGCTGTCACCTCTAACTTTCCTACCTGAATGTCCAATTGAATCCTACATCACCTGTGCTTGCTCTTTGAGAGCAGTAGCAGAATATAGCACTTACGTTTGGACTCTGCAGAAACAGCAGAAGAGACAGTCCTGAAAGTTCCCACTGATCATCTTCAGCGCACAGCGAGCTTTGCAACTCTGAAACACACATTGCTGTCACCTCTCACTTTCCTACCTGAATGTCCAATTGAATCCTACATCACCTGTGCTTGCTCTTAGTGAGCAGTAGCAGAATATAGCACTTTACGTTTGGACTCTGCTATAACAGCAGAAGAGACAGACCAGAAATTTCCCACTGATCATCTTCAGCGCACAGCGAGCTTTGCAAATCTGCAACACGCATTGCTTTCATTCCTACCTTTTCTGCCTGAAAGACCAACTGATTCCACATTCTCTGTGCCCGCTCTCTGCTGAGCAGCAACAGAGAGAGTATAGCAGGAATGTTTAGACTGGGCTAAAACAGCAGAAGAGCCTTGCAAAAAAGCTCCTGCTTTTCATGTTTAGCGCACAGTGAGCATTAAACTGCGACACAAACATTGCTGTCATTCACTTTATCTCCTAAAAGTGCATTTGACTCCATAGTTTCTGGTGCGCTCTCTCGTTTCGAGAGGAGTTCTGACAGGGGAGGACGAGTGCTTGGACTCTAATCCCACAGCCGAAGGGCGTGCAGGGAAACTCCTGCTGGGCATCTTCAGCACACAGTGAGCTTTGCAGCTCTGAAACACATATAGCTGTCACCTCTCAATATCCTACCTGAAAGTCCAATTGAATACTACATCTTTTGTGCTTGCTCCTTGTGAGCAGTAGCAGAATATAGCACTTACGCTTGGACTCTGCTGAAACAGCAGAAGAGACAGTCCAGAAAGATCCCACTGATCATCTTCAGCGCACAGCGAGCTTTGCAACTCTGCAACACACATTGCTGTCACTCCTCCCTTTTTGCCTGAAAGACCAGCTGAATCCACCATCTCTGTGCCCGCTCTCTGCTGAGCAGCAACAGAGAGAGTTTAGCAGGAATGTTTAGACTGGGCTAAAACAGCAGAAGAGCCTTGCAAAAAAGCTCCTGCTGATCATGTTTAGCACACAGTGAGCTTTGAAGCTGTGACACAAACACTGCTGTCACTCCTCACTTTATCTCCTAAAAGTGCATTTGAGTCCAAAGTTTTTGGTGCCCTCTCTCGTTTCAAGAGCAGATGTGACAGGGGAGGACGAGCGCTTGGACTCTAATCCCTCAGCCGAAGGGGCAGCAGGGAAACTCCTGCTGGGCATCTTCAGCACACAGTGAGCTTGGCAACTGTGAAACACACATTGCTGTCACCTCTCACTTTCCTACCTGAAAGTCCAATTGAATCCCTCTTCTCCTGTGCTTTGCTCCTTGTGAGCAGTAGCAGAATATAGCCCATAAGTTTGCACTCTGCTGAAACAGCAGAAGAGACAGTCCAGAAAGATCCCACTGATCATCTTCAGCGCACGGTGAGCTTTACAACTCTGCAACACACATTGCTGTCAGTCCTCCCTTTCCTGCCTGAAAGACGAACTGATTCCACCATCTCTGTGCCCGCTCTCTGCTGAGCAGCAACAGGGAGACTATAGCAGGAATGTTTAGACTGGGCAAAAACAGCAGAAGAGCCTTGCAAAAAAGCTCCTGCTGATCATTTTTAGCACACAGTGAGCTCTGATTCTGTGACACAACCATTGCTGTCCCTCCTCACTTTATCTCCTTAAAGTGCATTTGAATCCATCGTTTGTGGTGCGCTCTCTCATTTCGAGAGTAGTTGTGACAGGGGAGGAAGAGCGCCTGGACTCTAATCCCACAGCCGAAGAGCCAGCAAGGAAAGTCCTGCTGGGCATCTTCAGCACACAGTGAGCTTTGCAACTGTGAAACACACATTGCTGTCACCTCTCACTTTCCTACCTGAAAGTCCAATTGAATCCTACATCTCCTGTGCTTTGCTCCTTGTAAGCAGTAGCAGAATATAGCACTTACGTTTGGAATCTGCTGAAACAGCAGAAGAGACAGTCCAGAAATTTCCCATTGCTCATCTTCAGTGCACAGCGAGCTTTGCAACACTGCAACACACATTGCTGTCACACCTCCCTTTCCTGCCTGAAAGACCAACTGAAACCACCATCTCAGTGCCAGCTCTCTGCTGAGCAGCAACAGGGAGAGTATAGCAGGAATGTTTAGACTGTGCTAAAACAGCAGAAGAGCCTTGCAAAAAAGCTCCTGCTGATCATGTTTAGCACACAGTGAGCTTTAAACTGTGACACAAACATTGCTGTCAGTCACTTTATCTCCTAAAAGTGCATTTGACTCCATCGTTTCTGGTGCGCACTCTTGTTTCTAGAGGAGTTGTGACAGGGGAGGACGAGCGCGTGGACTCTAATCCCACAGCCGAAGGGCCATCAGGGAAACTCCTGCGGGGCATCTTCAGCACACAGTGAGCTTCGCTACTCTGAAACACACATTGCTGTCGCCTCTCACTTTCCTACCTGAAAGTCCAATTGAATCCTACATCTCCTGTGCTTTGCTCCTTGTAAGCAGTAGCAGAATATAGCACTTACGTTTGGAATCTGCTAAAACAGCAGAAGAGACAGTCCTGAAAGTTCCCACTGATCATTTTCAGCACACAGCGAGCTTTGCAACTCTGCAACACACATTGCTGTCACTCCTCCCTTTCCTCCCTGAATGACCAACTGAATCCACCATCTCTGTGCCCGCTCTCTGCTGAGCAGCAACAGGGAGAGTATAGCAGGAATGTTTAGACTGCGCAAAAACAGCAGAAGAGCCTTGCAAAAAAGCTCCTGCTGATCATGATTAGCACACAGTGAGCTTTGAAGCTGTGACACAAACATTGCTGTCACTCCTCACTTTATCTCCTAAAAGTGCATTTGAAACCATCGTTTCTGCTGCGCTCTCTCGTTTCGAGAGGAGTTGTGACAGGGGAGGACGAGCGCTTGGACTCTAATCCCACAGCTGAAGGGCGTGGAGGGAAACTCCTGCAGGCCATCTTCAGCACACAGTGATCTTTGCAACCCTGAACACATATAGCTGTCACCTCTCCCTTTCCTACCTGAAAGTCCAATTGAATCCTACATCTCCTGTGCTGCAATTTGTGAGCAGTAGCAGAATATAGCCCATACGTTTGCACTCTGCTGAAACAGCAGAAGAGACAGTCCTGAAAGCTCCCACTGATCATGTTCAGCGCACAGCGAGCTTTGCAACTCTGCAGCACACATTGCTGTCACTCCTCCCTTTCCTGCCTGAAAGACCAACTGAATCCACCATCTCTGTGCCCGCTCACTGCTGAGCAGCAACAGGGCGAGTATAGCAGGAATGTTTAGAATGGGCTAAAACTGCAGAAGAGCCTTGCAAAAAAGCTCCTGCTGATCATGTTTAGCACACAGTGAGCTTTGAAGCTGTGAAACAAGCATTGCTGTCACTCCTCACTTTATCTCCTAAAAGTGCATTTGACTCCATCGTTTCTGGTGCGCACTCTTGTTTCCAGAGGAGTTGTGACAGGGGAGGACGAGCGCGTGGACTCTAATCCCACAGCCGAAGGGCCAGCAGGGAAACTCCTGCGGGGCATCTTCAGCACACAGTGAGCTTCGCTACTCTGAAACACACATTGCTGTCGCCTCTCACTTTCCTACCGGAAAGTCCAATTGAATCCTACATCTCCTGTGCTTTGCTCCTTGTGAGCAGTAGCAGAACATAGCCCATACGTTTGGACTCTGCTGAAACAGCAGAAGAGACAGTCCAGAAAGTTCCTATTGATCATCTTCAGCGCACAGCGGGCTTTGCAACTCTGAAAAACACACAGCTGTCGCCTCTCACTTTCCTACCTGAAAGTCCAATTGAATCCTACTTCTCCTGTGCTTTGCTCCTTATGAGCAGTAGCAGAATATAGCCCATACTTTTGCACTCTGCTGAAACAGCAGAAGAGACAGTCCTGAAAGTTCCCACTGATCATCTTCAGCGCACAGCGAGCTTTGCAACTGTGCAACACACATTGCTGTCAGTCCTCCCTTTCCTGCCTGAAAGACGAACTGATTCCACATTCACTGTGCCCGCTCTCTGCTGAGCAGCAACAGAGAGAGTATAGCAGGAATGTTTAGACTGGGCTAAAACAGCAGAAGAGCCTTGCAAAAAAGCTCCTGCTGATCATGTTTAGCACACAGTGACCTTTAAACTGTGACACAAACATTGCTGTCACTCCTCACTTTATCTCCTAGAAGTGCATTTGAAACCATCGTTTCTGGTGCGCTCTCTCATTTCGAGAGGAGTTGTGAAAGGGGAGGACGAGCGCTTGGACTCTAATCCCACAGCCGAAGGGCCAGCAGGGAAACTCCTGCAGGGCATCTTCAGCACACAGTGAGCTTTGCAACACTGAAACACACATTGCTGTCACCTCTCACTTTCCTACCTGAAAGTCCAATTGAATCCTACATCTCCTGTGCTTGCTCTTTGGAGCAGAAGCAGAATACAGCACTTACGTTTGGACTCTGCTGAAACAGCAGAAGAGACAGTCCAGAAAGTTCCCATTGATCATCTTCATCGCTCAGCGAGCTTTGCAACTCTGAAACACACATTGCTGTCACCTCTCACTTTCCTACCTGAAAGTCAAGTTGAATCCTACTTCTCCTGTGCTTTGCTCCTTGTGAGCAGTAGCAGAATATAGCACTTACGTTTGCACTCTGCTGAAACAGCAGAAGAGACAGTCCTGAAAGTTCCCACTGATCATCTTCAGCGCACAGCGAGCTTTGCAACTCTGCAGCACACATTGCTGTCACTCCTCCCTTTCCTGCCTGAAAGACGAACTGATTCCACCATCTCTGTGCCCGCTCTCTGCTGAGCAGCAACAGAGAGAGTATAGCAGGAATGTTTAGACAGGGCTAAAACAGCAGAAGAGCCTTGCAGAAAAGCTCCTGCTGATCATGTTTAGCTCACAGTGAGCTTTAAACTGTGATATAAACATTGCTGTCACTCCTCACTTTATCTCCTAAAAGTGCATTTGAAACCATCGTTTCTGGTGCGCTCTCTCATTTCGAGAGGAATTGTGACAGGGGAGGACGAGCGCTTGCACTCTAATCCTACAGCCGAAGGGCCAGCAGGGAAACTCCTGATGGGCATCTTCAGCACACAGTGAGCTTTGCAACTCTGAAATATATATTGATGTCACCTCTCACTTTCCTACCGGAAAGTCCAATTGAATCCTACATCTCCTGTTCTTGCTTTGTGAGCAGTAGCAGAATATAGCACTTACGTTTGGACTCTGCTGAATCAGCAGAAGAGACAGTCCAGAAAGATCCCACTGATCATCTTCAGCGCACAGCGAGCTTTGCAACTCTGCAACACACATTGCTGGCAGTCCTCCCTTTCCTGCCGAAAGAGGAACTGATTCCACAATCTCTGTGCCTGCTCTCTGCTGAGCAGCAACAGAGATAGTAGAGCAGGAATGTTTAGACTGGTCTAAAACAGCAGAAGAGCCTTGCAAAAAAGCTCCTGCTGATCATGTTTAGCACACAGTGAGCTTTGAAGCTGTGACACAAACACTGCTGTCACTCCTCACTTTATCTCCTAAAAGTGCGTTTGAGTCCAAAGTTTTTGGTGCCCTCTCTCGTTTCAAGAGCAGATGTGACAGGGGAGGATGAGCGCTTGGACTCTAATCCCACAGCCGAAGGGGCAGCAGGGAAAATCCTGCTGGGCATCTTCAGCACACTGTGAGCTTTTCAACTCTGAAACACACATTGCTGTCACCTCTCACTTTCCCCCCTGAAAGTCCAATTGAATCCCTCTTCTCCTGTGCTTTGCTCCTTGTGAGCAGTAGCAGAATATAGTCCATAAGTTTGCACTCTGCTGAAACAGATTAGCCCAGTCTAAACATTCCTGCTATACTCTCCCTGTTGCTGCTCAATAGAGTGCGGGCTCAGAGATGGTGGAATCAGTTGGTGTTTCAGGCAGGAAAGGGAGGAGTGACAGCAATGTGTGCTGCAGAGTTGCAAACTCGCTGTGCGCTGAAGATGATCAGTGGGAACTTTCAGGACTGTCTCTTCTGCTGTTTCAGCAGAGTGCAAACGTATGGGCTATATTCTGCTACTGCTCATAAGGACCAAAGCACAGGAGAAGTAGGATTCAATTGGACTTTCAGGTAGGAAAGTGAGAGGTGACAGCAATATGTGTTTCAGAGTTGCAAAGCTCACAGTGTGCTGAAGATGCCCAGCAGGAGTTTCCCTGCTGGCCCTTCGGCTGTGGGATTAGAGTCCAAGCGCTCGTCCTCCCCTGTCACATCTGCTCTTGAAACGAGAGAGGGTACCAAAAACGTTGGACTCAAATGCACTTTTAGGAGATAAAGTGAGGAGTGACTGCAATGTTTGTGTCACAGCTTTAAAGCTCACTGTGAGCTAAACATGATCAGCAGGAGCTTTTCTGCAAGGCTCTCCTGCTGTTTTAGACCAGTCTAAACATTCCTGCTATACTCTCTCTGTTGCTCCTTAGCAGAGAGCGGGCACAGAGATGGTGGATGCAGTTCGTCTTTCAGGCAGGAAAGGGAGGAGTGACAGCAATGTGTGCTGCAGAGTTGCAAAGCTCGCTGTGCGCTGAAGATGATCAGTGGGAACTTCCTGGACTGTCTCTTCTGCTGTTTCAGCAGAGTGCAAACGTATGGGCTATATTCTGCTACTGCTCACAAGGAGCAAAGCACAGGAGAAGTAGGATTCAATTGGACTTTCAGGTAGGAATGTGAGAGGTGACAGCAATGTGTGTTTCAGATTTGCAAAGCTCACTGTGTGCTGAAGATGCCCATCAGGAGTTTCCCTGCTGGCCCTTCGGCTGTGGGATTAGAGTCCAAGCGCTCGTCCTCCCCTGTCACATCTGCACTTGAAACGAGAGAGGGCACCAAAAACGTTGGACTCAAATGCACTTTTAGGAGATAAAGTGAGGAGTGACAGCAATGTTTGTGTCACAGTTTAAAGCTCACTGTTTGCTAATCATGATCAGCAGGAGCTTTTTTGCAAGGTTCTTCTACTGTTTTAGCCCAGTCTAAACATTCCTGCTAAACTCTCTCTGTTGCTGCTCAGCAGAGGGCAGGCACAGAGATGGTGGATTCAGCTGGTCTTTCAGGCAAAAAGGGAGGAGTGACAGCAATGTGTGTTGCAGAGTTGCAAAGCTCACTGTGTGCTGAAGATGCCCAGCAGGAGTTTCCTTGCTGGCTCTTCTGCTGTGGGATTAGAGTCCAGGCGCTCGTCCTCCCCTGTCACAACTCCTCTCGAAACGAGAGAGCGCACCAAAATCGATGGTTTCAAATGCACTTTAAGGAGATAAAGTGAGGAGGGACAGCAATGGTTGTGTCACAGATTCAAAGCTCACTGTGTGCTAATCATGATCAGCAGGAGCTTTTTTGCATGGCTCTTCTGCTGTTTCAGCCCAGACTAAACATTCCTGCTATACTCTCCCCGTTGCTGCTCAGCAGAGAGCGGACACAGAGATGGTGGAATCAGTTGGTCTTTCAGGCAGGAAAGGGAGGAGTGACAGCAATGTGTGTTGCAGAGTTGGAAAGCTCGCTGCGCGCTGAAGATGGTCAGTGGGAACTTTCTAGACTATCTCTTCTGCTGTTTCAGCAGAGTCCAAACGTAAGTGCTATATTCTGCTACTGCTCAGAAAGAGCAAGCACAGGAGATGTAGGATTCAATTGGACTTTCAGGTAGGAAAGTGAGAGGTGGCAGCAATATGTGTTTCAGATTTGCAAAGCTCACTGTGCGCTGAAGATGATCAGTGGGAACTTTCTGGACTGTCTCTTCTGCTCTTTCAGCAGAGTCCAAACGTAACTGCTATATTCTGCAACTGCTCACAAAGCAAGAACAGGAGATGTAGGATTCAATTGGACTTTCAGGTAGGAAAGTGAGAATTGTCAGCAATGTGTGTTTCAGAGTTGCAAAGCTCACTGTGTGCTGAAGATGCCCATCAGGAGTTTCCCTGCTGGCCCTTCAGCTGTGGGATTAGAGTCCATGCGCTCGTCCTCCCCTGTCACAACTCCTCTCGAAATGAGAGAGCGCCCCAGAAACGATGGTTTCAAATGCACTTTTAGGAGATAAAGTGAGGAGTGACAGCAATGTTTGTGTCACAGTTTCAAAGCTCACTGTGTGCTAATCATGATCAGCAGGAGCTTTTTTGCAAGGCTCTTCTGCTGTTTTAGCCCAGTCTAAACATTCCTGCTATAGTCTCCCTGTTGCTGCTCAGCAGAGAGCGGGCACAGAGATGGTGGAATCAGTTCGTCTTTCAGGCAGGAAAGTTAGGACTGACCGCAATGTGTGTTGCAGAGTTGTAAAGCTCGCTGTGCACTGAAGATGATCAGTGGGATCTTTCTGGACTGTCTCTTCCTCTGTTTCAGCAGAGTCCAAACGTAAGTGCTATATTCTGCTACTGCTCACAAAGCAAGAACAGGAGATGTAGGACTCAATTAGACTTTCAGGTAGGAAAGTGAGAGGTGACAGCAATGTGTGTTTCAGAGTTGCAAAGCTCACTGTGTGCTGAAGATGCCCAGCAGGATTTTCCCTGCTGGCCTTTCAGCTGTGGGATTAGAGTCCAAGAGCTCGTCCTCTCCTGTCACAATTCCTCTCGAAATGAGAGAGCGCACCAGAAACTATGGTTTCAAATGCACTTTTAGGAGATAAAGTGAGGAGTGACAGCAATGTTTGTGTCACAGTTTAAAGCTCACTGTGAGCTAAACATGATCAGCAGGAGCTTTTCTGCAAGGCTAAATTCCTCTCTGCACATACAAGCTCAAGAGCTCATTGTACAGTCATTTGCCATCACTTATTTAGGGAAGAACAGAGCCACTACATTTTTCTTCCCACCTCTTAGTATTTAAAACCCACAGTATAGATTCCAGTAGTGTGAAAAAAAAAAAAAAAAAAAAAAATTGCTCCATCCCTGGCAGTGTTCAAGGCCAGGTTGGATGAGGCCTTGTGTGGGATGGTTTAGTGTGAGGTGACCCTGCCCATGCCGGGGGGGTTGGAACTAGATGATCTTGAGGTCCTTCCCAACCATAACTATTCTATGATTCTATGACTGAGGTTTTGCTGAATAAATGTGAACCGGAATGAAGGAGGAATCATGAAGTGAGTATAGGAATTGGGAACAGGTAGAAAAAAAGCTCAGCCGTGCTATAGCCACGGATCACAGAATCACAGAATCACAGAATCCCAAGGGTTGGAAGGGACCTAAAAAGATCATCTAGTCCAACCTCCCTGCAAGAGCAGGGTAACCTACAGTACATCACACAGGAACTTGTCCAGGCGGGCCTTGAATATCTCCAGTGTAGGAGACTCCACAACCCCCCTGGGCAACCTGTTCCAGTGCTCTGTCACTCTTACAGTAAAGAAGTTCTTCCTGATGTTAACGTGGAACTTCCTATGTTCCAGTTTACACCCATTGCCCCTTGTCCTATCACTGGATATCACTGAAAAAAGCCTAGCTCCATCATCCTGACACCTACCCTTTACATATTTGTAAACATTGATGAGGTCACCCCTCAGTCTCCTCTTTTGCAAGCTAAAGAGACCCAGCTCCCTCAGCCTCTCCTCATAAGGGAGATGTTCCACTCCCTTAATCATCTTTGTGGCTCTGCGCTGGACTCCTTCAAGCAATTCCCTGTCCTTCTTGAACAGAGGGGCCCAGAACTGGACGCAATATTCCAGATGCGGCCTCACCAAGGCTGAGTAGAGGGGGAGGAGAACCTCTCTTGACCTACTAACCACTCCCTTTCTAATGCACCCTAAGATGCCATTTGCCTTCTTGGCCACAAGAGCACATTGCTGGCTCATGGTCATCCTCCTATCCACCAGGACCCCCAGGTCCCTTTCCCCTTCACTACTTTCCAGCAGGTCACCCCCCAACCTGTACTGGTACATGGGGTTGTTCTTCCCCAGATGCAAGATGTGGCACTTGCATTGAAACTGGTGGAGGAGGAATGGCGGACGGAGGTGGAAGAGAGTGCTCTTCTGAGGAACTGGATTGGTATTCTTGGTATGGAGAGTTTGAACTTTGGAAGTGAGGCTGCCCTGGAGGAAGGGACATGGGGAGCTCCAGTGACTGAATTGGAACTAGACTGAACGGGACCTGGGGAATCTACACTAGGAGATCCACTGATTAAATTAAGATAAAGGACTAGAGGAAATAAAGTTGAATTTAATGGATACAGGAGCAACTTATTTGCTATTAAACCGGAAAGAAAAGAATGAATTACACACGTGGGAGCTACTGGCCACCAAGAAAAAGAGAGAAAAAAAAAGAAAAGAAAAGGGAGGCATTCTTTCTGAAACCTTTAAAGTACAAATTGGGAAAACAAATACGAGTGCGCAAATTTTTAGGCACGCCATACTCTCGAAAATCTTTATTAGGTCGAGAAGCAAAATTTAAAGAAGGCAAAATGGAATTTAGAGTTAAAAACAATCAAATAATTGCAGTTTTGAGTTTATCTTTAATTCAGCATTAAAGCTAACAGGATGACCTCCCTGAAACAGAAGAAATCTTTAATCAGTTATATCTGGGACTATGGGCACCTGAAGTTCCAGGTAAGGCGAAAACTGCTTTATCTGTTAAAGTAAAGGGGGCACCTGCCCAATTAGAATAAAACAATATCCCTCAAAATTAGAAGATCAAAAGGAAACAAAAAATCTTTGATAAATTTTAAAATATAGATTATTTATTGAATGTGAATTGGAATGTAACACTCCTATCTGGACAGTAGAGAATAATGATCGGAAAAGTTGCAGACAGATTCAAGGTCTCAGAGTAATCCACAAAATTTCAGAAAATGTTCACACAGTACCAGCTAATTAGTGAGATTTTTGACCAAATTGCATAAGAATCAGAAATGGTTTGCCGTATTTGATATAAGTTACGCTTTCTTTTGCTTACCACTTGCCAAAGAAAGACAAAATTTATTTGCTTTTAATGGGAAAATCCTGACAGAGGAAGGGAAAATCAACTTGGACGGTATTGCCAGTTTGTTCCTGGAGTTTTCTCAGAATCAATTCCCTTGGAAAGACAGTGACCGGGAGTTGTAGCTTTATATCACAAACTTACCCCATGCTGCTTCCCTACAGTTTTACACCGGTGCTATTATATTGATATCAAGATTGTAAAGGCACACAAGCAGAGCAATAGGCTGGCATCTCCAGTAACTCAGCACTGCATAGATGAAGGCTGGAGCTTCGTACTAATCCAAAGGATGGAGCACATCACTGTAATGTCCCAGAGACCCACTTTTCCTGGGACTGGCTGATTCCATTTGAAGCACTGAACAATCCTGGTCATAGTTCCTTTGCAAGGTCATAATATGCTGCTTACGTCTTGTCGTGGAGCCCGTGCTTTTCCTGGGCAAGTTAGAGCAGATAAGACCTTACAGAAACCTGTCTCTTGGAAACATTGACCAAGCGATCCAGAAATCTAGTCCAAAGAGGAGAAAACACTCATGTTCCCAACGTGTAGTTATGCTTCTAGGTTTTGCACATGTAGATTGCCACAGCCTAGAAATTTGTTTATTGTATTTAATTTGAAATGTGTTTGCCACATCCTGGAAATTTGTTTATGGCATTTAGTGTGCACAAATCTCTGTTCTTTTATTTTGATTACTTATTTTTGTGGTAATACTGTTGACTGCTCTAGAGGCGACAAGATTCAAAACTTGATGCCGTTCCAGGCACAAAATCGTTTTCAAAGGTCTGGAGGGGCCGTGGATGATAATCTGTTCAAACTTTGCTTTAAATTGTGCAAAGACCCTGGTACAATGCATAGAGTACCTATAAAGAAGTTCTAATGCTCTGCTCAGTGGCAGCAATGGACAAATGCATCCTGACCCACCAAGGCTTCTTCTGTAACCTGTGCATGTCTCTGCCACTGCTGGCAATGAGGTCTAACTCTGAAGAACACAGTGACAAGTGATTGCAACTCACGGATTTTCTGGGAGAGCTGGACAGGTTCCTCGAGATTTGTCATTTCAGTGCTTAAAGCCCTGGCTGAAAAGGGCAGGCAGGGAATCATTTCCAAAAGGAAGTGTTGTAAAGAGCTCTAAATACAAAGAAAGACTACTTTTTCTCAAATAACTTGTCATCCTGCCTGTTTCCACTCTCTGAGGCACTGTCCGTCACCCTGATAACCTTCCCCTGCTCCCTGCTTCGTCAGCTACATCCGAACTGGCTGCCACTTGGCTCTTTGATGGCCAACGCCACTGCCATGGCTCCTGGTGCTCACGGTGGGTAAATGGATTATGCTGAATGTTCTTCCGGCTAACCCAGATCCAGGACATCTCTCCAAACCATATATTTAAATCAAATAATGCAACAGGCAAAATTTTGATCCAGTAAATCTTGACTGAGCAGACTTTCAGGGACAAGATGCTGGCAGATCTCTTCATGACAACATCAGGGAAATTTAACTGTGGCCCCAGTACAGTGTCTGAAGGACAAGTTAGCCAAGTTAGGAACGAGTCTCGGGCAAGAGGCACTGTCATTTCTTATTTACTTTGCCCCACGTGATGCAGAGAGATCTTTTAATCACCATCATACCCTGTGCCAACAATCCCTAGTGCAGGGGATGGAATTCTGAGATAAGATCAAAGCTTGCAAATTCAGTAAATACTTAGGAAAAAATCCACTTAAAGGTATCTGTACAAAAATCCCTCTGTTATATTTCAAAGTCTGGTAATCAGGGCTGCATGCTTTTGCTGAAGATCTACAAAGTCACTCTTCTATAAAACCTGTGCCACTGATCTCTGACACCTTAAATACGTCTCCAGCAAACTCAGGATGGGCTAGCACATTCTGAAAAGTCCTCTTTATTTCACAGCTTTTGTACAGCAGATGAAATATTAGCAACTTCTTATTTTATAAAAAAACCAAAACAACAGAAGAACTTCCACTCTTAAGGGGTCAAGTTTATTGCTGGTTTAATTTTGCTTTAAGGAAGTTTGTCAACATAAAATCTCCTTTTTATTAAATTTCCTCCTACAGGTTTCTTGTTTTTCTTGTTTTGGGTGTGTTAATTTATCTGCCTCAGTGTATTCCTTTATTATCTCTATCCGCAAATCCTCCTTGGCTCCTTTGCTTCTTTGAAGCAGTTCCCACGCCATGTCACACACTACCCGCAATGTGAAACGTAAGTGCTATATTCAGCTACTGCTCACAAGGAGCAAAGCACAGGAGATGTAGGATTCAATTGGACTTTCAGGTAGGAAAGTGAGAGGTGGCAGCAATGTGTGTTTCCGAGTTGCAAAGCTCACTGTGTGCTGAAGATGCCCAGCAGGAGTTTCCCTGCTCGCCCTTCGGCTGTGGGATTAGAGTCCAAGCGCTGCTCCTCCCCTGTCACAACTCCTCTCGAAACGAGAGAGCGCACCAGAAACGATGGTTTCAAATGCACTTTTAGGAGATAAAGTGAGGAGTGACAGCAATGTTTGTGTCACAGTTTAAAGCTCACTGTGTGCAAAACATGATCAAGCAGGAGCTTTTTTGCAAGGCTCTTCTGCTGTTTTAGCCCAGTCTAAACATTCCTGCTATACTCTCTCTGTTGCTGCTCAGCAGAGAGCGGGCACAGAGATGGTGGATTCAGCTGGTCATTCAGTACTTTTAGTATTGTGTCACTCATCACAATGTTGATTTATTTGCTCTCAGAGTTTTTGCTCTTGATATCAGAGTTTCAGCATGTCATACCTTACTTGCAGCCAGTATTTGCTGTTTTAGTGTTTATCACCTGGTGGGCCTTGGGCTAAGGTTCTTGTTTCACTGTACTTCATGGTAATGACTTGCAATACATTAGAATCATTGATAATGAAACTGGGCTGGCATTACACAGCAAGCGTTAAGGTAACCTTGTATTATACCTTAGTTACTGGACTGTTCTTATCTCAACCCGTGGGAATCACATTCTTTCAATTCTCCTCCCCATCTGTCTGGGAGCAAGGGGAGGAAAAAGTGGGGGAGTGAGCGTGCGGCTGCATGGTTCTGAGTTACAGCCTGGGCTTAAACCACAACAAGTTTATGAATGGTTGTAATTTGCATGATTTGGCCATATCAGAAAGTACAGGGTAAAACAGAAGCACCAGGGAAAGTGTGCCAGGAGCTGGGTATTAATTATTCTCCTGCTAAAGTTTGGTGTTAGGCTTCTTATATTTAATGATGCTGTGTCTGATAACGACAGGTCTTATAGGAATGAGTTAATTTGCCAAGTCCCTTCGTAGTGCTCGGTTTTCCTTATGCTCAATGGCTATATTTAAATAACAAGAGCTTGGATTTTCTCTTCTATTTTATGGAAAGTATTTTATAAAATGCAATGAAAAAAGTTGTAATTCATGCAAAGGCTAATTTGAGGTGAGGGGGGGAAAAATGAAAACCCTTTTTCTCTGGCTCTGGGAACTCCCAGATTCCTCCCCAGCATGTGCAGACAAGGAAGTGAAAACAAGCAGAAATGGAAGCTGCAAGTCTGTTGTCAGAGGCAGTGAAGCCACTTGAAGGCATGTTCCCCACCTGGTGTGGAGACCCCATCCCATTGTATGTCCCATCACTCCAGTCTTTTGCAACATCTTGCACTCCAGGATAGGAAAAGTGCAAGAGGTCAGGAAATGGTAAGAACAGAATTAGATTTTAATTTGCTTTCCCCATTTTTAAATAATCCCTGATGCTGATAATACAGGACTTATATTCCTCTGAAGAACAGAACTAATAAACTGCCTTTTTTTTTCAAGTAAAGCTTGTTCAGGTGGTTAAACCTTATTCCAGGTGCTATTCCAAGAAATGGCAGTATTTTAAACTCCAAAAATTTTAGTCTGCAGGACAAGAAAAGTCTTATTTGAAGCTTGCATAGAGCTGTTTTTTTCATTGTGTACAAACTTTCCCCACCCCCAAAATAACACTTAACCATTTTGAAGAAAACCTTGAGCCAGGTTTTACAACTGACCCCATGTGAAAATGCTGATGCAATTGCAGTGTTAAAAATGAGCTAATATTTAATGCAAAAATGACAATTTTGTGACACATGTAATGAGTGGATGAGGTTGTCAGACCGGTCTTGTGATGTGATGGATGCTGATCATGCTGGAACATGATCAAGCAGGAGATTTTTTGCAAGGCTCTTCTGCTGTTTTAGCCCAGGCTAAACATTCCTGCTCTACTCTCTCTGTTGCTGCTCAGCAGAGAGTGGGCACAGAGATGTTGGAATCAATTGGTCTTTCAGGCAGGAAAAGAAGTGACAGCAATGTGTGTGGCAGAGTTGCAAAGCTCACTGTGTGCTGAAGATGATCAGTGGGAACTTTCTGGACTGTCTCTTCTGCTGTTTCAGCAGAGTCCAAACGTAAGTGCTATATTCTGCTACTGCTCACAAAGCAAGAACAGGAGATGTGGGATTCAATTGGACTTTCAGGTAGGAAAGTGAGAGGTGACAGCAATGTGTGTTTCAGAGTTGCAAAGCTCACTGTGTGCTGAAGATGCCCAGCAGGATTTTCCATGCTGGCCCTTCGGCTGTGGGATTAGAGTCCAAGCGCTCGTCCACCCCTGTCACAACTCCTCTCGAAACGAGAGAGCGCACCAGAAACGTTGGATTCAAATGCACTTTTAGGAGATAAAGAGAGGAGTGACAGCAATGTTTGTGTCACAGTTTAAAGCTCACTGTGTGCTAAACATGATCAGGAGGAGCTTTTTTTGCAAGGCTCTTCTGCTGTTTTAGCCCAGTCTAAACATTCCTGCTCTACTCTCTCTGTTGCTGCTCAGCAGAGAGTGGGCACAGAGATGTTGGAATCAATTGGTCTTTCAGGCAGGAAAGGGAGGAGTGACAGCAATGTGTGTTGCAGAGTTGCAAAGCTCGCTGTGCGCTGAAGATGATCAGTGGGAACTTTCTGGACTGTCTCTTCTGCTCTTTTAGCATTGGCTAAAGGTTCCTGCTCTACTCTCTCTGCTTCTGCCCAGCAGAGAAAGGGCGCAGAGATTTTGGATTCAATTGGACTTTGAGGTAGGAAAGTGCGGAGCGAGAGCAATATATGTGTCACAGTTGCAAAGCTGACTGAGTGCTGAAGATGCCCTGCCGGAGCTTTCACTCCAGGCTCTTCGGCTGTGGGAGCAGAGGCCAAGAGATCGTGTTCACCTGTCACTGCTGCTGTTCAAACGAGAGAGGGCGGGAGAGACCATGGATTCAAACAGATTATTAGGAGATGAAGTGAGGAGTGACAGCAATGTGTGTTTCAGAGTTGCAAAGCTCACTGTGCGCTGAAGATGATCTGCAAGGACTTTCCCTCCCTGCCCTTCGGAACTGGGAGCGGATTCCAAGCGCTCGTGCTCACCTTCCTCTGCTGCTCTTGAAACGAGAGTGGAGACCAGAAACGCTGGATTCAAATGCACTTTTAGGAGCTACAATGAGGAGTGACAACAGTGTGTGTGTCAAAGTTGTAAAGCTCAGTGTGTTGAAGAAGCACAAGAGCAGCCTTCAGGCCTGTCTCTTCCACTGCCTTACAGATTGCAGACATTCCTGCTCACTCTGCTGCTCAGCAGAGTGCTGGCAACGGAGTTCTTGGATTGAAATGGTCTTTTAGGAGAAAGAGTGAAGAGTGACAGCAATGTTTGTGTCACAGTTTAAAGCTCACTGTGTGCTAAACATGATCAGGAGGAGCTTTTTTGCAAGGCTCTTCTGCTGTTTTAGCCCAGTCTAAACATTCCTTCTCTCTGTTGCTGCTCAGCAGAGAGGGGGCACAGAGATGTTGGAATCAATTGGTCTTTCAGGCAGGAAAAGGAGGAGTGACAGCAATGTGTGCTGCAGAATTGCAAAGCTCACTGTGTGCTGAAGATGCCCTGCAGGAGTTTCCCTGCACGCCCTTCGTCTGTGGGATTAGAGCCCAAGCGCTGCTCCTCCCTTTCACAACTCCTCTCGAAACGAGAGAGCGCACCAGAAACGTTGGCTTCAAATGCACTTTTAGGAGATAAAGTGAGGAGTGACAGCAATGTTTGTGTCACAGTTTAAAGATCACTGTGTGCTAAACATGATTAGCAGGAGCTTTTTTTGCAATGCTCTTCTGCTGTTTTAGCCCAGGCTAAACATTCCTGCTCTACTCTCCGTGTTGCTGCTCATCAGAGAGCGGGCACAGAGATGGTGGATTCAGTTGTTCTTTCTTTCAGGCAGGAAAGGGAGGAGTGACAGCAATGCGTGTTGCTGAGTTGCAAAGCTCGCTGCGCGCTGAAGATGATCAGTGGGTACTTTCTGGACTGTCTCTTCTGCTGTTTCAGCAGAGTCCAAACGTAAGTGCTATATTCTGCTACTGCTCATAAAGAGCAAGCACAGGAGATGTAGGATTCAATTGGACTTTCAGGTAGGAAAGTGAGAGGTGACAGCAATGTGTGTTTCAGAGTTGCAAAGCTCACTGTGTGCTGAAGATGCCCAGCAGGATTTTCCATGCTGGCCCTTCGGCTGTGGGATTAGAGTCCAAGCGCTCGTCCACCCCTGTCACAACTCCTCTCGAAACGAGAGAGCGCACCAGAAACGTTGGATTCAAATGCACTTTTAGGAGATAAAGTGAGGAGTGACAGCAATGTTTGTGTCACAGTTTAAAGCTCACTGTGTGCTAAACATGATCAGGAGGAGCTTTTTTTGCAATGCTCTTCTGCTGTTTTAGCCCAGTCTAAACATTCCTGCTCTACTCTCTCTGTTGCTGCTCAGCAGAGAGTGGGCACAGAGATGTTGGAATCAATTGGTCTTCCAGGCAGGAAAAGGAGGAGTTACTGCAATGTGTTTTGCAGAGTTGCAAAGCTCACTGTGTGCTGAAGGTGCCCTGCAGGAGTTTCCCTGCTGGCCCTTGGTCTGAGGGATTAGAGTCCAAGCGCTCCTCCTCCCCAGTCACAACTCCTCTCGAAACGAGAGAGAGCACCAGAAACTTTGGATTCAAATGCACTTTTAGGAGATAAAGTGAGGAGTGACAGCAATGTTTGTGTCACAGTTTCAAAGCTCACTGTGTGCTAAACATGATTAGCAGGAGCTTTTTTGCAAGGCTCTTCTGCTGTTTTAGCCCAGGCTAAACATTCCTGCTCTACTCTCTCTGTTGCTGCTCAGCAGAGAGTGGGCACAGAGATGTTGGAATCAATTGGTCTTTCAGGCAAAAAGGGAGGAGTGACAGCAATGTGTGTTGCAGAGTTGCAAAGCTCGCTGTGCGCTGAAGATGATCAGTGGGAACTTTCTGGACTGTCTCTTCTGCTCTTTTAGCATTGGTAAAGGTTCCTGCTCTACTCTCTCTGCTTCTGCCCAGCAGAGAAAGGGCACAGAGATTTTGGATTCAATTGGACTTTGAGGTAGGAAAGTGCGGAGCGAGAGCAATATATGTGTCACAGTTGCAAAGCTGACTGCGTGCTGAAGATGCCCTGCCGGAGCTTTCACTCCGGGCTCTTCGGCTGTGGGAGCAGAGGCCAAGAGATCGTGTTCACCTGTCACTGCTGCTGTTCAAACGAGAGAGGGCGGGAGAGACCATGGATTCAAACGGATTATTAGGAGATGAAGTGAGGAGTGACAGCAATGTGTGTTTCAGAGTTGCAAAGCTCACTGTGCGCTGAAGATGATCTGCAAGGACTTTCCCTCCCTGCCCTTCGGAACTGGGAGCGGATTCCAAGCGCTCGTGCTCACCTTCCTCTGCTGCTCTTGAAAAGAGAGTGGAGACCAGAAACGCTGGATTCAAATGCACTTTTAGGAGCTACAATGAGGAGTGACAACAGTGTGTGTGTCAAAGTTGTAAAGCTCAGTGTGTTGAAGAAGCACAAGAGCAGCCTTCAGGCCTGTCTCTTCCACTGCCTTACAGATTGCAGACATTCCTGCTCACTCTGCTGCTCAGCAGAGTGCCGGCAACGGAGTTCTTGGATTGAAATGGTCTTTTAGGAGAAAGAGTGAAGAGTGACAGCAATGTTTGTGTCACAGTTTAAAGCTCACTGTGTGCTAAACATGATCAGGAGGAGCTTTTTTGCAAGGCTCTTCTGCTGTTTTAGCCCAGTCTAAACATTCCTTCTCTCTGTTGCTGCTCAGCAGAGAGGGGGCACAGAGATGGTGGATTCAGTTGTTCTTTCTTTCAGGCAGGAAAAGAAGTGACAGCAATGTGTGTTGCAGAGTTGCAAAGCTCGCTGTGCACTGAAGATGATCAGTGGGAACTTTCTGGACTGTCTCTTCTGCTGTTTCAGCAGAGTCCAAACGTAAGTGCTATATTCTGCTACTGCTCACAAAGAGCAAGCACAGGAGATGTAGGATTCAATTGGACTTTCAGGTAAGAAAGTGAGAGGTCACAGCAATATGTGTTTCAGAGTTGCAAAGCTCACTGTGTGCTGAAGATGCCCAGCAGGAGTTTCCCTGCACGCCCTTCGGCTGTGTGATTAGAGTCCAAGCGCTCGTCCTCCCCTGTCACATCTGCTCTTGAAACGAGAGAGGGCACCAAAAACGTTGGACTCAAATGCACCTTTAGGAGATAAAGTGAGGAGTGACAGCAATGTTTGTGTCACAGCTTCAAAGCTCACTGTGTGCTAAACATGATCAGCAGGAGCTTTTTTGCAAGGCTCTTCTGCTGTTTTAGCCCAGTGTAAACATTCCTGCTATACTCTCCCTGTTGCTGCTCATCAGAGAGCGGGCACAGAGATGGTGGTTTCAGCTGGTCATTCATGCAGGAAAGGGAGGAGTGACAGCAATGTGTGTTGCACAGTTGCAAAGCTCGCTGTGCGCTGAAGATGATCAGTGGGAACTTTCTGGACTGTGTCTTCTGCTGTTTCAGCAGAGTGCAAACGTAAGTGCTATATTCTGCTACTGCTCACAAGGAGCAAGCACTGGAGATGTAGGATTCAATTGGACTTTCAGGTAGGAAAGTGAGAGGTGACAGCTATATGTGTTTCAGAGTTGCAAAGCTCACTGTGTGCTGAAGATGCCCAGCAGGACTTTCCCTGCACGCCCTTCGGCTGTGGGATTAGAGTCCAAGCGCTCGTCCTCCCCTGTCACAACTCCTCTCGAAACGAGAGATCGCACCAGAAACGATGGGTTCAAATGCACTTTTAGGAGATAAAGTGAATGACAGCAATGTTTGTGTCTCAGTTTAATGCTCACTGTGCGCTAAACATGAAAAGCAGGAGCTTTTTTGCAAGGCTCTTCTGCTGTTTTAGCCCAGTCTAAACATTCCTGCTATACACTCCCTGTTGCTGCTCAATAGAGTGCGGGCTCAGAGATGGTGGAATCAGTTGGTCTTTCAGGCAGGAAAGGGAGGAGTGACAGCAATGTGTGCTGCAGAGTTGCAAACTCGCTGTGCGCTGAAGATGATCAGTGGGAACTTTCAGGACTGTCTCTTCTGCTGTTTCAGCAGAGTGCAAACGTATGGGCTATATTCTGCTACTGCTCACAAGGAGCAAAGCACAGGAGAAGTAGGATTCAATTGGACTTTCAGGTAGGAAAGTGAGAGGTGACAGCTATATGTGTTTCAGAGTTGCAAAGCTCACTGTGTGCTGAAGATGCCCAGCAGGTGTCTCCCTGCTAGCCCTTCGGCTGTGGGATTAGAGTCCAAGCGCTCGTCCTCCCCTGTCACATCTGCTCTTGAAACGAGAGAGGGCACCAAAAACGTTGGACTCAAATGCACTTTTAGGAGATAAAGTGAGGAGTGACAGCAATGTTTGTGTCACAGCTTCAAAGCTCACTGTGTGCTAAACATGATCAGCAGGAGCTTTTTTGCAAGGCTCTTCTGCTTTTTTAGCCCAGTGTAAGCATTCCTGCTATACTCTCCGTGTTGCTGCTAAGCAGAGAGCGGGCACAGAGATGGTGGTTTCAGCTGGTCATTCATGCAGGAAAGGGAGGAGTGACAGCAATGTGTGTTGCACAGTTGCAAAGCTCGCTGTGCGCTGAAAATGATCAGTGGGAACTTTCTGGACTGTGTCTTCTGCTGTTTCAGCAGAGTGCAAACGTAAGTGCTATATTCTGCTACTGCTCACAAGGAGCAAGCACAGGAGATGTAGGATTCAATTGGACTTTCAGGTAGGAAAGTGAGAGGTGACAGCTATATGTGTTTCAGAGTTGCAAAGCTCACTGTGTGCTGAAGATGCCCAGCAGGAGTTTCCCTGCTGGCCCTTCGGCTGTGCGATTAGAGTCCAAGCGCTCGTCCTCCCCTGTCACAACTCCTCTCGAAACGAGAGAGCGCACCAGAAACGATGGGTTCAAATGCACTTTTAGGAGATAAAGTGAATGACAGCAAAGTTTGTGTCTCAGTTTAATGCTCACTGTGCGCTAAACATGAAAAGCAGGAGCTTTTTTGCAAGGCTCTTCTGCTGTTTTAGCCCAGTCTAAACATTCCTGCTATATACTCCCTGTTGCTGCTCAATAGAGTGCGGGCTCAGAGATGGTGGAATCAGTTGGTCTTTCAGGCAGGAAAGGGAGGAGTGACAGCAATGTGTGCTGCAGAGTTGCAAACTCGCTGTGCGCTGAAGATGATCAGTGGGAACTTTCAGGACTGTCTCTTCTGCTGTTTCAGCTGAGTGCAAACGTATGGGCTATATTCTGCTACTGCTCACAAGGAGCAAAGCACAGGAGAAGTAGGATTCAATTGGACTTTCAGGTAGGAAAGTGAGAGGTGACAGCTATATGTGTTTCAGAGTTGCAAAGCTCACTGTGTGCTGAAGATGCCCAGCAGGTGTCTCCCTGCTAGCCCTTCGGCTGTGGGATTAGAGTCCAAGCGCTCGTCCTCCCCTGTCACATCTGCTCTTGAAACGAGAGAGGGCACCAAAAACGTTGGACTCAAATGCACTTTTAGGAGATAAAGTGAGGAGTGACAGCAATGTTTGTGTCACAGCTTCAAAGCTCACTGTGTGCTAAACATGATCAGCAGGAGCTTTTTTGCAAGGCTCTTCTGCTGTTTTAGCCCAGTGTAAACATTCCTGCTATACTCTCCCTGTTGCTGCTAAGCAGAGATCGGGCACAGAGATGGTGGTTTCAGCTGGTCATTCATGCAGGAAAGGGAGGAGTGACAGCAATGTGTGTTGCACAGTTGCAAAGCTCGCTGTGCGCTGAAGATGATCAGTGGGAACTTTCTGGACTGTGTCTTCTGCTGTTTCAGCAGAGTGCAAACGTAAGTGCTATATTCTGCTACTGCTCACAAGGAGCAAGCACAGGAGATGTAGGATTCAATTGGACTTTCAGGTAGGAAAGTGAGAGGTGACAGCTATATGTGTTTCAGAGTTGCAAAGCTCACTGTGTGCTGAAGATGCCCAGCAGGACTTTCCCTGCACGCCCTTCGGCTGTGGGATTAGAGTCCAAGCGCTCGTCCTCCCCTGTCACAACTCCTCTCGAAACGAGAGAGCGCCCCAGAAACTATAGATTCAAATGCACTTTTAGGAGATAAAGTGAGTGGCAGCAATGTTTGTGTCGCTGTGTAAAGTTCACTGTGCGCTAAACATGAAAAGCTGGAGCTTTTTTGCAAGGCTCTTCTGCTGTTTTAGCCTAATCTAAACATTCCTGCTATACTCTCCCTGTTGCTGCTCAATAGAGTGCGGGCACAGAGATGGTGGAATCAATTGGTCTTTTAGGCAGGAAAGGGAGGAGTGACAGCAATGTGTGCTGCAGAGCTGCAAAGCTCGCTGTGCGCTGAAGATGATCAGTGTTAACTTTCTGGACTGTCTCTTCTGCTGTTTCGGCAGAATCTGAACCTAAGTGCTATATTCTGCTACTGCTCAAAAAGAGCAAGCACAGGAGAAGAAGGATTCAATTGGACTTTCAGGTAGGAAAGTGAGAGGTGACAGCTATATGTGTTTCAGAGTTGCAAAGCTCACTGTGTGCTGAAGATGCCCAGCAGGAGTCTCCCTGCTAGCCCTTCGGCTGTGGGATTAGAGTCCAAGCGCTCGTCCTCCCCTGTCACATCTGCTCTTGAAACGAGAGAGGGCACCAAAAACGTTGGACTCAAATGCACTTTTAGGAGATAAAGTGAGGAGTGACAGCAATGTTTGTGTCACAGCTTCAAAGCTCACTGTGTGCTAAACATGATCAGCAGGAGCTTTTTTGCAAGGCTCTTCTGCTGTTTTAGCCCAGTGTAAACATTCCTGCTATACTCTCCGTGTCGCTGCTCATCAGAGAGCGGGCACAGAGATGGTGGTTTCAGCTTTTCATTCATGCAGGAAAGGGAGGAGTGACAGCAATGTGTGTTGCACAGTTGCAAAGCTCGCTGTGCGCTGAAGATGATCAGTGGGAACTTTCTGGACTGTCTCTTCTGCTGTTTCAGAAGAGTGCAAACGTAAGTGCTATATTCTGCTACTGCTCACAAGGAGCAAGCACAGGAGATGTAGGATTCAATTGGACTTTCAGGTAGGAAAGTGAGAGGTGACAGCTATATGTGTTTCAGAGTTGCAAAGCTCACTGTGTGCTGAAGATGCCCAGCAGGAGTTTCCCTGCTGGCCCTTCGGCTGTGCGATTAGAGTCCAAGCGCTTGTCCTCCCCTGTCACAACTCCTCTCGAAACGAGAGAGCGCACCAGAAACGATGGGTTCAAATGCACTTTTAGGAGATAAAGTGAATGACAGCAATGTTTGTGTCTCAGTTTAATGCTCACTGTGCACTAAACATGAAAAGCAGCAGCTTTTTTGCAAGGCTCTTCAGCTGTTTTAGCCCGGTCTAAACATTCCTGCTATACACTCCCTGTTGCTGCTCAATAGATTGCGGGCTCAGAGATGGTGGAATCAGTTGGTCTTTCAGGCAGGAAAGGGAGGAGTGACAGCAATGTGTGCTGCAGAGTTGCAAACTCGCTGTGCGCTGAAGATGATCAGTGGGAACTTTCAGGACTGTCTCTTCTGCTGTTTCAGCAGAGTGCAAACGTATGGGCTATATTCTGCTACTGCTCACAAGGAGCAAAGAGCAGGAGAAGTAGGATTCAATTGGACTTTCAGGTAGGAAAGTGAGAGGTGACAGCAATGTGTGTTTCCGAGTTGCAAAGCTCACTGTGTGCTGAAGATGCCCAGCAGGAGTTTCCCTGCACGCCCTTCGGCTGTGGGATTAGAGTCCAAGCGCTCGTCCTCCCCTGTCACATCTGCTCTTGAAACGAGAGTGGGCACCAAAAACGTTGGACTCAAATGCACTTTTAGGAGATAAAGTGAGGAGTGACAGCAATGTTTGTGTCACAGCCTCAAAGCTCACTGTGTGCTAATCATGATCAGCAGGAGCTTTTTTGCAAGGCTCTTCTGCTGTTTTTGCACAGTCTAAACATTATTGCTCTTCTCTCCCTGTTGCTGCTCATCAGAGAGCGGGCACAGAGATGGTGGATTCAGTTGTCATTCAGGCAGGAAAGGGAGGACTGACAGCAATGTGTGTTGCAGAGTTGCAAAGCTCGCTGTGCGCTGAAGATGATCAGTGGTAACTTTCTGGACTGTCTCTCCTGCTGTTTCAGCAGAGTCCAAACGTAAGTGCTATATTCTGCTACTGCTCACAAGGAGCAAGCACTGGAGATGTATGATTCAATTGGACTTTCAACTAGGAAAGTCAGAGGTGACAGCTATATGTGTTTCAGAGTTGCAAAGCTCACTGTGTGCTGAAGATGCCCAGCAGGACTTTCCCTGCACGCCCTTCGGCTGTGGGATTAGAGTCCAAGCGCTTGTCCTCCCCTGTCACAACTCCTCTCGAAACGAGAGAGCGCCCCAGAAACGATAGATTCAAATGCACTTTTAGGAGATAAAGTGAGTGGCAGCAATGTTTGTGTCGCTGTGTAAAGCTCACTGTGCGCTAAACATGAAAAGCTGGAGCTTTTTTGCAAGGCTCTTCTGCTGTTTTAGCCTAATCTAAACATTCCTGCTATACTCTCCCTGTTGCTGCTCAATAGAGTGCGGGCACAGAGATGGTGGAATCAATTGGTCTTTCAGGCAGGAAAGGGAGGAGTGACAGCAATGTGTGCTGCAGAGCTGCAAAGCTCGCTGTGCGCTGAAGATGATCAGTGTTAACTTTCTGGACTGTCTCTTCTGCTGTTTCGGCAGAATCTGAACCTAAGTGCTATATTCTGCTACTGCTCACAAAGAGCAAGCACAGGAGAAGTAGGATTCAATTGGACTTTCAGGTAGGAAAGTGAGAGGTGAGCTTTGAAGCTGTGACACAAGCATTGCTGGCACTCCTCACTTTATCTCCTAAAAGTGCATTTGAATCCATCGTTTCTGGTGCGCTCTCTCGTTTCGAGAGGAGTTGTGACAGGGGAGGACGAGCGCTTGGACTCTAATCCCACAGCCGAAGGGCCAACAGGGAAACTCCTGCTGGGCATCTTCAGCACACATTGAGCTTTGCTACTCTGAAACACACATTGCTGTCACCTCTCACTTTCCTACCTGAAAGTCCAATTGAATCCTACATCTCCTGTGCTTTGCTCCTTGTAAGCAGTAGCTGAATATAGCACTTACGTTTGGACACTGCTGAAACAGCAGAAGAGACAGTCCAGAAATTTCCCATTGCTCATCTTCAGTGCACAGCGAGCTTTGCAACTCTGCAACACACATTGCTGTCACTCCTCCCTTTCCTGCCTGAAAGACCAACTGAAACCACCATCACTGTGCCAGCTCTCTGCTGAGCAGCAACAGAGAGAGTATAGCAGGAATGTTTAGACTGGGCTAAAACAGCAGAAGAGCCTTGCAAAAAAGCTCCTGCTGATCATGTTTAGTACACAGTGAGCTTTAAACTGTGACACAAACATTGCTGTCACTCACTTTATCTCCTAAAAGTGCATTTGACTCCATCGTTTCTGGTGCGCACTCTTGTTTCCAGAGGAGTTGTGACAGGGGAGGACAAGCGCGTGGACTCTAATCCCACAGCCGAAGGGCCATCAGGGAAACTCCTGCTGGGCATCTTCAGCACACAGTGAGCTTTGCAACTCTGAAACACATATAGCTGTCACCTCTGACTTTCCTAGTTGAAAGAACAATTGAATCATACATCTCCTGTGCTTGCTCCTTGTGAGCAGTAGCAGAATATAGCACTTACGTTTGCACTCTGCTGAAACAGCAGAAGAGACAGTCCAGAAAGTTCCCACTGATCATCTTCAGCGCACAGCGAGCTTTGCAACTCTGCAACACACATTGCTGTCACTCCTCCCTTTCCTGCCTGAATGACCAACTGAATCCACCATCTCTGTGCCCGCTCTCTGCTGAGCAGCAACAGGGAGAGTATAGCAGGAATGTTTAGACTGGGCTAAAACAGCAGAAGAGCCTTGCAAAAAAGCTCCTGCTGATCATGATTAGCACACAGTGAGCTTTGAAGCTGTGACACAAACATTGCTGTCACTCCTCACTTTATCTCCTAAAAGTGCATTTGAATCCTTCGTTTCTGCTGCGCTCTCTCGTTTCGAGTGGAGTTGTGACAGGGGAGGACGAGCGCTTGGACTCTAATCCCACAGCCGAAGGGCGTGCAGGGAAACTCCTGCTGGCCATCTTCAGCACACAGTGATCTTTGCAACCCTGAACACATATAGCTGTCACCTCTCCCTTTCCTACCTGAAAGTCCAATTGAATCCTACATCTCCTGTGCTGCAATTTGTGAGCAGTAGCAGAATATAGCCCATACGTTTGCACTCTGCTGAAACAGCAGAAGAGACAGTCCTGAAAGTTCCCACTGATCCTGTTCAGCGCACAGCGAGCTTTGCAACTCTGCAGCACACATTGCTGTCACTCCTCCCTTTCCTGCCTGAAAGACCAACTGAATCCACCATCTCTGTGCCCGCTCTCTGCTGAGCAGCAACAGGGAGAGTATAGCAGGAATGTTTAGACTGGGCTAAAACAGCAGAAGAGCCTTGCAAAAAAGCTCCTGCTGATCATGATTAGCACACAGTGACCTTGGAAACTGTGACACAAGCATTGCTGTCACTCCTCACTTTATCTCCTAAAAGTGCATTTGAAACCATCGTTTCTGGTGCGCTCTCTCGTTTCGAGAGGAGTTGTGACAGGGGAGGACGAGCGCTTGGACTCTAATCCCACAGCCGAAGGGCCAGCAGGGAAAATCCTGATGGGCATCTTCAGCACACAGTGAGCTTTGCAACTCTGAAACACACATGGCTGTCACCTCTCACTTTCCTACCTGAAAGTCCAATTGAATCCTACATCTCCTGTGCTTGCTCCTTGTGAGCAGTAGCAGAATATAGCACTTACGTTTGGAATCTGCTAAAACAGCAGAAGAGACAGTCCTGAAAGTTCCCACTGATCATCTTCAGCACACAGCGAGCTTTGCAACTCTGCAACACACATTGCTGTCACTCCTCCCTTTACTCCCTGAATGACCAACTGAATCCACCATCTCTGTGCCCGCTCTCTGCTGAGCAGCAACAGGGAGAGTATAGCAGGAATGTTTAGACTGGGCTAAAACAGCAGAAGAGCCTTGCAAAAAAGCTCCTGCTGATCATGTTTAGCGCACAGTGAGCTTTGAAGCTGTGACACAAACATTGCTGTCACTCCTCACTTTATCTCCTAAAAGTGCATTTGAGTCCAACGTTTTTGGTGCCCTCTCTCGTTTCAAGAGCAGATGTGACAGGGGAGGACGAGCGCTTGGACTCTAATCCCACAGCAGAAGGGCTAGCAGGGAGACACCTGCTGGGCATCTTCAGCACACAGTGAGCTTTGCTACTCTGAAACACACATTGCTGTCACCTCTCACTTTCCTACCTGAAAGTCCAATTGAATCCTACATCACCTGTGCGTGCTCTTAGTGAACAGTAGCAGAATATAGCCCATACGTTTGCACTCTGCTGAAACAGCAGAAGAGACAGTCCTGAAAGTTCCCACTGATCATCTTCAGCGCATAGCGAGCTTTGAAACTCTGCAGCACACATTGCTGTCACTCCTCCCTTTCTGCCTGAAAGACCAACTGATTCCACCATCTCTGAGCCCGCACTCTATTGAGCAGCAACAGGGAGAGTATAGCAGGAATGTTTAGACTGGGCTAAAACAGCAGAGGAGCCTATTCCAGCAAGATACCCTTGCTCTTATCTCAGCAAGATGCATATCCTGTTTCTTAAGCAAATCAGGGTAAACATTAACCACGAGATTGCTGTGCCCTGGGGGCCTACATTTCCACCAGCTGCACGGTATCATGCCCTTTGTTACTTAGCCATTCAGTTGTTAAGCTCTCTACACAAATGCACTTTTAGGAGCTACAATGAGGAGTGACAACAGTGTGTGTGTCAAAGTTGTAAAGCTCAGTGTGTGGAAGAAGCACAAGAGCAGCCTTCAGCCTGTCTCTTCCACTGCCTTACAGATTGCAGACATTCCTGCTCACTTTGCTGCTCAGCAGAGTGCTGGCAACGGAGTTCTTGGATTGAAATGGTCTTTTAGGAGAAAGAGTGAAGAGTGACAGCAATGTTTGTGTCACAGTTTAAAGCTCACTGTGTGCTAAACATGATCAGGAGGAGCTTTTTTGCAAGGCTCTTCTGCTGTTTTAGCCCAGTCTAAACATTCCTGCTCTACTCTCTCTGTTGCTGCTCAGCAGAGAGTGGGCACAGAGATGTTGGAATCAATTGGTCTTCCAGGCAAGAAAAGGAGGAGTGACAGCAATGTGTTTTGCAGAGTTGCAAAGCTCACTGTGTGCTGAAGATGCCCTGCAGGAGTTTCCCCTCTGGCCCTTTGTCTGTGGTATTAGAGTCCAAGCGCTGCTCCTCCCCTGTCACAACTCCTCTCGAAACGAGAGAGCGCACCAGAAACTTTGGATTCAAATGCACTTTTAGGAGATAAAGTGAGGAGTGACAGCAATGTTTGTGTCACAGTTTAAAGCTCACTGTGTGCAAAACATGATCAAGCGGGAGATTTTTTGCAAAGCTCTTCTGCTGTTTTAGCCCAGTCTAAACATTCCTGCTCTGCTCTCTCTGTTGTTGCTCAGCAGAGAGCGGGCACAGAGATGGTGGATTCAGTTCGTCTCTCAGGCAGGAAAGGGAGGAGTGACAGCAATGTGTGTTGCAGAGTTGCAAAGCTCACTGTGTGCTGAAGATGATCAGTGGGAACTTTCTGGACTGTCTCTTCTGCTGTTTCAGCAGAGTCCAAACGTAAGTGCTATATTCTGCTACTGCTCTCAAAGAGCAAGCACAGGAGATGTATTATTCAATTGGACTTTCAGGTAGGAAAGTGAGAGGTGACAGCAATATGTGTTTCAGAGTTGCGAATCTCAATGTGTGCTGAAGATGCCCAGCAGTAGTTTCCATACTGGACCTTCGGCTGTGGGATTAGAATCCAAGCGCTCGTCCTCCCCTGTCACAACTGCTCTCGAAGCGAGAGAGCGCACCAGAAACGTTGGCTTGAAATGCACTTTTAGGAGATAAAGTGAGGAGTGACAGCAATGTGTGTTTCAGAGTTGCAAAGCTCACTGTGCGCTGAAGATGATCTGCAAGGACTTTCCCTCCCTGCCCTTCGGAACTGGGAGCGGATTCCAAGCGCTCGTGCTCACCTGCCTCTGCTGCTCTTGAAACGAGAGCGGAGACCAGAAACGCTGGATTCAAATGCACTTTTAGGAGCTACAATGAGGAGTGACAACAGTGTGTGTGTCACAGTTGTAAAGCTCAGTGTGTTGAAGAAGCACAAGAGCAGCCTTCAGCCTGTCTCTTCCACTGCCTTACAGATTGCAGACATTCCTGCTCACTCTGCTGCTCAGCAGAGTGCTGGCAACGGAGTTCTTGGATTGAAATGGTCTTTTAGGAGAAAGAGTGAAGAGTGACAGCAATGTTTGTGTCACAGTTTAAAGCTCACTGTGTGCTAAACATGATCAGGAGGAGCTTTTTTGCAAGGCTCTTCTGCTGTTTTAGCCCAGTCTAAACATTCCTGCTCTCTGTTGCTGCTCAGCAGAGAGTGGGCACAGAGATGTTGGAATCAATTGGTCCTCCAGGCAGGAGAAGGAGTTACAGCAATGTGTGTTGCAGAATTGCAAAGCTCACTGTGTGCTGAAGATGCCCTGCAGGAGTTTCCCTGCTGGCCCTTCGTCTGTGGGATTAGAGTCCAAGCGCTGCTCCTCCCCTGTCACAACTCCTCTCGAAACGTGAGAGCGCACCAGAAACTTTGGATTCAAATGCACTTTTAGGAGATAAAGTGAGGAGTGACAGCAATGTGTGTTTCAGAGTTGCAAAGCTCACTGTGCGCTGAAGATGATCTGCAAGGACTTTCCCTCCCTGCCCTTCGGAACTGGGAGCGGATTCCAAGCGCTCGTGCTCACCTGCCTCTGCTGCACTGGAAACGAGAGTGGAGACCAGAAACGCTGGATTCAAATGCACTTTTAGGAGCTACAATGAGGAGTGACAACAGTGTGTGTGTCACAGTTGTAAAGCTCAGTGTGTTGAAGAAGCACAAGAGCAGCCTTCAGCCTGTCTCTTCCACTGCCTTACAGATTGCAGACATTCCTGCTCACTCTGCTGCTCAGCAGAGTGCTGGCAACGGAGTTCTTGGATTGAAATGGTCTTTTAGGAGAAAGAGTGAAGAGTGACAGCAATGTTTGTGTCACAGTTTAAAGCTCACTGTGTGCTAAACATGATCAGGAGGAGCTTTTTTGCAAGGCTCTTCTGCTGTTTTAGCCCAGTCTAAACATTCCTTCTCTCTGTTGCTGCTCAGCAGAGAGTGGGCACAGAGATGTTGGAATCAATTGGTCTTCCAGGCAGGAAAAGGAGTTACAGCAATGTGTGTTGCAGAATTGCAAAGCTCACTGTGTGCTGAAGATGCCCTGCAGGAGTTTCCCTGCTGGCCCTTTGTCTGTGGGATTAGAGTCCAAGCGCTGCTCCTCCCCTGTCACAACTCCTCTCGAAACGTGAGAGCGCACCAGAAACTTTGGATTCAAATGCACTTTTAGGAGATAAAGTGAGGAGTGACAGCAATGTGTGTTTCAGAGTTGCAAAGCTCACTGTGCGCTGAAGATGATCTGCAAGGACTTTCCCTCCCTGCCCTTCGGAACTGGGAGCGGATTCCAAGCGCTCGTGCTCACCTGCCTCTGCTGCACTGGAAACGAGAGTGGAGACCAGAAACGCTGGATTCAAATGCACTTTTAGGAGCTACAATGAGGAGTGACAACAGTGTGTGTGTCACAGTTGTAAAGCTCAGTGTGTTGAAGAAGCACAAGAGCAGCCTTCAGCCTGTCTCTTCCACTGCCTTACAGATTGCAGACATTCCTGCTCACTCTGCTGCTCAGCAGAGTGCTGGCAACGGAGTTCTTGGATTGAAATGGTCTTTTAGGAGAAAGAGTGAAGAGTGACAGCAATGTTTGTGTCACAGTTTAAAGCTCACTGTGTGCTAAACATGATCAGGAGGAGCTTTTTTGCAAGGCTCTTCTGCTGTTTTAGCCCAGTCTAAACATTCCTTCTCTCTGTTGCTGCTCAGCAGAGAGTGGGCACAGAGATGTTGGAATCAATTGGTCTTCCAGGCAGGAAAAGGAGTTACAGCAATGTGTGTTGCAGAATTGCAAAGCTCACTGTGTGCTGAAGATGCCCTGCCGGAGTTTCCCTGCTGGCCCTTCGTCTGTGGGATTAGAGTCCAAGCGCTGCTCCTCCCCTGTCACAACTCCTCTCGAAACGTGAGAGCGCACCAGAAACTTTGGATTCAAATGCACTTTTAGGAGATAAAGTGAGGAGTGACAGCAATGTGTGTTTCAGAGTTGCAAAGCTCACTGTGCGCTGAAGATGATCTGCAAGGACTTTCCCTCCCTGCCCTTCGGAACTGGGAGCGGATTCCAAGCGCTCGTGCTCACCTGCCTCTGCTGCACTGGGAACGAGAGTGGAGACCAGAAACGCTGGATTCAAATGCACTTTTAGGAGCTACAATGAGGAGTGACAACAGTGTGTGTGTCACAGTTGTAAAGCTCAGTGTGTTGAAGAAGCACAAGAGCAGCCTTCAGCCTGTCTCTTCCACTGCCTTACAGATTGCAGACATTCCTGCTCACTCTGCTGCTCAGCAGAGTGCTGGCAACGGAGTTCTTGGATTGAAATGGTCTTTTAGGAGAAAGAGTGAAGAGTGACAGCAATGTTTGTGTCACAGTTTAAAGCTCACTGTGTGCTAAACATGATCAGGAGGAGCTTTTTTGCAAGGCTCTTCTGCTGTTTTAGCCCAGTCTAAACATTCCTTCTCTCTGTTGCTGCTCAGCAGAGAGTGGGCACAGAGATGTTGGAATCAATTGGTCTTCCAGGCAGGAAAAGGAGTTACAGCAATGTGTGTTGCAGAATTGCAAAGCTCACTGTGTGCTGAAGATGCCCTGCAGGAGTTTCCCTGCTGGCCCTTCGTCTGTGGGATTAGAGTCCAAGCGCTGCTCCTCCCCTGTCACAACTCCTCTCGAAACGTGAGAGCGCACCAGAAACTTTGGATTCAAATGCACTTTTAGGAGATAAAGTGAGGAGTGACAGCAATGTGTGTTTCAGAGTTGCAAAGCTCACTGTGCGCTGAAGATGATCTGCAAGGACTTTCCCTCCCTGCCCTTCGGAACTGGGAGCGGATTCCAAGCGCTCGTGCTCACCTGCCTCTGCTGCACTGGAAACGAGAGTGGAGACCAGAAACGCTGGATTCAAATGCACTTTTAGGAGCTACAATGAGGAGTGACAACAGTGTGTGTGTCACAGTTGTAAAGCTCAGTGTGTTGAAGAAGCACAAGAGCAGCCTTCAGGCCTGTCTCTTCCACTGCCTTACAGATTGCAGACATTCCTGCTCACTCTGCTGCTCAGCAGAGTGCTGGCAACGGAGTTCTTGGATTGAAATGGTCTTTTAGGAGAAAGAGTGAAGAGTGACAGCAATGTTTGTGTCACAGTTTAAAGCTCACTGTGTGCTAAACATGATCAGGAGGAGCTTTTTTGCAAGGCTCTTCTGCTGTTTTAGCCCAGTCTAAACATTCCTTCTCTCTGTTGCTGCTCAGCAGAGAGTGGGCACAGAGATGTTGGAATCAATTGGTCTTCCAGGCAGGAAAAGGAGTTACAGCAATGTGTGTTGCAGAATTGCAAAGCTCACTGTGTGCTGAAGATGCCCTGCAGGAGTTTCCCTGCTGGCCCTTCGTCTGTGGGATTAGAGTCCAAGCGCTGCTCCTCCCCTGTCACAACTCCTCTCGAAACGAGAGAGCGCACCAGAAACTTTGGATTCAAATGCACTTTTAGGAGATAAAGTGAGGAGTGACAGCAATGTTTGTGTCACAGTTTAAAGCTCACTGTGTGCAAAACATGATCAAGCAGGAGATTTTTTTCAAGGCTCTTCTGCTGTTTTAGGCAGGTCTAAAAATTCCTGCTCTACTCTCTCTGTTGCTGCTCAGCAGAGAGCGGGCACAGAGATGGTGGAATCAGTTCGTCTTTCAGGCAGGAAAAGGAGGAGTGACAGCAATGTGTGTTGCAGAGTTGCAAAGCTCGCTGTGCGCTGAAGATGATCAGTGGGAACTTTCTGGACTGTCTCTTCTGCTCTTTTAGCATTGGCTAAAGGTTCCTGCTCTACTCTCTCTGCTTCTGCCCAGCAGAGAAAGGGCACAGAGATTTTGGATTCAATTGGACTTTGAGGTAGGAAAGTGCGGAGCGAGAGCAATATATGTCTCACAGTTGCAAAGCTGACTGCGTGCTGAAGATGCCCTGCCGGAGCTTTCACTCCGGGCTCTTCGGCTGTGGGAGCAGAGGCCAAGAGATCGTGTTCACCTGTCACTGCTGCTGTTCAAACGAGAGAGGGCGGGAGAGACCATGGATTCAAACGGATTATTAGGAGATGAAGTGAGGAGTGACAGCAATGTGTGTTTCAGAGTTGCAAAGCTCACTGTGCGCTGAAGATGATCTGCAAGGACTTTCCCTCCCTGCCCTTCGGAACTGGGAGCGGATTCCAAGCGCTCGTGCTCACCTACCTCTGCTGCTCTTGAAACGAGAGTGGAGACCAGAAACGCTGGATTCAAATGCACTTTTAGGAGCTACAATGAGGAGTGACAACAGTGTGTGTGTCAAAGTTGTAAAGCTCAGTGTGTTGAAGAAGCACAAGAGCAGCCTTCAGGCCTGTCTCTTCCACTGCCTTACAGATTGCAGACATTGCTGCTCACTCTGCTGCTCAGCAGAGTGCTGGCAACGGAGTTCTTGGATTGAAATGGTCTTTTAGGAGAAAGAGTGAAGAGTGACAGCAATGTTTGTGTCACAGTTTAAAGCTCACTGTGTGCTAAACATGATCAGGAGGAGCTTTTTTGCAAGGCTCTTCTGCTGTTTTAGCCCAGTCTAAACATTCCTGCTCTACTCTCTCTGTTGCTGCTCAGCAGAGAGTGGGCACAGAGATGTTGGAATCAATAGGTCTTCCAGGCAGGAAAAGGAGGAGTTACAGCAATGTGTTTTGCAGAGTTGCAAAGCTCACTGTGTGCTGAAGATGCCCTGCAGGAGTTTCCCTGCTGGCCCTTCGTCTGTGGTATTAGAGTCCAAGCGCTGCTCCTCCCCTGTCACAACTCCTCTCCAAACGAGAGTGCGTACCAGAAACTTTGGATTCAAATGCACTTTTAGGAGATAAAGTGAGGAGTGACAGCAATGTTTGTGTCACAGTTTAAAGCTCACTGTGTGCAAAACATGATCAAGCAGGAGATTTTTTGCAAGGCTCTTCTGCTGTTTTAGCCCAGGCTAAATATTCCTGCTCAACTCTCTGTTGCTGCTCAGCAGAGAGTGGGCACAGAGATGTTGGAATCAATTGGTCTTTCAGGCAGGAAAAGAAGTGACAGCAATGTGTGTTGCAGAGTTGCAAAGCTCGCTGTTCGCTGAAGATGATCAGTGGGAACTTTCTGGACTGTCTCTTCTGCTGTTTCTTCAGAGTCCAAACGTAAGTGCTATATTCTGCTACTGCTCACAAAGAGCAAGCACAGGAGATGTAGGATTCAATTGGACTTTGAGGTAGGAAAGTGAGAGGTGACAGCTATTTGTGTTTCAGAGTTGCAAAGCTCACTGGGTGCTGAAGATGCCCTCCAGGAGTTTCCATGCTGGCAATTCGTCTGTGAAATTAGAGTCCAAACACTCGTCCTCCCCTGTGACATCTGCTCTCGAAACGAGAGAGCGCACCAGAAACTTTGGATTCAAATGCACTTTTAGGAGATAAAGTGAGGAGTGACAGCAATGTTTGTGTCACAGTTTAAAGCTCATTGTGTGCAAAACATGATCAAGAAGGAGATTTTTTTCAAGGCTCTTCTGCTGTTTTAGCCCAGTCCAAACATTCCTTCTCTGCTCTCTCTGTTGTTGCTCAGCAGAGAGCGGGCACAGAGATGGTGGATTCAGTTGGTCTTTCAGGCAGGAAAGGGGGGAGTGACAGCAATGTGTGTTGCAGAGTTGCAAAGCTCACTGTGTGCTGAAGATGATCAGTGGGAACTTTCTGGACTGTCTCTTCTGCTGGTTCAGCAGAGTCCAAACGTAAGTGCTATATTCTGCTACTGCTCACAAAGAGCAAGCACAGGAGATGTATTATTCAATTGGACTTTCAGGTAGGAAAGTGAGAGGTGACAGCAATATGTGTTTCAGAGTTGCGAATCACAATGTGTGCTGAAGATGCCCAGCAGTAGTTTCCATGCTGGCCCTTCAGCTGTGAAATTAGAATCCAAGCGCTCGTCCTCCCCTGTCACAACTGCTCTCGAAGCGAGAGAGCGCACCAGAAACGTTGGCTTGAAATGCACTTTTAGGAGATAAAGTGAGGAGTGACAGCAATGTGTGTTTCAGAGTTGCAAAGCTCACTGTGCGCTGAAGATGATCTGCAAGGACTTTCCCTCCCTGCCCTTCGGAACTGGGAGCGGATTCCAAGCGCTCGTGCTCACCTGCCTCTGCTGCACTGGAAACGAGAGTGGAGACCAGAAACGCTGGATTCAAATGCACTTTTAGGAGCTACAATGAGGAGTGACAACAGTGTGTGTGTCAAAGTTGTAAAGCTCAGTGTGTTGAAGAAGCACAAGAGCAGCCTTCAGCCTGTCTCTTCCACTGCCTTACAGATTGCAGACATTCCTGCTCACTCTGCTGCTCAGCAGAGTGCTGGCAACGGAGTTCTTGGATTGAAATGGTCTTTTAGGAGAAAGAGTGAAGAGTGACAGCAATGTTTGTGTCACAGTTTAAAGCTCACTGTGTGCTAAACATGATCAGGAGGAGCTTTTTTGCAAGGCTCTTCTGCTGTTTTAGCCCAGTCTAAACATTCCTGCTCTACTCTCTCTGTTGCTGCTCAGCAGAGAGTGGGCACAGAGATGTTGGAATCAATTGGTCTTCCAGGCAGGAGAAGGAGGAGTTACAGCAATGTGTTTTGCAGAGTTGCAAAGCTCACTGTGTGCTGAAGATGCCCTGCAGGAGTTTCCCTGCTGGCCCTTCGTCTGTGGTATTAGAGTCCAAGCGCTGCTCCTCCCCTGTCACAACTCCTCTCGAAACGAGAGAGCGCACAAGAAACTTTGGATTCAAATGCACTTTTAGGAGATAAAGTGAGGAGTGACAGCAATGTTTGTGTCACAGTTTAAAGCTCACTGTGTGCAAAACATGATCAAGCAGGAGATTTTTTTCAAGGCTCTTCTGCTGTTTTAGGCAGGTCTAAAAATTCCTGCTCTACTCTCTCTGTTGCTGCTCAGCAGAGAGCGGGCACAGAGATGGTGGATTCAGCTGGTCTTTCAGGCAAAAAGGGAGGAGTGACAGCAATGTGTGTTGCAGAGTTGCAAAGCTCGCTGTGCGCTGAAGATGATCAGTGGGAACTTTCTGGACTGTCTCTTCTGCTCTTTTAGCATTGGCTAAAGGTTCCTGCTCTACTCTCTCTGCTTCTGCCCAGCAGAGAAAGGGCACAGAGTTTTGGATTCAATTGGACTTTGAGGTAGGAAAGTGCGGAGCGAGAGCAATATATGTGTCACAGTTGCAAAGCTGACTGCGTGCTGAAGATGCCCTGCCGGAGCTTTCACTCCGGGCTCTTCGGCTGTGGGAGCAGAGGCCAAGAGATCGTGTTCACCTGTCACTGCTGCTGTTCAAACGAGAGAGGGCGGGAGAGACCATGGATTCAAACGGATTATTAGGAGATGAAGTGAGGAGTGACAGCAATGTGTGTTTCAGAGTTGCAAAGCTCACTGTGCGCTGAAGATGATCTGCAAGGACTTTCCCTCCCTGCCCTTCGGAACTGGGAGCGGATTCCAAGCGCTCGTGCTCACCTTCCTCTGCTGCTCTTGAAACGAGAGTGGAGACCAGAAACGCTGGATTCAAATGCACTTTTAGGAGCTACAATGAGGAGTGACAACAGTGTGTGTGTCACAGTTGTAAAGCTCAGTGTGTTGAAGAAGCACAAGAGCAGCCTTCAGGCCTGTCTCTTCCACTGCCTTACAGATTGCAGACATTCCTGCTCACTCTGCTGCTCAGCAGAGTGCTGGCAACGGAGTTCTTGGATTGAAATGGTCTTTTAGGAGAAAGAGTGAAGAGTGACAGCAATGTTTGTGTCACAGTTTAAAGCTCACTGTGTGCTAAACATGATCAGGAGGAGCTTTTTTGCAAGGCTCTTCTGCTGTTTTAGCCCAGTCTAAACATTCCTTCTCTCTGTTGCTGCTCAGCAGAGAGTGGGCACAGAGATGTTGGAATCAATTGGTCTTCCAGGCAGGAAAAGGAGTTACAGCAATGTGTGTTGCAGAATTGCAAAGCTCACTGTGTGCTGAAGATGCCCTGCAGGAGTTTCCCTGCTGGCCCTTCGTCTGTGGGATTAGAGTCCAAGCGCTGCTCCTCCCCTGTCATAACTCCTCTCGAAACGAGAGAGCGCACCAGAAACTTTGGATTCAAATGCACTTTTAGGAGATAAAGTGAGGAGTGACAGCAATGTTTGTGTCACAGTTTAAAGCTCACTGTGTGCAAAACATGATCAAGCAGGAGATTTTTTTCAAGGCTCTTCTGCTGTTTTAGGCAGGTCTAAAAATTCCTGCTCTACTCTCTCTGTTGCTGCTCAGCAGAGAGCGGGCACAGAGATGGTGGATTCAGCTGGTCTTTCAGGCAAAAAGGGAGGAGTGACAGCAATGTGTGTTGCAGAGTTGCAAAGCTCGCTGTGCGCTGAAGATGATCAGTGGGAACTTTCTGGACTGTCTCTTCTGCTCTTTTAGCATTGGCTAAAGGTTCCTGCTCTACTCTCTCTGCTTCTGCCCAGCAGAGAAAGGGCACAGAGATTTTGGATTCAATTGGACTTTGAGGTAGGAAAGTGCGGAGCGAGAGCAATATATGTGTCACAGTTGCAAAGCTGACTGCGTGCTGAAGATGCCCTGCCGGAGCTTTCACTCCGGGCTCTTCGGCTGTGGGAGCAGAGGCCAAGAGATCGTGTTCACCTGTCACTGCTGCTGTTCAAACGAGAGAGGGCGGGAGAGACCATGGATTCAAACGGATTATTAGGAGATGAAGTGAGGAGTGACAGCAATGTGTGTTTCAGAGTTGCAAAGCTCACTGTGCGCTGAAGATGATCTGCAAGGACTTTCCCTCCCTGCCCTTCGGAACTGGGAGCGGATTCCAAGCGCTCGTGCTCACCTACCTCTGCTGCTCTTGAAACGAGAGTGGAGACCAGAAACGCTGGATTCAAATGTGTTGGAGTCGCGGGAGACAAGCCTCATGCTCTCATGGTCAGCAAGCCTCGTTTATTTAGCAAGACACATCCACTTTTATAGCTTGCAGGGTTAGTTACATTGTCTGATAAGATACAGCAAAATCATTGGTCAGCCTGTGTCGATGCAGGGGTCTCCAGGTAACTGTGACCACTTCTTGTTTCAACATGTCTCGACATGTCCCAACTTGCCCAAGCAAGACCATTGTGCTATTCCAGCAAGATACCCTTGCTCTTATCTCAGCAAGATGCATATCCTGTTTCTTAAGCAAATCAGGGTAAACATTAACCACGAGATTGCTGTGCCCTGGGGGCCTACATTTCCACCAGCTGCACGGTATCATGCCCTTTGTTACTTAGCCATTCAGTTGTTAAGCTCTCTACACTTCCCCTGTTTTCTTTAACAGCAAGCATAGCCATTTTATGATTAAAAGCGTTCGATATCATTTTTTGTAAACACTGCATAATACACGGCAAAAGCAATACTGCTAATAATATTACAACCACCACCAAAACAATTTTTTCTATTAGGGTAAGAAGCCAGGCCTATTTGAGGAAACATTTACTGTGTTATGTGGAAGCCCAAGAGGGTCCTTCCAAGAGTCAAAGTGAAATCAATATTGTGCAGGCGCAGAACCAAGCAGGTGAAATTCTTGGATTTCAGAGACATTTTTTCTTATATTGAGCTGAAAGGTAAAATTGGCTGGGATGCCTATCAAACAGGTTCTAAAGGGGTCAGAAGCTTTAGCAAGAGCAAGGCATAAACTACTTTGGTTAACTTTTTCAGCCCAAGTGACCCACATGTTTTTTCGTTCCTCTATTTTGTTTAGAGTGTCCCAAGCTCCTGTGTTGAGGCCGGAAACGGCGACAAGCACGATCCCAATCTTCAGGTTTAACTTGCCACAAAAGCGGAATACCCACATCTTTACCGCACTTAATCTCTAGAGGCACTGTGGCTAGTGTGGTTTGAATCTGGGAGAGAATCTCCTGAACCCGATATTTCAAATATCGTTGTTCCAGATCTTCCCGATTCTCGACTAATAGATACGTTAAGGGTAGATTTATGGGAGGAGTTATACCTGCCTCCGCCAGCAGTGCTCTATAAGGATTGTAATTATGATGGGGATTCCAGGTACAGTTTACACAAGCACCATGTGCCTGTAATTGGCTTTGGGACACCCAAACCTTTTGGTGACAATTTCCACACTTAATTTTGATCCAAGCCCTATGATAATCTTGTAAACACGCTAAACAATAACGAGTAGGAGACAAAATCCGATCAAATGTTCTCATAAGTTCCCAAAACAAATGGAGTTCTGCCTCTTCTTGAGTCGAATAGGAAAAGCGAATCCCAAAATGTCTTTCAAGTGGTTCCAGCAACGGACGAAGGATCAGCTGCAGACGATGACGACGACGGAGTTCTGGGCTGTCCATTCGATTGAGCAGCTCGAGTCCAGCGAGCAGGGATCCACTTGGGTCCAAACACCAGGGGCCTGACAGTCGCGACGAATGTGGCCTAATTTTCCGCATCGAAAACACTTCATTCGGGTGGCTGGAGATGCTGGGCGAGTCTGCGCAACTGCCGCCTGAAGAGGTGCAAGGGCTGCCAAAACTTGGCTTTGAACTTTAGACTGGGCGTTAAGGCCTTCACCAATTTTGTTAAGGGCTTCCACTACAAAAATTTGACTGCTTAAGGGGAGAGTATTTGCTTTATCTAAGAGGTCTTGAATTACCCAGTTGCCAGGAGCAGTAGCGATAAGGGAGCGTGTGACTTGATTACCATTTTGTATAACACACTGCTTTAGGAGTGCGTCCTGCATGTGCTCCGCAACACCAGCTTTAGAAAGGGCTTGCATCAATTTGTCAATGAATGACCCAAGGGGTTCCTCTCGGCCTTGTTTAATGTTCATATACATAGGGGGCCCCCCCGGCTCCCGAATTTTGTCCATTGCCCTTTTTGCCACCCGCATGACCTCTCTTAATTTTTCTACTCCTATACCAGCCTGGGCATCTGTTCGAGTATAATCACCGTTTCCTAGTAATTCATTCATTGTAATTCCAAAAAGGGGGTCTCCTTGGGCACGAGGTAATGCTACTGAAGCAGCCGCTTCCTCCCCCCATCTTGCATCAAATGTAAGTTTCTGATGAGGGGTATAAATTAAACGAGCGATACCCTTGATGTCTACAGGCAGGAGAATCATTGAATTAAATAAGTAATCAAGCATCTGCTTGGCCGGTTCACTAGTAACCCCGAATTGAGAGACTGTAGCTCGGAGTTGTGCCAATATTTTCCAATCCATTTGAGTGATATCTACCCTATGACCGCCGCCTGGTCGAGGGTGGAAAATAACAGGAAAGGCCATAGAAGTAGCAACATGGTCTTGTGCCGCGTCGGCAAGGACCCTGTCTCCGTTTTCGACTCCGTGGCGTGCCAGAGCAGCCCAAACTTCCCGTCTCTGACTTGCCATAGCCTCCGCGAGGTCCGAAAGGGCTCCGGGGAACGGCTCCGTGGCATTAGGAGACAAAGGAAGGGAGTTTGGAGGAGACTCAGATGGTCCGTTTTCCATAATAGAGGCAGACGGGGGAGAGGGAAGAGGGGGAGGAGGAGGGGGGGGGGGGTATCCGAGGGGGGGGGGGGGGGGGGTATCTCGACTGTCGAAACTGTCGGCGGATTAGGGGCAGAAGGATCATAGTGACGATTTTGATTTTGTGCCAGACGGGCACTTTCGGCCGCACGTTTCTCTGCCTGTACCATCAAGAGTTCGTTATGTATCAAGCGCCATAATTTGGATAATTTTTTAGCAATTTTATCATCGTCTATCGTAAGGTCCCATAATTTATCGCCGTAGCGGCGCCATTCCGATAATTGGTGAATAGAGTGGGGGTCACTAAAAATACCGAGGGACCGAGCATGGGAAAGAAGGGCAGGGAGGTCCTTATCAAAATCTAAGCCTTTTACCCCCCGACGACGGAGGAAGGCAGTAAAAAGATCATACGCCGCTTGCCTGTCCATATTTACCGGATCCGTTGCACCCTCCAGGCGTCGGCAGCGCGTAGCAGCAGAGCCTGCCGATGCAGCACTCTGGGCCAAAGCAGGAGACGAGCAGCCCACCGATGTAGCACTCCCGTTCTGCAGAAGCCGTCTTTAAATCGAGACCTGCACCCAACGCAACTCCTTCAGGCAAAGGGAAGTGTCCCTGTTCGGGCGCCAGTTGTTGGAGTCGCGGGAGACAAGCCTCATGCTCTCATGGTCAGCAAGTCTCGTTTATTTAGCAAGATGTTGTTGGAGTCGCGGGAGACAAGCCTCATGCTCTCATGGTCAGCAAGCCTCGTTTATTTAGCAAGACACATCCACTTTTATAGCTTGCAGGGTTAGTTACATTGTCTGATAAGATACAGCAAAATCATTGGTCAGCCTGTGTCGATGCAGGGGTCTCCAGGTAACTGTGACCACTTCTTGTTTCAACATGTCTCGACATGTCCCAACTTGCCCAAGCAAGACCATTGTGCTATTCCAGCAAGATACCCTTGCTCTTATCTCAGCAAGATGCATATCCTGTTTCTTAAGCAAATAAGGGTAAACATTAACCACGAGATTGCTGTGCCCTGGGGGCCTACATTTCCACCAGCTGCACGGTATCATGCCCTTTGTTACTTAGCCATTCAGTTGTTAAGCTCTCTACACAAATGCACTTTTAGGAGCTACAATGAGGAGTGACAACAGTGTGTGTGTCAAAGTTGTAAAGCTCAGTGTGTTGAAGAAGCACAAGAGCAGCCTTCAGCCTGTCTCTTCCACTGCCTTACAGATTGCAGACATTCCTGCTCACTCTGCTGCTCAGCAGAGTGCTGGCAACGGAGTTCTTGGATTGAAATGGTCTTTTAGGAGAAAGAGTGAAGAGTGACAGCAATGTTTGTGCCACAGTTTAAAGCTCACTGTGTGCTAAACATGATCAGGAGGAGCTTTTTTGCAAGGCTCTTCTGCTGTTTTAGCCCAGTCTAAACATTCCTGCTCTACTCTCTCTGTTGCTGCTCAGCAGAGAGTGGGCACAGAGATGTTGGAATCAATAGGTCTTCCAGGCAGGAAAAGGAGGAGTTACAGCAATGTGTTTTGCAGAGTTGCAAAGCTCACTGTGTGCTGAAGATGCCCTGCAGGCGTTTCCCTGCTGGCCCTTCGTCTGTGGGATTAGAGTCCAAGCGCTGCTCCTCCCTTGTCACAACTCCTCTCCAAACGAGAGTGCGTGCCAGAAACTTTGGATTCAAATGCACTTTTAGGAGATAAAGTGAGGAGTGACAGCAATGTTTGTGTCACAGTTTAAAGCTCACTGTGTGCAAAACATGATCAAGCAGGAGATTTTTTTCAAGGCTCTTCTGCTGTTTTAGGCAGGTCTAAAAATTCCTGCTCTACTCTCTCTGTTGCTGCTCAGCAGAGAGCGGGCACAGAGATGGTGGAATCAGTTCGTCTTTCAGGCAGGAAAAGGAGGAGTGACAGCAATGTGTGTTGCAGAGTTGCAAAGCTCGCTGTGCGCTGAAGATGATCAGTGGGAACTTTCTGGACTGTCTCTTCTGCTCTTTTAGCATTGGCTAAAGGTTCCTGCTCTACTCTCTCTGCTTCTGCCCAGCAGAGAAAGGGCACAGAGATTTTGGATTCAATTGGACTTTGAGGTAGGAAAGTGCGGAGCGAGAGCAATATATGTCTCACAGTTGCAAAGCTGACTGCGTGCTGAAGATGCCCTGCCGGAGCTTTCACTCCGGGCTCTTCGGCTGTGGGAGCAGAGGCCAAGAGATCGTGTTCACCTGTCACTGCTGCTGTTCAAACGAGAGAGGGCGGGAGAGACCATGGATTCAAACGGATTATTAGGAGATGAAGTGAGGAGTGACAGCAATGTGTGTTTCAGAGTTGCAAAGCTCACTGTGCGCTGAAGATGATCTGCAAGGACTTTCCCTCCCTGCCCTTCGGAACTGGGAGCGGATTCCAAGCGCTCGTGCTCACCTACCTCTGCTGCTCTTGAAACGAGAGTGGAGACCAGAAACGCTGGATTCAAATGCACTTTTAGGAGCTACAATGAGGAGTGACAACAGTGTGTGTGTCAAAGTTGTAAAGCTCAGTGTGTTGAAGAAGCACAAGAGCAGCCTTCAGGCCTGTCTCTTCCACTGCCTTACAGATTGCAGACATTGCTGCTCACTCTGCTGCTCAGCAGAGTGCTGGCAACGGAGTTCTTGGATTGAAATGGTCTTTTAGGAGAAAGAGTGAAGAGTGACAGCAATGTTTGTGTCACAGTTTAAAGCTCACTGTGTGCTAAACATGATCAGGAGGAGCTTTTTTGCAAGGCTCTTCTGCTGTTTTAGCCCAGTCTAAACATTCCTGCTCTACTCTCTCTGTTGCTGCTCAGCAGAGAGTGGGCACAGAGATGTTGGAATCAATAGGTCTTCCAGGCAGGAAAAGGAGGAGTTACAGCAATGTGTTTTGCAGAGTTGCAAAGCTCACTGTGTGCTGAAGATGCCCTGCAGGAGTTTCCCTGCTGGCCCTTCGTCTGTGGTATTAGAGTCCAAGCGCTGCTCCTCCCCTGTCACAACTCCTCTCCAAACGAGAGTGCGTACCAGAAACTTTGGATTCAAATGCACTTTTAGGAGATAAAGTGAGGAGTGACAGCAATGTTTGTGTCACAGTTTAAAGCTCACTGTGTGCAAAACATGATCAAGCAGGAGATTTTTTGCAAGGCTCTTCTGCTGTTTTAGCCCAGGCTAAATATTCCTGCTCAACTCTCTGTTGCTGCTCAGCAGAGAGTGGGCACAGAGATGTTGGAATCAATTGGTCTTTCAGGCAGGAAAAGAAGTGACAGCAATGTCTGTTGCAGATTTGCAAAGCTCGCTGTTCGCTGAAGATGATCAGTGGGAACTTTCTGGACTGTCTCTTCTGCTGTTTCTTCAGAGTCCAAACGTAAGTGCTATATTCTGCTACTGCTCACAAAGAGCAAGCACAGGAGATGTAGGATTCAATTGGACTTTGAGGTAGGAAAGTGAGAGGTGACAGCTATTTGTGTTTCAGAGTTGCAAAGCTCACTGGGTGCTGAAGATGCCCTCCAGGAGTTTCCATGCTGGCAATTCGTCTGTGAAATTAGAGTCCAAACACTCGTCCTCCCCTGTGACATCTGCTCTCGAAACGAGAGAGCGCACCAGAAACTTTGGATTCAAATGCACTTTTAGGAGATAAAGTGAGGAGTGACAGCAATGTTTGTGTCACAGTTTAAAGCTCATTGTGTGCAAAACATGATCAAGAAGGAGATTTTTTTCAAGGCTCTTCTGCTGTTTTAGCCCAGTCCAAACATTCCTGCTCTGCTCTCTCTGTTGTTGCTCAGCAGAGAGCGGGCACAGAGATGGTGGATTCAGTTGGTCTTTCAGGCAGGAAAGGGGGGAGTGACAGCAATGTGTGTTGCAGAGTTGCAAAGCTCACTGTGTGCTGAAGATGATCAGTGGGAACTTTCTGGACTGTCTCTTCTGCTGGTTCAGCAGAGTCCAAACGTAAGTGCTATATTCTGCTACTGCTCACAAAGAGCAAGCACAGGAGATGTATTATTCAATTGGACTTTCAGGTAGGAAAGTGAGAGGTGACAGCAATATGTGTTTCAGAGTTGCGAATCACAATGTGTGCTGAAGATGCCCAGCAGTAGTTTCCATGCTGGCCCTTCGGCTGTGAAATTAGAATCCAAGCGCTCGTCCTCCCCTGTCACAACTGCTCTCGAAGCGAGAGAGCGCACCAGAAACGTTGGCTTGAAATGCACTTTTAGGAGATAAAGTGAGGAGTGACAGCAATGTGTGTTTCAGAGTTGCAAAGCTCACTGTGCGCTGAAGATGATCTGCAAGGACTTTCCCTCCCTGCCCTTCGGAACTGGGAGCGGATTCCAAGCGCTCGTGCTCACCTGCCTCTGCTGCACTGGAAACGAGAGTGGAGACCAGAAACGCTGGATTCAAATGCACTTTTAGGAGCTACAATGAGGAGTGACAACAGTGTGTGTGTCAAAGTTGTAAAGCTCAGTGTGTTGAAGAAGCACAAGAGCAACCTTCAGCCTGTCTCTTCCACTGCCTTACAGATTGCAGACATTCCTGCTCACTCTGCTGCTCAGCAGAGTGCTGGCAACGGAGTTCTTGGATTGAAATGGTCTTTTAGGAGAAAGAGTGAAGAGTGACAGCAATGTTTGTGTCACAGTTTAAAGCTCACTGTGTGCTAAACATGATCAGGAGGAGCTTTTTTGCAAGGCTCTTCTGCTGTTTTAGCCCAGTCTAAACATTCCTGCTCTACTCTCTCTGTTGCTGCTCAGCAGAGAGTGGGCACAGAGATGTTGGAATCAATTGGTCTTCCAGGCAGGAGAAGGAGGAGTTACAGCAATGTGTTTTGCAGAGTTGCAAAGCTCACTGTGTGCTGAAGATGCCCTGCAGGAGTTTCCCTGCTGGCCCTTCGTCTGTGGTATTAGAGTCCAAGCGCTGCTCCTCCCCTGTCACAACTCCTCTCGAAACGAGAGAGCGCACAAGAAACTTTGGATTCAAATGCACTTTTAGGAGATAAAGTGAGGAGTGACAGCAATGTTTGTGTCACAGTTTAAAGCTCACTGTGTGCAAAACATGATCAAGCAGGAGATTTTTTTCAAGGCTCTTCTGCTGTTTTAGGCAGGTCTAAAAATTCCTGCTCTACTCTCTCTGTTGCTGCTCAGCAGAGAGCGGGCACAGAGATGGTGGATTCAGCTGGTCTTTCAGGCAAAAAGGGAGGAGTGACAGCAATGTGTGTTGCAGAGTTGCAAAGCTCGCTGTGCGCTGAAGATGATCAGTGGGAACTTTCTGGACTGTCTCTTCTGCTCTTTTAGCATTGGCTAAAGGTTCCTGCTCTACTCTGCTTCTGCCCAGCAGAGAAAGGGCACAGAGATTTTGGATTCAATTGGACTTTGAGGTAGGAAAGTGCGGAGCGAGAGCAATATATGTGTCACAGTTGCAAAGCTGACTGCGTGCTGAAGATGCCCTGCCGGAGCTTTCACTCCGGGCTCTTCGGCTGTGGGAGCAGAGGCCAAGAGATCGTGTTCACCTGTCACTGCTGCTGTTCAAACGAGAGAGGGCGGGAGAGACCATGGATTCAAACGGATTATTAGGAGATGAAGTGAGGAGTGACAGCAATGTGTGTTTCAGAGTTGCAAAGCTCACTGTGCGCTGAAGATGATCTGCAAGGACTTTCCCTCCCTGCCCTTCGGAACTGGGAGCGGATTCCAAGCGCTCGTGCTCACCTTCCTCTGCTGCTCTTGAAACGAGAGGGGAGACCAGAAACGCTGGATTCAAATGCACTTTTAGGAGCTACAATGAGGAGTGACAACAGTGTGTGTGTCACAGTTGTAAAGCTCAGTGTGTTGAAGAAGCACAAGAGCAGCCTTCAGGCCTGTCTCTTCCACTGCCTTACAGATTGCAGACATTCCTGCTCACTCTGCTGCTCAGCAGAGTGCTGGCAACGGAGTTCTTGGATTGAAATGGTCTTTTAGGAGAAAGAGTGAAGAGTGACAGCAATGTTTGTGTCACAGTTTAAAGCTCACTGTGTGCTAAACATGATCAGGAGGAGCTTTTTTGCAAGGCTCTTCTGCTGTTTTAGCCCAGTCTAAACATTCCTGCTCTACTTTCTCTGATGCTGCTCAGCAGAGAGTGGGCACAGAGATGTTGGAATCAATAGGTCTTCCAGGCAGGAAAAGGAGGAGTTACAGCAATGTGTTTTGCAGAGTTGCAAAGCTCATTGTGTGCTGAAGATGCCCTGCAGAAGTTTCCCTGCTGGCCCTTCGTCTGTGGTATTAGAGTCCAAGCGCTGCTCCTCCCCTGTCACAACTCCTCTCGAAACGAGAGAGCGCACAAGAAACTTTGGATTCAAATGCACTTTTAGGAGATAAAGTGAGGAGTGACAGCAATGTTTGTGTCACAGTTTAAAGCTCACTGTGTGCAAAACATGATCAAGCAGGAGATTTTTTTCAAGGCTCTTCTGCTGTTTTAGGCAGGTCTAAAAATTCCTGCTCTACTATCTCTGTTGCTGCTCAGCAGAGAGCGGGCACAGAGATGGTGGATTCAGCTGGTCTTTCAGGCAAAAAGGGAGGAGTGACAGCAATGTGTGTTGCAGAGTTGCAAAGCTCGCTGTGCGCTGAAGATGATCAGTGGGAACTTTCTGGACTGTCTCTTCTGCTCTTTTAGCATTGGCTAAAGGTTCCTGCTCTACTCTGCTTCTGCCCAGCAGAGAAAGGGCAGAGAGATTTTGGATTCAATTGGACTTTGAGGTAGGAAATTGCGGAGCGAGAGCAATATATGTGTCACAGTTGCAAAGCTGACTGCGTGCTGAAGATGCCCTGCCGGAGCTTTCACTCCGGGCTCTTCGGCTGTGGGAGCAGAGGCCAAGAGATCGTGTTCACCTGTCACTGCTGCTGTTCAAACGAGAGAGGGCGGGAGAGACCATGGATTCAAATGGATTATTAGGAGATGAAGTGAGGAGTGACAGCAATGTGTGTTTCAGAGTTGCAAAGCTCACTGTGCGCTGAAGATGATCTGCAAGGACTTTCCCTCCCTGCCCTTCGGAACTGGGAGCGGATTCCAAGCGCTCGTGCTCACCTGCCTCTGCTGCTCTTGAAACGAGAGCGGAGACCAGAAACGCTGGATTCAAATGCACTTTTAGGAGCTACAATGAGGAGTGACAACAGTGTGTGTGTCACAGTTGTAAAGCTCAGTGTGTTGAAGAAGCACAAGAGCAGCCTTCAGGCCTGTCTCTTCCACTGCCTTACAGATTGCAGACATTCCTGCTCACTCTGCTGCTCAGCAGAGTGCTGGCAACGGAGTTCTTGGATTGAAATGGTCTTTTAGGAGAAAGAGTGAAGAGTGACAGCAATGTTTGTGTCACAGTTTAAAGCTCACTGTGTGCTAAACATGATCAGGAGGAGCTTTTTTGCAAGGCTCTTCTGCTGTTTTAGCCCAGTCTAAACATTCCTTCTCTCTGTTGCTGCTCAGCAGAGAGTGGGCACAGAGATGTTGGAATCAATTGGTCTTCCAGGCAAGAAAAGGAGGAGTTACAGCAATGTGTGTTGCAGAATTGCAAAGCTCACTGTGTGCTGAAGATGCCCTGCAGGAGTTTCCCTGCTGGCCCTTCGTCTGTGGGATTAGAGTCCAAGCGCTGCTCCTCCCCTGTCACAACTCCTCTCGAAACGAGAGAGCGCACCAGAAACTTTGGATTCAAATGCACTTTTAGGAGATAAAGTGTGGAGTGACAGCAATGTTTGTGTCACAGTATAAAGCTCACTGTGTGCAAAACATGATCAAGCAGGAGATTTTTTTCAAGGCTCTTCTGCTGTTTTAGGCAGGTCTAAAAATTCCTGCTCTACTATCTCTGTTGCTGCTCAGCAGAGAGCGGGCACAGAGATGGTGGATTCAGCTGGTCTTTCAGGCAAAAAGGGAGGAGTGACAGCAATGTGTGTTGCAGAGTTGCAAAGCTCGCTGTGCGCTGAAGATGATCAGTGGGAACTTTCTGGACTGTCTCTTCTGCTCTTTTAGCATTGGCTAAAGGTTCCTGCTCTACTCTGCTTCTGCCCAGCAGAGAAAGGGCACAGAGATTTTGGATTCAATTGGACTTTGAGGTAGGAAAGTGCGGAGCGAGAGCAATATATGTGTCACAGTTGCAAAGCTGACTGCGTGCTGAAGATGCCCTGCCGGAGCTTTCACTCCGGGCTCTTCGGCTGTGGGAGCAGAGGCCAAGAGATCGTGTTCACCTGTCACTGCTGCTGTTCAAACGAGAGAGGGCGGGAGAGACCATGGATTCAAACGGATTATTAGGAGATGAAGTGAGGAGTGACAGCAATGTGTGTTTCAGAGTTGCAAAGCTCACTGTGCGCTGAAGATGATCTGCAAGGACTTTCCCTCCCTGCCCTTCGGAACTGGGAGCGGATTCCAAGCGCTCGTGCTCACCTTCCTCTGCTGCTCTTGAAACGAGAGTGGAGACCAGAAACGCTGGATTCAAATGCACTTTTAGGAGCTACAATGAGGAGTGACAACAGTGTGTGTGTCACAGTTCTAAAGCTCAGTGTGTTGAAGAAGCACAAGAGCAGCCTTCAGGCCTGTCTCTTCCACTGCCTTACAGATTGCAGACATTCCTGCTCACTCTGCTGCTCAGCAGAGTGCTGGCAACGGAGTTCTTGGATTGAAAAGGTCTTTTAGGAGAAAGAGTGAAGAGTGACAGCAATGTTTGTGTCACAGTTTAAAGCTCACTGTGTGCTAAACATGATCAGGAGGAGCTTTTTTGCAAGGCTCTTCTGCTGTTTTAGCCCAGTCTAAACATTCCTGCTCTACTCTCTCTGATGCTGCTCAGCAGAGAGTGGGCACAGAGATGTTGAAATCAATTGGTCTTCCAGGCAGGAGAAGGAGGAGTTACAGCAATGTGTTTTGCAGAGTTGCAAAGCTCACTGTGTGCTGAAGATGCCCTGCAGGAGTTTCCCTGCTGGCCCTTCGTCTGTGGTATTAGAGTCCAAGCGCTGCTCCTCCCCTGTCACAACTCCTCTCCAAACGAGAGAGCGCACCAGAAACTTTGGATTCAAATGCACTTTTAGGAGATAAAGTGAGGAGTGACAGCAATGTTTGTGTCACAGTTGAAAGCTCACTGTGTGCAAAACATGATCAAGCAGGAGATTTTTTTCAAGGCTCTTCTGCTGTTTTAGCAGGTCTAAAAATTCCTGCTCTACTATCTCTGTTGCTGCTCAGCAGAGAGCGGGCACAGAGATGGTGGATTCAGCTGGTCTTTCAGGCAAAAAGGGAGGAGTGACAGCAATGTGTGTTGCAGAGTTGCAAAGCTCGCTGTGCGCTGAAGATGATCAGTGGGAACTTTCTGGACTGTCTCTTCTGCTCTTTTAGCATTGGCTAAAGGTTCCTGCTCTACTCTGCTTCTGCCCAGCAGAGAAAGGGCACAGAGATTTTGGATTCAATTGGACTTTGAGGTAGGAAAGTGCGGAGCGAGAGCAATATATGTGTCACAGTTGCAAAGCTGACTGCGTGCTGAAGATGCCCTGCCGGAGCTTTCACTCCGGGCTCTTCGGCTGTGGGAGCAGAGGCCAAGAGATCGTGTTCACCTGTCACTGCTGCTGTTCAAACGAGAGAGGGCGGGAGAGACCATGGATTCAAACGGATTATTAGGAGATGAAGTGAGGAGTGACAGCAATGTGTGTTTCAGAGTTGCAAAGCTCACTGTGCGCTGAAGATGATCTGCAAGGACTTTCCCTCCCTGCCCTTCGGAACTGGGAGCAGATTCCAAGCGCTCGTGCTCACCTGTCTCTGCTGCTCTTGAAACGAGAGTGGAGACCAGAAACGCTGGATTCAAATGCACTTTTAGGAGCTACAATGAGGAGTGACAACAGTGTGTGTGTCACAGTTGTAAAGCTCAGTGTGTTGAAGAAGCACAAGAGCAGCCTTCAGCCTGTCTCTTCCACTGCCTTACAGATTGCAGACATTCCTGCTCACTCTGCTGCTCAGCAGAGTGCTGGCAACGGAGTTCTTGGATTGAAATGGTCTTTTAGGAGAAAGAGTGAAGAGTGACAGCAATGTTTGTGTCACAGTTTAAAGCTCACTGTGTGCTAAACATGATCAGGAGGAGCTTTTTTGCAAGGCTCTTCTGCTGTTTTAGCCCAGTCTAAACATTCCTGCTCTACTCTCTCTGATGCTGCTCAGCAGAGAGTGGGCACAGAGATGTTGGAATCAATTGGTCTTCCAGGCAGGAGAAGGAGGAGTTACAGCAATGTGTTTTGCAGAGTTGCAAAGCTCACTGTGTGCTGAAGATGCCCTGCAGGAGTTTCCCTGCTGGCCCTTCGTCTGTGGTATTAGAGTCCAAGCGCTGCTCCTCCCCTGTCACAACTCCTCTCGAAACGAGAGAGCGCACCAGAAACTTTGGATTCAAATGCACTTTTAGGAGATAAAGTGAGGAGTGACAGCAATGTTTGTGTCACAGTTTAAAGCTCACTGTGTGCAAAACATGATCAAGCTGGAGATTTTTTTCAAGGCTCTTCTGCTGTTTTAGGCAGGTCTAAAAATTCCTGCTCTACTCTCTCTGTTGCTGCTCAGCAGAGAGCGGGCACAGAGATGGTGGATTCAGCTGGTCTTTCAGGCAAAAAGGGAGGAGTGACAGCAATGTGTGTTGCAGAGTTGCAAAGCTCGCTGTGCGCTGAAGATGATCAGTGGGAACTTTCTGGACTGTCTCTTCTGCTCTTTTAGCATTGGCTAAAGGTTCCTGCTCTACTCTGCTTCTGCCCAGCAGAGAAAGGGCACAGAGATTTTGGATTCAATTGGACTTTGAGGTAGGAAAGTGCGGAGCGAGAGCAATATATGTGTCACAGTTGCAAAGCTGACTGCGTGCTGAAGATGCCCTGCCGGAGCTTTCACTCCGGGCTCTTCGGCTGTGGGAGCAGAGGCCAAGAGATCGTGTTCACCTGTCACTGCTGCTGTTCAAACGAGAGAGGGCGGGAGAGACCATGGATTCAAACGGATTATTAGGAGATGAAGTGAGGAGTGACAGCAATGTGTGTTTCAGAGTTGCAAAGCTCACTGTGCGCTGAAGATGATCTGCAAGGACTTTCCCTCCCTGCCCTTCGGAACTGGGAGCGGATTCCAAGCGCTCGTGCTCACCTGCCTCTGCTGCACTGGAAACGAGAGTGGAGACCAGAAACGCTGGATTCAAATGCACTTTTAGGAGCTACAATGAGGAGTGACAACAGTGTGTGTGTCAAAGTTGTAAAGCTCAGTGTGTTGAAGAAGCACAAGAGCAGCCTTCAGCCTGTCTCTTCCACTGCCTTACAGATTGCAGACATTCCTGCTCACTCTGCTGCTCAGCAGAGTGCTGGCAACGGAGTTCTTGGATTGAAATGGTCTTTTAGGAGAAAGAGTGAAGAGTGACAGCAATGTTTGTGTCACAGTTTAAAGCTCACTGTGTGCTAAACATGATCAGGAGGAGCTTTTTTGCAAGGCTCTTCTGCTGTTTTAGCCCAGTCTAAACATTCCTGCTCTACTCTCTCTGATGCTGCTCAGCAGAGAGTGGGCACAGAGATGTTGGAATCAATTGGTCTTCCAGGCAGGAGAAGGAGGAGTTACAGCAATGTGTTTTGCAGAGTTGCAATGCTCACTGTGTGCTGAAGATGCCCTGCAGGAGTTTCCCTGCTGGCCCTTCGTCTGTGGTATTAGAGTCCAAGCGCTGCTCCTCCCCTGTCACAAGTCCTCTCGAAACGAGAGAGCGCACAAGAAACTTTGGATTCAAATGCACTTTTAGGAGATAAAGTGAGGAGTGACAGCAATGTTTGTGTCACAGTTTAAAGCTCACTGTGTGCAAAACATGATCAAGCAGGAGATTTTTTTCAAGGCTCTTCTGCTGTTTTAGGCAGGTCTAAAAATTCCTGCTCTACTATCTCTGTTGCTGCTCAGCAGAGAGCGGGCACAGAGATGGTGGATTCAGCTGGTCTTTCAGGCAAAAAGGGAGGAGTGACAGCAATGTGTGTTGCAGAGTTGCAAAGCTCGCTGTGCGCTGAAGATGATCAGTGGGAACTTTCTGGACTGTCTCTTCTGCTCTTTTAGCATTGGCTAAAGGTTCCTGCTCTACTCTGCTTCTGCCCAGCAGAGAAAGGGCACAGAGATTTTGGATTCAATTGGACTTTGAGGTAGGAAAGTGCGGAGCGAGAGCAATATATGTGTCACAGTTGCAAAGCTGACTGCGTGCTGAAGATGCCCTGCCGGAGCTTTCACTCCGGGCTCTTCGGCTGTGGGAGCAGAGGCCAAGAGATCGTGTTCACCTGTCACTGCTGCTGTTCAAACGAGAGAGGGCGGGAGAGACCATGGATTCAAACGGATTATTAGGAGATGAAGTGAGGAGTGACAGCAATGTGTGTTTCAGAGTTGCAAAGCTCACTGTGCGCTGAAGATGATCTGCAAGGACTTTCCCTCCCTGCCCTTCGGAACTGGGAGCGGATTCCAAGCGCTCGTGCTCACCTGCCTCTGCTGCTCTTGAAACGAGAGCGGAGACCAGAAACGCTGGATTCAAATGCACTTTTAGGAGCTACAATGAGGAGTGACAACAGTGTGTGTGTCACAGTTGTAAAGCTCAGTGTGTTGAAGAAGCACAAGAGCAGCCTTCAGGCCTGTCTCTTCCACTGCCTTACAGATTGCAGACATTCCTGCTCACTCTGCTGCTCAGCAGAGTGCTGGCAACGGAGTTCTTGGATTGAAATGGTCTTTTAGGAGAAAGAGTGAAGAGTGACAGCAATGTTTGTGTCACAGTTTAAAGCTCACTGTGTGCTAAACATGATCAGGAGGAGCTTTTTTGCAAGGCTCTTCTGCTGTTTTAGCCCAGTCTAAACATTCCTTCTCTCTGTTGCTGCTCAGCAGAGAGTGGGCACAGAGATGTTGGAATCAATTGGTCTTCCAGGCAAGAAAAGGAGGAGTTACAGCAATGTGTGTTGCAGAATTGCAAAGCTCACTGTGTGCTGAAGATGCCCTGCAGGAGTTTCCCTGCTGGCCCTTCGTCTGTGGGATTAGAGTCCAAGCGCTGCTCCTCCCCTGTCACAACTCCTCTCGAAACGAGAGAGCGCACCAGAAACTTTGGATTCAAATGCACTTTTAGGAGATAAAGTGAGGAGTGACAGCAATGTTTGTGTCACAGTATAAAGCTCACTGTGTGCAAAACATGATCAAGCAGGAGATTTTTTTCAAGGCTCTTCTGCTGTTTTAGGCAGGTCTAAAAATTCCTGCTCTACTATCTCTGTTGCTGCTCAGCAGAGAGCGGGCACAGAGATGGTGGATTCAGCTGGTCTTTCAGGCAAAAAGGGAGGAGTGACAGCAATGTGTGTTGCAGAGTTGCAAAGCTCGCTGTGCGCTGAAGATGATCAGTGGGAACTTTCTGGACTGTCTCTTCTGCTCTTTTAGCATTGGCTAAAGGTTCCTGCTCTACTCTGCTTCTGCCCAGCAGAGAAAGGGCACAGAGATTTTGGATTCAATTGGACTTTGAGGTAGGAAAGTGCGGAGCGAGAGCAATATATGTGTCACAGTTGCAAAGCTGACTGCGTGCTGAAGATGCCCTGCCGGAGCTTTCACTCCGGGCTCTTCGGCTGTGGGAGCAGAGGCCAAGAGATCGTGTTCACCTGTCACTGCTGCTGTTCAAACGAGAGAGGGCGGGAGAGACCATGGATTCAAACGGATTATTAGGAGATGAAGTGAGGAGTGACAGCAATGTGTGTTTCAGAGTTGCAAAGCTCACTGTGCGCTGAAGATGATCTGCAAGGACTTTCCCTCCCTGCCCTTCGGAACTGGGAGCGGATTCCAAGCGCTCGTGCTCACCTGCCTCTGCTGCTCTTGAAACGAGAGTGGAGACCAGAAACGCTGGATTCAAATGCACTTTTAGGAGCTACAATGAGGAGTGACAACAGTGTGTGTGTCACAGTTGTAAAGCTCAGTGTGTTGAAGAAGCACAAGAGCAGCCTTCAGGCCTGTCTCTTCCACTGCCTTACAGATTGCAGACATTCCTGCTCACTCTGCTGCTCAGCAGAGTGCTGGCAACGGAGTTCTTGGATTGAAATGGTCTTTTAGGAGAAAGAGTGAAGAGTGACAGCAATGTTTGTGTCACAGTTTAAAGCTCACTGTGTGCTAAACATGATCAGGAGGAGCTTTTTTGCAAGGCTCTTCTGCTGTTTTAGCCCAGTCTAAACATTCCTTCTCTCTGTTGCTGCTCAGCAGAGAGTGGGCACAGAGATGTTGGAATCAATTGGTCTTCCAGGCAGGAAAAGGAGGAGTTACAGCAATGTGTGTTGCAGAATTGCAAAGCTCACTGTGTGCTGAAGATGCCCTGCAGGAGTTTCCCTGCTGGCCCTTCGTCTGTGGGATTAGAGTCCAAGCGCTGCTCCTCCCCTGTCACAACTCCTCTCGAAACGAGAGAGCGCACCAGAAACTTTGGATTCAAATGCACTTTTAGGAGATAAAGTGAGGAGTGACAGCAATGTTTGTGTCACAGTTTAAAGCTGACTGTGTGCAAAACATGATCAAGCAGGAGATTTTTTTCAAGGCTCTTCTGCTGTTTTAGGCAGGTCTAAAAATTCCTGCTCTACTCTCTCTGTTGCTGCTCAGCAGAGAGCGGGCACAGAGATGGTGGATTCAGCTGGTCTTTCAGGCAGAAAGGGAGGAGTGACAGCAATGTGTGTTGCAGAGTTGCAAAGCTCGCTGTGCGCTGAAGATGATCAGTGGGAACTTTCTGCACTGTCTCTTCTGCTCTTTTAGCATTGGCTAAAGGTTCCTGCTCTACTCTGCTTCTGCCCAGCAGAGAAAGGGCACAGAGATTTTGGATTCAATTGGACTTTGAGGTAGGAAAGTGCGGAGCGAGAGCAATATATGTGTCACAGTTGCAAAGCTGACTGCGTGCTGAAGATGCCCTGCCGGAGCTTTCACTCCGGGCTCTTCGGCTGTGGGAGCAGAGGCCAAGAGATCGTGTTCACCTGTCACTGCTGCTGTTCAAACGAGAGAGGGCGGGAGAGACCATGGATTCAAACGGATTATTAGGAGATGAAGTGAGGAGTGACAGCAATGTGTGTTTCAGAGTTGCAAAGCTCACTGTGCGCTGAAGATGATCTGCAAGGACTTTCCCTCCCTGCCCTTCGGAACTGGGAGCGGATTCCAAGCGCTCGTGGTCACCTGCCTCTGCTGCTCTTGAAACGAGAGTGGAGACCAGAAACGCTGGATTCAAATGCACTTTTAGGAGCTACAATGAGGAGTGACAACAGTGTGTGTGTCACAGTTGTAAAGCTCAGTGTGTTGAAGAAGCACAAGAGCAGCCTTCAGGCCTGTCTCTTCCACTGCCTTACAGATTGCAGACATTCCTGCTCACTCTGCTGCTCAGCAGAGTGCTGGCAACGGAGTTCTTGGATTGAAATGGTCTTTTAGGAGAAAGAGTGAAGAGTGACAGCAATGTTTGTGTCACAGTTTAAAGCTCACTGTGTGCTAAACATGATCAGGAGGAGCTTTTTTGCAAGGCTCTTCTGCTGTTTTAGCCCAGTCTAAACATTCCTGCTCTACTCTCTCTGATGCTGCTCAGCAGAGAGTGGGCACAGAGATGTTGGAATCAATTGGTCTTCCAGGCAGGAGAAGGAGGAGTTACAGCAATGTGTTTTGCAGAGTTGCAAAGCTCATTGTGTGCTGAAGATGCCCTGCAGGAGTTTCCCTGCTGGCCCTTCGTCTGTGGGATTAGAGTCCAAGCGCTGCTCCTCCCCTGTCACAACTCCTCTCCAAACGAGAGAGCGCACCAGAAACTTTGGATTCAAATGCACTTTTAGGAGATAAAGTGAGGAGTGACAGCAATGTTTGTGTCACAGTTGAAAGCTCACTGTGTGCAAAACATGATCAAGCAGGAGATTTTTTTCAAGGCTCTTCTGCTGTTTTAGCAGGTCTAAAAATTCCTGCTCTACTATCTCTGTTGCTGCTCAGCAGAGAGCGGGCACAGAGATGGTGGATTCAGCTGGTCTTTCAGGCAAAAAGGGAGGAGTGACAGCAATGTGTGTTGCAGAGTTGCAAAGCTCGCTGTGCGCTGAAGATGATCAGTGGGAACTTTCTGGACTGTCTCTTCTGCTCTTTTAGCATTGGCTAAAGGTTCCTGCTCTACTCTGCTTCTGCCCAGCAGAGAAAGGGCACAGAGATTTTGGATTCAATTGGACTTTGAGGTAGGAAAGTGCGGAGCGAGAGCAATATATGTGTCACAGTTGCAAAGCTGACTGCGTGCTGAAGATGCCCTGCCGGAGCTTTCACTCCGGGCTCTTCGGCTGTGGGAGCAGAGGCCAAGAGATCGTGTTCACCTGTCACTGCTGCTGTTCAAACGAGAGAGGGCGGGAGAGACCATGGATTCAAACGGATTATTAGGAGATGAAGTGAGGAGTGACAGCAATGTGTGTTTCAGAGTTGCAAAGCTCACTGTGCGCTGAAGATGATCTGCAAGGACTTTCCCTCCCTGCCCTTCGGAACTGGGAGCGGATTCCAAGCGCTCGTGCTCACCTTCCTCTGCTGCTCTTGAAACGAGAGGGGAGACCAGAAACGCTGGATTCAAATGCACTTTTAGGAGCTACAATGAGGAGTGACAACAGTGTGTGTGTCACAGTTGTAAAGCTCAGTGTGTTGAAGAAGCACAAGAGCAGCCTTCAGGCCTGTCTCTTCCACTGCCTTACAGATTGCAGACATTCCTGCTCACTCTGCTGCTCAGCAGAGTGCTGGCAACGGAGTTCTTGGATTGAAATGGTCTTTTAGGAGAAAGAGTGAAGAGTGACAGCAATGTTTGTGTCACAGTTTAATGCTCACTGTGTGCTAAACATGATCAGGAGGAGCTTTTTTACAAGGCTCTTCTGCTGTTTTAGCCCAGTCTAAACATTCCTGCTCTACTCTCTCTGATGCTGCTCAGCAGAGAGTGGGCACAGAGATGTTGGAATCAATTGGTCTTCCAGGCAGGAGAAGGAGGAGTTACAGCAATGTGTTTTGCAGAGTTGCAAAGCTCACTGTGTGCTGAAGATGCCCTGCAGGAGTTTCCCTGCTGGCCCTTCGTCTGTGGTATTAGAGTCCAAGCGCTGCTCCTCCCCTGTCACAACTCCTCTCGAAACGAGAGAGCGCACAAGAAACTTTGGATTCAAATGCACTTTTAGGAGATAAAGTGAGGAGTGACAGCAATGTTTGTGTCACAGTTTAAAGCTCACTGTGTGCAAAACATGATCAAGCAGGAGATTTTTTTCAAGGCTCTTCTGCTGTTTTAGGCAGGTCTAAAAATTCCTGCTCTACTATCTCTGTTGCTGCTCAGCAGAGAGCGGGCACAGAGATGGTGGATTCAGCTGGTCTTTCAGGCAAAAAGGGAGGAGTGACAGCAATGTGTGTTGCAGAGTTGCAAAGCTCGCTGTGCGCTGAAGATGATCAGTGGGAACTTTCTGGACTGTCTCTTCTGCTCTTTTAGCATTGGCTAAAGGTTCCTGCTCTACTCTGCTTCTGCCCAGCAGAGAAAGGGCACAGAGATTTTGGATTCAATTGGACTTTGAGGTAGGAAAGTGCGGAGCGAGAGCAATATATGTGTCACAGTTGCAAAGCTGACTGCGTGCTGAAGATGCCCTGCCGGAGCTTTCACTCCGGGCTCTTCGGCTGTGGGAGCAGAGGCCAAGAGATCGTGTTCACCTGTCACTGCTGCTGTTCAAACGAGAGAGGGCGGGAGAGACCATGGATTCAAACGGATTATTAGGAGATGAAGTGAGGAGTGACAGCAATGTGTGTTTCAGAGTTGCAAAGCTCACTGTGCGCTGAAGATGATCTGCAAGGACTTTCCCTCCCTGCCCTTCGGAACTGGGAGCGGATTCCAAGCGCTCGTGCTCACCTTCCTCTGCTGCTCTTGAAACGAGAGTGGAGACCAGAAACGCTGGATTCAAATGCACTTTTAGGAGCTACAATGAGGAGTGACAACAGTGTGTGTGTCAAAGTTGTAAAGCTCAGTGTGTTGAAGAAGCACAAGAGCAGCCTTCAGGCCTGTCTCTTCCACTGCCTTACAGATTGCAGACATTCCTGCTCACTCTGCTGCTCAGCTCTCTGTCTGACTCTGCTGTCACTCCTCCTTTTCCTGCCTGAAAGACCAATTGATTCCAACATCTCTGTGCCCCCTCTCTGCTGAGCAGCAACAGAGAGAAGGAATGTTTAGACTGGGCTAAAACAGCAGAAGAGCCTTGCAAAAAAGCTCCTCCTGATCATGTTTAGCACACAGTGAGCTTTAAACTGTGACACAAACATTGCTGTCACTCTTCACTCTTTCTCCTAAAAGACCATTTCAATCCAAGAACTCCGTTGCCAGCACTCTGCTGAGCAGCAGAGTGAGCAGGAATGTCTGCAATCTGTAAGGCAGTGGAAGAGACAGGCCTGAAGGCTGCTCTTGTGCTTCTTCAACACACTGAGCTTTACAACTTTGACACACACACTGTTGTCACTCCTCATTGTAGCTCCTAAAAGTGCATTTGAATCCAGCGTTTCTGGTCTCCACTCTCGTTTCAAGAGCAGCAGAGGAAGGTGAGCACGAGCGCTTGGAATCCGCTCCCAGTTCCGAAGGGCAGGGAGGGAAAGTCCTTGCAGATCATCTTCAGCGCACAGTGAGCTTTGCAACTCTGAAACACACATTGCTGTCACTCCTCACTTCATCTCCTAATAATCCGTTTGAATCCATGGTCTCTCCCGCCCTCTCTCGTTTGAACAGCAGCAGTGACAGGTGAACACGATCTCTTGGCCTCTGCTCCCACAGCCGAAGAGCCTGGAGTGAAAGCTCCGGCAGGGCATCTTCAGCACGCAGTCAGCTTTGCAACTGTGACACATATATTGCTCTCGCTCCGCACTTTCCTACCTCAAAGTCCAATTGAATCCAAAATCTCTGTGCCCTTTCTCTGCTGGGCAGAAGCAGAGATAGTAGAGCAGGAATTTTTAGACCTGCCTAAAACAGCAGAAGAGCCTTGAAAAAAATCTCCTGCTTGATCATGTTTTGCACACAGTGATCTTTAAACTGTGACACAAACATTACTGTCACTCCTCACTTTATCTCCTAAAAGTGCATTTGAATCCAACGTTTCTGGTGCGCTCTCTCGTTTCGAGAGGACTTGTGACAGGTGTGGACGAGCGCTTGGACTCTAATCCCACAGCCGAAGGGCCAGCATGGAAACTCCTGCTGGGCATCTTCAGCACACATTGAGATTCGCAACTCTGAAACACACATTGCTGTCACCTCTCACTTTCCTACCTGAAAGTCCAATTGAATAATACATCTCCTGTGCTTGCTCTTTGTGAGCAGTAGCAGAATATAGCACTTACGTTTGGACTCTGCTGAAACAGCAGAAGAGACAGTCCAGAAAGTTCCCACTGATCATCTTCAGCACACATTGAGCTTTGCAACTCTGCAACACACATTGCTGTCACTTCTTTTCCTGCCTGAAAGACCAATTGATTCCAACATCTCTGTGCCCACTCTCTGCTGAGCAGCAACAGAGAGAGTAGAGCAGGAATGTTTAGCCTGGGCTAAAACAGCAGAAGAGCCTTGCAAAAAAGCTCCTGCTAATCATGTTTAGCACACAGTGATCTTTAAACTGTGACACAAACATTGCTGTCACTCCTCACTATATCTCCTAAAAGTGCATTTGAATCCAACGTTTCTGGTGCACTCTCTCGCTTCGAGAGCAGTTGTGACAGGGGTGGACGAGCGCTTGGATTCTAATTTCACAGCCGAAGGGCCAGCATGGAAACTCCTGCTGGGCATCTTCAGCACACATCGAGATTCGCAACTCTGAAACACATATAGCTGTCACCTCTCACTTTACTACCTGAAAGTCCAATTGAATAATACATCTCCTGTGCTTGCTCTTTGTGAGCAGTAGCAGAATATAGCACTTACGTTTGGACTCTGCTGAAACAGCAGAAGAGACAGTCCAGAAAGTTCCCACTGATCATCTTCAGCACACAGTGAGCTTTGCAACTCTGCCACACACATTGCTGTCACTTCTTTTCCTGCCTGAAAGACCAATTGATTCCAACATCTCTGTGCCCACTCTCTGCTGAGCAGCAACAGAGAGAGTAGAGCAGGAATGTTTAGCCTGGGCTAAAACAGCAGAAGAGCCTTGCAAAAAATCTCCTGCTTGATCATGTTCCAGCATGATCGGCATCCATCACATCACAAGACCGGTCTGACAACCTCATCCACTCATTACATGTGTCACAAAATTGTCATTTTTGCATTAAATATTAGCTCATTTTTAACACTGCAATTGCATCAGCATTTTCACATGGGGTCAGTTGTAAAACCTGGCTCAAGGTTTTCTTCAAAATGGTTAAGTGTTATTTTGGGGGTGGGGAAAGTTTGTACACAATGAAAAAAACAGCTCTATGCAAGCTTCAAATAAGACTTTTCTTGTCCTGCAGACTAAAATTTTTGGAGTTTAAAATACTGCCATTTCTTGGAATAGCACCTGGAATAAGGTTTAACCACCTGAACAAGCTTTACTTGAAAAAAAAATGCAGTTTATTAGTTCTGTTCTTCAGAGGAATATAAGTCCTGCATTATCAGCATCAGGGATTATTTAAAAATGGGGAAAGCAAATTAAAATCTAATTCTGTTCTTACCATTTCCTGACCTCTTGCACTTTTCCTATCCTGGAGTGCAAGATGTTGCAAAAGACTGGAGTGATGGGACATACAATGGGATGGGGTCTCCACACCAGGTGGGGAACATGCCTTCAAGTGGCTTCACTGCCTCTGACAACAGACTTGCAGCTTCCATTTCTGCTTGTTTTCACTTCCTTGTCTGCACATGCTGGGGAGGAATCTGGGAGTTCCCAGAGCCAGAGAAAAAGGGTTTTCATTTCTCCCCCCCTCACCTCAAATTACCCTTTGCATGAATTACAACTTTTTTCATTGCATTTTATAAAATACTTTCCATAAAATAGAAGAGAAAATCCAAGCTCTTGTTATTTAAATATAGCCATTGAGCATAAGGAAAACCGAGCACTACGAAGGGACTTGGCAAATTAACTCATTCCTATAAGACCTGTCGTTATCAGACACAGCATCATTAAATATAAGAAGCGTAACACCAAACTTTAGCAGGAGAATAATTAATACCCAGCTCCTGGCACACTTTCCCTGGTGCTTCTGTTTTACCCTGTACTTTCTGATATGGCCAAATCATGCAAATTACAACCATTCATAAACTTGTTGTGGTTTAAGCCCAGGCTGTAACTCAGAACCATGCAGCCGCACGCTCACTCCCCCACTTTTTCCTCCCCTTGCTCCCAGACAGATGGGGAGGAGAATTGAAAGAATGTGATTCCCACGGGTTGAGATAAGAACAGTCCAGTAACTAAGGTATAATACAAGGTTACCTTAACGCTTGCTGTGTAATGCCAGCCCAGTTTCATTATCAATAATTCTAATGTATTGCAAGTCATTACCATGAAGTACAGTGAAACAAGAACCTTAGCCCAAGGCCCACCAGGTGATAAACACTAAAACAGCAAATACTGGCTGCAAGTAAGGTATGACATGCTGAAACTCTGATATCAAGAGCAAAAACTCTGAGAGCAAATAAATCAACATTGTGATGAGTGACACAATACTAAAAGTACTGAATGACCAGCTGAATCCACCATCTCTGTGCCCGCTCTCTGCTGAGCAGCAACAGAGAGAGTATAGCAGGAATGTTTAGACTGGGCTAAAACAGCAGAAGAGCCTTGCAAAAAAGCACCTGCTTGATCATGTTTTGCACACAGTGAGCTTTAAACTGTGACATAAACATTGCTGTCACTCCTCACTTTATCTCCTAAAAGTGCATTTGAAACCATCGTTTCTGGTGCGCTCTCTCGTTTCGAGAGGACTTGTGACAGGGGAGGACGAGCGCGTGGACTCTAATCCCACAGCCGAAGGGCCATCAGGGAAACTCCTGCTGGGCATCTTCAGCACACATTGAGATTCGCAACTCTGAAACACATATTGCTGTCACCTCTCACTTTCCTACCTGAAAGTCCAATTGAATCCTACATCTCCTGTGCTTGCTCTTTGTGAGCAGTAGCAGAATATAGCACTTACGTTTGGAATCTGCTAAAACAGCAGAAGAGACAGTCCTGAAAGTTCCCACTGATCATCTTCAGCTTTGCAACTCTGCAACACACATTGCTGTCACTCCTCCCTTTCCTCCCTGAATGACCAACTGAATCCACCATCTCTGTGCCCGCTCTCTGCTGAGCAGCAACAGGGAGAGTATAGCAGGAATGTTTAGACTGGGCTAAAACAGCAGAAGAGCCTTACAAAAAAGCTCCTGCTGATCATGTTTAGCGCACAGTGAGCTTTGAAGCTGTGACACAAACATTGCTGTCACTCCTCACTTTATCTCCTAAAAGTGCATTTGAGTCCAACGTTTTTGGTGCCCTCTCTCGTTTCAAGAGCAGATGTGACAGGGGAGGACGAGCGCTTGGACTCTAATCCCACAGCCGAAGGGCTAGCAGGGAAACTCCTGCTGGGCATCTTCAGCACACATTGAGCTTTGCTACTCTGAAACACACATTGCTGTCACCTCTCACTTTCCTACCTGAAAGTCCAATTGAATCCTACATCTCCTGTGCTTGCTCCTTGTGAGCAGTAGCAGAATATAGCACTTACGTTCAGATTCTGCTGAAACAGCAGAAGAGACAGTCCAGAAAGTTAACACTGATCATCTTCAGCGCACAGCGAGCTTTGCAGCTCTGCAGCACACATTGCTGTCACTCCTCCCTTTCCTGCCTGAAAGACCAATTGATTCCACCATCTCTGTGCCCGCACTCTATTGAGCAGCAACAGGGAGAGTATAGCAGGAATGTTTAGACTGTTCTAAAACAGCAGAAGAGCCTTGCAAAAAAGCTCCAGCTTTTCATGTTTAGCGCACAGTGAGCTTTAAACTGCGACACAAACATTGCTGCCACTCACTTTATCTCCTAAAAGTGCATTTGAGTCTATTGTTTCTGGGCCGCTCTCTCGTTTCGAGAGGAGTTGTGACAGGGGAGGACGAGCGCTTGGACTCTAATCCCACAGCCGAAGGGCGTGCAGGGAAAGTCCTGCTGGGCATCTTCAGCACACAGTGAGCTTTGCAACTCTGAAACACATATAGCTGTCACCTCTGACTTTCCTAGTTGAAAGTCCAATTGAATCATACATCTCCTGTGCTTGCTCCTTGTGAGCAGTAGCAGAATATAGCACTTACGTTTGCACTCTGCTGAAACAGCAGAAGAGACAGTCCAGAAAGTTCCCACTGATCATCTTCAGCGCACAGCGAGCTTTGCAACTCTGCAACACACATTGCTGTCACTCCTCCCTTTCCTTCCTGAATGACCAACTGAATCCACCATCTCTGTGCCCGCTCTCTGCTGAGCAGCAACAGGGAGAGTATAACAGGAATGTTTAGACAGGGCTATAACAGCAGAAGAGCCTTGCAAAAAAGCTCCTGCTGATCATGATTAGTACACAGTGAGCTTTGAAGCTGTGACACAAACATTGCTGTCACTCCTCACTTTATCTCCTAAAAGTGCATTTAAAAGTGCATTTCCTACCTGAAAGTCCAATTGAATCCTACTTCTCCTGTGCTTTGCTCCTTGTGAGCAGTAGCAGAATATAGCCCATACGTTTGCACTCTGCTGAACAGCAGAACTCTGTTTGAACAGCAGAAGAGACAGTCCTGAAAGTTCCCACTGATCATCTTCAGCGCACAGCGAGCTTTGCAACTCTGCAGCACACATTGCTGTCACTCCTCCCTTTCCTGCCTGAATGACCAAAAGATTCCACCATCTCTGTGCCCGCCCTCTGCTGAGCAGCAACAGGGAGAGTATAGCAGGAATGTTTAGACTGGGCTAAAACAGCAGAAGAGCCTTGCAAAAAAGCTCCTGCTGATCATGATTAGCACACAGTGAGCTTTGAAACTGTGACACAAGCATTGCTGTCACTCCTCACTTTATCTCCTAAAAGTGCATTTGAAACCATCGTTTCTGGTGCGCTCTCTCGTTTCGAGAGGAGTTGTGACAGGGGAGGACGAGCGCTTGGACTCTAATCCCACAGCCGAAGGGCGTGCAGGGAAACTCCTGCTGGGCATCTTCAGCACACAGTGAGCTTTGCAACCCTGAACACATATAGCTGTCACCTCTCACTTTCCTACCTGAAAGTCCAATTGAATCCTACTTCTCCTGTGCTTTGCTCCTTGTAAGCAGTAGCTAAATATAGCACTTACGTTTGGACTCTGCTGAAACAGCAGAAGAGAAAGTTTAGAAAGTTCCCACTGATCATCTTCAGAACACAGAGAGCTTTGCAACTCTGCAACACACATTGCTGTCCCTCCTCCTTTTCCTGCCTGACAGACCAAAAGATTCCACCATCTCTGTGCCTGCTCTCTGCTGAGCAGCAACAGGGAGAGAAGAGCAATAATGTTTAGACTGGGCTAAAACAGCAGAAGAGCCTTGCAAAAAAGCTCCTGCTGATCATGTTTAGCACACAGTGAGCTTTGAGGCTGTGACACAAACATTGCTGTCACTCCTCACTTTATCTCCTAAAAGTGCATTTGAGTCCAACGTTTTTGGTGCCCTCTCTCGTTTCAAGAGCAGATGTGACAGGGGAGGACGAGCGCTTGGACTCTAATCCCACAGCCGAAGGGCGTGCAGGGAAAGTCCTGCTGGGCATCTTCAGCACACAGTGAGCTTTGCAACTCTGAAACACACATTGCTGTCACCTCTCACTTTCCTACCTGAAAGTCCATTTGAATCCTTCTTCTCCTGTGCTTGCTCTTTGTGAGCAGTAGCAGAATATAGCACTTACGTTCAGATTCTGCTGAAACAGCAGAAGAGACAGTCCAGAAAGTTAACACTGATCATCATCAGCGCACAGCGAGCTTTGCAACTCTGCAACACACATTGCTGTCACTCCTCCCTTTCCTGCCTGAATGACCAACTGAATCCACCATCTCTGTGCCCGCCCTCTGCTGAGCAGCTACAGGGAGAGTATAGCAGGAATGTTTAGACTGTGCAAAAACAGCAGAAGAGCCGTGCAAAAAAGCTCCTGCTGATCATGATTAGCACACAGTGAGCTTTGAAGCTGTGACACAAACAATGCTGTCACTCCTCACTTTATCTCCTAAAAGTGCATTTGAAACCATCGTTTCTGGTGCGCTCTCTCGTTTCGAGAGGAGTTGTGACAGGGGAGGACGAGCGCTTGGACTCTAATCCCACAGCCGAAGGGCCAGCAGGGAAACTCCTGATGGGCATCTTCAGCACACATTGAGCTTTGCTACTCTGAAACTCACATTGCTGTCACCTCTCACTTTCCTACCTGAAAGTCCAATTGAATCCTACTTCTCCTGTGCTTTGCTCCTTGTGAGCAGTAGCAGAATATAGCCCATACGTTTGCACTCTGCTGAAACAGCAGAAGAGACAGTCCTGAAAGTTCCCACTGATCATCTTCAGCGCACAGCGAGCTTTGCAACTGCGCAACACACATTGCTGTCACTCCTCCCTTTCCTGCCTGAAAGACCAACTGAATCCACCATCTCTGTGCCCGCTCTCTGCTGAGCAGCAACAGGGAGAGTATAGCAGGAATGTTTAGACTGGGCTAAAACAGCAGAAGAGCCTTGCAAAAAAGCTCCTGCTTTTCATGTTTAGCGCACATTGATCATTAAACTGCGACACAAACATTGCTGTCACTCACTTTATCTCCTAAAAGTGCATTTGACTCCATCGTTTCTGGTGCGCACTCTTGTTTCCAGAGGAGTTGTGACAGGGGAGGACGAGCGCGTGGACTCTAATCCCACAGCCGAAGGGCATGCAGGGAAAGTCCTGCTGGGCATCTTCAGCACACAGTGAGCTTTGCAGCTCTGATACACATATAGCTGTCACCTCTCACTTTCCTACCTGAAAGTCCAATTGAATCCTACTTCTCCTGTGCTTGCTCTTTGTGAGCAGTAGCAGAATATAGCACTTACGTTCAGATTCTGCTGAAACAGCAGAAGAGACAGTCCAGAAAGTTAACACTGATCATCTTCAGCGCACAGCGAGCTTTGCAGCTCTGCAGCACACATTGCTGTCACTCCTCCCTTTCCTGGCTGAAAGACCAATTGATTCCACCATCTCTGTGCCTGCACTCTATTGAGCAGCAACAGGGAGAGTATAGCAGGAATGTTTAGACTAGGCTAAAACAGCAGAAGAGCCTTGCAAAAAAGCTCCAGCTTTTCATGTTTAGCGCACAGTGAGCTTTACACTGCGACACAAACATTGGTGCCACTATCTTTATCTCCTAAAAGTGCTTTTGAATCTATCGTTTCTGGGGCGCTCTCTCGTTTTGAGAGGAGTTGTGACAGGGGAGGACGAGCGCTTGGACTCTAATACCACAGACGAAGGGCCAGCAGGGAAACTCCTGCAGGGCATCTTCAGCACACAGTGAGCTTTGCAACTCTGCAAAACACATTGCTGTAACTCCTCCTTCTCCTGCCTGGAAGACCAATTGATTCCAACATCTCTGTGCCCACTCTCTGCTGAGCAGCAACAGAGAGCAGGAATGTTTAGACTGGGCTAAAACAGCAGAAGAGCCTTGCAAAAAAGCTCCTCCTGATCATGTTTAGCACACAGTGAGCTTTAAACTGTGACACAAACATTGCTGTCACTCTTCACTCTTTCTCCTAAAAGACCATTTCAATCCAAGAACTCCGTTGCCAGCACTCTGCTGAGCAGCAGAGTGAGCAGGAATGTCTGCAATCTGTAAGGCAGTGGAAGAGACAGGCCTGAAGGCTGCTCTTGTGCTTCTTCAACACACTGAGCTTTACAACTGTGACACACACACTGTTGTCACTCCTCATTGTAGCTCCTAAAAGTGCATTTGAATCCAGCGTTTCTGGTCTCCACTCTCGTTTCAAGAGCAGCAGAGGAAGGTGAGCACGAGCGCTTGGAATCCGCTCCCAGTTCCGAAGGGCAGGGAGGGAAAGTCCTTGCAGATCATCTTCAGCGCACAGTGAGCTTTGCAACTCTGAAACACACATTGCTGTCACTCCTCACTTCATCTCCTAATAATCCGTTTGAATCCATGGTCTCTCCCGCCCTCTCTCGTTTGAACAGCAGCAGTGACAGGTGAACACGATCTCTTGGCCTCTGCTCCCACAGCCGAAGAGCCCGGAGTGAAAGCTCCGGCAGGGCATCTTCAGCACGCAGTCAGCTTTGCAACTGTGACACATATATTGCTCTCGCTCCGCACTTTCCTACCTCAAAGTCCAATTGAATCCAAAACTCTGTGCCCTTTCTCTGCTGGGCAGAAGCAGAGTAGAGCAGGAACCTTTAGCCAATGCTAAAAGAGCAGAAGAGACAGTCCAGAAAGTTCCCACTGATCATCTTCAGCGCACAGCGAGCTTTGCAACTCTGCAACACACATTGCTGTCACTCCTCCCTTTTTGCCTGAAAGACCAGCTGAATCCACCATCTCTGTGCCCGCTCTCTGCTGAGCAGCAACAGAGAGAGTAGAGCAGGAATTTTTAGACCTGCCTAAAACAGCAGAAGAGCCTTGAAAAAAATCTCCTGCTTGATCATGTTTTGCACACAGTGAGCTTTAAACTGTGACACAAACATTGCTGTCACTCCTCACTTTATCTCCTAAAAGTGCATTTGAATCCAAAGTTTCTGGTGCGCTCTCTCGTTTGGAGAGGAGTTGTGACAGGGGAGGAGCAGCGCTTGGACTCTAATCCCACAGACGAAGGGCCAGCAGGGAAAATCCTGCAGGGCATCTTCAGCACACAGTGAGCTTTGCAACTTTGCAAAACACATTGCGGTAACTCCTCCTTTTCCTGCCTGGAAGACCTATTGATTCCAACATCTCTGTGCCCACTCTCTGCTGAGCAGCAACAGAGAGAGTAGAGCAGGAATGTTTAGACTGGGCTAAAACAGCAGAAGAGCCTTGCAAAAAAGCTCCTCCTGATCATGTTTAGCACACAGTGAGCTTTAAACTGTGACACAAACATTGCTGTCACTCTTCACTCTTTCTCCTAAAAGACCATTTCAATCCAAGAACTCCGTTGCCAGCACTCTGCTGAGCAGCAGAGTGAGCAGGAATGTCTGCAATCTGTAAGGCAGTGGAAGAGACAGGCCTGAAGGCTGCTCTTGTGCTTCTTCAACACACTGAGCTTTACAACTGTGACACACACACTGTTGTCACTCCTCATTGTAGCTCCTAAAAGTGCATTTGAATCCAGCGTTTCTGGTCTCCACTCTCGTTTCAAGAGCAGCAGAGGAAGGTGAGCACGAGCGCTTGGAATCCGCTCCCAGTTCCGAAGGGCAGGGAGGGAAAGTCCTTGCAGATCATCTTCAGCGCACAGTGAGCTTTGCAACTCTGAAACACACATTGCTGTCACTCCTCACTTCATCTCCTAATAATCCGTTTGAATCCATGGTCTCTCCCGCCCTCTCTCGTTTGAACAGCAGCAGTGACAGGTGAACACGATCTCTTGGCCTCTGCTCCCACAGCCGAAGAGCCCGGAGTGAAAGCTCCGGCAGGGCATCTTCAGCACGCAGTCAGCTTTGCAACTGTGACACATATATTGCTCTCGCTCCGCACTTTCCTACCTCAAAGTCCAATTGAATCCAAAATCTCTGTGCCCTTTCTCTGCTGGGCAGAAGCAGAGTAGAGCAGGAACCTTTAGCCAATGCTAAAAGAGCAGAAGAGACAGTCCAGAAAGTTCCCACTGATCATCTTCAGCGCACAGCGAGCTTTGCAACACTGCAACACACATTGCTGTCACTCCTCCCTTTTTGCCTGAAAGACCAGCTGAATCCACCATCTCTGTGCCCGCTCTCTGCTGAGCAGCAACAGAGAGAGTAGAGCAGGAATTTTTAGACCTGCCTAAAACAGCAGAAGAGCCTTGAAAAAAATCTCCTGCTTGATCATGTTTTGCACACAGTGAGCTTTAAACTGTGACACAAACATTGCTGTCACTCCTCACTTTATCTCCTAAAAGTGCATTTGAATCCAAAGTTTCAGGTGCGCTCTCTCGTTTCGAGAGGAGTTGTGACAGGGGAGGAGCAGCGCTTGGACTCTAATCCCACAGACGAAGGGCCAGCAGGGAAACTCCTGCAGGGCATCTTCAGCACACAGTGAGCTTTGCAACTCTGCAAAACACATTGCTGTCACTCCTCCTTTTCCTGCCTGGAAGACCTATTGATTCCAACATCTCTGTGCCCACTCTCTGCTGAGCAGCAACAGAGAGAGTAGAGCAGGAATGTTTAGACTGGGCTAAAACAGCAGAAGAGCTTTGCAAAAAAGCTCCTCCTGATCATGTTTAGCACACAGTGAGCTTTAAACTGTGACACAAACATTGCTGTCACTCTTCACTCTTTCTCCTAAAAGACCATTTCAATCCAAGAACTCCGTTGCCAGCACTCTGCTGAGCAGCAGAGTGAGCAGGAATGTCTGCAATCTGTAAGGCAGTGGAAGAGACAGGCCTGAAGGCTGCTCTTGTGCTTCTTCAACACACTGAGCTTTACAACTGTGACACACACACTGTTGTCACTCCTCATTGTAGCTCCTAAAAGTGCATTTGAATCCAGCGTTTCTGGTCTCCACTCTCGTTTCAAGAGCAGCAGAGGAAGGTGAGCACGAGCGCTTGGAATCCGCTCCCAGTTCCGAAGGGCAGGGAGGGAAAGTCCTTGCAGATCATCTTCAGCGCACAGTGAGCTTTGCAACTCTGAAACACACATTGCTGTCACTCCTCACTTCATCTCCTAATAATCCGTTTGAATCCATGGTCTCTCCCGCCCTCTCTCGTTTGAACAGCAGCAGTGACAGGTGAACACGATCTCTTGGCCTCTGCTCCCACAGCCGAAGAGCCCGGAGTGAAAGCTCTGGCAGGGCATCTTCAGCACGCAGTCAGCTTTGCAACTGTGACACATATATTGCTCTCGCTCCGCACTTTCCTACCTCAAAGTCCAATTGAATCCAAAATCTCTGTGCCCTTTCTCTGCTGGGCAGAAGCAGAGTAGAGCAGGAACCTTTAGCCAATGCTAAAAGAGCAGAAGAGACAGTCCAGAAAGTTCCCACTGATCATCTTCAGCGCACAGCGAGCTTTGCAACTCTGCAACACACATTGCTGTCACTCCTCCCTTTTTGCCTGAAAGACCAGCTGAATCCACCATCTCTGTGCCCGCTCTCTGCTGAGCAGCAACAGAGAGAGTAGAGCAGGAATTTTTAGACCTGCCTAAAACAGCAGAAGAGCCTTGAAAAAAATCTCCTGCTTGATCATGTTTTGCACACAGTGAGCTTTAAACTGTGACACAAACATTGCTGTCACTCCTCACTTTATCTCCTAAAAGTGCATTTGAATCCAAAGTTTCAGGTGCGCTCTCTCGTTTCGAGAGGAGTTGTGACAGGGGAGGAGCAGCGCTTGGACTCTAATCCCACAGACGAAGGGCCAGCAGGGAAACTCCTGCAGGGCATCTTCAGCACACAGTGAGCTTTGCAACTCTGCAAAACACATTGCTGTAACTCCTCCTTTTCCTGCCTGGAAGACCTATTGATTCCAACATCTCTGTGCCCACTCTCTGCTGAGCAGCAACAGAGAGAGTAGAGCAGGAATGTTTAGACTGGGCTAAAACAGCAGAAGAGCTTTGCAAAAAAGCTCCTCCTGATCATGTTTAGCACACAGTGAGCTTTAAACTGTGACACAAACATTGCTGTCACTCTTCACTCTTTCTCCTAAAAGACCATTTCAATCCAAGAACTCCGTTGCCAGCACTCTGCTGAGCAGCAGAGTGAGCAGGAATGTCTGCAATCTGTAAGGCAGTGGAAGAGACAGGCCTGAAGGCTGCTCTTGTGCTTCTTCAACACACTGAGCTTTACAACTGTGACACACACACTGTTGTCACTCCTCATTGTAGCTCCTAAAAGTGCATTTGAATCCAGCGTTTCTGGTCTCCACTCTCGTTTCAAGAGCAGCAGAGGCAGGTGAGCACGAGCGCTTGGAATCCGCTCCCAGTTCCGAAGGGCAGGGAGGGAAAGTCCTTGCAGATCATCTTCAGCGCACAGTGAGCTTTGCAACTCTGAAACACACATTGCTGTCACTCCTCACTTCATCTCCTAATAATCCGTTTGAATCCATGGTCTCTCCCGCCCTCTCTCGTTTGAACAGCAGCAGTGACAGGTGAACACGATCCCTTGGCCTCTGCTCCCACAGCCGAAGAGCCCGGAGTGAAAGCTCCGGCAGGGCATCTTCAGCACGCAGTCAGCTTTGCAACTGTGACACATATATTGCTCTCGCTCCGCACTTTCCTACCTCAAAGTCCAATTGAATCCAAAACTCTGTGCCCTTTCTCTGCTGGGCAGAAGCAGTGTAGAGCAGGAACCTTTAGCCAATGCTAAAAGAGCAGAAGAGACAGTCCAGAAAGTTCCCACTGATCATCTTCAGCGCACAGCGAGCTTTGCAACTCTGCAACACACATTGCTGTCACTCCTCCCTTTTTGCCTGAAAGACCAGCTGAATCCACCATCTCTGTGCCCGCTCTCTGCTGAGCAGCAACAGAGAGAGTAGAGCAGGAATTTTTAGACCTGCCTAAAACAGCAGAAGAGCCTTGAAAAAAATCTCCTGCTTGATCATGTTTTGCACACAGTTAGCTTTAAACTGTGACACAAACATTGCTGTCACTCCTCACTTTATCTCCTAAAAGTGCATTTGAATCCAAAGTTTCTGGTGCGCTCTCTCGTTTGGAGAGGAGTTGTGACAGGGGAGGAGCAGCGCTTGGACTCTAATCCCACAGACGAAGGGCCAGCAGGGAAACTCCTGCAGGGCATCTTCAGCACACAGTGAGCTTTGCAACTCTGCAAAACACATTGCTGTCACTCCTCCTTTTCCTGCCTGGAAGACCTATTGATTCCAACATCTCTGTGCCCACTCTCTGCTGAGCAGCAACAGAGAGAGTAGATCAGGAATGTTTAGACTGGGCTAAAACAGCAGAAGAGCCTTGCAAAAAAGCTCCTCCTGATCATGTTTAGCACACAGTGAGCTTTAAACTGTGACGCAAACATTGCTGTCACTCTTCACTCTTTCTCCTAAAAGACCATTTCAATCCAAGAACTCCGTTGCCAGCACTCTGCTGAGCAGCAGAGTGAGCAGGAATGTCTGCAATCTGTAAGGCAGTGGAAGAGACAGGCCTGAAGGCTGCTCTTGTGCTTCTTCAACACGCTGAGCTTTACAACTGTGACACACACACTGTTGTCACTCCTCATTGTAGCTCCTAAAAGTGCATTTGAATCCAGCGTTTCTGGTCTCCACTCTCGTTTCAAGAGCAGCAGAGGAAGGTGAGCACGAGCGCTTGGAATCCGCTCCCAGTTCCGAAGGGCAGGGAGGGAAAGTCCTTGCAGATCATCTTCAGCGCACAGTGAGCTTTGCAACTCTGAAACACACATTGCTGTCACTCCTCACTTCATCTCCTAATAATCCGTTTGAATCCATGGTCTCTCCCGCCCTCTCTCGTTTGAACAGCAGCAGTGACAGGTGAACACGATCTCTTGGCCTCTGCTCCCACAGCCGAAGAGCCCGGAGTGAAAGCTCCGGCAGGGCATCTTCAGCACGCAGTCAGCTTTGCAACTGTGACACATATATTGCTCTCGCTCCGCACTTTCCTACCTCAAAGTCCAATTGAATCCAAAATCTCTGTGCCCTTTCTCTGCTGGGCAGAAGCAGAGTAGAGCAGGAACCTTTAGCCAATGCTAAAAGAGCAGAAGAGACAGTCCAGAAAGTTCCCACTGATCATCTTCAGCGCACAGCGAGCTTTGCAACTCTGCAACGCACATTGCTGTCACTCCTCCCTTTTTGCCTGAAAGACCAGCTGAATCCACCATCTCTGTGCCCGCTCTCTGCTGAGCAGCAACAGAGAGAGTAGAGCAGGAATTTTTAGACCTGCCTAAAACAGCAGAAGAGCCTTGAAAAAAATCTCCTGCTTGATCATGTTTTGCACACAGTGAGCTTTCAACTGTGACACAAACATTGCTGTCACTCCTCACTTTATCTCCTAAAAGTGCATTTTAATCCAGCGTTTCTGGTCTCCACTCTCGTTTCCAGTGCAGCAGAGGCAGGTGAGCACGAGCGCTTGGAATCCGCTCCCAGTTCCGAAGGGCGGGGGAGGGAAAGTCCTTGCAGATCATCTTCAGCGCACAGTGATCTTTGCAACTCTGAAACACACATTGCTGTCACTCCTCACTTTATCTCCTAAAAGTGCATTTCAAGCCAACGTTTCTGGTGCGCTCTCTCGCTTCGAGAGCAGTTGTGACAGGGGAGGACGAGCGCTTGGATTCTAATTTCACAGCCGAAGGGCCAGCATGGAAACTACTGCTGGGCATCTTCAGCATACATTGAGATTCGCAACTCTGAAACACATATTGCTGTCACCTCTCACTTTACTACCTGAAAGTCCAATTGAATAATACATCTCCTGTGCTTGCTCTTTGTGAGCAGTAGCAGAATATAGCACTTACGTTTGGACTCTGCTGAAACAGCAGAAGAGACAGTCCAGAAAGTTCCCACTGATCATCTTCAGCACACAGTGAGCTTTGCAACTCTGCAACACACATTGCTGTCACTTCTTTTCCTGCCTGAAAGACCAATTGATTCCAACACCTCTGTGCCCGCTCTCTGCTGAGCAGCAACAGAGAGAGTAGAGCAGGAATGTTTAGCCTGGGCTAAAACAGCAGAAGAGCCTTGCAAAAAATCTCCTGCTTGATCATGTTTTGCACACAGTGAGCTTTAAACTGTGACACAAACATTGCCGTAACTCCTCACTTTATCTCCTAAAAGTGCATTTGAATCCAAAGTTTCTGGTGCGCTCTCACGTTTCGAGAGGAGTTGTGAAGGGGGAGGAGCAGCGCTTGGACTCTAATCCCACAGACGAAGGGCCAGCAGGGAAACGCCTGCAGGGCATCTTCAGCACACAGTGAGCTTTGCAATTCTGCAACACACATTGCTGAAACTCCTCCTTTTCCTGCCTGGAAGACCAATTGATTCCAACATCTCTGTGCCCACTCTCTGCTGAGCAGCGACAGAGAGAAGGAATGTTTAGACTGGGCTAAAACAGCAGAAGAGCCTTGCAAAAAAGCTCCTCCTGATCATGTTTAGCACACAGTGAGCTTTAAACTGTGACACAAACATTGCTGTCACTCTTCACTCTTTCTCCTAAAAGACCATTTCAATCCAAGAACTCCGTTGCCAGCACTCTGCTGAGCAGCAGAGTGAGCAGGAATGTCTGCAATCTGTAAGGCAGTGGAAGAGACAGGCCTGAAGGCTGCTCTTGTGCTTCTTCAACACACTGAGCTTTACAACTGTGACACACACACTGTTGTCACTCCTCATTGTAGCTCCTAAAAGTGCATTTGAATCCAGCGTTTCTGGTCTCCACTCTCGTTTCAAGAGCAGCAGAGGAAGGTGAGCACGAGCGCTTGGAATCCGCTCCCAGTTCTGAAGGGCAGGGAGGGAAAGTCCTTGCAGATCATCTTCAGCGCACAGTGAGCTTTGCAACTCTGAAACACACATTGCTGTCACTCCTCACTTCATCTCCTAATAATCCGTTTGAATCCATGGTCTCTCCCGCCCTCTCTCGTTTGAACAGCAGCAGTGACAGGTGAACACGATCTCTTGGCCTCTGCTCCCACAGCCGAAGAGCCCGGAGTGAAAGCTCCGGCAGGGCATCTTCAGCACGCAGTCAGCTTTGCAACTGTGACACATATATTGCTCTCGCTCCGCACTTTCCTACCTCAAAGTCCAATTGAATCCAAAATCTCTGTGCCCTTTCTCTGCTGGGCAGAAGCAGAGAGAGTAGAGCAGGAACCTTTAGCCAATGCTAAAAGAGCAGAAGAGACAGTCCAGAAAGTTCCCACTGATCATCTTCAGCGCACAGCGAGCTTTGCAACTCTGCAACACACATTGCTGTCACTCCTCCCTTTTTGCCTGAAAGACCAGCTGAATCCACCATCTCTGTGCCCGCTCTCTGCTGAGCAGCAACAGAGAGAGTAGAGCAGGAATTTTTAGACCTGCCTAAAACAGCAGAAGAGCCTTGAAAAAAATCTCCAGCTTGATCATGTTTTGCACACAGTGAGCTTTAAACTGTGACACAAACATTGCTGTCACTCCTCACTTTATCTCCTAAAAGTGCATTTGAATCCAAAGTTTCTGGTGCGCTCTCTCGTTTCGAGAGGAGTTGTGACAGGGGAGGAGCAGCGCTTGGACTCTAATACCACAGACGAAGGGCCAGCAGGGAAACTCCTGCAGGGCATCTTCAGCACACAGTGAGCTTTGCAATTCTGCAACACACATTGCTGTCACTCCTCCTTTTCTTGCCTGAAAGACCAATTGATTCCAACATCTCTGTGCCCACTCTCTGCTGAGCAGCAACAGAGAGAGTAGAGCAGGAATGTTTAGACTGGGCTAAAACAGCAGAAGAGCCTTGCAAAAAAGCTCCTCCTGATCATGTTTAGCACACAGTGAGCTTTAAACTGTGACACAAACATTGCTGTCACTCTTCACTCTTTCTCCTAAAAGACCATTTCAATCCCAGAACTCCGTTGCCAGCACTCTGCTGAGCAGCAGAGTGAGCAGGGATGTCTGCAATCTGTAAGGCAGTGGAAGAGACAGGCCTGAAGGCTGCTCTTGTGCTTCTTCAACACACTGAGCTTTACAACTTTGACACACACACTGTTGTCACTCCTCATTATAGCTCCTAAAAGTGCATTTGAATCCAGCGTTTCTGGTCTCCACTCTCGTTTCCAGTGCACCAGAGGCAGGTGAGCAGGAGCGCTTGGAATCCGCTCCCAGTTCCGAAGGGCAGGGAGGGAAAGTCCTTGCAGATCATCTTCAGCGCACAGTGAGCTTTGCAACTCTGAAACACACATTGCTGTCACTCCTCACTTTATCTCCTAAAAGTGCATTTCAAGCCAACGTTTCTGGTGCGCTCTCTCGCTTCGAGAGCAGTTGTGACAGGGGAGGACGAGCGCTTGGATTCTAATTTCACAGCCGAAGGGCCAGCATGGAAACTACTGCTGGGCATCTTCAGCACACATTGAGATTCGCAACTCTGAAACACATATTGCTGTCACCTCTCACTTTACTACCTGAAAGTCCAATTGAATAATACATCTCCTGTGCTTGCTCTTTGTGAGCAGTAGCAGAATATAGCACTTACGTTTGGACTCTGCTGAAACAGCAGAAGAGACAGTCCAGAAAGTTCCCACTGATCATCTTCAGCACACAGTGAGCTTTGCAACTCTGCAACACACATTGCTGTCACTTCTTTTCCTGCCTGAAAGACCAATTGATTCCAACACCTCTGTGCCCGCTCTCTGCTGAGCAGCAACAGAGAGAGTAGAGCAGCAATGTTTAGCCTGGGCTAAAACAGCAGAAGAGCCTTGCAAAAAATCTCCTGCTTGATCATGTTTTGCACACAGTGAGCTTTAAACTGTGACACAAACATTGCTGTCACTCTTCACTCTTTCTCCTAAAAGACCATTTCAATCCAAGAACTCCGTTGCCAGCACTCTGCTGAGCAGCAGAGTGAGCAGGAATGTCTGCAATCTGTAAGGCAGTGGAAGAGACAGGCCTGAAGGCTGCTCTTGTGCTTCTTCAACACACTGAGCTTTACAACTGTGACACACACACTGTTGTCACTCCTCATTGTAGCTCCTAAAAGTGTATTTGAATCCAGCGTTTCTGGTCTCCACTCTCGTTTCAAGAGCAGCAGAGGAAGGTGAGCACGAGCGCTTGGAATCCGCTCCCAGTTCCGAAGGGCAGGGAGGGAAAGTCCTTGCAGATCATCTTCAGCGCACAGTGAGCTTTGCAACTCTGAAACACACATTGCTGTCACTCCTCACTTCATCTCCTAATAATCCGTTTGAATCCATGGTCTCTCCCGCCCTCTCTCGTTTGAACAGCAGCAGTGACAGGTGAACACGATCTCTTGGCCTCTGCTCCCACAGCCGAAGAGCCCGGAGTGAAAGCTCCGGCAGGGCATCTTCAGCACGCAGTCAGCTTTGCAACTGTGACACATATATTGCTCTCGCTCCGCACTTTCCTACCTCAAAGTCCAATTGAATCCAAAATCTCTGTGCCCTTTCTCTGCTGGGCAGAAGCAGAGAGAGTAGAGCAGGAACCTTTAGCCAATGCTAAAAGAGCAGAAGAGACAGTCCAGAAAGTTCCCACTGATCATCTTCAGCGCACAGCGAGCTTTGCAACTCTGCAACACACATTGCTGTCACTCCTCCCTTTTTGCCTGAAAGACCAGCTGAATCCACCATCTCTGTGCCCGCTCTCTGCTGAGCAGCAACAGAGAGAGTAGAGCAGGAATTTTTAGACCTGCCTAAAACAGCAGAAGAGCCTTGAAAAAAATCTCCTGCTTGATCATGTTTTGCACACAGTGAGCTTTAAACTGTGACACAAACATTGCTGTCACTCCTCACTTTATCTCCTAAAAGTGCATTTGAATCCAAAGTTTCTGGTGCGCTCTCTCGTTTCGAGAGGAGTTGTGACAGGGGAGGAGCAGCGCTTGGACTCTAATCCCACAGACGAAGGGCCAGCAGGGAAACTCCTGCAGGGCATCTTCAGCACACAGTGAGCTTTGCAATTCTGCAACACACATTGCTGTCACTCCTCCTTTTCTTGCCTGAAAGACCAATTGATTCCAACATCTCTGTGCCCACTCTCTGCTGAGCAGCAACAGAGAGAGTAGAGCAGGAATGTTTAGACTGGGCTAAAACAGCAGAAGAGCCTTGCAAAAAAGCTCCTCCTGATCATGTTTAGCACACAGTGAGCTTTAAACTGTGACACAAACATTGCTGTCACTCTTCACTCTTTCTCCTAAAAGACCATTTCAATCCAAGAACTCCGTTGCCAGCACTCTGCTGAGCAGCAGAGTGAGCAGGGATGTCTGCAATCTGTAAGGCAGTGGAAGAGACAGGCCTGAAGGCTGCTCTTGTGCTTCTTCAACACACTGAGCTTTACAACTTTGACACACACACTGTTGTCACTCCTCATTGTAGCTCCTAAAAGTGCATTTGAATCCAGCGTTTCTGGTCTCCACTCTCGTTTCCAGTGCAGCAGAGGCAGGTGAGCACGAGCGCTTGGAATCCGCTCCCAGTTCCGAAGGGCGGGGGAGGGAAAGTCCTTGCAGATCATCTTCAGCGCACAGTGAGCTTTGCAACTCTGAAACACACATTGCTGTCACTCCTCACTTTATCTCCTAAAAGTGCATTTCAAGCCAACGTTTCTGGTGCGCTCTCTCGCTTCGAGAGCAGTTGTGACAGGGGAGGACGAGCGCTTGGATTCTAATTTCACAGCCGAAGGGCCAGCATGGAAACTCCTGCTGGGCATCTTCAGCACACATTGAGATTCGCAACTCTGAAACACATATTGCTGTCACCTCTCACTTTCCTACCTGAAAGTCCAATTGAATAATACATCTCCTGTGCTTGCTCTTTGTGAGCAGTAGCAGAATATAGCACTTACGTTTGGACTCTGCTGAAACAGCAGAAGAGACAGTCCAGAAAGTTCCCACTGATCATCTTCAGCACACAGTGAGCTTTGCAACTCTGCAACACACATTGCTGTCACTTCTTTTCCTGCCTGAAAGACCAATAAATTCCAACACCTCTGTGCCCGCTCTCTGCTGAGCAGCAACAGAGAGAGTAGAGCAGCAATGTTTAGCCTGGGCTAAAACAGCAGAAGAGCCTTGCAAAAAATCTCCTGCTTGATCATGTTTTGCACACAGTGAGCTTTAAACTGTGACACAAACATTGCTGTCACTCTTCACTCTTTCTCCTAAAAGACCATTTCAATCCAAGAACTCCGTTGCCAGCACTCTGCTGAGCAGCAGAGTGAGCAGGAATGTCTGCAATCTGTAAGGCAGTGGAAGAGACAGGCCTGAAGGCTGCTCTTGTGCTTCTTCAACACACTGAGCTTTACAACTGTGACACACACACTGTTGTCACTCCTCATTGTAGCTCCTAAAAGTGTATTTGAATCCAGCGTTTCTGGTCTCCACTCTCGTTTCAAGAGCAGCAGAGGAAGGTGAGCACGAGCGCTTGGAATCCGCTCCCAGTTCCGAAGGGCAGGGAGGGAAAGTCCTTGCAGATCATCTTCAGCGCACAGTGAGCTTTGCAACTCTGAAACACACATTGCTGTCACTCCTCACTTCATCTCCTAATAATCCGTTTGAATCCATGGTCTCTCCCGCCCTCTCTCGTTTGAACAGCAGCAGTGACAGGTGAACACGATCTCTTGGCCTCTGCTCCCACAGCCGAAGAGCCTGGAGTGAAAGCTCCGGCAGGGCATCTTCAGCACGCAGTCAGCTTTGCAACTGTGACACATATATTTCTCTCGCTCCGCACTTTCCGACCTCAAAGTCCAATTGAATCCAAAATCTCTGTGCCCTTTCTCTGCTGGGCAGAAGCAGAGTAGAGCAGGAACCTTTAGCCAATGCTAAAAGAGCTGAAGAGACAGTCCAGAAAGTTCCCACTGATCATCTTCAGCGCACAGCGAGCTTTGCAACTCTGCAACACACATTGCTGTCACTCCTCCCTTTTTGCCTGAAAGACCAGCTGAATCCACCATCTCTGTGCCCGCTCTCTGCTGAGCAGCAACAGAGAGAGTAGAGCAGGAATTTTTAGACCTGCCTAAAACAGCAGAAGAGCCTTGAAAAAAATCTCCTGCTTGATCATGTTTTGCACACAGTGAGCTTTAAACTGTGACACAAACATTGCTGTCACTCCTCACTTTATCTCCTAAAAGTGCATTTGAATCCAAAGTTTCTGGTGCGCTCTCTCGTTTGGAGAGGAGTTGTGACAGGGGAGGAGCAGCGCTTGGACTCTAATCCCACAGACGAAGGGCCAGCAGGGAAACTCCTGCAGGGCATCTTCAGCACACAATGAGCTTTGCAACTCTGCAAAACACATTGCTGTAACTCCTCCTTTTCCTGCCTGGAAGACCTATTGATTCCAACATCTCTGTGCCCACTCTCTGCTGAGCAGCAACAGAGAGAGTAGAGCAGGAATGTTTAGACTGGGCTAAAACAGCAGAAGAGCCTTGCAAAAAAGCTCCTCCTGATCATGTTTAGCACACAGTGAGCTTTAAACTGTGACACAAACATTGCTGTCACTCTTCACTCTTTCTCCTAAAAGACCATTTCAATCCAAGAACTCCGTTGCCAGCACTCTGCTGAGCAGCAGAGTGAGCAGGAATGTCTGCAATCTGTAAGGCAGTGGAAGAGACAGGCCTGAAGGCTGCTCTTGTGCTTCTTCAACACACTGAGCTTTACAACTGTGACACACACACTGTTGTCACTCCTCATTGTAGCTCCTAAAAGTGCATTTGAATCCAGCGTTTCTGGTCTCCACTCTCGTTTCAAGAGCAGCAGAGGAAGGTGAGCACGAGCGCTTGGAATCCGCTCCCAGTTCCGAAGGGCAGGGAGGGAAAGTCCTTGCAGATCATCTTCAGCGCACAGTGAGCTTTGCAACTCTGAAACACACATTGCTGTCACTCCTCACTTCATCTCCTAATAATCCGTTTGAATCCATGGTCTCTCCCGCCCTCTCTCGTTTGAACAGCAGCAGTGACAGGTGAACACGATCTCTTGGCCTCTGCTCCCACAGCCGAAGAGCCCGGAGTGAAAGCTCCGGCAGGGCATCTTCAGCACGCAGTCAGCTTTGCAACTGTGACACATATATTGCTCTCGCTCCGCACTTTCCTACCTCAAAGTCCAATTGAATCCAAAATCTCTGTGCCCTTTCTCTGCTGGGCAGAAGCAGAGTAGAGCAGGAACCTTTAGCCAATGCTAAAAGAGCTGAAGAGACAGTCCAGAAAGTTCCCACTGATCATCTTCAGCGCACAGCGAGCTTTGCAACACTGCAACACACATTGCTGTCACTCCTCCCTTTTTGCCTGAAAGACCAGCTGAATCCACCATCTCTGTGCCCGCTCTCTGCTGAGCAGCAACAGAGAGAGTAGAGCAGGAATTTTTAGACCTGCCTAAAACAGCAGAAGAGCCTTGAAAAAAATCTCCTGCTTGATCATGTTTTGCACACAGTGAGCTTTAAACTGTGACACAAACATTGCTGTCACTCCTCACTTTATCTCCTAAAAGTGCATTTGAATCCAAAGTTTCTGGTGCGCTCTCTCGTTTGGAGAGGAGTTGTGACAGGGGAGGAGCAGCGCTTGGACTCTAATCCCACAGATGAAGGGCCAGCAGGGAAACTCCTGCAGGGCATCTTCAGCACACAGTGAGCTTTGCAATTCTGCAACACAAATGCTGTAACTCCTCCTTTTCCTGCCTGGAAGACCAATTGATTCCAACATCTCTGTGCCCACTATCTGCTGAGCAGCAACAGAGAGAAGGAATGTTTAGACTGGGCTAAAACAGCAGAAGAGCCTTGCAAAAAAGCTCCTCCTGATCATGTTTAGCACACAGTGAGCTTTAAACTGTGACACAAACATTGCTGTCACTCTTCACTCTTTCTCCTAAAAGACCATTTCAATCCAAGAACTCCGTTGCCAGCACTCTGCTGAGCAGCAGAGTGAGCAGGAATGTCTGCAATCTGTAAGGCAGTGGAAGAGACAGGCCTGAAGGCTGCTCTTGTGCTTCTTCAACACACTGAGCTTTACAACTGTGACACACACACTGTTGTCACTCCTCATTGTAGCTCCTAAAAGTGTATTTGAATCCAGCGTTTCTGGTCTCCACTCTCGTTTCCAGTGCAGCAGAGGCAGGTGAGCACGAGCGCTTGGAATCCGCTCCCAGTTCCGAAGGGCAGGGAGGGAAAGTCCTTGCAGATCATCTTCAGCGCACAGTGAGCTTTGCAACTCTGAAACACACATTGCTGTCACTCCTCACTTCATCTCCTAATAATCCGTTTGAATCCATGGTCTCTCCCGCCCTCTCTCGTTTGAACAGCAGCAGTGACAGGTGAACACGATCTCTTGGCCTCTGCTCCCACAGCCGAAGAGCCCGGAGTGAAAGCTCCGGCAGGGCATCTTCAGCACGCAGTCAGCTTTGCAACTGTGACACATATATTGCTCTCGCTCCGCACTTTCCTACCTCAAAGTCCAATTGAATCCAAAATCTCTGTGCCCTTTCTCTGCTGGGCAGAAGCAGAGTAGAGCAGAGCAGGAACCTTTAGCCAATGCTAAAAGAGCAGAAGAGACAGTCCAGAAAGTTCCCACTGATCATCTTCAGCGCACAGCGAGCTTTGCAACTCTGCAACACACATTGCTGTCACTCCTCCCTTTTTGCCTGAAAGACCAGCTGAATCCACCATCTCTGTGCCCGCTCTCTGCTGAGCAGCAACAGAGAGAGTAGAGCAGGAATTTTTAGACCTGCCTAAAACAGCAGAAGAGCCTTGAAAAAAATCTCCTGCTTGATCATGTTTTGCACACAGTGAGCTTTAAACTGTGACACAAACATTGCTGTCACTCCTCACTTTATCTCCTAAAAGTGCATTTGAATCCAAAGTTTCTGGTGCGCTCTCTCGTTTGGAGAGGAGTTGTGACAAGGGAGGAGCAGCGCTTGGACTCTAATCCCACAGACGAAGGGCCAGCAGGGAAACTCCTGCAGGGCATCTTCAGCACACAGTGAGCTTTTCAATTCTGCAACACACATTGCTGTCACTCCTCCTTTTCTTGCCTGAAAGACCAATTGATTCCAACATCTCTGTGCCCACTCTCTGCTGAGCAGCAACAGAGAGAGTAGAGCAGGAATGTTTAGACTGGGCTAAAACAGCAGAAGAGCCTTGCAAAAAAGCTCCTCCTGATCATGTTTAGCACACAGTGAGCTTTAAACTGTGACACAAACATTGCTGTCACTCCTCACTTTATCTCCTAAAAGTGCATTTGAATCCAAAGTTTCTGGTGCGCTCTCTCGTTTCGAGAGCAGATGTCACAGGGGAGGACGAGCGTTTGGACTCTAATTTCACAGACGAATTGCCAGCATGGAAAATCCTGCTGGGCATCTTCAGCACCCAGTGAGCTTTGCAACTCTGAAACACACATTGCTGTCACCTCTCACTTTCCTACCTGAAAGTCCAATTGAATCCTACATCTCCTGTGCTTGCTCTTTGTGAGCAGTAGCAGAATATAGCACTTACGTTTGGACTCTGAAGAAACAGCAGAAGAGACAGTCCAGAAAATTCCCACTGATCATCTTCAGCGAACAGCGAGCTTTGCAACTCTGCAACACACATTGCTGTCACTTCTTTTCCTGCCTGAAAGACCAATTGATACCAACATCTCTGTGCCCACTCTCTGCTGAGCAGCAACAGAGAGTTGAGCAGGAATGTTTAGCCTGGGCTAAAACAGCAGAAGAGCCTTGCAAAAAATCTCCTGCTTGATCATGTTTTGCACACAGTGAGCTTTAAACTGTGACACAAACATTGCTGTCACTCCTCACTTTATCTCCTAAAAGTTCATTTGAATCCAAAGTTTCTGGTACGCTCTCTCGTTTGGAGAGGAGTTGTGACAGGGGAGTTGCAGCGCTTGGACTCTAATACCACAGACGAAGGGCCAGCAGGGAAACTCCTGCAGGGCATCTTCAGCACACAGTGAGCTTTGCAATTCTGCAACACACATTGCTGTAACTCCTTTTCCTGCCTGGAAGACCAATTGATTCCAACATCTCTGTGCCCACTCTCTGCTGAGCAGCAACAGAGAGAAGGAATGTTTAGACTGGGCTAAAACAGCAGAAGAGCCTTGCAAAAAAGCTCCTCCTGATCATGTTTAGCACACAGTGAGCTTTAAACTGTGACACAAACATTGCTGTCACTCTTCACTCTTTCTCCTAAAAGACCATTTCAATCCATGAACTCCGTTGCCAGCACTCTGCTGAGCAGCAGAGTGAGCAGGAATGTCTGCAATCTGTAAGGCAGTGGAAGAAACAGGCCTGAAGGCTGCTCTTGTGCTTCTTCAACACTCTGAGCTTTACAACTGTGACACACACACTGTTGTCACTCCTCATTGTAGCTCCTAAAAGTGCATTTGAATCCAACGTTTCTGGTCTCCACTCTCGTTTCAAGAGCAGCAGAGGAAGGTGAGCACGAGCGCTTGGAATCCGCTCCCAGTTCCGAAGGGCAGGGAGGGAAAGTCCTTGCAGATCATCTTCAGCGCACAGTGAGCTTTGCAACTCTGAAACACACATTGCTGTCACTCCTCACTTCATCTCCTAATAATCCGTTTGAATCCATGGTCTCTCCCGCCCTCTCTCGTTTGAACAGCAGCAGTGACAGGTGAACACGATCTCTTGGCCTCTGCTCCCACAGCCGAAGAGCCCGGAGTGAAAGCTCCGGCAGGGCATCTTCAGCACGCAGTCAGCTTTGCAACTGTGACACATATATTGCTCTCGCTCCGCACTTTCCTACCTCAAAGTCCAATTGAATCCAAAATCTCTGTGCCCTTTCTCTGCTGGGCAGAAGCAGAGAGAGTAGAGCAGGAACCTTTAGCCAATGCTAAAAGAGCAGAAGAGACAGTCCAGAAAGTTCCCACTGATCATCTTCATCGCACAGCGAGCTTTGCAACTCTGCAACACACATTGCTGTCACTCCTCCCTTTTTGCCTGAAAGACCAGCTGAATCCACCATCTCTGTGCCCGCTCTCTGCTGAGCAGCAACAGAGAGAGTAGAGCAGGAATGTTTAGCCTGGGCTGAAACAGCAGAAGAGCCTTGCAAAAAATCTCCTGCTTGAGCATGTTTTGCACACAGTGAGCTTTAAACTGTGACACAAACATTGCTGTCACTCCTCACTTTATCTAATAAAAGTGCATTTGAATCCAAAGTTTCTGGTGCGCTCTCACGTTTCGAGAGGAGTTGTGACAGGGGAGGAGCAGCGCTTGGACTCTAATCCCACAGACGAAGGGCCAGCAGGGAAACTCCTGCAGGGCATCTTCAGCACACAGGGAGCTTTGCAATTCTGCAACACACATTGCTGTAACTCCTTTTCCTGCCTGGAAGACCAATTGATTCCAACATCTCTGTGCCCACTCTCTGCTGAGCAGCAACAGAGAGAAGGAATGTTTAGACTGGGCTAAAACAGCAGAAGAGCCTTGCAAAAAAGCTCCTCCTGATCATGTTTAGCACACAGTGAGCTTTAAACTGTGACACAAACATTGCTGTCACTCTTCACTCTTTCTCCTAAAAGACCATTTCAATCCAAGAACTCCGTTGCCAGCACTCTGCTGAGCAGCAGAGTGAGCAGGAATGTCTGCAATCTGTAAGGCAGTGGAAGAGACAGGCTGAAGGCTGCTCTTGTGCTTCTTCAACACACTGAGCTTTACAACTGTGACACACACACTGTTGTCACTCCTCATTGTAGCTCCTAAAAGTGCATTTGAATCCAACGTTTCTGGTCTCCACTCTCGTTTCAAGAGCAGCAGAGGAAGGTGAGCACGAGCGCTTGGAATCCGCTCCCAGTTCCGAAGGGCAGGGAGGGAAAGTCCTTGCAGATCATCTTCAGCGCACAGTGAGCTTTGCAACTCTGAAACACACATTGCTGTCACTCCTCACTTCATCTCCTAATAATCCGTTTGAATCCATGGTCTCTCCCGCCCTCTCTCGTTTGAACAGCAGCAGTGACAGGTGAACACGATCTCTTGGCCTCTGCTCCCACAGCCGAAGAGCCCGGAGTGAAAGCTCCGGCAGGGCATCTTCAGCACGCAGTCAGCTTTGCAACTGTGACACATATATTGCTCTCGCTCCGCACTTTCCTACCTCAAAGTCCAATTGAATCCAAAATCTCTGTGCCCTTTCTCTGCTGGGCAGAAGCAGAGAGAGTAGAGCAGGAACCTTTAGCCAATGCTAAAAGAGCAGAAGAGACAGTCCAGAAAGTTCCCACTGATCATCTTCAGCGCACAGCGAGCTTTGCAACTCTGCAACACACATTGCTGTCACTCCTCCCTTTTTGCCTGAAAGACCAGCTGAATCCACCATCTCTGTGCCCGCTCTCTGCTGAGCAGCAACAGAGAGAGTAGAGCAGGAATGTTTAGCCTGGGCTGAAACAGCAGAAGAGCCTTGCAAAAAATCTCCTGCTTGATCATGTTTTGCACACAGTGAGCTTTAAACTGTGACACAAACATTGCTGTCACTCCTCACTTTATCTAATAAAAGTGCATTTGAATCCAAAGTTTCTGGTGCGCTCTCACGTTTCGAGAGGAGTTGTGACAGGGGAGGAGCAGCGCTTGGACTCTAATCCCACAGACGAAGGGCCAGCAGGGAAACTCCTGCAGGGCATCTTCAGCACACAGTGAGCTTTGCAATTCTGCAACACACATTGCTGTAACTCCTTTTCCTGCCTGGAAGACCAATTGATTCCAACATCTCTGTGCCCACTCTCTGCTGAGCAGCAACAGAGAGAAGGAATGTTTAGACTGGGCTAAAACAGCAGAAGAGCCTTGCAAAAAAGCTCCTCCTGATCATGTTTAGCACACAGTGAGCTTTAAACTGTGACACAAACATTGCTGTCACTCTTCACTCTTTCTCCTAAAAGACCATTTCAATCCAAGAACTCCGTTGCCAGCACTCTGCTGAGCAGCAGAGTGAGCAGGAATGTCTGCAATCTGTAAGGCAGTGGAAGAAACAGGCCTGAAGGCTGCTCTTGTGCTTCTTCAACACACTGAGCTTTACTACTGTGACACACACACTGTTGTCACTCCTCATTGTAGCTCCTAAAAGTGCATTTGAATCCAGCGTTTCTGGTCTCCACTCTCGTTTCATGAGCAGCAGAGGCAGGTGAGCACGAGCGCTTGGAATCCGCTCCCAGTTCCGAAGGGCAGGGAGGGAAAGTCCTTGCAGATCATCTTCAGCGCGCAGTGAGCTTTGCAACTCTGAAACACACATTGCTGTCACTCCTCACTTCATCTCCTAATAATCCGTTTGAATCCATGGTCTCTCCCGCCCTCTCTCGTTTGAACAGCAGCAGTGACAGGTGAACACGATCTCTTGGCCTCTGCTCCCACAGCCGAAGAGCCCGGAGTGAAAGCTCCGGCAGGGCATCTTCAGCACGCAGTCAGCTTTGCAACTGTGACACATATATTGCTCTCGCTCCGCACTTTCCTACCTCAAAGTCCAATTGAATCCAAAATCTCTGTGCCCTTTCTCTGCTGGGCAGAAGCAGAGAGAGTAGAGCAGGAACCTTTAGCCAATGCTAAAAGAGCAGAAGAGACAGTCCAGAAAGTTCCCACTGATCATCTTCAGCGCACAGCGAGCTTTGCAACTCTGCAACACACATTGCTGTCACTCCTCCCTTTTTGCCTGAAAGACCAGCTGAATCCACCATCTCTGTGCCCGCTCTCTGCTGAGCAGCAACAGAGAGAGTAGAGCAGGAATTTTTAGACCTGCCTAAAACAGCAGAAGAGCCTTGAAAAAAATCTCCAGCTTGATCATGTTTTGCACACAGTGAGCTTTAAACTGTGACACAAACATTGCTGTCACTCCTCACTTTATCTCCTAAAAGTGCATTTGAATCCAAAGTTTCTGGTACGCACTCTCGTTTGGAGAGGAGTTGTGACAGGGGAGGAGCAGTGCTTGGACTCTAATCCCACAGATGAAGGGCCAGCAGGGAAACTCCTGCAGGGCATCTTCAGCACACAGTGAGCTTTGCAACTCTGCAAAACACATTGCTGTCACTCCTCCTTTTCCTGCCTGGAAGACCTATTGATTCCAACATCTTTGTGCCCACTCTCTGCTGAGCAGCAACAGAGAGAGTAGAGCAGGAATGTTTAGCCTGGGCTAAAACAGCAGAAGAGCCTTGCAAAAAATCTCCTGCTTGATCATGTTTTGCACACAGTGAGCTTTAATCTGTGACACAAACATTGATGTCACTCCTCACTTTATCTCCTAAAAGTGCATTTGAAACCAAAGTTTCTGGTGCGCTCTCACGTTTCGAGAGGAGTTGTGACAGGGGAGGAGCAGCGCTTGGACTCTAATCCCACAGATGAAGGGCCAGCAGGGAAACTCCTGCAGGGCATCTTCAGCACACAGTGAGCTTTGCAATTCTGCAACACACATTGCTGTAACTCCTTTTCCTGCCTGGAAGACCAATTGATTCCAACATCTCTGTGCCCACTCTCTGCTGAGCAGCAACAGAGAGAAGGAATGTTTAGACTGGGCTAAAACAGCAGAAGAGCCTTGCAAAAAAGCTCCTCCTGATCATGTTTAGCACACAGTGAGCTTTAAACTGTGACACAAACATTGCTGTCACTCTTCACTCTTTCTCCTAAAAGACCATTTCAATCCAAGAACTCCGTTGCCAGCACTCTGCTGAGCAGCAGAGTGAGCAGGAATGTCTGCAATCTGTAAGGCAGTGGAAGAAACAGGCCTGAAGGCTGCTCTTGTGCTTCTTCAACACACTGAGCTTTACAACTGTGACACACACACTGTTGTCACTCCTCATTGTAGCTCCTAAAAGTGCATTTGAATCCAACGTTTCTGGTCTCCACTCTCGTTTCAAGAGCAGCAGAGGAAGGTGAGCACGAGCGCTTGGAATCCGCTCCCAGTTCCGAAGGGCAGGGAGGGAAAGTCCTTGCAGATCATCTTCAGCGCACAGTGAGCTTTGCAACTCTGAAACACACATTGCTGTCACTCCTCACTTCATCTCCTAATAATCCGTTTGAATCCATGGTCTCTCCCGCCCTCTCTCGTTTGAACAGCAGCAGTGACAGGTGAACACGATCTCTTGGCCTCTGCTCCCACAGCCGAAGAGCCCGGAGTGAAAGCTCCGGCAGGGCATCTTCAGCACGCAGTCAGCTTTGCAACTGTGACACATATATTGCTCTCGCTCCGCACTTTCCTACCTCAAAGTCCAATTGAATCCAAAATCTCTGTGCCCTTTCTCTGCTGGGCAGAAGCAGAGAGAGTAGAGCAGGAACTTTTAGCCAATGCTAAAAGAGCAGAAGAGACAGTCCAGAAAGTTCCCACTGATCATCTTCAGCGCACAGCGAGCTTTGCAACTCGGCAACACACATTGCTGTCACTCCTCCCTTTTTGCCTGAAAGACCAGCTGAATCCACCATCTCTGTGCCCGCTCTCTGCTGAGCAGCAACAGAGAGAGTAGAGCAGGAATTTTTAGACCTGCCTAAAACAGCAGAAGAGCCTTGAAAAAAATCTCCTGCTTGATCATGTTTTTCACACAGTGAGCTTTAAACTGTGACACAAACATTGCTGTCACTCCTCACTTTATCTCCTAAAAGTGCATTTCAAGCCAACGTTTCTGGTGCGCTCTCTCGCTTCGAGAGCAGTTGTGACAGGGGAGGACGAGCGCTTGGATTAAAATTTCACAGCCGAAGGGCCAGCATGGAAACTACTGCTGGGCATCTTCAGCACACATTGAGATTCACAACTCTGAAACACATATTGCTGTCACCTCTCACTTTCCTACCTGAAAGTCCAATTGAATAATACATCTCCTGTGCTTGCTCTTTGTGAGCAGTAGCAGAATATAGCACTTACGTTTGGACTCTGCTGAAACAGCAGAAGAGACAGTCCAGAAAGTTCCCACTGATCATCTTCAGCACACAGTGAGCTTTGCAACTCTGCAACACACATTGCTGTCTCTTCTTTTCCTGCCTGAAAGACCAATTGATTCCAACACCTCTGTGCCCGCTCTCTGCTGAGCAGCAACAGAGAGAGTAGAGCAGGAATGTTTAGCCTGGGCTAAAACAGCAGAAGAGCCTTGCAAAAAATCTCCTGCTTGATCATGTTTTGCACACAGTGAGCTTTAAACTGTGACACAAACATTGCTGTCACTCCTCACTTTATCTAATAAAAGTGCATTTGAATCCAAAGTTTCTGGTGCGCTCTCACGTTTCGAGAGGAGTTGTGACAGGGGAGGAGCAGCGCTTGGACTCTAATCCCACAGACGAAGGGCCAGCAGGGAAACTCCTGCAGGGCATCTTCAGCACACAGTGAGCTTTGCAATTCTGCAACACACATTGCTGTAACTCCTTTTCCTGCCTGGAAGACCAATTGATTCCAACATCTCTGTGCCCACTCTCTGCTGAGCAGCAACAGAGAGAAGGAATGTTTAGACTGGGCTAAAACAGCAGAAGAGCCTTGCAAAAAAGCTCCTCCTGATCATGTTTAGCACACAGTGAGCTTTAAACTGTGACACAAACATTGCTGTCACTCTTCACTCTTTCTCCTAAAAGACCATTTCAATCCAAGAACTCCGTTGCCAGCACTCTGCTGAGCAGCAGAGTGAGCAGGAATGTCTGCAATCTGTAAGGCAGTGGAAGAAACAGGCCTGAAGGCTGCTCTTGTGCATCTTCAACACACTGAGCTTTACAACTGTGACACACACACTGTTGTCACTCCTCATTGTAGCTCCTAAAAGTGCATTTGAATCCAGCGTTTCTGGTCTCCACTCTCGTTTCAAGAGCAGCAGAGGAAGGTGAGCACGAGCGCTTGGAATCCGCTCCCAGTTCCGAAGGGCAGGGAGGGAAAGTCCTTGCAGATCATCTTCAGCGCACAGTGAGCTTTGCAACTCTGAAACACACATTGCTGTCACTCCTCACTTCATCTCCTAATAATCCGTTTGAATCCATGGTCTCTCCCGCCCTCTCTCGTTTGAACAGCAGCAGTGACAGGTGAACACGATCTCTTGGCCTCTGCTCCCACAGCCGAAGAGCCCGGAGTGAAAGCTCCGGCAGGGCATCTTCAGCACGCAGTCAGCTTTGCAACTGTGACACAAACATTGCTCTCGCTCCGCACTTTCCTACCTCAAAGTCCAATTGAATCCAAAATCTCTGTGCCCTTTCTCTGCTGGGCAGAAGCAGAGAGAGTAGAGCAGGAACTTTTAGCCAATGCTAAAAGAGCAGAAGAGACAGTCCAGAAAGTTCCCACTGATCATCTTCAGCGCACAGCGAGCTTTGCAACTCTGCAACACACATTGCTGTCACTCCTCCCTTTTTGCCTGAAAGACCAGCTGAATCCACCATCTCTGTGCCCGCTCTCTGCTGAGCAGCAACAGAGAGAGTAGAGCAGGAATTTTTAGACCTGCCTAAAACAGCAGAAGAGCCTTGAAAAAAATCTCCTGCTTGATCATGTTTTTCACACAGTGAGCTTTAAACTGTGACACAAACATTGCTGTCACTCCTCACTTTATCTCCTAAAAGTGCATTTGAATCCAAAGTTTCTTGTGCGCTCTCTCGTTTCGAGAGGAGTTGTGAAGGGGGAGGAGCAGCGCTTGGACTCTAATCCCACAGACGAAGGGCCAGCAGGGAAACGCCTGCAGGGCATCTTCAGCACACAGTGAGCTTTGCAACTCTGCAAAACACATTGCTGTAACTCCTCCTTTTCCTGCCTGGAAGACCTATTGATTCCAACATCTCTGTGCCCACTCTCTGCTGAGCAGCAACAGAGAGAGTAGAGCAGGAATGTTTAGACTGGGCTAAAACAGCAGAAGAGCCTTGCAAAAAAGCTCCTCCTGATCATGTTTAGCACACAGTGAGCTTTAAACTGTGACACAAACATTGCTGTCACTCTTCACTCTTTCTCCTAAAAGACCATTTCAATCCAAGAACTCCGTTGCCAGCACTCTGCTGAGCAGCAGAGTGAGCAGGGATGTCTGCAATCTGTAAGGCAGTGGAAGAGACAGGCCTGAAGGCTGCTCTTGTGCTTCTTCAACACACTGAGCTTTACAACTGTGACACACACACTGTTGTCACTCCTCATTGTAGCTCCTAAAAGTGCATTTGAATCCAGCGTTTCTGGTCTCCACTCTCGTTTCCAGTGCAGCAGAGGCAGGTGAGCACGAGCGCTTGGAATCCGCTCCCAGTTCCGAAGGGCAGGGAGGGAAAGTCCTTGCAGATCATCTTCAGCGCACAGTGAGCTTTGCAACTCTGAAACACACATTGCTGTCACTCCTCACTTTATCTCCTAAAAGTGCATTTCAAGCCAACGTTTCTGGTGCTCTCTCTCGCTTCGAGAGCAGTTGTGACAGGGGAGGACGAGCGCTTGGATTCTAATCCCACAGCCGAAGGGCCAGCATGGAAATTACTGCTGGGCATCTTCAGCACACACTGAGATTCACAACTCTGAAATACATATTGCTGTCACCTCTCACTTTCCTACCTGAAAGTCCAATTGAATAATACATCTCCTGTGCTTGCTCTTTGTGAGCAGTAGCAGAATATAGCACTTACGTTTGGACTCTGCTGAAACAGCAGAAGAGACAGTCCAGAAAGTTCCCACTGATCATCTTCAGCACACAGTGAGCTTTGCAACTCTGCAACACACATTGCTGTCTCTTCTTTTCCTGCCTGAAAGACCAATTGATTCCAACACCTCTGTGCCCGCTCACTGCTGAGCAGCAACAGAGAGAGTAGAGCAGGAATGTTTAGCCTGGGCTAAAACAGCAGAAGAGCCTTGCAAAAAATCTCCTGCTTGATCATGTTTTGCACACAGTGAGCTTTAAACTGTGACACAAACATTGCTGTCACTCCTCACTTTATCTAATAAAAGTGCATTTGAATCCAAAGTTTCTGGTGCGCTCTCACGTTTCGAGAGGAGTTGTGACAGGGGAGGAGCAGCGCTTGGACTCTAATCCCACAGACGAAGGGCCAGCAGGGAAACTCCTGCAGGGCATCTTCAGCACACAGTGAGCTTTGCAATTCTGCAACACACATTGCTGTAACTCCTTTCCCTGCCTGGAAGACCAATTGATTCCAACATCTCTGTGCCCCCTCTCTGCTGAGCAGCAACAGAGAGAAGGAATGTTTAGACTTGGCTAAAACAGCAGAAGAGCCTTGCAAAAAAGCTCCTCCTGATCATGTTTAGCACACAGTGAGCTTTAAACTGTGACACAAACATTGCTGTCACTCTTCACTCTTTCTCCTAAAAGACCATTTCAATCCAAGAACTCCGTTGCCAGCACTCTGCTGAGCAGCAGAGTGAGCAGGAATGTCTGCAATCTGTAAGGCAGTGGAAGAGACAGGCCTGAAGGCTGCTCTTGTGCTTCTTCAACACACTGAGCTTTACAACTGTGACACACACACTGTTGTCACTCCTCATTGTAGCTCCTAAAAGTGCATTTGAATCCAGCGTTTCTGGTCTCCACTCTCGTTTCAAGAGCAGCAGAGGAAGGTGAGCACGAGCGCTTGGAATCCGCTCCCAGTTCCGAAGGGCAGGGAGGGAAAGTCCTTGCAGATCATCTTCAGCGCACAGTGAGCTTTGCAACTCTGAAACACACATTGCTGTCACTCCTCACTTCATCTCCTAATAATCCGTTTGAATCCATGGTCTCTCCCGCCCTCTCTCATTTGAACAGCAGCAGTGACAGGTGAACACGATCTCTTGGCCTCTGCTCCCACAGCCGAAGAGCCCGGAGTGAAAGCTCCGGCAGGGCATCTTCAGCACGCAGTCAGCTTTGCAACTGTGACACATATATTGCTCTCGCTCCGCACTTTCCTACCTCAAAGTCCAATTGAATCCAAAATCTCTGTGCCCTTTCTCTGCTGGGCAGAAGCAGAGTAGAGCAGGAACCTTTAGCCAATGCTAAAAGAGCAGAAGAGACAGTCCAGAAAGTTCCCACTGATCATCTTCAGCGCACAGCGAGCTTTGCAACTCTGCAACACACATTGCTGTCACTCCTCCCTTTTTGCCTGAAAGACCAGCTGAATCCACCCTCTCTGAGCCCGCTCTCTGCTGAGCAGCAACAGAGAGAGTAGAGCAGGAATTTTTAGACCTGCCTAAAACAGCAGAAGAGCCTTGAAAAAAATCTCCTGCTTGATCATGTTTTGCACACAGTGAGCTTTAAACTGTGACACAAACATTGCTGTCACTCCTCACTTTATCTCCTAAAAGTGCATTTGAATCCAACGTTTCTGGTGCGCTCTCTCGTTTCGAGAGGAGTTGTGACAGGGGTGGACGAGCGCTTGGACTCTAATCCCACAGCCGAAGGGCCAGCATGGAAAATCCTGCTGGGCATCTTCAGCACACAGTGAGCTTTGCAACTCGGAAACACACATTGCTGTCACCTCTCACTTTCCTACCTGAAAGTCCAATTGAATAATACATCTCCTGTGCTTGCTCTTTATGAGCAGTAGCAGAATATAGCACTTACGTTTGGACTCTGATGAAACAGCAGAAGAGACAGTCCAGAAAGTACCCACTGATCATCTTCAGCGCACAGCGAGCTTTGCAACTCAGCAACACGCATAGCTGTCACTCCTCCCTTTCCTGCCTGAAAGAAAGACCAACTGAATCCACCATCTCTGTGCCCGCTCTCTACTGAGCAGCAACAGAGAGAGTAGAGCAGGAATGTTTAGCCTGGGCTAAAACAGCAGAAGAGCATTGCAAAAAAAGCTCCTGCTAATCATGTTTAGCACACAGTGATCTTTAAACTGTGACACAAACATTGCTGTCACTCCTCACTTTATCTCCTAAAAGTGCATTTGAAGCCAACGTTTCTGGTGCGCCCTCTCGTTTCGAGAGGAGTTGTGAAAGGGAGGAGCAGCGCTTGGGCTCTAATCCCACAGACGAAGGGCCAGCAGGGAAACTCCTGCAGGGCATCTTCAGCACACAGTGAGCTTTGCAATTCTGCAACACACATTGCTGTCACTCCTCCTTTTCCTGCCTGAAAGACCAATTGATTCCAACATCTCTGTGCCCCCTCTCTGCTGAGCAGCAACAGAGAGAAGGAATGTTTAGACTGGGCTAAAACAGCAGAAGAGCCTTGCAAAAAAGCTCCTCCTGATCATGTTTAGCACACAGTGAGCTTTAAACTGTGACACAAACATTGCTGTCACTCTTCACTCTTTCTCCTAAAAGACCATTTCAATCCAAGAACTCCGTTGCCAGCACTCTGCTGAGCAGCAGAGTGAGCAGGAATGTCTGCAATCTGTAAGGCAGTGGAAGAGACAGGCCTGAAGGCTGCTCTTGTGCTTCTTCAACACACTGAGCTTTACAACTGTGACACACACACTGTTGTCACTCCTCATTGTAGCTCCTAAAAGTGCATTTGAATCCAGCGTTTCTGGTCTCCACTCTCGTTTCAAGAGCAGCAGAGGAAGGTGAGCACGAGCGCTTGGAATCCGCTCCCAGTTCCGAAGGGCAGGGAGGGAAAGTCCTTGCAGATCATCTTCAGCGCACAGTGAGCTTTGCAACTCTGAAACACACATTGCTGTCACTCCTCACTTCATCTCCTAATAATCCGTTTGAATCCATGGTCTCTCCCGCCCTCTCTCATTTGAACAGCAGCAGTGACAGGTGAACACGATCTCTTGGCCTCTGCTCCCACAGCCGAAGAGCCCGGAGTGAAAGCTCCGGCAGGGCATCTTCAGCACGCAGTCAGCTTTGCAACTGTGACACATATATTGCTCTCGCTCCGCACTTTCCTACCTCAAAGTCCAATTGAATCCAAAATCTCTGTGCCCTTTCTCTGCTGGGCAGAAGCAGAGTAGAGCAGGAACCTTTAGCCAATGCTAAAAGAGCAGAAGAGACAGTCCAGAAAGTTCCCACTGATCATCTTCAGCGCACAGCGAGCTTTGCAACTCTGCAACACACATTGCTGTCACTCCTCCCTTTTTGCCTGAAAGACCAGCTGAATCCACCATCTCTGAGCCCGCTCTCTGCTGAGCAGCAACAGAGAGAGTAGAGCAGGAATTTTTAGACCTGCCTAAAACAGCAGAAGAGCCTTGAAAAAAATCTCCTGCTTGATCATGTTTTGCACACAGTGAGCTTTAAACTGTGACACAAACATTGCTGTCACTCCTCACTTTATCTCCTAAAAGTGCATTTGAATCCAACGTTTCTGGTGCGCTCTCTCGTTTCGAGAGGAGTTGTGACAGGGGTGGACGAGCGCTTGGACTCTAATCCCACAGCCGAAGGGCCAGCATGGAAAATCCTGCTGGGCATCTTCAGCACACAGTGAGCTTTGCAACTCGGAAACACACATTGCTGTCACCTCTCACTTTCCTACCTGAAAGTCCAATTGAATAATACATCTCCTGTGCTTGCTCTTTATGAGCAGTAGCAGAATATAGCACTTACGTTTGGACTCTGATGAAACAGCAGAAGAGACAGTCCAGAAAGTACCCACTGATCATCTTCAGAGCACAGCGAGCTTTGCAACTCAGCAACACGCATAGCTGTCACTCCTCCCTTTCCTGCCTGAAAGAAAGACCAACTGAATCCACCATCTCTGTGCCCGCTCTCTACTGAGCAGCAACAGAGAGAGTAGAGCAGGAATGTTTAGCCTGGGCTAAAACAGCAGAAGAGCATTGCAAAAAAAGCTCCTGCTAATCATGTTTAGCACACAGTGATCTTTAAACTGTGACACAAACATTGCTGTCACTCCTCACTTTATCTCCTAAAAGTGCATTTGAAGCCAACGTTTCTGGTGCGCCCTCTCGTTTCGAGAGGAGTTGTGAAAGGGAGGAGCAGCGCTTGGGCTCTAATCCCACAGACGAAGGGCCAGCAGGGAAACTCCTGCAGGGCATCTTCAGCACACAGTGAGCTTTGCAAGTCTGCAACACACATTGCTGTCACTCCTCCTTTTCCTGCCTGAAAGACCAATTGATTCCAACATCTCTGTGCCCCCTCTCTGCTGAGCAGCAACAGAGAGAAGGAATGTTTAGACTGGGCTAAAACAGCAGAAGAGCCTTGCAAAAAAGCTCCTCCTGATCATGTTTAGCACACAGTGAGCTTTAAACTGTGACACAAACATTGTCGTCACTCTTCACTCTTTCTCCTAAAAGACCATTTCAATCCAAGAACTCCGTTGCCAGCACTCTGCTGAGCAGCAGAGTGAGCAGGAATGTCTGCAATCTGTAAGGCAGTGGAAGAGACAGGCCTGAAGGCTGCTCTTGTGCTTCTTCAACACTCTGACCTTTACAACTTTGACACACACACTGTTGTCACTCCTCATTGTAGCTCCTAAAAGTGCATTTGAATCCAGCGTTTCTGGTCTCCACTCTCGTTTCAAGAGCAGCAGAGGAAGGTGAGCACGAGCGCTTGGAATCCGCTCCCAGTTCCGAAGGGCAGAGAGGGAAAGTCCTTGCAGATCATCTTCAGCGCACAGTGAGCTTTGCAACTCTGAAACACACATTGCTGTCACTCCTCACTTCATCTCCTAATAATCCGTTTGAATCCATGGTCTCTCCCGCCCTCTCTCGTTTGAACAGCAGCAGTAACAGGTGAACACGATCTCTTGGCCTCTGCTCCCACAGCCGAAGAGCCCGGAGTGAAAGCTCCGGCAGGGCATCTTCAGCACGCAGTCAGCTTTGCAACTGTGACACATATATTGCTCTCGCTCCGCACTTTCCTACCTCAAAGTCCAATTGAATCCAAAATCTCTGTGCCCTTTCTCTGCTGGGCAGAAGCAGAGAGAGTAGAGCAGGAACCTTAAGCCAATGCTAAAAGAGCAGAAGAGACAGTCCAGAAAGTTCCCACTGTTCATCTTCAGCGCACAGCGAGCTTTGCAACTCTGCAACACACATTGCTGTCACTCCTCCCTTTTTTGCCTGAAAGACCAGCTGAATCCACCATCTCTGTGCCCGCTCTCTGCTGAGCAGCAACAGAGAGAGTAGAGCAGGAATTTTTAGACCTGCCTAAAACAGCAGAAGAGCCTTGAAAAAAATCTCCTGCTTGATCATGTTTTGCACACAGTGAGCTTTAAACTGTGACACAAACATTGCTGTCACTCCTCACTTTATCTCCTAAAAGTGCATTTGAATCCAAAGTTTCTGGTGCGCTCTCTCGTTTCGAGAGGAGTTGTGACAGGGGTGGACGAGCGCTTGGACTCTAATCCCACAGCCGAAGGGCCAGCATGGAAAATCCTGCTGGGCATCTTCAGCACACAGTGAGCTTTGCAACTCGGAAACACACATTGCTGTCACCTCTCACTTTCCTACCTGAAAGTCCAATTGAATAATACATCTCCTGTGCTTGCTCTTTATGAGCAGTAGCAGAATATAGCACTTACGTTTGGACTCTGATGAAACAGCAGAAGAGACAGTCCAGAAAGTACCCACTGATCATCTTCAGCGCACAGCGAGCTTTGCAACTCAGCAACACGCATAGCTGTCACTCCTCCCTTTCCTGCCTGAAAGAAAGACCAACTGAATCCACCATCTCTGTGCCCGCTCTCTACTGAGCAGCAACAGAGAGAGTAGAGCAGGAATGTTTAGCCTGGGCTAAAACAGCAGAAGAGCATTGCAAAAAAAGCTCCTGCTAATCATGTTTAGCACACAGTGAGCTTTGCAACTCTGAAACACACATTGCTGTCACTCCTCACTTTATCTCCTAAAAGTGCATTTGAAGCCAACGTTTCTGGTGCGCCCTCTCGTTTCAAGAGCAGATGTGACAGGGGAGGACGAGCGCTTGGACTCTAATCCCACAGCCGAAGGGCGTGCAGGGAAACTCCTGCTGGGCATCTTCAGCACACAGTGAGCTTTGCAACTCAGAAAGCATTGTGACACATTGCTGTCACCTCTCCCTTTCCTACCTGAAAGTCCAATTGAATCCTACTTCTCCTGTGCTTTGCTCCTTGTTAGCAGTAGCAGAATATAGCCCATACGTTTGCACTCTGCTGAAACAGCAGAAGAGACAGTCCTGAAAGTTCCCACTGATCATCTTCAGCGCACAGCGAGTTTGCAACTCTGCAGCACACATTGCTGACACTCCTCCCTTTCCTGCCTGAAAGACCAACTGATTCCACCATCTCTGAGCCCGCACTCTATTGAGCAGCAACAGGGAGTGTATAGCAGGAATGTTTAGACTGGGCTAAAACAGCAGAAGAGCCTTGCAAAAAAGCTCCTGCTTTTCATGTTTAGCGCACAGTGAGCATTAAACTGTGACACAAACATTGCTGTCATTCACTTTATCTCCTAAAAGTGCATTTGAAATCATCGTTTCTGGTGCGCTCTCTCGTTTCGAGAGGAGTTGTGACAGGGGAGGACGAGCGCTTGGACTCTAATCGCACAGCCGAAGGGCGTGCAGGGAAACTCCTGCTGGGCATCTTCAGCACACAGTGAGCTTTGCAACTCTGAAACACATATAGCTGTCACCTCTCACTTTCCTACCTGAAAGTCCAATTGAATCCTACATCTCCTGTGCTTGCTCCTTGTGAGCAGTAGCAGAATATAGCACTTACGTTTGCACTCTGCTGAAACAGCAGAAGACACAGTCCAGTAAGTTCCCACTGATCATCTTCAGCGCACAGCGAGCTTTGCAACTGTGCAACACACATTGCTGTCACTCCTCCCTTTCCTGCATGAATGACCAGCTGAAACCACCATCTCTGTGCCCGCTCTCTGCTTGGCAGCAACACGGAGAGTATAGCAGGAATGTTTACACTGGGCTAAAACAGCAGAAGAGCCTTGCAAAAAAGCTCCTACTGATCATGTTTAGCACACAGTGAGCTTTGAGGCTGTGACACAAACATTGCTGTCACTCCTCACTTTATATCCTAAAAGTGCATTTGAGTCCAACGTTTTTGGTGCCCTCTCTCGTTTCAAGAGCAGATGTGACAGGGGAGGACGAGCGCTTGGACTCTAATCCCACAGCCGAAGGGCCAGCAGGGAAACTCCTGCTGGGCATCTTCAGCACACAGTGAGCTTTGCAACTCTGAAACACATATAGCTGTCACCTCTCACTTTGCTACCTGAAAGTCCAATTGAATCCTTCTTCTCCTGTGCTTGCTCTTTGTGAGCAGTAGCAGAATATAGCACTTAGGTTCAGATTCTGCTGAAACAGCAGAAGAGACAGTCCAGAAAGTTAACACTGATCATCTTCAGCGCACAGCGAGCTTTGCAGCTCTGCAGCACACATTGCTGTCACTCCTCCCTTTCCTGCCTGAAAGACCAACTGATTCCACCATCTCTGAGCCCGCACTCTATTGAGCAGCAACAGGGAGAGTATAGCAGGAATGTTTAGACTGGGCTAAAACAGCAGAAGAGCCTTGCAAAAAAGCTCCAGCTTTTCATGTTCAGCGCACAGTGAGCTTTACACTGCGACACAAACATTGCTGCCACTCACTTTATCTCCTAAAAGTGCTTTTGAATCTATCGTTTCTGGGGCGCTCTCTCGTTTCGAGAGGAGTTGTGACAGGGGAGGACGAGCTCTTGGACTCTAATCCCACAGCCGAAGGGCGTGCAGGGAAAGTCCTGCTGGGCATCTTCAGCACACAGTGAGCTTTGCAACTCTGAAACACATATAGCTGTCACCTCTGACTTTCCTAGTTGAAAGTCCAATTGAATCATACATCTCCAGTGCTTGCTCCTTGTGAGCAGTAGCAGAATATAGCACTTACGTTTGGACTCTGCTGAAACAGCAGAAGAGACAGTCCAGAAAGTTCCCACTGATCATCTTCAGCGCACAGCGAGCATTGCAACTCTGCAACACACATTGCTGTCACTCCTCCCTTTCCTGCCTGAATGACCAACTGAATCCACCATCTCTGTGCCCGCTCTCTGATGAGCAGCAACAGGGAGAGTATAGCAGGAATGTTTAGACTGTGCAAAAACAGCAGAAGTGCCTTGCAAAAAAGCTCCTGCTGATCATGATTAGCACACAGTGAGCTTTGAGGCTGTGACACAAACATTGCTGTCACTCCTCACTTTATATCCTAAAAGTGCATTTGAGTCCAACGTTTTTGGTGCCCTCTCTCGTTTCAAGAGCAGATGTGACAGGGGAGGACGAGCGCTTGGACTCTAATCCCACAGCCGAAGGGCGTGCAGGGAAAGTCCTGCTGGGCATCTTCAGCACACAGTGAGCTTTGCAACTCTGAAACACATATAGCTGTCACCTCTCACTTTCCTACCTGAAAGTCCAATTGAATCCTTCTTCTCCTGTGCTTGCTCTTTGTGAGCAGTAGCAGAATATAGCACTTACGTTCAGATTCTGCTGAAACAGCAGAAGAGACAGTCCAGAAAGTTAACACTGATCATCTTCACCGCACAGCGAGCTTTGCAGCTCTGCAGCACACATTGCTGTCACTCCTCCCTTTCCTGCCTGAAAGACCAATTGATTCCACCGTCTCTGAGCCCGCACTCTATTGAGCAGCAACAGGGAGAGTATAGCAGGAATGTTTAGACTAGGCTAAAACAGCAGAAGAGCCTTGCAAAAAAGCTCCAGCTTTTCATGTTTAGCGCACAGTGAGCTTTGAGGCTGTGACACAAACATTGCTGTCACCTCTCACTTTCCTACTGCGCTGTTTCAGCAGAGTGCAAACGTAAGTGCTATATTCTGCTACTGCTCACAAGGAGCAAGCACAGGAGAAGTAGGATTCAATTGGACTTTCAGGTAGGAAAGTGAGAGGTGACAGCTATATGTGTTTCAGAGTTGCAAAGCTCACTGTGTGCTGAAGATGCCCAGCAGGAGTTTCTCTGCTGGACCTTCGGCTGTTCGATTAGAGTCCAAGAGCTCGTCCTCCCCTGTCACAACTCCTCTCGAAACGAGAGAGCGCACCAGAAACGATGCGTTCAAATGCACTTTTAGGAGATAAAGTGAATGACAGCAATGTTTGTGTCTCAGTTTAATGCTCACTGTGCGCTAAACATGAAAAGCAGGAGCTTTTTTGCAAGGCTCTTCTGCTGTTTTAGCCCAGTCTAAACATTCCTGCTATACACTCCCTGTTGCTGCTCAATAGAGTGCGGGCTCAGAGATGGTGGAATCAGTTGGTCTTTCAGGCAGGAAAGGGAGGAGTGACAGCAATGTGTGCTGCAGAGTTGCAAAGCTCGCTGTGCGCTGAAGATGATCAGTGGGAACTTTCAGGACTGTCTCTTCTGCTGTTTCAGCAGAGTGCAAACGTATGGGCTATATTCTGCTACTGCTCACAAGGAGCAAAGCACAGGAGAAGTAGGATTCAATTGGACTTTCAGGTAGGAAAGTGAGAGGTGACAGCAATGTGTGTTTCCGAGTTGCAAAGCTCACTGTGTGCTGAAGATGCCCAGCAGGAGTTTCCCTGCTGGCCCTTCGGCTGTGGGATTAGAGTCCAAGCGCTCGTCCTCCCCTGTCACATCTGCTCTTGAAACGAGAGAGGGCACCAAAAACGTTGGACTCAAATGCACTTTTAGGAGATAAAGTGAGGAGTGACAGCAATGTTTGTGTCACAGCCTCAAAGCTCACTGTGTGCTAAACATGATCAGCAGGAGCTTTTTTGCAAGGCTCTTCTGCTGTTTTAGCTCAGTCTAAACATTATTGCTCTTCTCTCCCTGTTGCTGCTCAGCAGAGAGCAGGCACAGAGATGGCGGAATCTTTTGGTCTTTCAGGCAGGAAAAGGAGGAGTGACAGCAATGTGTGTTGCAGAGTTGCAAAGCTCTCTGTGTTCTGAAGATGATCAGTGGGAACTTTCTAAACTTTCTCTTCTGCTGTTTCAGTAGAGTGCAAACGTATGGGCTATATTCTGCTACTGCTCACAAGGAGCAAAGCACAGGAGCAGTAGGATTCAATTGGACTTTCAGGTAGGAAAGTGAGAGGTGACAGCAATGTGTGTTTCCGAGTTGCAAAGCTCACTGTGTGCTGAAGATGCCCAGCAGGAGTTTCCCTGCTGGCCCTTCGGCTGTGGGATTAGAGTCCAAGCGCTCGTCCTCCCCTTTCACAACTCCTCTCGAAACGAGAGAGGGCACCAAAAACGTTGGACTCAAATGCACTTTTAGGATATAAAGTGAAGAGTGACAGCAATGTTTGTGTCACAGCCTCAAAGCTCACTGTGTGCTAAACATGATCAGCAGGAGCTTTTTTGCAAGGCTCTTCTGCTGTTTTAGCCCAGTGTGAACATTCCTGCTATACTCTCCGTGTTGCTGCTAAGCAGAGAGCGAGCACAGAGATGGTGGTTTCAGCTGGTCATTCATGCAGGAAAGGGAGGAGTGACAGCAATGTGTGTTGCACAGTTGCAAAGCTCGCTGTGCGCTGAAGATGATCAGTGGGAACTTTCTGGACTGTGTCTTCTGCTGTTTCAGCAGAGTGCAAACGTAAGTGCTATATTCTGCTACTGCTCACAAGGAGCAAGCACTGGAGATGTATGATTCAATTGGACTTTCAACTAGGAAAGTCAGAGCTGACAGCTATATGTGTTTCAGAGTTGCAAAGCTCACTGTGTGCTGAAGATGCCCAGCAGGAGTCTCCCTGCTAGCCCTTCGGCTGTGGGATTAGAGTCCAAGCGCTCGTCCTCCCCTGTCACATCTGCTCTTGAAACGAGAGAGGGCACCAAAAACGTTGGACTCAAATGCACTTTTAGGAGATAAAGAGAGGAGTGACAGCAATGTTTGTGTCACAGCTTCAAAGCTCACTGTGTGCTAAACATGATCAGCAGGAGCTTTTTTGCAAGGCTCTTCTGCTGTTTTAGCCCAGTGTAAACATTCCTGCTATACTCTCCGTGTTGCTGCTAAGCAGAGAGCGGGCACAGAGATGGTGGAATCAATTGGTCTTTCAGGCAGGAAAGGGAGGTGTGACAGCAATGTGTGCTGCAGAGCTGCAAAGCTCGCTGTGCGCTGAAGATGATCAGTGTTAACTTTCTGGACTGTCTCTTCTGCTGTTTCGGCAGAATCTGAACATAAGTGCTATATTCTGCTACTGCTCACAAAGAGCAAGCACAGGAGAAGAAGGATTCAATTGGACTTTCAGATAGGAAAGTGAGAGGTGACAGCTATATGTGTTTCAGAGTTGCAAAACTCACTGTGTGCTGAAGATGCCCAGCAGGAGTCTCCCTGCTTGCCCTTCGGCTGTGGGATTAGAGTCCAAGCGCTCGTCCCCCCCTGTCACAACTCCTCTCGAAACGAGAGAGCGCACCAGAAACGATGGGTTCAAATGCACTTTTAGGAGATAAAGTGAATGACAGCAATGTTTGTGTCTCAGTTTAATGCTCACTGTGCGCTAAACATGAAAAGCAGGAGCATTTTTGCAAGGCTCTTCTGCTGTTTTAGCCCAGTCTAAACATCCCTGCTATACACTCCCTGTTGCTGCTCAATAGGGTGCGGGCTCAGAGACGGTGGAATCAGTTGGTCTTTCAGGCAGGAAAGGGAGGAGTGACAGCAATGTGTGCTGCAGAGTTGCAAAGCTCGCTGTGCGCTGAAGATGATCAGTGGGAACTTTCAGGACTGTCTTTTCTGCGGTTTCAGCAAAGTGCAAACGTATGGGCTATATTCTGCTACTGCTCACAAGGAGCAAAGCACAGGAGAAGTAGGATTCAATTGGACTTTCAGGTAGGAAAGTGAGAGGTGACAGCAATGTGTGTTTCCGAGTTGCAAAGCTCACTGTGTGCTGAAGATGATCAGTGTTAACTTTCTGGACTGTCTCTTCTGCTGTTTCGGCAGAATCTGAACCTAAGTGCTATATTCTGCTACTGCTCACAAAGAGCAAGCACAGGAGAAGAAGGATTCAATTGGACTTTCAGGTAGGAAAGTGTGAGGTGACAGCTATATGTGTTTCAGAGTTGCAAAGCTCACTGTGTGCTGAAGATGCCCAGCAGGAGTCTCCCTGCTAGCCCTTCGGCTGTGGGATTAGAGTCCAAGCGCTCGTCCTCCCCTGTCACATCTGCTCTTGAAACGAGAGAGGGCACCAAAAACGTTGGACTCAAATGCACTTTTAGGAGATAAAGTGAGGAGTGACAGCAATGTTTGTGTCACAGCTTCAAAGCTCACTGTGTGCTAAACATGATCAGCAGGAGCTTTTTTGCAAGGCTCTTCTGCTGTTTTAGCCCAGTGTAAACATTCCTGCTATACTCTCCGTGTTGCTGCTAAGCAGAGAGCGGGCACAGAGATGGTGGTTTCAGCTGGTCATTCATGCAGGAAAGGGAGGAGTGACAGCAATGTGTGTTGCAGAGTTGCAAAGCTCGCTGTGCGCTGAAGATGATCAGTGGGAACTTACTGGACTGTGTCTTCTGCTGTTTCAGCAGAGTGCAAACGTAAGTGCTATATTCTGCTACTGCTCACAAGGAGCAAGCACAGGAGATGTAGGATTCAATTGGACTTTCAGGTAGGAAAGTGAGAGGTGACAGCTATATGTGTTTCAGAGTTGCAAAGCTCACTGGGTGCTGAAGATGCCCAGCAGGAGTTTCCCTGCACGCCCTTCGGCTGTGCGATTAGAGTCCAAGCGCTCGTCCTCCCCTGTCACAACTCCTCTCGAAACGAGAGAGCGCACCAGAAACGATGGGTTCAAATGCACTTTTAGGAGATAAAGTGAATGACAGCAATGTTTGTGTCTCAGTTTAATGCTCACTGTGCGCTAAACATGAAAAGCAGGAGCTTTTTTGCAAGGCTCTTCTGCTGTTTTAGCCCAGTCTAAACATTCCTGCTATACACTCCCTGTTGCTGCTCAATAGAGTGCGGGCTCAGAGATGGTGGAATCAGTTGGTCTTTCAGGCAGGAAAGGGAGGAGTGACAGCAATGTGTGCTGCAGAGTTGCAAACTCGCTGTGCGCTGAAGATGATCAGTGGGAACTTTCAGGACTGTCTCTTCTGCTGTTTCAGCAGAGTGCAAACGTATGGGCTATATTCTGCTACTGCTCACAAGGAGCAAAGCACAGGAGAAGTAGGATTCAATTGGACTTTCAGGTAGGAAAGTGTGAGGTGACAGCAATGTGTGTTTCCGAGTTGCAAAGCTCACTGTGTGCTGAAGATGCCCAGCAGGAGTTTCCCTGCACGCCCTTCGGCTGTGGGATTAGAGTCCAAGCGCTCCTCCTCCCCTGTCACAACTCCTCTCGAAACGAGAGAGCGCCCCAGAAACGATAGATTCAAAAGCACTTTTAGGAGATAAAGTGAGTGGCAGCAATGTTTGTGTCGCAGTGTAAAGCTCACTGTGCGCTAAACATGAAAAGCTGGAGCTTTTTTGCAAGGCTCTTCTGCTGTTTTAGCCTAGTCTAAACATTCCTGCTATACTCTCCCTGTTGCTGCTCAATAGAGTGCGGGCACAGAGATGGTGGAATCAATTGGTCTTTCAGGCAGGAAAGGGAGGAGTGACAGCAATGTGTGCTGCAGAACTGCAAAGCTCGCTGTGCGCTGAAGATGATCAGTGTTAACTTTCTGGACTGTCTCTTCTGCTGTTTCAGCAGAATCTGAACGTAAGTGCTATATTCTGCTACTGCTCACAAAGAGCAAGCACAGGAGAAGAAGGATTCAATTGGACTTTCAGGTAGGAAAGTGAGAGGTGACAGCTATATGTGTTTCAGAGTTGCAAAGCTCACTGTGTGCTGAAGATGCCCAGCAGGAGTTTCCCTGCTGGCCCTTCGGCTGTGGGATTAGAGTCCAAGCGCTCGTCCTCCCCTGTCACATCTGCTCTTGAAACGAGAGAGGGCACCAAAAACGTTGGACTCAAATGCACTTTTAGGATATAAAGTGAGGAGTGACAGCAATGTTTGTGTCACAGCCTCAAAGCTCACTGTGTGCTAAACATGATCAGTAGGAGCCTTTTTGCAAGGCTCTTCTGCTGTTTTAGCCCAGTGTAAACATTCCTGCTATACTCTCCGTGTTGCTGCTCATCAGAGAGCGGGCACAGAGATGGTGGTTTCAGCTGGTCATTCATGCAGGAAAGGGAGGAGTGACAGCAATGTGTGCTGCAGAGTTGCAAAGCTCGCTGTGCGCTGAAGATGATCAGTGGGAACTTTCAGGACTGTCTCTTCTGCTGTTTCAGCAGAGCGCAAACGTATGGGCTATATTCTGCTACTGCTCACAAGGAGCAAGCACAGGAGATGTAGGATTCAATTGGACTTTCAGGTAGGAAAGTGAGAGGTGACAGCTATATGTGTTTCAGAGTTGCAAAGCTCACTGTGTGCTGAAGATGCCCAGCAGGACTTTCCCTGCACGCCCTTCGGCTGTGCGATTAGAGTCCAAGCGCTCGTCCTCCCCTGTCACAACTCCTCTCGAAACGAGAGAGCGCACCAGAAACGATGGGTTCAAATGCACTTTTAGGAGATAAAGTGAATGACAGCAATGTTTGTGTCTCAGTTTAATGCTCACTGTGCGCTAAACATGAAAAGCAGGAGCTTTTTTGCAAGGCTCTTCTGCTGTTTTAGCCCAGTGTAAACATTCCTGCTATACACTCCCTGTTGCTGCTCAATAGAGTGCGGGCTCAGAGATGGTGGAATCAGTTGGTCTTTCAGGCAGGAAAGGGAGGAGTGACAGCAATGTGTGCTGCAGAGTTGCAAACTCGCTGTGCGCTGAAGATGATCAGTGGGAACTTTCAGGACTGTCTCTTCTGCTGTTTCAGCAGAGTGCAAACGTATGGGCTATATTCTGCTACTGCTCACAAGGAGCAAAGCACGGGAGAAGTAGGATTCAATTGGACTTTCAGGTAGGAAAGTGAGAGGTGACAGCAATGTGTGTTTCCGAGTTGCAAAGCTCTCTGTGTGCTGAAGATGCCCAGCAGGAGTTTCCCTGCACGCCCTTCGGCTGTGGGATTAGAGTCCAAGCGCTCGTCCTCCCCTGTCACATCTGCTCTTGAAACGAGAGAGGGCACCAAAAACGTTGGACTCAAATGCACTTTTAGGAGATAAAGTGAGGAGTGACAGCAATGTTTGTGTCACAGCTTCAAAGCTCACTGTGTGCTAATCATGATCAGCGGGAGCTTTTTTGCAAGGCTCTTCTGCTGTTTTAGCCCAGTGTAAACGTTCCTGCTATACTCTCCGTGTTGCTGCTAAGCAGAGAGCGGGCACAGAGATGGTGGTTTCAGCTGGTCATTCATGCAGGAAAGGGAGGAGTGACAGCAATGTGTGTTGCACAGTTGCAAAGCTCGCTGTGCGCTGAAGATGATCAGTGGGAACTTTCTGGACTGTGTCTTCTGCTGTTTCAGCAGAGTGCAAACGTAAGTGCTATATTCTGCTACTGCTCACAAGGAGCAAGAACTGGAGATGTATGATTCAATTGGACTTTCAACTAGGAAAGTCAGAGGTGACAGCTATATGTGTTTCAGAGTTGCAAAGCTCACTGTGTGCTGAAGATGCCCAGCAGGAGTTTCCCTGCACGCCCTTCGGCTGTGGGATTAGAGTCCAAGCGCTCGTCCTCCCCTGTCACATCTGCTCTTGAAACGAGAGAGGGCACCAAAAACGTTGGACTCAAATGCACTTTTAGGAGATAAAGTGAGGAGTGACAGCAATGTTTGTGTCACAGCCTCAAAGCTCACTGTGTGCTAATCATGATCAGCAGGAGCTTTTTTGCAAGGCTCTTCTGCTGTTTTTGCACAGTCTAAACATTCCTGCTATACTCTCCCTGTTGCTGCTCATCAGAGAGCGGGCACAGAGATGGTGGATTCAGTTGGTCATTCAGGCAGGAAAGGGAGGAGTGACAGCAATGTGTGTTGCAGAGTTGCAAAGCTCGCTGTGCGCTGAAGATGATCAGAGGTAACTTTCTGGACTGTCTCTTCTGCTGTTTCGGCAGAATCTGAACCTAAGTGCTATATTCTGCTACTGCTCACAAAGAGCAAGCACAGGAGAAGAAGGATTCAATTGGACTTTCAGGTAGGAAAGTGAGAGGTGACAGCTATATGTGTTTCAGAGTTGCAAAGCTCACTGTGTGCTGAAGATGCCCAGCAGGAGTCTCCCTGCTAGCCCTTCGGCTGTGGGATTAGAGTCCAAGCGCTCGTCCTCCCCTGTCACATCTGCTCTTGAAACGAGAGAGGGCACCAAAAACGTTGGACACAAATGCACTTTTAGGAGATAAAGTGAGGAGTGACAGCAATGTTTGTGTCACAGCTTCAAAGCTCACTGTGTGCTAATCATGATCAGCGGGAGCTTTTTTGCAAGGCTCTTCTGCTGTTTTAGCCCAGTGTAAACGTTCCTGCTATACTCTCCGTGTTGCTGCTAAGCAGAGAGCGGGCACAGAGATGGTGTTTTCAGCTGGTCATTCATGCAGGAAAGGGAGGAGTGACAGCAATGTGTGTTGCACAGTTGCAAAGCTCGCTGTGCGCTGAAGATGATCAGTGGGAACTTTCTGGACTGTGTCTTCTGCTGTTTCAGCAGAGTGCAAACGTAAGTGCTATATTCTGCTACTGCACACAAGGAGCAAGCACTGGTGATGTATGATTCAATTGGACTTTCAACTAGGAAAGTCAGAGGTGACAGCTATATGTGTTTCAGAGTTGCAAAGCTCACTGTGTGCTGAAGATGCCCAGCAGGAGTTTCCCTGCACGCCCTTCGGCTGTGGGATTAGAGTCCAAGCGCTCGTCCTCCCCTGTCACATCTGCTCTTGAAACGAGAGAGGGCACCAAAAACGTTGGACTCAAATGCACTTTTAGGGGATAAAGTGAGGAGTGACAGCAATGTTTGTGTCACAGCCTCAAAGCTCACTGTGTGCTAATCATGATCAGCAGGAGCTTTTTTCAAGGCTCTTCTGCTGTTTTTGCACAGTCTAAACATTCCTGCTATACTCTCCCTGTTGCTGCTTATCAGAGAGCGGGCACAGAGATGGTGGATTCAGTTGGTCATTCAGGCAGGAAAGGGAGGAGTGACAGCAATGTGTGTTGCAGAGTTGCAAAGCTCGCTGTGCGCTGAAGATGATCAGAGGTAACTTTCTGGACTGTCTCTTCTGCTGTTTCGGCAGAATCTGAACCTTAGTGCTATATTCTGCTACTGCTCACAAAGAGCAAGCACAGGAGAAGAAGGATTCAATTGGACTTTCAGGTAGGAAAGTGAGAGGTGACAGCTATATGTGTTTCAGAGTTGCAAAGCTCACTGTGTGCTGAAGATGCCCAGCAGGAGTCTCCCTGCTAGCCCTTCGGCTGTGGGATTAGAGTCCAAGCGCTCGTCCTCCCCTGTCACATCTGCTCTTGAAACGAGAGAGGGCACCAAAAACGTTGGACACAAATGCACTTTTAGGAGATAAAGTGAGGAGTGACAGCAATGTTTGTGTCACAGCTTCAAAGCTCACTGTGTGCTAATCATGATCAGCGGGAGCTTTTTTGCAAGGCTCTTCTGCTGTTTTAGCCCAGTGTAAACGTTCCTGCTATACTCTCCGTGTTGCTGCTAAGCAGAGAGCGGGCACAGAGATGGTGTTTTCAGCTGGTCATTCATGCAGGAAAGGGAGGAGTGACAGCAATGTGTGTTGCACAGTTGCAAAGCTCGCTGTGCGCTGAAGATGATCAGTGGGAACTTTCTGGACTGTGTCTTCTGCTGTTTCAGCAGAGTGCAAACGTAAGTGCTATATTCTGCTACTGCACACAAGGAGCAAGCACTGGTGATGTATGATTCAATTGGACTTTCAACTAGGAAAGTCAGAGGTGACAGCTATATGTGTTTCAGAGTTGCAAAGCTCACTGTGTGCTGAAGATGCCCAGCAGGAGTTTCCCTGCACGCCCTTCGGCTGTGGGATTAGAGTCCAAGCGCTCGTCCTCCCCTGTCACATCTGCTCTTGAAACGAGAGAGGGCACCAAAAACGTTGGACTCAAATGCACTTTTAGGAGATAAAGTGAGGAGTGACAGCAATGTTTGTGTCACAGCCTCAAAGCTCACTGTGTGCTAATCATGATCAGCAGGAGCTTTTTTGCAAGGCTCTTCTGCTGTTTTAGCTCAGTCTAAACATTCCTGCTATAGTCTCCCTGTTGCTGCTCAGCAGAGAGCGGGCACAGAGATGGTGGAATCAGTTCGTCTTTCAGGCAGGAAAGTTAGGACTGACCGCAATGTGTGTTGCAGAGTTGTAAAGCTCGCTGTGCACTGAAGATGATCAGTGGGATCTTTCTGGACTGTCTCTTCCTCTGTTTCAGCAGAGTCCAAACGTAAGTGCTATATTCTGCTACTGCTCACAAAGCAAGAACAGGAGATGTAGGATTCAATTAGACTTTCAGGTAGGAAAGTGAGAGGTGACAGCAATGTGTGTTTCAGAGTTGCAAAGCTCACTGTGTGCTGAAGATGCCCAGCAGGATTTTCCCTGCTGGCCTTTCAGCTGTGGGATTAGAGTCCAAGAGCTCGTCCTCTCCTGTCACAATTCCTCTCGAAATGAGAGAGCGCACCAGAAACGATGGTTTCAAATGCACTTTTAGGAGATAAAGTGAGGAGTGACAGCAATGTTTGTGTCACAGTTTAAAGCTCACTGTGAGCTAAACATGATCAGCAGGAGCTTTTCTGCAAGGCTAAATTCCTCTCTGCACATACAAGCTCAGGAGCTCATTGTACAGTCATTTGCCATCACTTATTTAGGGAAGAACAGAGCCACTACATTTTTCTTCCCACCTCTTAGTATTTTAAACCCACAGTATAGATTCCAGTAGTGTGCAAAAAAAAAAAAAAAAAAAAAAAATTGCTCCATCCCTGGCAGTGTTCAAGGCCAGGTTGGATGAGGCCTTGTGTGGGATGGTTTAGTGTGAGGTGACCCTGCCCATGCCGGGGGGGTTGGAACTAGATGATCTTGAGGTCCTTCCCAACCATAACTATTCTATGATTCTATGACTGAGGTTTTGCTGAATAAATGTGAACCGGAGTGAAGGAGGAAGCATGAAGTGAGTATAGGAATTGGGAACAGGTAGAAAAAAAGCTCAGCCGTGCTATAGCCACGGATCACAGAATCACAGAATCACAGAATCCCAAGGGTTGGAAGGGACCTAAAAAGATCATCTAGTCCAACCCCCCTGCAAGAGCAGGGTAACCTACAGTACATCACACAGGAACTTGTCCAGGCGGGCCTTGAATATCTCCAGTGTAGGAGACTCCACAACCCCCCTGGGCAACCTGTTCCAGTGCTCTGTCACTCTTACAGTAAAGAAGTTCTTCCTGATGTTAACGTGGAACTTCCTATGTTCCAGTTTACACCCATTGCCCCTTGTCCTATCACTGGATATCACTGAAAAAAGCCTAGCTCCATCATCCTGACACCTACCCTTCACATATTTGTAAACATTGATGAGGTCACCCCTCAGTCTCCTCTTTTGCAAGCTAAAGAGACCCAGCTCCCTCAGCCTTTCCTCATAAGGGAGATGTTCCACTCCCTTAATCATCTTTGTGGCTCTGCGCTGGACTCCTTCAAGCAATTCCCTGTCCTTCTTGAACAGAGGGGCCCAGAACTGGACGCAATATTCCAGATGCGGCCTCACCAAGGCTGAGTAGAGGGGGAGGAGAACCTCTCTTGACCTACTAACCACTCCCTTTCTAATGCACCCTAAGATGCCATTTGCCTTCTTGGCCACAAGAGCACATTGCTGGCTCATGGTCATCCTCCTATCCACCAGGACCCCCAGGTCCCTTTCCCCTTCACTACTTTCCAGCAGGTCACCCCCCAACCTGTACTGGTACATGGGGTTGTTCTTCCCCAGATGCAAGATGTGGCACTTGCATTGAAACTGGTGGAGGAGGAATGGCGGACGGAGGTGGAAGAGAGTGCTCTTCTGAGGAACTGGATTGGTATTCTTGGTATGGAGAGTTTGAACTTTGGAAGTGAGGCTGCCCTGGAGGAAGGGACATGGGGAGCTCCAGTGACTGAATTGGAACTAGACTGAACGGGACCTGGGGAATCTACACTAGGAGATCCACTGATTAAATTAAGATAAAGGACTAGAGGAAATAAAGTTGAATTTAATGGATACAGGAGCAACTTATTTGCTATTAAACCGGAAAGAAAAGAATGAATTACACACGTGGGAGCTACTGGCCACCAAGAAAAAGAGAGAAAAAAAAAGAAAAGAAAAGGGAGGCATTCTTTCTGAAACCTTTAAAGTACAAATTGGGAAAACAAATACGAGTGCGCAAATTTTTAGGCACGCCATACTCTCGAAAATCTTTATTAGGTCGAGAAGCAAAATTTAAAGAAGGCAAAATGGAATTTAGAGTTAAAAACAATCAAATAATTGCAGTTTTGAGTTTATCTTTAATTCAGCATTAAAGCTAACAGGATGACCTCCCTGAAACAGAAGAAATCTTTAATCAGTTATATCTGGGACTATGGGCACCTGAAGTTCCAGGTAAGGCGAAAACTGCTTTATCTGTTAAAGTAAAGGGGGTACCTGCCCAATTAGAATAAAACAATATCCCTCAAAATTAGAAGATCAAAAGGAAACAAAAAATCTTTGATAAATTTTAAAATATAGATTATTTATTGAATGTGAATTGGAATGTAACACTCCTATCTGGACAGTAGAGAATAATGATCGGAAAAGTTGCAGACAGATTCAAGGTCTCAGAGTAATCCACAAAATTTCAGAAAATGTTCACACAGTACCAGCTAATTAGTGAGATTTTTGACCAAATTGCATAAGAATCAGAAATGGTTTGCCGTATTTGATATAAGTTACGCTTTCTTTTGCTTACCACTTGCCAAAGAAAGACAAAATTTATTTGCTTTTAATGGGAAAATCCTGACAGAGGAAGGGAAAATCAACTTGGACGGTATTGCCAGTTTGTTCCTGGAGTTTTCTCAGAATCAATTCCCTTGGAAAGACAGTGACCGGGAGTTGTAGCTTTATATCACAAACTTACCCCATGCTGCTTCCCTACAGTTTTACACCGGTGCTATTATATTGATATCAAGATTGTAAAGGCACACAAGCAGAGCAATAGGCTGGCATCTCCAGTAACTCAGCACTGCATAGATGAAGGCTGGAGCTTCGTACTAATCCAAAGGATGGAGCACATCACTGTAATGTCCCAGAGACCCACTTTTCCTGGGACTGGCTGATTCCATTTGAAGCACTGAACAATCCTGGTCATAGTTCCTTTGCAAGGTCATAATATGCTGCTTACGTCTTGTCGTGGAGCCCGTGCTTTTCCTGGGCAAGTTAGAGCAGATAAGACCTTACAGAAACCTGTCTCTTGGAAACATTGACCAAGCGATCCAGAAATCTAGTCCAAAGAGGAGAAAACACTCATGTTCCCAATGTGTAGTTATGCTTCTAGGTTTTGCACATGTAGATTGCCACAGCCTAGAAATTTGTTTATTGTATTTAATTTGAAATGTGTTTGCCACATCCTGGAAATTTGTTTATGGCATTTAGTGTGCACAAATCTCTGTTCTTTTATTTTGATTACTTATTTTTGTGGTAATACTGTTGACTGCTCTAGAGGCGACAAGATTCAAAACTTGATGCCGTTCCAGGCACAAAATCGTTTTCAAAGGTCTGGAGGGGCCGTGGATGATAATCTGTTCAAACTTTGCTTTAAATTGTGCAAAGACCCTGGTACAATGCATAGAGTACCTATAAAGAAGTTCTAATGCTCTGCTCAGTGGCAGCAATGGACAAATGCATCCTGACCCACCAAGGCTTCTTCTGTAACCTGTGCATGTCTCTGCCACTGCTGGCAATGAGGTCTAACTCTGAAGAACACAGTGACAAGTGATTGCAACTCACGGATTTTCTGGGAGAGCTGGACAGGTTCCTCGAGATTTGTCATTTCAGTGCTTAAAGCCCTGGCTGAAAAGGGCAGGCAGGGAATCATTTCCAAAAGGAAGTGTTGTAAAGAGCTCTAAATACAAAGAAAGACTACTTTTTCTCAAATAACTTGTCATCCTGCCTGTTTCCACTCTCTGAGGCACTGTCCGTCACCCTGATAACCTTCCCCTGCTCCCTGCTTCGTCAGCTACATCCGAACTGGCTGCCACTTGGCTCTTTGATGGCCAACGCCACTGCCATGGCTCCTGGTGCTCACGGTGGGTAAATGGATTATGCTGAATGTTCTTCCGGCTAACCCAGATCCAGGACATCTCTCCAAACCATATATTTAAATCAAATAATGCAACAGGCAAAATTTTGATCCAGTAAATCTTGACTGAGCAGACTTTCAGGGACAAGATGCTGGCAGATCTCTTCATGACAACATCAGGGAAATTTAACTGTGGCCCCAGTACAGTGTCTGAAGGACAAGTTAGCCAAGTTAGGAACGAGTCTCGGGCAAGAGGCACTGTCATTTCTTATTTACTTTGCCCCACGTGATGCAGAGAGATCTTTTAATCACCATCATACCCTGTGCCAACAATCCCTAGTGCAGGGGATGGAATTCTGAGATAAGATCAAAGCTTGCAAATTCAGTAAATACTTAGGAAAAAATCCACTTAAAGGTATCTGTACAAAAATCCCTCTGTTATATTTCAAAGTCTGGTAATCAGGGCTGCATGCTTTTGCTGAAGATCTACAAAGTCACTCTTCTATAAAACCTGTGCCACTGATCTCTGACACCTTAAATACGTCTCCAGCAAACTCAGGATGGGCTAGCACATTCTGAAAAGTCCTCTTTATTTCACAGCTTTTGTACAGCAGATGAAATATTAGCAACTTCTTATTTTATAAAAAAACCAAAACAACAGAAGAACTTCCACTCTTAAGGGGTCAAGTTTATTGCTGGTTTAATTTTGCTTTAAGGAAGTTTGTCAACATAAAATCTCCTTTTTATTAAATTTCCTCCTACAGGTTTCTTGTTTTTCTTGTTTTGGGTGTGTTAATTTATCTGCCTCAGTGTATTCCTTTATTATCTCTATCCGCAAATCCTCCTTGGCTCCTTTGCTTCTTTGAAGCAGTTCCCACGCCATGTCACACACTACCCGCAATGTGAAACGTAAGTGCTATATTCAGCTACTGCTCACAAGGAGCAAAGCACAGGAGATGTAGGATTCAATTGGACTTTCAGGTAGGAAAGTGAGAGGTGGCAGCAATGTGTGTTTCAGAGTTGCAAAGCTCACTGTGTGCTGAAGATGCCCAGCAGGAGTTTCCCTGCTCGCCCTTCGGCTGTGGGATTAGAGTCCAAGCGCTCGTCCTCCCCTGTCACAACTCCTCTCGAAACGAGAGAGCGCACCAGAAACGATGGTTTCAAATGCACTTTTAGGAGATAAAGTGAGGAGTGACAGCAATGTTTGTGTCACAGTTTAAAGCTCACTGTGTGCAAAACATGATCAAGCAGGAGCTTTTTTGCAAGGCTCTTCTGCTGTTTTAGCCCAGTCTAAACATTCCTGCTATACTCTCTCTGTTGCTGCTCAGCAGAGAGCGGGCACAGAGATGGTGGATTCAGCTGGTCATTCAGTACTTTTAGTATTGTGTCACTCATCACAATGTTGATTTATTTGCTCTCAGAGTTTTTGCTCTTGATATCAGAGTTTCAGCATGTCATACCTTACTTGCAGCCAGTATTTGCTGTTTTAGTGTTTATCACCTGGTGGGCCTTGGGCTAAGGTTCTTGTTTCACTGTACTTCATGGTAATGACTTGCAATACATTAGAATCATTGATAATGAAACTGGGCTGGCATTACACAGCAAGCGTTAAGGTAACCTTGTATTATACCTTAGTTACTGGACTGTTCTTATCTCAACCCGTGGGAATCACATTCTTTCAATTCTCCTCCCCATCTGTCTGGGAGCAAGGGGAGGAAAAAGTGGGGGAGTGAGCGTGCGGCTGCATGGTTCTGAGTTACAGCCTGGGCTTAAACCACAACAAGTTTATGAATGGTTGTAATTTGCATGATTTGGCCATATCAGAAAGTACAGGGTAAAACAGAAGCACCAGGGAAAGTGTGCCAGGAGCTGGGTATTAATTATTCTCCTGCTAAAGTTTGGTGTTAGGCTTCTTATATTTAATGATGCTGTGTCTGATAACGACAGGTCTTATAGGAATGAGTTAATTTGCCAAGTCCCTTCGTAGTGCTCGGTTTTCCTTATGCTCAATGGCTATATTTAAATAACAAGAGCTTGGATTTTCTCTTCTATTTTATGGAAAGTATTTTATAAAATGCAATGAAAAAAGTTGTAATTCATGCAAAGGCTAATTTGAGGTGAGGGGGGGAAAAATGAAAACCCTTTTTCTCTGGCTCTGGGAACTCCCAGATTCCTCCCCAGCATGTGCAGACAAGGAAGTGAAAACAAGCAGAAATGGAAGCTGCAAGTCTGTTGTCAGAGGCAGTGAAGCCACTTGAAGGCATGTTCCCCACCTGGTGTGGAGACCCCATCCCATTGTATGTCCCATCACTCCAGTCTTTTGCAACATCTTGCACTCCAGGATAGGAAAAGTGCAAGAGGTCAGGAAATGGTAAGAACAGAATTAGATTTTAATTTGCTTTCCCCATTTTTAAATAATCCCTGATGCTGATAATGCAGGACTTATATTCCTCTGAAGAACAGAACTAATAAACTGCCTTTTTTTTTCAAGTAAAGCTTGTTCAGGTGGTTAAACCTTATTCCAGGTGCTATTCCAAGAAACGGCAGTATTTTAAACTCCAAAAATTTTAGTCTGCAGGACAAGAAAAGTCTTATTTGAAGCTTGCATAGAGCTGTTTTTTTCATTGTGTACAAACTTTCCCCACCCCCAAAATAACACTTAACCATTTTGAAGAAAACCTTGAGCCAGGATTTACAACTGACCCCATGTGAAAATGCTGATGCAATTGCAGTGTTAAAAATGAGCTAATATTTAATGCAAAAATGACAATTTTGTGACACATGTAATGAGAGGATGAGGTTGTCAGACCGGTCTTGTGATGTGATGGATGCTGATCATGCTGGAACATGATCAAGCAGGAGATTTTTTGCAAGGCTCTTCTGCAGTTTTAGCCCAGGCTAAACATTCCTGCTCTACTCTCTCTATTGCTGCTCAGCAGAGAGTGGGCACAGAGATGTTGGAATCAATTGGTCTTTCAGGCAGGAAAAGAAGTGACAGCAATGTGTGTGGCAGAGTTGCAAAGCTCACTGTGTGCTGAAGATGATCAGTGGGAACTTTCTGGACTGTCTCTTCTGCTGTTTCAGCAGAGTCCAAACGTAAGTGCTATATTCTGCTACTGCTCACAAAGCAAGAACAGGAGATGTGGGATTCAATTGGACTTTCAGGTAGGAAAGTGAGAGGTGACAGCAATGTGTGTTTCAGAGTTGCAAAGCTCACTGTGTGCTGAAGATGCCCAGCAGGATTTTCCATGCTGGCCCTTCGGCTGTGGGATTAGAGTCCAAGCGCTCGTCCACCCCTGTCACAACTCCTCTCGAAACGAGAGAGCGCACCAGAAACGTTGGATTCAAATGCACTTTTAGGAGATAAAGTGAGTGACAGCAATGTTTGTGTCACAGTTTAAAGCTCACTGTGTGCTAAACATGATCAGGAGGAGCTTTTTTTGCAATGCTCTTCTGCTGTTTTAGCCCAGTCTAAACATTCCTGCTCTACTCTCTCTGTTGCTGCTCAGCAGAGAGTGGGCACAGAGATGTTGGAATCAATTGGTCTTTCAGGCAGGAAAGGGAGGAGTGACAGCAATGTGTGTTGCAGAGTTGCAAAGCTCGCTGTGCGCTGAAGATGATCAGTGGGAACTTTCTGGACTGTCTCTTCTGCTCTTTTAGCATTGGCTAAAGGTTCCTGCTCTACTCTCTCTGCTTCTGCCCAGCAGAGAAAGGGCACAGAGATTTTGGATTCAATTGGACTTTGAGGTAGGAAAGTGCGGAGCGAGAGCAATATATGTGTCACAGTTGCAAAGCTGACTGCGTGCTGAAGATGCCCTGCCGGAGCTTTCACTCCAGGCTCTTCGGCTGTGGGAGCAGAGGCCAAGAGATCGTGTTCACCTGTCACTGCTGCTGTTCAAACGAGAGAGGGCGGGAGAGACCATGGATTCAAACAGATTATTAGGAGATGAAGTGAGGAGTGACAGCAATGTGTGTTTCAGAGTTGCAAAGCTCACTGTGCGCTGAAGATGATCTGCAAGGACTTTCCCTCCCTGCCCTTCGGAACTGGGAGCGGATTCCAAGCGCTCGTGCTCACCTTCCTCTGCTGCTCTTGAAACGAGAGTGGAGACCAGAAACGCTGGATTCAAATGCACTTTTAGGAGCTACAATGAGGAGTGACAACAGTGTGTGTGTCAAAGTTGTAAAGCTCAGTGTGTTGAAGAAGCACAAGAGCAGCCTTCAAGCCTGTCTCTTCCACTGCCTTACAGATTGCAGACATTCCTGCTCACTCTGCTGCTCAGCAGAGTGCTGGCAACGGAGATCTTGGATTGAAATGGTCTTTTAGGAGAAAGAGTGAAGAGTGACAGCAATGTTTGTGTCACAGTTTAAAGCTCACTGTGTGCTAAACATGATCAGGAGGAGCTTTTTTGCAAGGCTCTTCTGCTGTTTTAGCCCAGTCTAAACATTCCTTCTCTCTGTTGCTGCTCAGCAGAGAGGGGGCACAGAGATGTTGGAATCAATTGGTCTTTCAGGCAGGAAAAGGAGGAGTGACAGCAATGTGTGCTGCAGAATTGCAAAGCTCACTGTGTGCTGAAGATGCCCTGCAGGAGTTTCCCTGCTGGCCCTTCGTCTGTGGGATTAGAGCCCAAGCGCTGCTCCTCCCTTTCACAACTCCTCTCGAAACGAGAGAGCGCACCAGAAACGTTGGCTTCAAATGCACTTTTAGGAGATAAAGTGAGGAGTGACAGCAATGTTTGTGTCACAGTTTAAAGATCACTGTGTGCTAAACATGATTAGCAGGAGCTTTTTTTGCAATGCTCTTCTGCTGTTTTAGCCCAGGCTAAACATTCCTGCTCTACTCTCTGTGTTGCTGCTCATCAGAGAGCGGGCACAGAGATGGTGGATTCAGTTGGTCTTTCTTTCTGGCAGGAAAGGGAGGAGTGACAGCAATGCGTGTTGCTGAGTTGCAAAGCTCGCTGTGCGCTGAAGATGATCAGTGGGTACTTTCTGGACTGTCTCTTCTGCTGTTTCATCAGAGTCCAAACGTAAGTGCTATATTCTGCTACTGCTCATAAAGAGCAAGCACAGGAGATGTAGGATTCAATTGGACTTTCAGGTAGGAAAGTGAGAGGTGACAGCAATGTGTGTTTCAGAGTTGCAAAGCTCACTGTGTGCTGAAGATGCCCAGCAGGATTTTCCATGCTGGCCCTTCGGCTGTGGGATTAGAGTCCAAGCGCTCGTCCACCCCTGTCACAACTCCTCTCGAAACGAGAGAGCGCACCAGAAACGTTGGATTCAAATGCACTTTTAGGAGATAAAGTGAGGAGTGACAGCAATGTTTGTGTCACAGTTTAAAGCTCACTGTGTGCTAAACATGATCAGGAGGAGCTTTTTTTGCAATGCTCTTCTGCTGTTTTAGCCCAGTCTAAACATTCCTGCTCTACTCTCTCTGTTGCTGCTCAGCAGAGAGTGGGCACAGAGATGTTGGAATCAATTGGTCTTCCAGGCAGGAAAAGGAGGAGTTACAGCAATGTGTTTTGCAGAGTTGCAAAGCTCACTGTGTGCTGAAGTTGCCCTGCAGGTGTTTCCCTGCTGGCCCTTGGTCTGCGGGATTAGAGTCCAAGCGCTCCTCCTCCCCAGTCACAACTCCTCTCGAAACGAGAGAGAGCACCAGAAACTTTGGATTCAAATGCACTTTTAGGAGATAAAGTGAGGAGTGACAGCAATGTTTGTTTCACAGTTTCAAAGCTCACTGTGTGCTAAACATGATTAGCAGGAGCTTTTTTGCAAGGCTCTTCTGCTGTTCTAGCCCAGGCTAAACATTCCTGCTCTACTCTCTCTGTTGCTGCTAAGCAGAGAGTGGGCACAGAGATGTTGGAATCAATTGGTCTTTCAGGCAAAAAGGGAGGAGTGACAGCAATGTGTGTTGCAGAGTTGCAAAGCTCGCTGTGCGCTGAAGATGATCAGTGGGAACTTTCTGGACTGTCTCTTCTGCTCTTTTAGCATTGGCTAAAGGTTCCTGCTCTACTCTCTCTGCTTCTGCCCAGCAGAGAAAGGGCACAGAGATTTTGGATTCAATTGGAGTTTGAGGTAGGAAAGTGCGGAGCGAGAGCAATATATGTGTCACAGTTGCAAAGCTGACTGCGTGCTGAAGATGCCCTGCCGGAGCTTTCACTCCGGGCTCTTCGGCTGTGGGAGCAGAGGCCGAGAGATCGTGTTCACCTGTCACTGCTGCTGTTCAAACGAGAGAGGGCGGGAGAGACCATGGATTCAAACGGATTATTAGGAGATGAAGTGAGGAGTGACAGCAATGTGTGTTTCAGAGTTGCAAAGCTCACTGTGCGCTGAAGATGATCTGCAAGGACTTTCCCTCCCTGCCCTTCGGAACTGGGAGCGGATTCCAAGCGCTCGTGCTCACCTTCCTCTGCTGCTCTTGAAACGAGAGTGGAGACCAGAAACGCTGGATTCAAATGCACTTTTAGGAGCTACAATGAGGAGTGACAACAGTGTGTGTGTCAAAGTTGTAAAGCTCAGTGTGTTGAAGAAGCACAAGAGCAGCCTTCAGGCCTGTCTCTTCCACTGCCTTACAGATTGCAGACATTCCTGCTCACTCTGCTGCTCAGCAGAGTGCTGGCAACGGAGTTCTTGGATTGAAATGGTCTTTTAGGAGAAAGAGTGAAGAGTGACAGCAATGTTTGTGTCACAGTTTAAAGCTCACTGTGTGCTAAACATGATCAGGAGGAGCTTTTTTGCAAGGCTCTTCTGCTGTTTTAGCCCAGTCTAAACATTCCTTCTCTCTGTTGCTGCTCAGCAGAGAGGGGGCACAGAGATGTTGGAATCAATTGGTCTTTCAGGCAGGAAAAGGAGGAGTGACAGCAATGTGTGTTGCAGAATTGCAAAGCTCACTGTGTGCTGAAGATGCCCTGCAGGAGTTTCCCTGCTGGCCCTTCGTCTGTGGGATTAGAGCCCAAGCGCTGCTCCTCCCCTGTCACAACTCCTCTCGAAACTAGAGAGCGCACCAGAAACGTTGGCTTCAAATGCACTTTTAGGAGATAAAGTGAGGAGTGACAGCAATGTTTGTGTCACAGTTTAAAGCTCACTGTGTGCAAAACATGATTAGCAGGAGCTTTTTTGCAAGGCTCTTCTGCTGTTTTAGCCCAGTCTAAACATTCCTGCTATAGTCTCCCTGTTGCTGCTTAGCAGAGAGCGGGCACAGAGATGGTGGAAGCAGTTCGTCTTTCAGGCAGGAAAGGGAGGAGTGACAGCAATGTGTGCTGCAGAGTTGCAAAGCTCGCTGTGCGCTGAAGATGATCAGTGGGAACTTCCTGGACTGTCTCTTCTGCTGTTTCAGCAGAGTGCAAACGTATGGGCTGTATTCTGCTACTGCTCACAAGAAGCCAGCACAGGAGATGTAGGATTCAATTGGACATTCAGGTAAAAAAGTGAGAGGTGACAGCTATATGTGTTTCAGAGTTGCAAAGCTCACTGTGTGCTGAAGATGCCCAGCAGGATTTTCCCTGCTGGCCCTTCAGCTGTGGGATTAGAATCCAAGCGCTTGTCCTCCCCTGTCACAACTCCTCTCGAAATGAGAGAGCGCACCAGAAACGATGGTTTCAAATGCACTTTTAGGAGATAAAGTGAGTGACAGCAATGTTTGTGTCGCAGTTTAAAGCTCACTGTGCGCTAAACATGAAAAGCAGGACCTTTTTGCAAGGCTCTTCTGCTGTTTTAGCCCAGTCTAAACATTCCTGCTATACTCTCCCTGTTGCTGCTCAGCAGAGAGCGGGCACAGAGATGGTGGATTCAGTTGGTCTTTCAGGCAGGAAAGGGAGGAGTGACAGCAATGTGTGCTGCAGAGTTGCAAAGCTCGCTGTGCGCTGAACATGATCAGTGGGAACTTTCAGGACTGTCTCTTCTGCTGTTTCAGCAGAGTGCAAACGTATGGGCTATATTCTGCTACTGCTCACAAATTGCAGCACAGGAGATGTAGGATTCAATTGGACTTTCAGGTAGGAAAGGGAGAGGTGACAGCTATATGTGTTCAGGGTTGCAAAGATCACTGTGTGCTGAAGATGGCCAGCAGGAGTTTCCCTGCACGCCCTTCGGCTGTGGGATTAGAGTCCAAGCGCTTGTCCTCCCCTGTCACAACTCCTCTCGAAACGAGAGAGCGCCCCAGAAACGATAGATTCAAATGCACTTTTAGGAGATAAAGTGTGTGGCAGCAATGTTTGTGTCGCAGTTTAAAGCTCACTGTGCGCTAAACATGAAAAGCTGGAGCTTTTTTGCAAGGCTCTTCTGCTGTTTTAGCCCAGGCTAAACATTCCTGCTCTACTCTCTCTGTTGCTGCTCAGCAGAGAGCGGGAACAGAGATGGTGGAATCAATTGGTCTTTCAGGCAGGAAAGGGAGGAGTGACAGCAATGTGTGCTGCAGAGCTGCAAAGCTCGCTGTGCGCTGAAGATGATCAGTGTTAACTTTCTGGACTGTCTCTCCTGCTGTTTCAGCAGAGTGCAAACGTAAGTGCTATATTCTGCTACTGCTCACAAGGAGCAAGCACAGGAGATGTAGGATTCAATTGGACTTTCAGGTAGGAAAGTGAGAGGTGACAGCAATGTGTGTTTCAGAGTAGCAAAGCTCAATGTGTGCTGAAGATGCCCAGCAGGAGTTTCCCTGCTGGCCCTTCGGCTGTGGGATTAGAGTCCAAGCGCTCGTCCTCCCCTGTCACAACTCCTCTCGAAACGAGAGAGCGCACCAGAAACGATGGTTTCAAATGCACTTTTAGGAGATAAAGTGAGGAGTGACAGCAATGTTTGTGTCACAGCTTCAAAACTAACTGTGTGCTAAACATGATCAGCAGGAGCTTTTTTGCAAGGCTCTTCTGCTGTTTTAGCCCTGTCTAAACATTCCAGCTATACTCTCTCTGTTGATGCTCAGCAGAGAGCGGACACAGAGATGGTGGAATCAGTTGGTCTTTCAGGTAGGAAAGGGAGGAGTGACAGCAATGTGTGTTGCAGAGTTGCAAAGCTCGCTGTGCGCTGAAGATGATCAGTGGGAACTTTCAGGACTGTCTCTTCTGCTGTTTCAGCAGAGTGCAAACGTATGGGCTATATTCTGCTACTGCTCTCAAGGAGCTAAGCACAGGAGAAGTACAATTCAATTGGACTTTCAGGTAGGAAAGTGAGAGGTGACAGCAATGTGTGTTTCCGAGTTGCAAAGCTCACTGTGTGCTGAAGATGCCCATCAGGAGTTTCCCTGCTGGCCCTTCGGCTGTGGGATTAGAGTCCAAGCGCTCGTCCTCCCCTGTCACATCTGCTCTTGAAACGAGAGAGGGCACCAAAAACGTTGGACTCAAATGCACTTTTAGGAGATAAAGTGAGGAGTGACAGCAATGTTTGTGTCACAGCCTCAAAGCTCACTGTGTGCTAAACATGATCAGCAGGAGCTTTTTTGCAAGGCTCTTCTGCTGTTTTAGCCCAGTCTAAACATTATTGCTCTTCTCTCCCTGTTGCTGCTCAGCAGAGAGCAGGCACAGAGATGGTGCAATCTTTTGGTCTTTCAGGCAGGAAAAGGAGGAGCGACAGCAATGTGTGTTTCAGAGTTGCAAAGCTCTCTGTGTTCTGAAGATGATCAGTGGGAACTTTCTAAAGTTTTTCTTCTGCTGTTTCAGCAGAGTGCAAACGTATGGGCTATATTCTGCTACTGCTCACAAATTGCAGCACAGGATATGTAGGATTCAATTGGACTTTCAGGTAGGAAAGTGAGAGGTGACAGCAATGTGTGTTTCAGAGTTGCAAAGCTCACTGTGTGCTGAAGATGCCCAGCAGGAGTTTCCCTGATGGCCCTTCGGCTGTGGGATTAGAGTCCAAGCGCTCGTCCTCCCCTGTCACAACTCCTCTCGAAACGAGAGAGCGCACCAGAAACGATGGCTTCAAATGCACTTTTAGGAGTTAAAGTGTGGAGGGACAGCAATGCTTGTGTCACAGTTTCAAAGCTCACTGTGTGCTAATCATGATCAGCAGGAGCTTTTTTGCAAGGCTCTTCTGCTGTTTTAACCCTGTCTAAACATTCCTGCTATACTCTCTCTGTTGCTGCTAAGCAGAGAGCGGGCACAGAGATGGTGGAATCAGTTCGTCTTTCAGGCAGGAAAGGGAGGAGTGACAGCAATGTGTGTTGCAGTGTTGCAAAGCTCGCTGTGCACTGAAGATGAGCAATGGGAAATTTCTGGACTGTCTCTTCTGCTGTTTCAGCAGAGTCCAAACGTAAGTGCTATATTCAGCTACTGCTTACAAGGAGCAAAGCACAGGAGATGTAGGATTCAATTGGACTTTCAGGTAGGAAAGGGAGAGGTGACAGCTATATGTGTTCAAGGGCTGCAAAGATCACTGTGTGCTGAAGATGGCCAGCAGGACTTTCCCTGCACGCCCTTCGGCTGTGGGATTAGAGTCCACGCGCTCGTCCTCCCCCGTCACAAGTCCTCTCGAAACGAGAGAGCGCACCAGAAACGATGGTTTCAAATGCACTTTTAGGAGATAAAGTGAGGAGTGACAGCAATGTTTGTGTCACAGTTTAAAGCTCACTGTTTGCTAATCATGATCAGCAGGAGCTTTTTTGCAAGGCTCTTCTGCTGTTTTAGCCCAGTCTAAACATTCCTGCTAAACTCTCTCTGTTGCTGCTAAGCAGAGGGCAGGCACAGAGATGGTGGATTCAGCTGGTCTTTCAGGCAAAAAGGGAGGAGTGACAGCAATGTGTGTTGCAGAGTTGCAAAGCTCACTGTGTGCTGAAGATGCCCAGCAGGAGTTTCCTTGCTGGCTCTTCGGTTGTGGGATTAGAGTCCAGGCGTTCGTCCTCCCCTGTCACAACTCCTCTCGAAACGAGAGAGCGCACCAAAAACGATGGTTTCAAATGCACTTTAAGGAGATAAAGTGAGGAGGGACAGCAATGGTTGTGTCACAGATTCAAAGCTCACTGTGTGCTAATCATGATCAGCAGGAGCTTTTTTGCATGGCTCTTCTGCGCTCTTGATATCAGAGTTTCAGCATGTCATACCTTACTTGCAGCCAGTATTTGCTGTTTTAGTGTTTATCACCTGGTGGGCCTTGGGCTAAGGTTCTTGTTTCACTGTACTTCATGGTAATGACTTGCAATACATTAGAATCATTGATAATGAGACTGGGCTGGCATTACACAGCAAGCGTTAAGGTAACCTTGTATTATACCTTAGTTACTGGACTGTTCTTATTATAACAGCAGAAGAGCCTTGCAAAAAAGCTCCTGCTGATCATGTTTAGCACACAGTGAGCTTTGAGGCTGTGACACAAACATTGCTGTCACTCCTCACTTTATCTCCTAAAAGTGCATTTGAGTCCAACGTTTTTGGTGCCCTCTCTCGTTTCAAGAGCAGATGTGACAGGGGAGGACAAGCGCTTGGACTCTAATCCCACAGCCGAAGGGCCAGCAGGGAAACTCCTGATGGGCATCTTCAGCACACAGTGAGCTTTGCAACTCGGAAACACACATTGCTGTCACCTCTCCCTTTGCTACCTGAAAGTCCAATTGAATCCTACATCTCCTGTGCTGCAATTTGTGAGCAGTAGCAGAATATAGCCCATACGTTTGCACTCTGCTGAAACAGCAGAAGAAAAAGTTTAGAAAGTTCCCACTGATCATCTTCAGAACACAGAGAGCTTTGCAACTCTGAAACACACATTGCTGTCACTCCTCCTTTTCCTGCCTGAAAGACCAAAAGATTGCACCATCTCTGTGCCTGCTCTCTGCTGAGCAGCAACAGGGAGAGAAGAGCAATAATGTTTAGACTGGGCTAAAACAGCAGAAGAGCCTTGCAAAAAAGCTCCTGCTGATCATGTTTAGCACACAGTGAGCTTTGAGGCTGTGACACAAACATTGCTGTCACTCCTCACTTTATCTCCTAAAAGTGCATTTGAGTCCAACGTTTTTGGTGCCCTCTCTCGTTTCAAGAGCAGATGTGACAGGGGAGGACGAGCGCTTGGACTCTAATCCCACAGCCGAAGGGCCAGCAGGGAAACTCCTCATGGGCATCTTCAGCACACAGTGAGCTTTGCAACTCGGAAACACACATTGCTGTCACCTCTCACTTTCCTACCTGAAAGTCCAATTGAATCCTACTTCTCCTGTGCTTAGCTCCTTGTGAGCAGTAGCAGAATATAGCCCATACGTTTGCACTCTGCTGAAACAGCAGAAGAGACAGTCCTGAAAGTTCCCACTGATCATCTTCAGCGCACAGCGAGCTTTGCAACTCTGCAACACACATTGCTGTCACTCCTCCCTTTCCTACCTGAAAGACCAACTGATTCCACCATCTCTGTGTCCGCTCTCTGCTGAGCATCAACAGAGAGAGTATAGCTGGAATGTTTAGACTGGGCTAAAACAGCAGAAGAGCCTTGCAAAAAAGCTCCTGCTGATCATGTTTAGCACACAGTTAGTTTTGAAGCTGTGACACAAACATTGCTGTCACTCCTCACTTTATCTCCTAAAAGTGCATTTGAAACCATCGTTTCTGGTGCGCTCTCTCGTTTCGAGAGGAGTTGTGACAGGGGAGGACGAGCGCTTGGACTCTAATCCCACAGCCGAAGGGCCAGCAGGGAAACTCCTGCTGGGCATCTTCAGCACACATTGAGCTTTGCTACTCTGAAACACACATTGCTGTCACCTCTCACTTTCCTACCTGAAAGTCCAATTGAATCCTACATCTCCTGTGCTTGCTCCTTGTGAGCAGTAGCAGAATATAGCACTTACGTTTGCACTCTGCTGAAACAGCAGGAGAGACAGTCCAGAAAGTTAACACTGATCATCTTCAGCGCACAGCGAGCTTTGCAGCTCTGCAGCACACATTGCTGTCACTCCTCCCTTTCCTGCCTGAAAGACCAATTGATTCCACCATCTCTGTTCCCGCACTCTATTGAGCAGCAACAGGGAGAGTATAGCAGGAATGTTTAGACTGGGCTAAAACAGCAGAAGAGCCTTGCAAAAAAGCTCCAGCTTTTCATGTTTAGCGCACAGTGAGCTTTAAACTGCGACACAAACATTGCTGCCACACACTTTATCTCCTAAAAGTGCATTTCAATCTATCGTTTCTGGGGCGCTCTCTCGTTTCGAGAGGAGTTGTGACAGGGGAGGACAAGCGCTTGGACTCTAATCCCACAGCCGAAGGGCGTGCAGGGAAACTCCTGCTGGCCATCTTCAGCACACAGTGAGCTTTGCAACCCTGAACACATATAGCTGCCACCTCTCCCTTTCCTACCTGAAAGTCCAATTGAATCCTACATCTCCTGTGCTGCAATTTGTGAGCAGTAGCAGAATATAGCCCATACGTTTGGACTCTGCTGAAACAGCAGAAGAGACAGTCCTGAAAGTTCCCACTGATCATGTTCAGCGCACAGCGAGCTTGGCAACTCTGCAGCACACATTGCTGTCACTCCTCCCTTTCCTGCCTGAAAGACCAACTGAATCCACCATCTCTGTGCCCGCTCTCTGCTGAGCAGCAACAGGGAGACTATAGCAGGAATGTTTAGACTGGGCTAAAACAGCAGAAGAGCCTTGCAAAAAAGCTCCTGCTGATCATGATAAGCACACAGTGAGCTTTGAAACTGTGACACAAGCATTGCTGTCCCTCCTCACTTTATCTCCTAAAAGTGCATTTGAAGCCATCGTTTCTGGTGCGCTCTCTCGTTTCGAGAGGAGTTGTGACAGGGGAGGACGAGCGCTTGGACTCTAATCCCACAGCCGAAGGGCCATCAGGGAAACTCCTGCTGGGCATCTTCAGCACACAGTGAGCTTTGCAACTCTGAAACACACATTGCTGTCACCTCTCACTTTCCTACCTGAAAGTCCAATTGAATCCTACATCTCCTGTGCTTGCTCCTTGTGAGCAGTAGCAGAATATAGCACTTACGTTTGGACTCTGCTGAAACAGCAGAAGAGACAGTCCAGAAAGTTCCCACTGATCATCAGCGCACAGCGAGCTTTGCAACTCTGCAACACACACTGCTGTCACTCCTCCCTTTCCTGCCTGAAAGACGAACTGATTCCACCATCTCTGTGCCCGCTCTCAGCTTAGCAGCAACAGAGAGAGTATAGCAGGAATGTTTAGACAGGGCTATAACAGCAGAAGAGCCTTGCAAAAAAGCTCCTGCTGATCATGTTTAGCACACAGTGAGTTTTGAAGCTGTGACACAAACATAGCTGTCACTCCTCACTTTATCTCCTAAACGTGCATTTGAGTCCAACGTTTCTGGTGCGCTCTCTCGTTTCGAGAGGAGTTGCGACAGGGGTGGACGAGCGCTTGGACTCTAATCCCACAGCCGAAGGGCGTGCAGGGAAACTCCTGCTGGCCATCTTCAGCACACAGTGATCTTTGCAACCCTGAACACATATAGCTGTCACCTCTCCCTTTCCTACCTGAAAGTCCAATTGAATCCTACATCTCCTGTGCTGCAATTTGTGAGCAGTAGCAGAATATAGCCCATACGTTTGCACTCTGCTGAAACAGCAGAAGAGACAGTCCTGAAAGTTCCCACTGATCATCTTCAGAACACAGAGAGCTTTGCAACTCTACAACACACATTGCTGTCACTCCTCCTTTTCCTGCCTGAAAGACCAAAAGATTCCACCATCTCTGTGCCTGCTCTCTGCTGAGCAGCAACAGGGAGAGAAGAGCAATAATGTTTAGACTGGGCTAAAACAGCAGAAGAGCCTTGCAAAAGAGCTCCTGCTGATCATGTTTAGCACACAGTGAGCTTTGAAGCTGTGACACAAACATTGCTGTCACTCCTCACTTTATCTCCTAAAAGTGCATTTGAGTGTAACGTTTTTGGTGCCCTCTCTCGTTTCAAGAGCAGATGTGACAGGGGAGGACGAGCGCTTGGACTCTAATCCCACAGCCGAAGGGCCAGCAGGGAAACTCCTGATGGGCATCTTCAGCACACAGTGAGCTTTGCAACTCGGAAACACACATTGCTGTCACCTCTCACTTTCCTACCTGAAAGTCCAATTGAATCCTACTTCTCCTGTGCTTTGCTCCTTGTGAGCAGTAGCAGAATATAGCCCATACGTTTGCACTCTGCTGAAACAGCAGAAGAGACAGTCCTGAAGGTTCCCACTGAAGAAGGCAGAGAGTTGTGGTCAATGGCGCAGAATCTAGCTGGAGGTCTGTGACTAGTGGAGTTCCTCAGGGGTCGGTGCTGGGACCGGTGCTGTTTAATATTTTCATCAATGACCTGGATAAGGGAACTGAGTGCACCCTCAGCAAGTTTGCTGATGACACAAAACTGGGAGGAGTGGCTGACACACTAGAGGACTGTGCTGCCATTCAGCGAGACCTGGACAGGCTGGAGAGTTGGGCGGGGAGAAACTTGATGAAATTTAACAAGGGCAAGTGTAGAGTCTTGCATCTGGGGAAGAACAACCCCATGTACCAGTACAGGTTGGGGGTTGACCTGCTGGAAAGTAGTGAAGGGGAAAGGGGCCTGGGGGTCCTGGTGGATAGGAGGATGACCATGAGCCAGCAATGTGCTCTTGTGGCCAAGAAGGCAAATGGCATCTTAGGGTGCATTAGAAAGGGAGTGGTTAGTAGGTCAAGAGAGGTTCTCCTCCCCCTCTACTCAGCCTTGGTGAGGCCGCATCTGGAATATTGCGTCCAGTTCTGGGCCCCTCTGTTCAAGAAGGACAGGGAATTGCTTGAAGGAGTCCAGCGCAGAGCCGCAAAGATGATTAAGGGAGTGGAACATCTCCCTTATGAGGAGAGGCTGAGGGAGCTGGGTCTCTTTAGCTTGCAAAAGAGGAGACTGAGGGGTGACCTCATCAATGTTTACAAATATGTGAAGGGTAGGTGTCAGGATGATGGAGCTAGGCTTTTTTCAGTGATATCCAGTGATAGGACAAGGGGCAATGGGTGTAAACTGGAACATAGGAAGTTCCACGTTAACATCAGGAAGAACTTCTTTACTGTAAGAGTGACAGAGCACTGGAACAGGTTGCCCAGGGGGGTTGTAGAGTCTCCTACACTGGAGATATTCAAGGCCCGCCTGGACAAGTTCCTGTGTGATGTACTGTAGGTTACCCTGCTCTTGCAGGGGGGTTGGACTAGATGATCTTTTTAGGTCCCTTCCAACCCTTGGGATTCTGTGATTCTGTGATTCTGTGATAGCAGGAATGTTTAGACTGGGCTAAAACAGCAGAAGAGCCTTGCAGAAAAGCTCCTGCTGATCATGTTTAGCTCACAGTGAGCTTTAAACTGTGACACAAACATTGCTGTCACTCCTCACTTTATCTCCTAAAAGTGCATTTGAAACCATCGTTTCTGGTGCGCTCTCTCATTTCGAGAGGAATTGTGACAGGGGAGGACGGGCGCTTGGACTCTAATCCTACAGCCGAAGGGCCAGCAGGGAAACTCCTGCTGGGCATCTTCAGCACACAGTGAGCTTTGCAACTCTGAAACACACATGGCTGTCACCTCTCTCTTTCCTACCTGAAAGTCCAATTGAATCCTACATCTCCTGTTCTTGCTTTGTGAGCAGTAGCAGAATATAGCACTTACGTTTGGACTCTGCTGAATCAGCAGAAGAGACAGTCCAGAAAGATCCCACTGATCATCTTCAGCGCACAGCGAGCTTTGCAACTCTGCAACACACATTGCTGTCAGTCCTCCCTTTCCTGCCTGAAAGAGGAACTGATTCCACCATCTCTGTGCCCGCTCTCTGCTGAGCAGCAACAGAGAGAGTAGAGCAGGAATGTTTAGACTGGTCTAAAACAGCAGAAGAGCCTTGCAAAAAAGCTCCTGCTGATCATGTTTAGCACACAGTGAGCTTTGAAGCTGTGACAGAAACACTGCTGTCACTCCTCACTTTATCTCCTAAAAGTGCTTTTGAGTCCAAAGTTTTTGGTGCCCTCTCTCGTTTCAAGAGCAGATGTGACAGGGGAGGACGAGTGCTTGGACTCTAATCCCACAGCTGAAGGGGCAGTAGGGAAACTCCTGCTGGGCATCTTCAGCACACAGTGAGCTTTGCAACTCGCAAACACACATTGCTGTCACCTCTCACTTTCCTACCTGAAAGTCCAATTGAATCCCTCTTTTCCTGTGCTTTGCTCCTTGTGAGCAGTAGAAGAATATAGCCCATAAGTTTGCACTCAGCTGAAAAAGCAGAAGAGACAGTCCAGAAAGATCCCACTGATCATCTTCAGCGCACAGCGAGATTTACAACTCTGCAACACACATTGCTGTCAGTCCTCCATTTCCTGCCTGAAAGACGAACAGATTCCACCATCTCTGTGCGCGCTCTCTGCTGAGCAGCAACAGGGATACTATAGCAGGAATGTTTAGACTGGGCTAAAACAGCAGAAGAGCCTTGCAAAAATGCTCCTGCTGATCATGTTTAGCGCACAGTGAGCTTTAAACTGTGACACAAACATTGCTGTCACTCCTCACTTTATTTCCTAAAAGTGCATTTGAATCCAACTTTTTTGGTGCCCTCTCTCGTTTCAAGAGCAGATGTGACAGGGGAGGACGAGCGCTTGGACTCTAATCCCACAGCCGAAGGGCCAGCAGGGAAACTCCTGATGGGCATCTTCAGCACACAGTGAGCTTTGCAACTCTGAAACACACATTGCTGTCACCTCTCGCTTTCCTACCTGAAAGTCCAATTGAATCCTACTTCTCCTGTGCTTTGCTCCTTGTGAGCAGTAGCTGAATATAGCCCATACGTTTGCACTCTGCTGAAACAGCAGAAGAGACAGTCCAGGAAGTTCCCACTGATCATCTTCAGCGCACAGCGAGCTTTGCAGCTCTGCAGCACACATTGCTGTCACTCCTCCCTTTCCTGCCTGAAAGACCAATTGATTCCATCATCTCTGTGCCCGCACTCTATTGAGCAGGAACGGGGAGAGTATAGCAGGAATGTTTAGACTGGGCTAAAACAGCAGAAGAGCCTTGCAAAAAGGTCCTGCTTTTCATGTTTAGCGCACAGTGAGCTGTAAACTGCGACACAAACATTGCTGTCACTCACTTTATCTCCTAAAAGTGCATTTGAAACCATCGTTTCTGGTGCGCTATCTCATTTCGAGAGGAGTTGTGACAGGGGAGGAGAAGCGCTTGGACTCTAATCCCACAGCTGAAGGGCCAGCAGGGAAACACCTGCAGGGCATCTTCAGCACACAGTGAGCTTTGCAACTCTGAAACACATATAGCTGTCACCTCTCACTTTTTTACCTGAATGTCCAATTGAATCCTACATCTCCTGTGCTGGCTTCTTGTGAGCAGTAGCAGAATATAGCACTTACGTTTGGAATCTGCTGAAACAGCAGAAGAGACAGACCAGAAAGTTCCCACTGATCATCAGCGCACAGCGAGCTTTGCAACTCTGCAACACACATTGCTGTCACTCCTCCCTTTCCTGCCTGAAAGACGAACTGATTCCACCATCTCTGTGCCCGCTCTCTGCTGAGCAGCAACAGAGAGATTATAGCAGGAATGTTTAGACTGGTCTAAAACAGCAGAAGAGCCTTGCAAAAAAGCTCCTGCTGATCATGTTTAGCACACAGTGAGCTTTGAAGCTGGGACACAAACATTGCTGTCACTCCTCACTTTATCTCCTAAAAGTGCATTTGAGTCCAACGTTTTTGGTGCCCTCTCTCGTTTCAAGAGCAGATGTGACAGGGGAGGACGAGCGCTTGGACTCTAATCCCACAGCCGAAGGGCGTGCAGGGAAACTCCTGCTGGGCATCTTCAGCACACAGTGAGCTTTGCAACTCTGAAACACATATTGCTGTGACCTCTCACTTTCCTACCTGAAACTCCAATTGAATCCTACATCTCCTGTGCTTGCTCTTTGTGAGCAGTAGCAGAATATAGCACTTACGTTTGGACTCTGCTGAAACAGCAGAAGAGACAGTCCAGAAAGTTCCCACTGATCATCTTCAGCGCACAGCGAGCTTTGCAACTCTGCAACACACATTGCTGTCACTTCTTTTCCTGCCTGAAAGAAAGAACAACTGAATCCACCATCTCTGTGCCCCCTCTCTGCTGAGCAGCAACAGAGAGAAGGAATGTTTAGACTGGGCTAAAACAGCAGAAGAGCCTTGCAAAAAAGCTCCTCCTGATCATGTTTAGCACACAGTGAGCTTGAAACTGTGACACAAACATTGCTGTCACTCTTCACTCTTTCTCCTAAAAGACCATTTCAATCCAAGAACTCCGTTGCCAGCACTCTGCTGAGCAGCAGAGTGAGCAGGAATGTCTGCAATCTCTAAGGCAGTGGAAGAGGCAGGCCTGAAGGCTGCTCTTGTGCTTCTTCAACACACTGAGCTTTACAACTTTGACACACACACTGTTGTCACTCCTCATTGTAGCTCCTAAAAGTGCATTTGAATCCAGCGTTTCTGGTCTCCACTCTCGTTTCAAGAGCAGCAGAGGAAGGTGAGCACGAGCGCTTGGAATCCGCTCCCAGTTCAGAAGGGCAGGGAGGGAAAGTCCTTGCAGATCATCTTCAGCGCACAGTGAGCTTTGCAACTCTGAAACACACATTGCTGTCACTCCTCACTTCATCTCCTAATAATCCGTTTGAATCCATGGTCTCTCCCGCCCTCTCTCGTTTGAACAGCAGCAGTGACAGGTGAACACGATCTCTCGGCCTCTGCTCCCACAGCCGAAGAGCCCGGAGTGAAAGCTCCGGCAGGGCATCTTCAGCACGCAGTCAGCTTTGCAACTGTGACACATATATTGCTCTCGCTCCGCACTTTCCTACCTCAAAGTCCAATTGAATCCAAAATCTCTGTGCCCTTTCTCTGCTGGGCAGAAGCAGAGAGAGTAGAGCAGGAACCTTTAGCCAATGCTAAAAGAGCAGAAGAGACAGTCCAGAAAGTTCCCACTGATCATCTTCAGCGCACAGCGAGCTTTGCAACTCTGCAACACACATTGCTGTCACTCCTCCCTTTTTGCCTGAAAGACCAATTGATTCCAACATCTCTGTGCCCACTCTCTGCTGAGCAGCAACAGAGAGAGTAGAGCAGGAATGTTTAGCCTGGGCTAAAACAGCAGAAGAGCCTTGCAAAAAAGCTCCTGCTAATCATGTTTAGCACACAGTGAGCTTTGAAACTGTGACACAAACATTGCTGTCACTCCTCACTTTATCTCCTAAAAGTGCATTTGAATCCAAAGTTTCTGGTGCTCTCTCTCGTTTCGAGAGGAGTTGTGACTGGGGAGGAGGAGCGCTTGGACTCTAATCCCGCAGACCAAGGGCCAGCAGGGAAACACCTGCAGGGCAACTTCAGCACACAGTGAGCTTTGCAACTCTGCAAAACACATTGCTGTAACTCCTCCTTTTCCTGCCTGGAAGACCAATTGATTCCAACATCTCTGTGCCCACTCTCTGCTGAGCAGCAACAGAGAGAGTAGAGCAGGAATGTTTAGACTGGGCTAAAACAACAGAAGAGCATTGCAAAAAAAGCTCCTCCTGATCATGTTTAGCACACAGTGAGCTTTAAACTGTGACACAAACATTGCTGTCACTCCTCACTTTATCTCCTAAAAGTGCATTTGAATCCAACGTTTCTGGTGCGCTCTCTCGTTTCGAGAGGAGTTGTGACAGGGGTGGACGAGCGCTTGGACTCTAATCCCACAGCCGAAGGGCCAGCATGGAAAATCCTGCTGGGCATCTTCAGCACACAGTGAGCTTTGCAACTCTGAAACACACATTGCTGTCACCTCTCACTTTCCTACCTGAAAGTCCAATTGAATCCTACATCTCCTGTGCTTGCTCTTTATGAGCAGTAGCAGAATATAGCACTTACGTTTGGACTCTGATGAAACAGCAGAAGAGACAGTCCAGAAAGTACCCACTGATCCTCTTCAGCGCACAGCGAGCTTTGCAACTCAGCAACACGCATTGCTGTCACTCCTCCCTTTCCTGCCTGAAAGAAAGACCAACTGAATCCACCATCTTTGTGCCCGCCCTCTACTGAGCAGCAACAGAGAGAGTAGAGCAGGAATGTTTAGCCTGGGCTAAAACAGCAGAAGAGCATTGCAAAAAAAGCTCCTGCTAATCATGTTTTGCACACAGTGATCTTTAAACTGTGACACAAACATTGCTGTCACTCCTCACTTTATCTCCTAAAAGTGCATGTGAAGCCAACGTTTCTGGTGCGCTCTCTCGTTTCGAGAGGAGTTGTGACAGGGGAGGAGCAGCGCTTGGGCTCTAATCCCACAGACGAAGGGCCAGCAGGGAAACTCCTGCAGGGCATCTTCAGCACACAGTGAGCTTTGCAATTCTGCAACACACATTGCTGTCACTCCTCCTTTTCCTGCCTGAAAGACCAATTGATTCCAACATCTCTGTGCCCCCTCTCTGCTGAGCAGCAACAGAGAGAAGGAATGTTTAGACTGGGCTAAAACAGCAGAAGAGCCTTGCAAAAAAGCTCCTCCTGATCATGTTTAGCACACAGTGAGCTTTAAACTGTGACACAAACATTGCTGTCACTCTTCACTCTATCTCCTAAAAGTGCATTTGAGTCCAACGTTTTCGGTGCCCTCTCTCGTTTCAAGAGCAGATGTGACAGGGGAGGACGAGAGCTTGGACTCTAATCCCACAGCCGAAGGGCTAGCAGGGAGACTCCTGCTGGGCATCTTCAGCACACAGTGAGCTTTGCAACTCTGAAACACATATAGCTGTCACCTCTCACTTTCCTACCTGAAAGTCCAATTGAATCCTTCTTCTCCTGTGCTTGCTCTTTGTGAGCAGTAGCAGAATATAGCACTTACGTTCAGATTCTGCTGAAACAGCAGAAGAGACAGTCCAGAAAGTTAACACTGATCATCTTCAGCGCACAGCGAGCTTTGCAGCTCTGCAGCACACATTGCTGTCACTCCTCCCTTTCCTGCCTGAAAGACCAATTGATTCCACCATCTCTGTGCCTGCACTCTATTGAGCAGCAACAGGGAGAGTATAGCAGGAATGTTTAGACTAGGCTAAAACAGCAGAAGAGCCTTGCAAAAAAGCTCCAGCTTTTCATGTTTAGCGCACAGTGAGCTTTACACTGCGACACAAACATTGCTGCCACTATCTTTATCTCCTAAAAGTGCTTTTGAATCTATCGTTTCTGGGGCGCTCTCTCGTTTTGAGAGGAGTTGTGACAGGGGAGGACGAGCGCTTGGACTCTAATCCCACAGCCGAAGGGCCAGCAGGGAAACTCCTGCTGGGCATCTTCAGCACACAGTGAGCTTTGCAACTCTGAAACACATATTGCTGTCACCTCTGACTTTCCTAGTTGAAAGTCCAATTGAATCATACATCTCCAGTGCTTGCTCCTTGTGAGCAGTAGCAGAATATAGCACTTACGTTTGCACTCTGCTGAAACAGCAGAAGACACAGTCCAGAAAGTTCCCACTGATCATCTTCAGCGCACAGCGAGCTTTGCAACTGTGCAACACACATTGCTGTCACTCCTCCCTTTCCTGCATGAATGACCAGCTGAAACCACCATCTCTGTGCCCGCTCTCTGCTTAGCAGCAACACGGAGAGTATAGCAGGAATGTTTACACTGGGCTAAAACAGCAGAAGAGCCTTGCAAAAAAGCTCCTGCTGATCATGTTTAGCACACAGTGAGCTTTGAAGCTGTGACACAAACATTGCTGTCACTCCTCACTTTATCTCCTAAAAGTGCATTTGAGTCCAACGTTTTTGGTGCCCTCTCTCGTTTCAAGAGCAGATGTGACAGGGGAGGACGAGCGCTTGGACTCTAATCCCACAGCCGAAGAACTAGCAGGGAAACTCCTGCTGGGCATCTTCAGCACACAGTGAGCTTTGCAACTCTGAAACACATATAGCTGTCACCTCTCACTTTCCTACCTGAAAGTCCAATTGAATCCTTCTTCTCCTGTGCTTGCTCTTTGTGAGCAGTAGCAGAATATAGCACTTATGTTCAGATTCTGCCGAAACAGCAGAAGAGACAGTCCAGAAAGTTAACACTGATCTCTCCTTTTCCACTTGAGTTTGCCCAGCAGCTCCTTGTTTAACCACGCCGGTCTCCTAGATCCCTTACTTGACTTCCTACTTATTGGGACGCTCCGATCCTGAGCTTGGAAGAAGCGGTCCTTGAATGCTAACCAACTATCTTGAGCCCCTTTACCGCCTAGTACACTTTCCCATGAGACTTCCCTTAGCAGTTGACTGAAGAGGCCAAAGTTGGCCCTTCGGAAATCCAGAACTGTGGCTTTGCTAGGTATTCTATTCCTCCCACACAGGATCCTAAACTCCACCATCTCATGGTCACTGCAGCCAAGGCTGCCATTGACCGTCACCACTTCGACCAAACCCTCCTTGCTGGCGAGTACTAAATCTAGCAGCGCTGCTCCCCTAGTTGGTACGTCCACCATTTGCATTAAGAAATTATCATCAATGCACTCGAGGAACCTCCTAGACTGTGAATGACTGGCTGTGTGAGTCTTCCAGCAAATATCGGGGTAATTAAAGTCCCCCACGACGACTAAGGCATGTAGTCGCGAGGCTACTTCCAGTTGCCTGTAGAAAGCCTCATCAACTCCTTCGTCCTGATCAGGAGGTCTGTAATAGACCCCCACAACTGTATCACCCGTGCCAGTCAGCCCCTTGATTCGTACCCACAGACATTCCACTTGCTCCTCATCCGACCCCGGACAGAACTCAATACATTCTAGTTGCTCTCTCACGTAAAGAGCCACTCCACCACCTCGCTTTGCTGACCTATCTTTCCTAAAAAGGACATAGCCATCCATGACCACATTCCAGTCATGTGAACTGTCCCACCATGTCTCTGTAATCGCCACTAGATCATAACCTTTAGCCCGCACACAGACTTCTAACTCCTCCTGTTTATTCCCCATGCTGCGTGCATTGGTGTACAGGCATTTCAGGGAGCCAGTCCTAGTACCCTTTTTCCCCTGCGGGACAGGGTCTAAAAAGCTATCCTTTCCCACAAGTGAAACAAGAGATTGATAGTCCTCCTTAGCCCGCCATCCTTCAATCCCTAGCATGTTCCTCTTGGGCTTGTCCCCAACAGGCCCTGTTAAATCCCCTCCCCCCTTCATAACTAGTTTAAAGCCCTGTCAATAAGCCCTGCTAACTCCTGCCCCAAAACCCTTTTTTTTCTCTGGGACTGGTGTATCCCGCCTGTCACCAGCAAACCAGGTGTCCCATACAGCAACCCGTGACTGAAAAACCCAAACCCCTGCCTTTGGCACCAGTCACGTAGCCATACATTAACCTGCAGAGTCTTCTTATATATCCCTTCACCCTCGCTTGCAACAGGTATGGAGGCAAACACCACTTGCGCTCCAGACCCTTTAACCAGCCGTCCCAGGGCCCTGTAGTCTCTCTTCATTGCCCTTACGTTCCTCGTAATAATTTCGTCACTGCCAACCTGAAAAACCAGCAGTGGGTAGTAGTCAGACGGCTGCACCAGTTCAGAGAGCTTCTTTTTAACATCTCTAATCCGAGCCCCAGGCAGGCAGCAGACCTCCCTGTGGGGTGGATCCGGTCGACAAATGGGCCCTTCTGTTCCCCTCAGAAGGGAGTCACCCACCACAATTACTCTTCTTTTCTTCTTGGTTGTAGAAGTTCTGAGGTATGTGGGTGAGTGACTAGCCCTGGGTGACTCACTAGATAGATTTGCCTCACCATCTCCATTCACCTGGCCCTGAATTTCCAAGACCTCGTACCTGTTATTCAAGGGCAACTGGGAGGGAGGAAGGGATTGTGAGGGTTTTCGCTTACCTCTCCGAGGAGGAACCTCCCTCCATCCATCCTTGTCCATTAAGCTCTCTCCTTCTGTCTGATGGTAGGAGGGAAGGGGATCCATATCTTGTTGAACCACTTCCCTCTGCCCTTGCCTTAGGGTGCGGTTCCACCAATCTATTTCACTTTCACACTCTCTAATGGCTCTCAACCTTTCTACCTCCTCCCTCAGTTCAGCCACCTGCCTGAGCAGGTCATTTATTTGCTCACAGCGAACACAAGCAGTATCACTGGCTCCCTCCAATACAAGTGCCAGGCTCAGGCATTCGCTGCAGCCAGAGACCTGCACAGCTGCATGTCTGCAGGAAGGCTCAGTCTGGGTACCCACATTAGTACTCACTACAGCTTTCGATCGTGTTGTAACCATGATCTATCTGGTCAATCAATCCGTCTACGTCCCTCAGCACTCCTTCCCCCTCCTGTACTCCAGGCGAGTCCTCTCGATGAGGCGGTTGGAACGCTTCCCTGCCCGCTCCCCTGCCCGCTCGCCTGCCCGCGCGAACTGCCTCGACCCTCTGCCTCGACGCTCTCTGTTTGCCGGCTCTGTTCGCCGCGCTCCTGGTCGCCGCGCTCCCTGGGAAGGTCTTTTAGCCACTCCCAGCTGGTGCCACTCCTCCTGGCTCCGCCCCCTGTGAGTCAGCCCCTCGCGGGAGCTGAGCTTCCGAGTCCTGGGCAAGTCCTGTTGAGGACTTGAGGCTCCCTCCTCAGTGGCTCTTGTCGCTCTGAGGTGAGGCTCCTGGACGCTGATCTCTCCCCTCTCCGCTCCGGTGTTGCAGGCGTCCTCTCTCAAGCTACTCACCTCAGCAACTGATCGAGAGTGGCTGTTGGTGGCCGGTTTGAATCTGCCACCGAGCCTCCTGGCTCCGCCCCCTGTGAGTCAGCCCCTCGCGGGAGCTGAGCTTCCGAGTCCTGGGCAAGTCCTGTTGAGGACTTGAGGCTCCCTCCTCAGTGGCTCTTGTCGCTCTGAGGTGAGGCTCCTGGACGCTGATCTCCCCCCTCTCCGCTCCGGTGTTGCAGGCGTCCTCTCTCAAGCTACTCACCTCGAGGAAGAAGGCAGAGAGTTGTGGTCAATGGCGCAGAATCTAGCTGGAGGTCTGTGACTAGTGGAGTTCCTCAGGGGTCGGTGCTGGGACCGGTGCTGTTTAATATTTTCATCAATGACCTGGATGAGGGAACTGAGTGCACCCTCAGCAAGTTTGCTGATGACACAAAACTGGGAGGAGTGGCTGACACACCAGAGGACTGTGCTGCCATTCAGCGAGACCTGGACAGGCTGGAGAGTTGGGCGGGGAGAAACTTGATGAAATTTAACAAGGGCAAGTGTAGAGTCTTGCATCTGGGGAAGAACAACCCCATGTACCAGTACAGGTTGGGGGTTGACCTGCTGGAAAGTAGTGAAGGGGAAAGGGACCTGGGGGTCCTGGTGGATAGGAGGATGACCATGAGCCAGCAATGTGCTCTTGTGGCCAAGAAGGCAAATGGCATCTTAGGGTGCATTAGAAAGGGAGTGGTTAGTAGGTCAAGAGAGGTTCTCCTCCCCCTCTACTCAGCCTTGGTGAGGCCGCATCTGGAATATTGTGTCCAGTTCTTGGCCCCTCAATTCAAGAAGGACAGGGAATTGCTTGAAGGAGTCCAGCGCAGAGCCACAAAGATGATTAAGGGAGTGGAACATCTCCCTTATGAGGAGAGGCTGAGGGAGCTGGGTCTCTTTAGCTTGGAGAAGAGGAGACTGAGGGGTGACCTCATCAATGTTTACAAATATGTAAAGGGTAGGTGTCAGGATGATGGAGCTAGGCTTTTTTCAGTGATATCCAGTGATAGGACGAGGGGCAATGGGTGTAAACTGGAGCATAGGAAGTTCCACGTTAACATCAGGAAGAACTTCTTTACTGTAAGAGTGACAGAGCACTGGAACAGGTTGCCCAGGGGGGTTGTGGAGTCTCCTACACTGGAGATATTCAAGGCCCGCCTGGACAAGTTCCTGTGTGATGTACTGTAGGTTACCCTGCTCTTGCAGGGGGGTTGGACTAGATGATCTTTTTAGGTCCCTTCCAACCCTTGGGATTCTGTGATTCTGTGATTCTGTGATCATCTTCAGCGCACAGCGAGCTTTGCAGCTCTGAAGCACACATTGCTGTCACACCTCCCTTTCCTGCCTGAAAGACCAATTGATTCCACCATCTCTGTGCCCGAACTCTATTGAGCAGCAACAGGGAGAGTATAGCAGGAATGATTAGACTAGGCTAAAACAGCAGAAGAGCCTTGCTAAAAAGCTCCAGCTTTTCATGTTTAGCGCACAGTGAGCTTTACACAGCGACACAAATATTGCTGCCACTCACTTTATCTCCTAAAAGTGCATTTGAATCTATCGTTTCTGGGGCGCTCTCTCGTTTCGAGAGGAGTTGTGACAGGGGAGGACGAGCGCTTGGAATCTAATCCCACAGCCGAAGGGCGTGCAGGGAAACTCCTGCTGGGCATCTTCAGCACACAGTGAGCTTTGCAACTCTGAAACACATATAGCTGTCACCTCTGACTTTCCTAGTTGAAAGTCCAATTGAATCATACATCTCCAGTGCTTGCTCCTTGTGAGCAATAGCAGAATATAGCACTTACGTTTGCACTCTGCTGAAACAGCAGAAGAGACAGTCCAGAAAGTTACCACTGATCATGTTCAGCGCACAGCGAGCTTTGCAACTCTGCAGCACACATTGCTGTCACTCCTCCCTTTCCTGCCTGAATGACCAACTGAATCCACCATCTCTGTGCCCGCTCTCTGATGAGCAGCAACAGGGAGAGTATAGCAGGAATGTTTAGACTGTGCAAAAACAGCAGAAGAGCCTTGCAAAAAAGCTCCTGCTGATCATGATTAGCGCACAGTGAGCTTTGAGGCTGTGACACAAACATTGCTGTCACTCCTCACTTTATCTCCTAAAAGTGCATTTGAGTCCAACGTTTTTGGTGCCCTCTCTCGTTTCAAGAGCAGATGTGACAGGGGAGGACGAGCGCTTGGACTCTAATCCCACAGCCGAAGGGCCAGCAGGGAAACTCCTGCTGGGCATCTTCAGCACACAGTGAGCTTTGCAACTCGGAAACACACATTGCTGTCACCTCTCACTTTCCTACCTGAAAGTCCAATTGAATCCTACTTCTCCTGTGCTTTGCTCCTTGTGAGCAGTAGCAGAATATAGCCCATACGTTTGCACTCTTGCTGAAACAGCAGAAGAGACAGTCCTGAAAGTTCCCACTGATCATCTTCAGCGCACAGCGAGTTTGCAACTCTGCAGCACACATTGCTGTCACTCCTCCCTTTCCTGCCTGAAAGACCAACTGATTCCACCATCTCTGAGCCCGCACTCTATTGAGCAGCAACAGGGAGTGTATAGCAGGAATGTTTAGCCTGGGCTAAAACAGCAGAAGAGCCTTGCAAAAAAGCTCCTGCTTTTCATGTTTAGCGCACAGTGAGCTTTGAGGCTGTGACACAAACATTGCTGTCATTCACTTTATCTCCTAAAAGTGCATTTGAACCCATCGTTTCTGGTGAGCTCTCTCGTTTCGAGAGGAGTTGAGACAGGGGAGGACGAGCGCTTGGACTCTAATCACACAGCCGAAGGGCCAGCAGGGAAAGTCCTGCTGGCCATCTTCAGCACACAGTGAGCTTTGCAACTCTGAAACACATATAGCTGTCACCTCTCACTTTCCTACCTGAAAGTCCAATTGAATCCTTCTTCTCCTGTGCTTGCTCCTTGTGAGCAGTAGCAGAATATAGCACTTACGTTTGCACTCTGCTGAAACAGCAGAAGACACAGTCCAGAAAGTTCCCACTGATCATCTTCAGCGCACAGCGAGCTTTGCAGCTCTGCAGCACACATTGCTGTCACTCCTCCTTTTCCTGACTGAAAGACCAAAAGATTCCACCATCTCTGTGCCTGCTCTCTGCTGAGCAGCAACAGGGAGAGTATAGCAATAACGTATAGACTGGGCTAAAACAGCAGAAGAGCCTTGCAAAAAAGCTCCTGCTTTTCATGTTTAGCGCACATTGATCATTAAACTGCGACACAAACATTGCTGTCAATCCTCACTTTATCTCCTAAAAGTGCATTTGAGTCCAACGTTTTTGGTGCCCTCTCTCGTTTCAAGAGCAGATGTGACAGGGGAGGACAAGTGCTTGGACTCTAATCCCACAGCCGAAGGGCCAGCAGGGAAACTCCTGCTGGGCATCTTCAGCACACAGTGAGCTTTGCAACTCGGAAACACATATAGCTGTCACCTCTCACTATCCTACCTGAAAGTCCAATTGAATACTACATCTCCTGTGCTTGCTCCTTGTGAGCAGTAGCAGAATATAGCACTTACGCTTGGACTCTGCTGAAACAGCAGAAGAGACAGTCCTGAAAGTTCCCACTGATCATCTTCAGCGCACAGCGAGCTTTGCAACTCTGCAACACACATTGCTGTCACTCCTCCTTTTCCTACCTGAAAGACCAACTGATTCCACCATCTCTGTGTCCGCTCTCTGCTGAGCATCAACAGAGAGAGTATAGCTGGAATGTTTAGACTGGGCTAAAACAGCAGAAGAGACTTGCAAAAAAGCTCCCGCTGATCATGTTTAGCACACAGTGAGTTTTGAAGCTGTGACACAAACATTGCTGTCACTCCTCACTTTATCTCCTAAAAGTGCATTTGAAACCATAGTTTCTGGTGCGCTCTCTCGTTTCGAGAGGAGTTGTGACAGGGGAGGACGAGTGCTTGGACTCTAATCCCACAGCCAAAGGGCGTGCAGGGAAAATCCTGCTGGGCATCTTCAGCACACATTGAGCTTTGCTACTCTGAAACACACATTGCTGTCACCTCTCACTTTCCTACCTGAAAGTCCAATTGAATCCTACATCTCCTGCGCTTGCTCCTTGTGAGCAGTAGCAGAATATAGCACTAACGTTCAGATTCTGCTGAAACAGCAGAAGAGACAGTCCAGAAAGTTAACATTGATCATCTTCAGCGCACAGCGAGCTTTGCAGCTCTGCAGCACACATTGCTGTCACTCCTCCCTTTCCTGCCTGAAAGACCAATTGATTACACCATCTCTGTGCCCGCACTCTATTAAGCAGCAACAGGGAGAGTATAGCAGGAATGATTAGACTAGGCTAAAACAGCAGAAGAGCCTTGCAAAAAAACTCCAGCTTTTCATGTTTAGCGCACAGTGAGCTTTACACAGCGACACAAACATTGCTGCCACTCACTTTATCTCCGAAAAGTGCATTAGAATCTATCGTTTCTGGGGCGCTCTCTCGTTTCGAGTGGAGTTGTGACAGGGGAGGACGAGCGCTTGGAATCTAATCCCACAGCCGAAGGGCGTGCAGGGAAACTCCTGCTGGCCATCTTCAGCACACAGTGATCTTTGCAACCCTGAACATATATAGCTGTCACCTCTCCCTTTCCTACCTGAAAGTCCAATTGAATCCTACATCTCCTGTGCTGGAATTTGTGAGCAGTAGCAGAATATAGCACATACGTTTGCACTCTGCTGAAACAGCAGAAGAGACAGTCCTAAAAGTTCCCACTGATCATGTTCAGCGCACAGCGAGCTTTGCAACACTGCAACACACATTGCTGTCACACCTCCCTTTCCTGCCTGAAAGACCAACTGAAACCACCATCTCTGTGCCAGCTCTCTGCTGAGCAGCAACAGGGAGAGTATAGCAGGAATGTTTAGACTGGGCTAAAACAGCAGAAGAGCCTTGCAAAAAAGCTCCTGATGATCATGATTAGCACACAGTGAGCTTTGAAACTGTGACCCAAACATTGCTGTCACTCGTCACTTTTTCTCCTAAAAGTGCATTTGAAACCATCGTTTGTGGTGCGCTCTCTCATTTCGAGAGTAGTTGTGACAGGGGAGGAGGAGCGCATGGACTCTAATCCCACAGCCGAAGGGCCAGCAGGGAAAATCCGGCAGGGCATCTTCAGCACTCAGTGAGCTTTGCAACACTGAAACACACATTGCTGTCACCTCTCACTTTCCTACCTGAAAGTCAAATTGAATCCTACATCTCCTGTGCTTGCTCTTTGGAGCAGTAGCAGAATATAGCACTTACGTTTGGACTCTGCTGAAACAGCAGAATAGACAGTTTAGAAAGTCCCCACGCATCATCTTCAGAACACAGAGAGATTTGCAACTATGCAACACACATTGCTTTCACTCCTACCTTTCCTGCCTGAAAGACCAACTGAATCCACCATCTCTGTGTCCGCTCTCTGCTGAGCAGCAACGGGGAGAGTATAGCAGGAATGTTTAGTCTGGGCTAAAACAGCAGAAGAGCCATGCAAAAAAGCTCCTGCTGATCATGATTAGCACACAGTGAGCTTTCAATCTCTGACACAACCATTGCTGTCCCTCCTCACTTTATCTCCTTAAAGTGCATTTGAAACCATCGTTTTTGGTGCGCTCTCTCGTTTCGAGAGGAGTTGTGACAGGGGAGGACGAGCGCTTGGACTCTAATCCCACAGCCGAAGGGGCAGCAGGGAAACTCCTGCTGGGCATCTTCAGCACACAGTGAGCTTTGCAACTCTGAAACACACATTGCTGTCACCTCTCACTTTCCTACCTGAAAGTCCAATTGAATCCTACATCTCCTGTGCTTGCTCTTTGTGAGCAGTAGCAGAATATAGCACTTACGTTTGGACTCTGCTGAAACAGCAGAAGAGACAGTCCAGAACGTTCCCATTGATCATCTTCAGCGCACAGCGAGCTTTGCAACTCTGAAACACACATTGCTGTCACCTCTCACTTTCCTACCTGAAAGTCCAATTGAATCCTACTTCTCCTGTGCTTTGCTCCTTATGAGCAGTAGCAGACTATAGCCCATACTTTTGCACTCTGCTGAAACAGCAGAAGAGACAGTCCTGAAAGTTCCCACTGATCATCTTCAGTGCACAGCGAGCTTTGCAACTCTGCAACACACATTGCTGTCACTCCTCCCTTTCCTGCCTGAAAGACGAACTGATACCACCATCTCTGTGCCCACTCTCTGCTGAACAGCAACAGAGAGAGTAGAGCAGGAATGTTTAGACTGGTCTAAAACAGCAGAAGAGCCTTACAGAAAAGCTCCTGTTCATCATGTTTAGCTCACAGTGAGCTTTGAAACTGTGACACAAACATTGCTGTCAAACCTCACTTTATCTCCTAAAAGTGCATTTGACTGCATCGTTTCTGGTGCGCGCTCTCGTTTCGAGAGGAGTTGTGACAGGGGAGGACGAGCGCATGGACTCTAATCCCACAGCTGAAAGGCCAGCAGGGAAAATCCTGCTGGGCATCTTCAGCACACAGTGAGCTTTGCAACTCTGAAACACACATTGCTGTCGCCTCTCGCTTTCCTACCTGAACGTCCAATTGAATCCTACATCTCCTGTTCTTGCTTTGTGAGCAGTAGCAGAATATAGCACTTACGTTTGGACTCTGCAGAAACAGCAGAAGAGACAGTCCAGAAAGTTCCCACTGATCATCTTCAGCGCACAGTGAGCTTTGCTGCTCTGAAACACATATTGCTGCCACCCCTCACTTTCCTACCTGAAAGTCCAATTGAATCCTACATCTCCTGTGCTTGCTCTTTGTGAGCAGTAGCAGAATATAGCACTTACGTTTGGACTCTGCTGAAACAGCAGAAGAGATAGTCTAGAAAGTTCCCACTGATCATCTTCAGCGCACAGCGAGCTTTGCAACTCTGCAACACACATTGCTGTCACTCCTCCCTTTCCTGCCTGAAAGACCAACTGATTCCACCATCTCTGTGTCCGCTCTCTGCTGAGCAGCAACAGGGAGAGTATAGCAGGAATGCTTAGCCTGGGCTAAAACAGCAGAAGAGCCATGCAAAAAAGCTCCTGCTGATCATGATTAGCACACAGTGAGCTTTCAATCTGTGACACAACCATTGATTTCCCTCCTCACTTTATCTCCTTAAAGTGCATTTGAAACCATCGTTTCTGGTGCGCTCTCACGTTTCGAGAGGAGTTGTGACAGGGGAGGACGAGCGCCTGGACTCTAATCCCACAGCCGAAGAGCCAGCAAGGAAATTCCTGCTGGGCATCTTCATCACACTGTGAGCTTTGCAACTCTGCAACACACATTGCTGTCACTCCTCCCTTTTTGCCTGAAAGACCAGCTGAATCCACCATCTCTGTGCCCGCTCTCTGCTGAGCAGCAACAGAGAGAGTTTAGCAGGAATGTTTTGACTGGGCTAAAACAGCAGAAGACCCTTGCAAAAAAGCTCCTGCTGATCATGATTAGCAAACAGTGAGCTTTAAACTGTGACACAAACATTGCTGTCACTCCTCACTTTATCTCCTAAAAGTGCATTTGAATCCATCGTTTCTGGGGCGCTCTCTCGTTTCGAGAGGAGTTGTGACAGGGGAGGACAAGCGCTTGGACTCTAATCCCACAGCCGAAGGGCCAGCAGGGAAACTCCTGCTGGGCATCTTCAGCACACAGTGAGCTTTGCAAATCTGAAACACACATTGCTGTCTCCTCTCACTTTCCTACCTGAAAGTCCAATTGAATCCTACTTCTCCTGTGCTTTGCTCCTTGTGAGCAGTAGCAGAATATAGCACTTACGTTTGCACTCTGCTGAAACACCAGAAGAGACAGTCCAGAAAGATCCCACTGATCATCTTCAGTTCACAGCGAGCTTTGCAACTCTGCAACACACATTGCTGTCAGTCATCCCTTTCCTGCCTGAAAGACGAACTGATACCACCATCTCTGTGCCCACTCTCTGCTGAGCAGCAACAGAGAGAGTAGAGCAGGAATGTTTAGACTGGTCTAAAACAGCAGAAGAGCCTTGCAAAAAAGCTCCTGCTGATCATGATTAGCACACAGTGAGCTTTCAATCTGTGACACAACCATTGCTGTCCCTCCTCACTTTATCTCCTTAAAGATCCTTTGAAACCATCGTTTCTGCTGCGCTCTCTCGTTTCGAGAGGAGTTGTGACAGGGGAGGACGAGCGCATGGACTCTAATCCCACAGCCGAAGGGGCAGCAGGGAAACTCCTGATGGGCATCTTCAGCACACAGTGAGCTTTACAACTCTGAAACACAAATTGCTGTCACCTCTCACTTTCCTACCTGAAAGTCCAATTGAATCCTACATCTCCTGTGCTTGCTCTTTGTGAGCAGTAGCAGAATATAGCACTTACGTTTGGACTCTGCTGAAACAGCAGAAGAGACAGTCCAGTAAGTTCCCACTGATCTTCAGCGCACAGCGAGCTTTGCAACTCTGCAACACACATAGCTTTCACTCCTACCTTTCCTGCCTGAAAGACCAACTGAATCCACCATCTCTGTGTCCGCTCTCTGCTGAGCAGCAACGGGGAGAGTATAGCAGGAATGTTTAGTCTGGGCTAAAACAGCAGAAGAGCCATGCAAAAAAGCTCCTGCTGATCATGATTAGCACACAGTGAGCTTCCAATCTGTGACACAACCACTGCTGTCCCTCCTCACTTTATCTCCTTAAAGTGCATTTGAAACCATCGTTTTTGGTGCGCTCTCTCGTTTCGAGAGGAGTTGTGACAGGGGAGGACGAGCGCATGGACTCTAATCCCACAGCCGAAGGGGCAGCAGGGAAACTCCTGCTGGGCATCTTCAGCACACAGTGAGCTTTGCAACTCTGAAACACACATTGCTGTCACCTCTCACTTTCCTACCTGAAAGTCCAATTGAATCCTACATCTCCTGTGCTTGCTCTTTGGAGCAGAAGCAGAATACAGCACTTACGTTTGGACTCTGCTGAAACAGCAGAAGAGACAGTCCAGAACGTTCCCATTGATCATCTTCAGCGCACAGCGAGCTTTGCAACTCTGAAACACACATTGCTGTCACCTCTCACTTTCCTACCTGAAAGTCCAATTGAATCCTACTTCTCCTGTGCTTGCTCTTTGGAGCAGAAGCAGAATACAGCACTTACGTTTGGACTCTGCTGAAACAGCAGAAGAGACAGTCCAGAAATTTCCCATTGCTCATTTTCAGTGCACAGCGAGCTTTGCAACACTGCAACACACATTGCTGTCACACCTCCCTTTCCTGCCTGAAAGACCAACTGAAACCACCATCTCTGTGCCAGCTCTCTGCTGAGCAGCAACAGGGAGAGTATAGCAGGAATGTTTAGACTGGGCTAAAACAGCAGAAGAGCCTTGCAAAAAAGCTCCTGCTGATCATGTTTAGCGCACAGTGAGCTTTGAAGCTGTGACACAAACATTGCTGTCACTCCTCACTTTATCTCCTAAAAGTGCATTTGAGTCCAACGTTTTTGGTGCCCTCTCTCGTTTCAAGAGCAGATGTGACAGGGGATGACGAGCGCTTGGACTCTAATCCCACAGCCGAAGGGCTAGCAGGGAAACTCCTGCTGGGCATCTTCAGCACACAGTGAGCTTTGCAACTCTGAAACGCACATTGCTGTCACCTCTCACTTTCCTACCTGAAAGTCCAATTGAATCCTACTTCTCCTGCGCTTTGCTCCTTGTGAGCAGTAGCAGAATATAGCCCATACGTTTGCACTCTGCTGAAACAGCAGAAGAGACAGTCCTGAAAGTTCCCACTGATCATCTTCAGCGCACAGCGAGCTTTGCAACTCTGCAGCACACATTGCTGTCACTCCTCCCTTTCCTGCCTGAAAGACCAACTCATTCCACCATCTCTGAGCCCGCACTCTATTGAGCAGCAACAGGGAGAGTATAGCAGGAATGTTTAGACTGGGCTAAAACAGCAGAAGAGCCTTGCAAAAAAGCTCCTGCTTTTCATGTTTAGCGCACATTGATCATTAAACTGCGACACAAACATTGCTGTCATTCACTTTATCTCCTAAAAGTGCATTTGAAACCATCGTTTCTGGTGCGCTCTCTCGTTTCGAGAGGAGTTGTGACAGGGGAGGACGAGCGCTTGGACTCTAATCCCACAGCCGAAGGGCGTGCAGGGAAACTCCTGCTGGGCATCTTCAGCACACAGTGAGCTTTGCAGCTCTGAAACACACATTGCTGTCACCTCTCACTTTCCTACCTGAAAGTCCAATTGAATAATACATCTCCTGTGCTTGCTCCTTGTGAGCAGTAGCAGAATATAGCACTTACGCTTGGACTCTGCTGAAACAGCAGAAGAGACAGTCCTGAAAGTTCCCACTGATCATCTTCAGCGCACAGCGAGCTTTGCAACTCTGCAACACACATTGCTGTCACTCCTCCCTTTCCTGCCTGAAAGACCAACTGATTCCACCATCTCTGTGTCCGCTCTCTGCTGAGCATCAACAGAGAGAGTATAGCTGGAATGTTTACACTGGGCTAAAACAGCAGAAGAGCCTTGCAAAAAAGCTCCTGCTGATCATGTTTAGCACACAGTGAGTTTTGAAGCTGTGACACAAACATTGCTGTCACTCCTCACTTTATCTCCTAAAAGTGCATTTGAAACCATCGTTTCTGGTGCGCTCTCTCGTTTCGAGAGGAGTTGTAACAGGGGAGGACGAGCGCTTGGACTCTAATCCCACAGCCAAAGGGCGTGCAGGGAAAATCCTGCTGGGCATCTTCAGCACACATTGAGCTTTGCTACTCTGAAACACACATTGCTGTCACCTCTCACTTTCCTACCTGAAAGTCCAATTGAATCCTACATCTCCTGTGCTTGCTCTTTGTGAGCAGTAGCAGAATATAGCACTTACGTTTGGACTCTGCTGAAACAGCAGAAGAGACAGTCCAGTAAGTTCCCACTGATCTTCAGCGCACAGCGAGCTTTGCAACTCTGCAGCACACATTGCTGTCACTCCTCCCTTTCCTGCCTGAAAGACCAATTGATTCCACCATCTCTGCGCGCGCACTCTATTGAGCAGCAACACGGAGAGTATAGCAGGAATGTTTAGACTGGGCTAAAACAGCAGAAGAGCCTTGCAAAAAAGCTCCAGCTTTTCATGTTTAGCGCACAGTGAGCATTAAACTGAGACACAAACATTGCTGTCATTCACTTTATCTCCTAAAAGTGCATTTGAACCCATCGTTTCTGGTGCGCTCTCTCGTTTCGAGAGGAGTTGTGACAGGGGAGGACGAGCGCTTGGACTCTAATCCCACAGCCGAAGGGCGTGCAGGGAAACTCCTGCTGGGCATCTTCAGCACACAGTGAGCTTTGCAACTCTGAAACACATATAGCTGTCACCTCTCACTTTCCTACCTGAAAGTCCAATTGAATCCTTCTTCTCCTGTGCTTGCTCTTTGTGAGCAGTAGCAGAATATAGCACTTACGTTCAGATTCTGCTGAAACAGCAGAAGAGACAGTCCAGAAAGTTAACACTGATCATCTTCAGCGCACAGCGAGCTTTGCAGCTCTGCAGCACACATTGCTGTCACTCCTCCCTTTCCTGCCTGAAAGACCAATTGATTCCACCATCTCTGTGCCTGCACTCTATTGAGCAGCAACAGGGAGAGTATAGCAGGAATGTTTAGACTAGGCTAAAACAGCAGAAGAGCCTTGCAAAAAAGCTCCAGTTTTTCATGTTTAGCGCACAGTGAGCTTTACACTGCGACACAAACATTGCTGCCACTATCTTTATCTCCTAAAAGTGCTTTTCAATCTATCGTTTCTGGGGCGCTCTCTCGTTTTGAGAGGAGTTGTGACAGGGGAGGACGACCGCTTGGACTCTAATCCCACAGCCGAAGGGCGTGTAGGGAAAGTCCTGCTGGGCATCTTCATCACACAGTGAGCTTTGCAACTCTGAAACACATATAGCTGTCACCTCTGACTTTCCTAGTTGAAAGTCCAATTGAATCATACATCTCCTGTGCTTGCTCCTTGTGAGCCGTAGCAGAATATAGCACTTACGTTTGCACTCTGCTGAAACAGCAGAAGAGACAGTCCTGAAAGTTCCCACTGATCATGTTCAGCGCACAGCGAGCTTTGCAACTCTGCAGCACACATTGCTGTCACTCCTCCCTTTCCTGCCTGAAAGACCAACTGAATCCACCATCTCTGTGCCCGCTCTCTGCTGAGCAGCAACAGGGAGAGTAGAGCAGGAATGTTTAGACTGTGCAAAAACAGCAGAAGAGCCTTGCAAAAAAGCTCCTGCTGATCATGATTAACACACAGTGAGCTTTGAAGCTGTGGCACAAACATTGCTGTCACTCCTCACTTTATCTCCTAAAAGATCCTTTGAAACCATCGTTTCTGCTGCGCTCTCTCGTTTCGAGTGGAGTTGTGACAGGGGAGGACGAGCGCTTGGACTCTAATCCCACAGCCGAAGGGCGTGGAGGGAAACTCCTGCTGGCCATCTTCAGCACACAGTGAGCTTTGCAACTCTGAACACATATAGCTGTCACCTCTCCCTTTCCTACCTGAAAGTCCAATTGAATCCTACATCTCCTGTTCTTGCTTTGTGAGCAGTAGCAGAATATAGCACTTACCTTTGGACTCTGCTGAAACAGCAGAAGAGGCAGTCCTGAAAGTTCCCACTGATCATGTTCAGGGCACAGCGAGCTTTGCAACTCTGCAGCACACATTGCTGTCACTCCTCTCTTTCCTGCCTGAAAGATCAACTGAATCCACCATCTCTGTGCTCGCTCTCTGCTGAGCAGCAACAGGGAGAGTATAGCAGGAATGTTTAGACTGGGCTAAAACAGCAGAAGAGCCTTGCAAAAAAGCTCCTGCTGATCATGATTAGCACACAGTGAGCTTTGAAACTGTGACACAAGCATTGCTGTCACTCCTCACTTTATCTCCTAAAAGTGCATTTGAAACCATCGTTTCTGGTGCGCTCTCTCGTTTCGAGAGGAGTTGTGACAGGGGAGGACGAGCGCTTGGACTCTAATCCCACAGCCGAAGGGCCAGCAGGGAAACTCCTGATGGGCATCTTCAGCACACATTGAGCTTTGCTACTCTGAAACTCACATTGCTGTCACCTCTCACTTTCCTACCTGAAAGTCCAATTGAATCCTACATCGCCTGTGCTTTGCTCCTTGTAAGCAGTAGCAGAATATAGCACTTTCGTTTGGACTCTGCTGAAACAGCAGAAGAGACAGTCCAGAAATTTCCCATTGCTCATCTTCAGTGCACAGCGAGCTTTGCAACACTGCAACACACATTGCTGTCACACCTCCCTTTCCTGCCTGAAAGACCAACTGAAAACACCATCACTGTGCCAGCTCTCTGCTGAGCAGCAACAGGGAGAGTATAGCAGGAATGTTTAGACTGGGCTAAAACAGCAGAAGAGCCTTGCAAAAAAGCTCCTGCTGATCATGTTTAGCACACAGTGAGCTTTAAACTGTGACACAAACATTGCTTTCACTCACTTTATCTCCTAAAAGTGCATTTGACTCCATCTTTTCTGGTGCGCACTCTTGTTTCCAGAGGAGTTGTGACAGGGGAGGACGAGCGCGTGGACTCTAATCCCACAGCCGAAGGGCCATCAGGGAAACTCCTGCTGGGCATCTTCAGCACACAGTGAGCTTTGCAACTCTGAAACACACATTGCTGTCACCTCTCACTTTCCTACCTGAAAGTCCAATTGAATCCTACATCTCCTGTGCTTGCTCCTTGTGAGCAGTAGCGGAATATAGCACTTAAGTTTGGACTCTGCTGAAACAGCAGAAGAGACAGTCCAGAAAGTTCCCACTGATCATCTTCAGCGCACAGCGAGCTTTGCAACTCTGCAACACACATTGCTGTCACTCCTCCCTTTTTGCCTGAAGGACCAATTGATTCCAACATTTCTGTGCCCACTCTCTGCTGAGCAGCAACAGAGAGAGTAGAGCAGGAATGTTTAGACTGGGCTAAAACAGCAGAAGAGCATTGCAAAAAAAGCTCCTGCTAATCATGTTTAGCACACAGTGAGCTTTAAACTGTGACACAAACATTGCTGTCACTCCTCTCTTTATCTCCTAAAAGTGCATTTGAATCCAACGTTTCTGGTGCGCTCTCTCGTTTCGAGAGGAGTTGTGACAGGGGTGGACGAGCGCTTGGACTCTAATCCCACAGCCGAAGGGCCAGCATGGAAAATCCTGCTGGGCATCTTCAGCACACAGTGAGCTTTGCAACTCTGAAACACACATTGCTGTCACCTCTCACTTTCCTACCTGAAAGTCCAATTGAATCCCACATCTCCTGTTCTTGCTTTGTGAGCAGTAGCAGAATATAGCACTTACGTTTGGACTCTGCTGAAACAGCAGAAGAGACAGTCCAGAAAGTTCCCACTGATCATCTTCAGCACACAGTGAGCTTTGCAACTCTGCCACACACATTGCTGTCACTTCTTTTCCTGCCTGAAAGACCAATTGATTCCAACATCTCTGTGCCCACTCTCTGCTGAGCAGCAACAGAGAGAGTAGAGCAGGAATGTTTAGCCTGGGCTAAAACAGCAGAAGAGCCTTGCAAAAAATCTCCTGCTTGATCATGTTCCAGCATGATCAGCATCCATCACATCACAAGACCGGTCTGACAACCTCATCCACTCATTACATGTGTCACAAAATTGTCATTTTTGCATTAAATATTAGCTCATTTTTAACACTGCAATTGCATCAGCATTTTCACATGGGGTCAGTTGTAAAACCTGGCTCAAGGTTTTCTTCAAAATGGTTAAGTGTTATTTTGGGGGTGGGGAAAGTTTGTACACAATGAAAAAAACAGCTCTATGCAAGCTTCAAATAAGACTTTTCTTGTCCTGCAGACTAAAATTTTTGGAGTTTAAAATACTGCCATTTCTTGGAATAGCACCTGGAATAAGGTTTAACCACCTGAACAAGCTTTACTTGAAAAAAAAAGGCAGTTTATTAGTTCTGTTCTTCAGAGGAATATAAGTCCTGTATTATCAGCATCAGGGATTATTTAAAAATGGGGAAAGCAAATTAAAATCTAATTCTGTTCTTACCATTTCCTGACCTCTTGCACTTTTCCTATCCTGGAGTGCAAGATGTTGCAAAAGACTGGAGTGATGGGACATACAATGGGATGGGGTCTCCACACCAGGTGGGGAACATGCCTTCAAGTGGCTTCACTGCCTCTGACAACAGACTTGCAGCTTCCATTTCTGCTTGTTTTCACTTCCTTGTCTGCACATGCTGGGGAGGAATCTGGGAGTTCCCAGAGCCAGAGAAAAAGGGTTTTCATTTTTCCCCCCCTCACCTCAAATTAGCCTTTGCATGAATTACAACTTTTTTCATTGCATTTTATAAAATACTTTCCATAAAATAGAAGAGAAAATCCAAGCTCTTGTTATTTAAATATAGCCATTGAGCATAAGGAAAACCGAGCACTACGAAGGGACTTGGCAAATTAACTCATTCCTATAAGACCTGTCGTTATCAGACACAGCATCATTAAATATAAGAAGCCTAACACCAAACTTTAGCAGGAGAATAATTAATACCCAGCTCCTGGCACACTTTCCCTGGTGCTTCTGTTTTACCCTGTACTTTCTGATATGGCCAAATCATGCAAATTACAACCATTCATAAACTTGTTGTGGTTTAAGCCCAGGCTGTAACTCAGAACCATGCAGCCGCACGCTCACTCCCCCACTTTTTCCTCCCCTTGCTCCCAGACAGATGGGGAGGAGAATTGAAAGAATGTGATTCCCACGGGTTGAGATAAGAACAGTCCAGTAACTAAGGTATAATACAAGGTTACCTTAACGCTTGCTGTGTAATGCCAGCCCAGTTTCATTATCAATGATTCTAATGTATTGCAAGTCATTACCATGAAGTACAGTGAAACAAGAACCTTAGCCCAAGGCCCACCAGGTGATAAACACTAAAACAGCAAATACTGGCTGCAAGTAAGGTATGACATGCTGAAACTCTGATATCAAGAGCAAAAACTCTGAGAGCAAATAAATCAACATTGTGATGAGTGACACAATACTAAAAGTACTGAATGACCAGCTGAATCCACCATCTCTGTGCCCGCTCTCTGCTGAGCAGCAACAGAGAGAGTATAGCAGGAATGTTTAGACTGGGCTAAAACAGCAGAAGAGCCTTGCAAAAAAGCTCCTGCTTGATCATGTTTTGCACACAGTGAGCTTTAAACTGTGACACAAACATTGCTGTCACTCCTCACTTTATCTCCTAAAAGTGCATTTGAAACCATCGTTTCTGGTGCGCTCTCTCGTTTCGAGAGGAGTTGTGACAGGGGAGGAGCAGCGCTTGGACTCTAATCCCACAGCCGAAGGGCGAGCAGGGAAACTCCTGCTGGGCATCTTCAGCACACAGTGAGCTTTGCAACTCGGAAACACACATTGCTGCCACCTCTCACTTTCCTACCTGAAAGTCCAATTGAATCCTACATCTCCTGTGCTTTGCTCCTTGTGAGCAGTAGCTGAATATAGCACTTACGTTTCACATTGCGGGTAGTGTGTGACATGGCGTGGGAACTGCTTCAAAGAAGCAAAGGAGCCAAGGAGGATTTGCGGATAGAGATAATAAAGGAATACACTGAGGCAGATAAATTAACACACCCAAAACAAGAAAAACAAGAAACCTGTAGGAGGAAATTTAATAAAAAGGAGATTTTATGTTGACAAACTTCCTTAAAGCAAAATTAAACCAGCAATAAACTTGACCCCTTAAGAGTGGAAGTTCTTCTGTTGTTTTGGTTTTTTTATAAAATAAGAAGTTGCTAATATTTCATCTGCTGTACAAAAGCTGTGAAATAAAGAGGACTTTTCAGAATGTGCTAGCCCATCCTGAGTTTGCTGGAGACGTATTTAAGGTGTCAGAGATCAGTGGCACAGGTTTTATAGAAGAGTGACTTTGTAGATCTTCAGCAAAAGCATGCAGCCCTGATTACCAGACTTTGAAATATAACAGAGGGATTTTTGTACAGATACCTTTAAGTGGATTTTTTCCTAAGTATTTACTGAATTTGCAAGCTTTGATCTTATCTCAGAATTCCATCCCCTGCACTAGGGATTGTTGGCACAGGGTATGATGGTGATTAAAAGATCTCTCTGCATCACGTGGGGCAAAGTAAATAAGAAATGACAGTGCCTCTTGCCCGAGACTCGTTCCTAACTTGGCTAACTTGTCCTTCAGACACTGTACTGGGGCCACAGTTAAATTTCCCTGATGTTGTCATGAAGAGATCTGCCAGCATCTTGTCCCTGAAAGTCTGCTCAGTCAAGATTTACTGGATCAAAATTTTGCCTGTTGCATTATTTGATTTAAATATATGGTTTGGAGAGATGTCCTGGATCTGGGTTAGCCGGAAGAACATTCAGCATAATCCATTTACCCACCGTGAGCACCAGGAGCCATGGCAGTGGCGTTGGCCATCAAAGAGCCAAGTGGCAGCCAGTTCGGATGTAGCTGACGAAGCAGGGAGCAGGGGAAGGTTATCAGGGTGACGGACAGTGCCTCAGAGAGTGGAAACAGGCAGGATGACAAGTTATTTGAGAAAAAGTAGTCTTTCTTTGTATTTAGAGCTCTTTACAACACTTCCTTTTGGAAATGATTCCCTGCCTGCCCTTTTCAGCCAGGGCTTTAAGCACTGAAATGACAAATCTCGAGGAACCTGTCCAGCTCTCCCAGAAAATCCGTGAGTTGCAATCACTTGTCACTGTGTTCTTCAGAGTTAGACCTCATTGCCAGCAGTGGCAGAGACATGCACAGGTTACAGAAGAAGCCTTGGTGGGTCAGGATGCATTTGTCCATTGCTGCCACTGAGCAGAGCATTAGAACTTCTTTATAGGTACTCTATGCATTGTACCAGGGTCTTTGCACAATTTAAAGCAAAGTTTGAACAGATTATCATCCACGGCCCCTCCAGACCTTTGAAAACGATTTTGTGCCTGGAACGGCATCAAGTTTTGAATCTTGTCGCCTCTAGAGCAGTCAACAGTATTACCACAAAAATAAGTAATCAAAATAAAAGAACAGAGATTTGTGCACACTAAATGCCATAAACAAATTTCCAGGATGTGGCAAACACATTTCAAATTAAATACAATAAACAAATTTCTAGGCTGTGGCAATCTACATGTGCAAAACCTAGAAGCATAACTACACGTTGGGAACATGAGTGTTTTCTCCTCTTTGGACTAGATTTCTGGATCGCTTGGTCAATGTTTCCAAGAGACAGGTTTCTGTAAGGTCTTATCTGCTCTAACTTGCCCAGGAAAAGCACGGGCTCCACGACAAGACGTAAGCAGCATATTATGACCTTGCAAAGGAACTATGACCAGGATTGTTCAGTGCTTCAAATGGAATCAGCCAGTCCCAGGAAAAGTGGGTCTCTGGGACATTACAGTGATGTGCTCCATCCTTTGGATTAGTACGAAGCTCCAGCCTTCATCTATGCAGTGCTGAGTTACTGGAGATGCCAGCCTATTGCTCTGCTTGTGTGCCTTTACAATCTTGATATCAATATAATAGCACCGGTGTAAAACTGTAGGGAAGCAGCATGGGGTAAGTTTGTGATATAAAGCTACAACTCCCGGTCACTGTCTTTCCAAGGGAATTGATTCTGAGAAAACTCCAGGAACAAACTGGCAATACCGTCCAAGTTGATTTTCCCTTCCTCTGTCAGGATTTTCCCATTAAAAGCAAATAAATTTTGTCTTTCTTTGGCAAGTGGTAAGCAAAAGAAAGCGTAACTTATATCAAATACGGCAAACCATTTCTGATTCTTATGCAATTTGGTCAAAAATCTCACTAATTAGCTGGTACTGTGTGAACATTTTCTGAAATTTTGTGGATTACTCTGAGACCTTGAATCTGTCTGCAACTTTTCCGATCATTATTCTCTACTGTCCAGATAGGAGTGTTACATTCCAATTCACATTCAATAAATAATCTATATTTTAAAATTTATCAAAGATTTTTTGTTTCCTTTTGATCTTCTAATTTTGAGGGATATTGTTTTATTCTAATTGGGCAGGTGCCCCCTTTACTTTAACAGATAAAGCAGTTTTCGCCTTACCTGGAACTTCAGGTGCCCATAGTCCCAGATATAACTGATTAAAGATTTCTTCTGTTTCAGGGAGGTCATCCTGTTAGCTTTAATGCTGAATTAAAGATAAACTCAAAACTGCAATTATTTGATTGTTTTTAACTCTAAATTCCATTTTGCCTTCTTTAAATTTTGCTTCTCGACCTAATAAAGATTTTCGAGAGTATGGCGTGCCTAAAAATTTGCGCACTCGTATTTGTTTTCCCAATTTGTACTTTAAAGGTTTCAGAAAGAATGCCTCCCTTTTCTTTTCTTTTTTTTTCTCTCTTTTTCTTGGTGGCCAGTAGCTCCCACGTGTGTAATTCATTCTTTTCTTTCCGGTTTAATAGCAAATAAGTTGCTCCTGTATCCATTAAATTCAACTTTATTTCCTCTAGTCCTTTATCTTAATTTAATCAGTGGATCTCCTAGTGTAGATTCCCCAGGTCCCGTTCAGTCTAGTTCCAATTCAGTCACTGGAGCTCCCCATGTCCCTTCCTCCAGGGCAGCCTCACTTCCAAAGTTCAAACTCTCCATACCAAGAATACCAATCCAGTTCCTCAGAAGAGCACTCTCTTCCACCTCCGTCCGCCATTCCTCCTCCACCAGTTTCAATGCAAGTGCCACATCTTGCATCTGGGGAAGAACAACCCCATGTACCAGTACAGGTTGGGGGGTGACCTGCTGGAAAGTAGTGAAGGGGAAAGGGACCTGGGGGTCCTGGTGGATAGGAGGATGACCATGAGCCAGCAATGTGCTCTTGTGGCCAAGAAGGCAAATGGCATCTTAGGGTGCATTAGAAAGGGAGTGGTTAGTAGGTCAAGAGAGGTTCTCCTCCCTCTCTACTCAGCCTTGGTGAGGCCGCATCTGGAATATTGCGTCCAGTTCTGGGCCCCTCTGTTCAAGAAGGACAGGGAATTGCTTGAAGGAGTCCAGCGCAGAGCCACAAAGATGATTAAGGGAGTGGAACATCTCCCTTATGAGGAGAGGCTGAGGGAGCTGGGTCTCTTTAGCTTGCAAAAGAGGAGACTGAGGGGTGACCTCATCAATGTTTACAAATATGTAAAGGGTAGGTGTCAGGATGATGGAGCTAGGCTTTTTTCAGTGATATCCAGTGATAGGACAAGGGGCAATGGGTGTAAACTGGAACATAGGAAGTTCCACGTTAACATCAGGAAGAACTTCTTTACTGTAAGAGTGACAGAGCACTGGAACAGGTTGCCCAGGGGGGTTGTGGAGTCTCCTACACTGGAGATATTCAAGGCCCGCCTGGACAAGTTCCTGTGTGATGTACTGTAGGTTACCCTGCTCTTGCAGGGGGGTTGGACTAGATGATCTTTTTAGGTCCCTTCCAACCCTTGGGATTCTGTGATTCTGTGATTCTGTGATCCGTGGCTATAGCACGGCTGAGCTTTTTTTCTACCTGTTCCCAATTCCTATACTCACTTCATGCTTCCTCCTTCACTCCGGTTCACATTTATTCAGCAAAACCTCAGTCATAGAATCATAGAATAGTTATGGTTGGGAAGGACCTCAAGATCATCTAGTTCCAACCCCCCCGGCATGGGCAGGGTCACCTCACACTAAACCATCCCACACAAGGCCTCATCCAACCTGGCCTTGAACACTGCCAGGGATGGAGCAATTTTTTTTTTTTTTTTTTTTTTTTCACACTACTGGAATCTATACTGTGGGTTTTAAATACTAAGAGGTGGGAAGAAAAATGTAGTGGCTCAGTTCTTCCCCAAATAAGTGATGGCAAATGACTGTACAATGAGCTCTTGAGCTTGTATGTGCAGAGAGGAATTTAGCCTTGCAGAAAAGCTCCTGCTGATCATGTTTAGCTCACAGTGAGCTTTAAACTGTGACACAAACATTGCTGTCACTCCTCACTTTATCTCCTAAAAGTGCATTTGAAACCATAGTTTCTGGTGCGCTCTCTCATTTCGAGAGGAATTGTGACAGGAGAGGACGAGCTCTTGGACTCTAATCCCACAGCTGAAAGGCCAGCAGGGAAAATCCTGCTGGGCATCTTCAGCACACAGTGAGCTTTGCAACTCTGAAACACACATTGCTGTCAATTCTCACTTTCCTACCTGAAAGTCTAATTGAGTCCTACATCTCCTGTTCTTGCTTTGTGAGCAGTAGCAGAATAAAGCACTTACGTTTGGACTCTGCTGAAACAGAGGAAGAGACAGTCCAGAAAGATCCCACTGATCATCTTCAGTGCACAGCGAGCTTTACAACTCTGCAACACACATTGCGGTCAGTCCTAACTTTCCTGCCTGAAAGACGAACTGATTCCACCATCTCTGTGCCCGCTCTCTGCTGAGCAGCAACAGGGAGACTATAGCAGGAATGTTTAGACTGGGCTAAAACAGCAGAAGAGCCTTGCAAAAAAGCTCCTGCTGATCATGATTAGCACACAGTGAGCTTTGAAACTGTGACACAAACATTGCTGTCACTCCTCACTTTATCTCCTAAAAGTGCATTTGAAACCATCGTTTCTGGGGCGCTCTCTCATTTCGAGAGGAGTTGTGACAGGGGAGGACGAGCGCATGGACTCTAATCCCACAGCTGAAGGGCCAGCAGGGAAACTCCTGATGGGCATCTTCAGCACACAGTGAGCTTTGCAACTCTGAAACACACATTGCTGACAATTCTCACTTTCCTACCTGAAAGTCCAATTGAATCCTACATCTCCTGTTCTTGCTTTGTGAGCAGTTGCAGAATATAGCAGTTACGTTTGGACTCTGCTGAAACAGCAGAAGAGACAGTCCAGAAAGTTCCCACTGATCATCTTCAGCGCACAGTGAGCTTTGCAAATCTGAAACACATATTGCTGCCACCTCTCACTTTCCTACCTGAAAGTCCAATTGAATCCTACTTCTCCTGTGCTTGCTCTTTCTGAGCAGTAGCAGAATATAGCACTTACGTTTGGACTCTGCTGAAACAGCAGAAGAGATAGTCTAGAAAGTTCCCACTGACCATCTTCAGCGCGCAGCGAGCTTTCCAACTCTGCAACACACATTGCTGTCACTCCTCCCTTTCCTGCCTGAAAGACCAACTGATTCCACCATCTCTGTGTCCGCTCTCTGCTGAGCAGCAACGGGGAGAGTATAGCAGGAATGTTTAGTCTGGGCTGAAACAGCAGAAGAGCCATGCAAAAAAGCTCCTGCTGATCATGATTAGCACACCGTGAGCTTTGAATCTGTGACACAACCATTGCTGTCACTCCTCACTTTATCTCCTAAAAGTGCATTTGAAACCATCGTTTCTGGTGCGCTCTCTCGTTTCGAGAGGAGTTGTGACAGGGGAGGACGAGCGCTTGGACTGTAATCCCACAGCCTAAGGGCCAGCAGGGAAACTCCTGATGGGCATCTTCAGCACACATTGAGCTTTGCTACTCTGAAACTCACATTGCTGTCACCTCTCACTTTCCTACCTGAAAGTCCAATTGAATCCTACATCTCCTGTGCTTGCTCCTTGTGAGCAGTAGCAGAATATAGCCCATACGTTTGCACTCTGCTGAAACAGCAGAAGAGACAGTCCTGAAAGCTCCCACTGATCATCAGCGCACAGCGAGCTTTGCAACTCTGCAACACACATTGCTGTCACTCCTCCCTTTCCTGCCTGAAAGACGAACTGATTCCACCATCTCTGCACCCGCTCTCTGCTTAGCAGCACCAGAGAGAGTATAGCAGGAATGTTTAGACAGGGCTATAACAGCAGAAGAGCCTTGCAAAAAAGCTCCTGCTGATCATGTTTAGCACACAGTGAGTTTTGAAGCTGTGACACAAACATAGCTGTCACTCCTCACTTTATCTCCTAAAAGTGCATTTGAGTCCAACGTTTCTGGTGCGCTCTGTCGTTTCGAGAGGAGTTGCGACAGGGGAGGACGAGCGCTTGGACTCTAATCCCACAGCCGAAGGGTCAGCAGGGAAACTCCTGCTGGCCATCTTCAGCACACAGTGATCTTTGCAACCCCGAAAACATATACCTGTCACCTCTCCCTTTCCTACCTGAAAGTCCAATTGAATCCTACATCTCCTGTGCTGCAAGTTGTGAGCAGTACCAGAATATAGCCCATACGTTTGCACTCTGCTGAAACAGCAGAAGAGAAAGTTTAGAAAGTTCCCACTGATCATCTTCAGCGCACAGCGAGATTTGCAGCTCTGCAACACACATTGCTGTCACTCCTCCTTTTCCTGCCTGAAAGACAAAAAGATTCCACCATCTCTGTGCCTGCTCTCTGCTGAGCAGCAACAGGGAGAGAAGAGCAATAATGTTTAGACTGGGCTAAAACAGCAGAAGAGCCTTGCAAAAAAGCTCCTGCTGATCATGTTTAGCACACACTGAGCTTTAAACTGTGACACAAACATTGCTTTCACTCACTTTATCTCCTAAAAGTGCATTTGACTCCATCGTTTCTGGTGCGCACTCTAGTTTCCAGAGGAGTTGTGACAGGGGAGGACGAGCGCGGGGACTCTAATCCCACAGCCGAAGGGCCATCAGGGAAACTACTGATGGGCATCTTCAGCACACATTGAGCTTTGCAACTCGGAAACACACATTGCTGTCACCTTCACTTTCCTACCTGAAAGTCCAATTGAATCCTACATCTCATGTGCTTTGCTCCTTGTAAGCAGTAGCTGAATATAGCACTTACGTTTGGACACTGCTGAAACAGCAGAAGAGACAGTCCAGAAATTTCCCATTGCTCATCTTCAGTGCACAGCGAGCTTTGCAACTCTGCAACACACATTGCTGTCACTCCTCCCTTTCCTGCCTGAAAGACCAACTGAAACCACCATCTCTGTGCCAGCTCTCTGCTGAGCAGCAACAGGGCGAGTATAGCAGGAATGTTTAGACTGTGCTAAAACAGCAGAAGAGCCTTGCAAAAAAGCTCCTGCTGATCATGTTTAGCACACAGTGAGCTTTAAACTGTGACACAAACATTGCTGTCACTCACTTTATCTCCTAAAAGTGCATTTGACTCCATAGTTTCTGGTGCGCACTCTTGTTTCCAGAGGAGTTGTGACAGGGGAGGACGAGCGCGTGGACTCTAATCCCACAGCCGAAGAGCCAGCAAGGAAACTCCTGCTGAGCATCTTCAGCACTCAGTGAGCTTTGCAACTCTGAAACACACATGGCTGTCACCTCTCACTTTCCTACCTGAAAGTCCAATTGAATCCTACATCTCCTGTGCTTGCTCCTTGTGGGCAGTAGCAGAATATAGCACTTACGTTTGGAATCTGCTAAAACAGCAGAAGAGACAGTCCTGAAAGTTCCCACTGATCATCTTCAGCACACAGCGAGCTTTGCAACTCTGCAGCACACATTGCTGTCACTCCTCCCTTTCCTGCCTGAAAGACCAACTGATTCCACCATCTCTGAGCTCGCACTCTATTGAGCAGCAACAGGGAGAGTATAGCAGGAATGTTTAGACTGGGCTAAAACAGCAGAAGAGCCTTGCAAAAAAGCTCCTGCTTTTCATGTTTAGCGCACAGTGAGCATTAAAAAGCGAAACAAACATTGCTGTCATTCACTTTATCTCCTAAAAGTGCATTTGAAACCATCGTTTCTGGTGCGCTCTCTCGTTTCGAGAGGAGTTGTGACAGGGGAGGACGAGCGCTTGGACTCTAATCCCACAGCCGAAGGGCCAGCAGGGAAACTCCTGATGGGCATCTTCAGCACACAGTGAGCTTTGCTACTCTGAAACACACATTGCTGTCACCTCTCACTTTCCTACCTGAAAGTCCAATTGAATCCCACAACTCCTGTTCTTGCTTTGTGAGCAGTAGCAGAACATAGCACTTATGTTTGGACTCTGCTGAAACAGCAGAAGAGACAGTCCAGAAAGATCCCACTGATCATCTTCAGCTCACAGCGAGCTTTGCAACTCTGCAACACACATTGCTGTCAGTCCTCCCTTTCCTGCCTGAAAGACGAACTGATTCCACCATCTCTGTGTCCGCTCTCTGCTGAGCAGCAACAGAGAGAGTAGAGCAGGAATGTTTAGACTGGGCTAAAACCGCAGAAGAGCCTAGCAAAAGAGCTCCTGCTGGTCATGTTTAGCACACAGTGAGCTTTGAAGCTGTGACAAAAACACTGCTGTCTCTCCTCACTTTATCTCCTAAAAGTGCATTTGAGTCCAATGTGTTTGGTGCCCTCTCTCGTTTCAAGACCAGATGTGACAGGGAAGGACGAGGGCTTGGACTCTAATCCGACAGCCGAAGGGCCAGCAGGGGAATTCCTGCTGGGCATCCTCAGCACACATTGAGCTTTGCTACTCTGAAACACACATTGCTGTCACCTCTAACTTTCCTACCTGAATGTCCAATTGAATCCTACATCACCTGTGCTTGCTCTTTGAGAGCAGTAGCAGAATATAGCACTTACGTTTGGACTCTGCAGAAACAGCAGAAGAGACAGTCCTGAAAGTTCCCACTGATCATCTTCAGCGCACAGCGAGCTTTGCAACTCTGAAACACACATTGCTGTCACCTCTCACTTTCCTACCTGAATGTCCAATTGAATCCTACATCACCTGTGCTTGCTCTTAGTGAGCAGTAGCAGAATATAGCACTTACGTTTGGACTCTGCTATAACAGCAGAAGAGACAGACCAGAAATTTCCCACTGATCATCTTCAGCGCACAGCGAGCTTTGCAAATCTGCAACACGCATTGCTTTCATTCCTACCTTTTCTGCCTGAAAGACCAACTGATTCCACATTCTCTGTGCCCGCTCTCTGCTGAGCAGCAACAGAGAGAGTATAGCAGGAATGTTTAGACTGGGCTAAAACAGCAGAAGAGCCTTGCAAAAAAGCTCCTGCTTTTCATGTTTAGCGCACAGTGAGCATTAAACTGCGACACAAACATTGCTGTCATTCACTTTATCTCCTAAAAGTGCATTTGACTCCATAGTTTCTGGTGCGCTCTCTCGTTTCGAGAGGAGTTCTGACAGGGGAGGACGAGTGCTTGGACTCTAATCCCACAGCCGAAGGGCGTGCAGGGAAACTCCTGCTGGGCATCTTCAGCACACAGTGAGCTTTGCAGCTCTGAAACACATATAGCTGTCACCTCTCAATATCCTACCTGAAAGTCCAATTGAATACTACATCTTTTGTGCTTGCTCCTTGTGAGCAGTAGCAGAATATAGCACTTACGCTTGGACTCTGCTGAAACAGCAGAAGAGACAGTCCAGAAAGATCCCACTGATCATCTTCAGCGCACAGCGAGCTTTGCAACTCTGCAACACACATTGCTGTCACTCCTCCCTTTTTGCCTGAAAGACCAGCTGAATCCACCATCTCTGTGCCCGCTCTCTGCTGAGCAGCAACAGAGAGAGTTTAGCAGGAATGTTTAGACTGGGCTAAAACAGCAGAAGAGCCTTGCAAAAAAGCTCCTGCTGATCATGTTTAGCACACAGTGAGCTTTGAAGCTGTGACACAAACACTGCTGTCACTCCTCACTTTATCTCCTAAAAGTGCATTTGAGTCCAAAGTTTTTGGTGCCCTCTCTCGTTTCAAGAGCAGATGTGACAGGGGAGGACGAGCGCTTGGACTCTAATCCCTCAGCCGAAGGGACAGCAGGGAAACTCCTGCTGGGCATCTTCAGCACACAGTGAGCTTGGCAACTGTGAAACACACATTGCTGTCACCTCTCACTTTCCTACCTGAAAGTCCAATTGAATCCCTCTTCTCCTGTGCTTTGCTCCTTGTGAGCAGTAGCAGAATATAGCCCATAAGTTTGCACTCTGCTGAAACAGCAGAAGAGACAGTCCAGAAAGATCCCACTGATCATCTTCAGCGCACGGTGAGCTTTACAACTCTGCAACACACATTGCTGTCAGTCCTCCCTTTCCTGCCTGAAAGACGAACTGATTCCACCATCTCTGTGCCCGCTCTCTGCTGAGCAGCAACAGGGAGACTATAGCAGGAATGTTTAGACTGGGCAAAAACAGCAGAAGAGCCTTGCAAAAAAGCTCCTGCTGATCATTTTTAGCACACAGTGAGCTCTGATTCTGTGACACAACCATTGCTGTCCCTCCTCACTTTATCTCCTTAAAGTGCATTTGAATCCATCGTTTGTGGTGCGCTCTCTCATTTCGAGAGTAGTTGTGACAGGGGAGGAAGAGCGCCTGGACTCTAATCCCACAGCCGAAGAGCCAGCAAGGAAAGTCCTGCTGGGCATCTTCAGCACACAGTGAGCTTTGCAACTGTGAAACACACATTGCTGTCACCTCTCACTTTCCTACCTGAAAGTCCAATTGAATCCTACATCTCCTGTGCTTTGCTCCTTGTAAGCAGTAGCAGAATATAGCACTTACGTTTGGAATCTGCTGAAACAGCAGAAGAGACAGTCCAGAAATTTCCCATTGCTCATCTTCAGTGCACAGCGAGCTTTGCAACACTGCAACACACATTGCTGTCACACCTCCCTTTCCTGCCTGAAAGACCAACTGAAACCACCATCTCAGTGCCAGCTCTCTGCTGAGCAGCAACAGGGAGAGTATAGCAGGAATGTTTAGACTGTGCTAAAACAGCAGAAGAGCCTTGCAAAAAAGCTCCTGCTGATCATGTTTAGCACACAGTGAGCTTTAAACTGTGACACAAACATTGCTGTCAGTCACTTTATCTCCTAAAAGTGCATTTGACTCCATCGTTTCTGGTGCGCACTCTTGTTTCTAGAGGAGTTGTGACAGGGGAGGACGAGCGCGTGGACTCTAATCCCACAGCCGAAGGGCCAACAGGGAAACTCCTGCGGGGCATCTTCAGCACACAGTGAGCTTCGCTACTCTGAAACACACATTGCTGTCGCCTCTCACTTTCCTACCTGAAAGTCCAATTGAATCCTACATCTCCTGTGCTTTGCTCCTTGTAAGCAGTAGCAGAATATAGCACTTACGTTTGGAATCTGCTAAAACAGCAGAAGAGACAGTCCTGAAAGTTCCCACTGATCATTTTCAGCACACAGCGAGCTTTGCAACTCTGCAACACACATTGCTGTCACTCCTCCCTTTCCTCCCTGAATGACCAACTGAATCCACCATCTCTGTGCCCGCTCTCTGCTGAGCAGCAACAGGGAGAGTATAGCAGGAATGTTTAGACTGCGCAAAAACAGCAGAAGAGCCTTGCAAAAAAGCTCCTGCTGATCATGATTAGCACACAGTGAGCTTTGAAGCTGTGACACAAACATTGCTGTCACTCCTCACTTTATCTCCTAAAAGTGCATTTGAAACCATCGTTTCTGCTGCGCTCTCTCGTTTCGAGAGGAGTTGTGACAGGGGAGGACGAGCGCTTGGACTCTAATCCCACAGCTGAAGGGCGTGGAGGGAAACTCCTGCAGGCCATCTTCAGCACACAGTGATCTTTGCAACCCTGAACACATATAGCTGTCACCTCTCCCTTTCCTACCTGAAAGTCCAATTGAATCCTACATCTCCTGTGCTGCAATTTGTGAGCAGTAGCAGAATATAGCCCATACGTTTGCACTCTGCTGAAACAGCAGAAGAGACAGTCCTGAAAGCTCCCACTGATCATGTTCAGCGCACAGCGAGCTTTGCAACTCTGCAGCACACATTGCTGTCACTCCTCCCTTTCCTGCCTGAAAGACCAACTGAATCCACCATCTCTGTGCCCGCTCACTGCTGAGCAGCAACAGGGCGAGTATAGCAGGAATGTTTAGAATGGGCTAAAACTGCAGAAGAGCCTTGCAAAAAAGCTCCTGCTGATCATGTTTAGCACACAGTGAGCTTTGAAGCTGTGAAACAAGCATTGCTGTCACTCCTCACTTTATCTCCTAAAAGTGCATTTGACTCCATCGTTTCTGGTGCGCACTCTTGTTTCCAGAGGAGTTGTGACAGGGGAGGACGAGCGCGTGGACTCTAATCCCACAGCCGAAGGGCCAGCAGGGAAACTCCTGCGGGGCATCTTCAGCACACAGTGAGCTTCGCTACTCTGAAACACACATTGCTGTCGCCTCTCACTTTCCTACCTGAAAGTCCAATTGAATCCTACTTCTCCTGTGCTTTGCTCCTTATGAGCAGTAGCAGAATATAGCCCATACTTTTGCACTCTGCTGAAACAGCAGAAGAGACAGTCCTGAAAGTTCCCACTGATCATCTTCAGCGCACAGCGAGCTTTGCAACTGTGCAACACACATTGCTGTCAGTCCTCCCTTTCCTGCCTGAAAGACGAACTGATTCCACATTCACTGTGCCCGCTCTCTGCTGAGCAGCAACAGAGAGAGTATAGCAGGAATGTTTAGACTGGGCTAAAACAGCAGAAGAGCCTTGCAAAAAAGCTCCTGCTGATCATGTTTAGCACACAGTGACCTTTAAACTGTGACACAAACATTGCTGTCACTCCTCACTTTATCTCCTAGAAGTGCATTTGAAACCATCGTTTCTGGTGCGCTCTCTCATTTCGAGAGGAGTTGTGAAAGGGGAGGACGAGCGCTTGGACTCTAATCCCACAGCCGAAGGGCCAGCAGGGAAACTCCTGCAGGGCATCTTCAGCACACAGTGAGCTTTGCAACACTGAAACACACATTGCTGTCACCTCTCACTTTCCTACCTGAAAGTCCAATTGAATCCTACATCTCCTGTGCTTGCTCTTTGGAGCAGAAGCAGAATACAGCACTTACGTTTGGACTCTGCTGAAACAGCAGAAGAGACAGTCCAGAAAGTTCCCATTGATCATCTTCATCGCTCAGCGAGCTTTGCAACTCTGAAACACACATTGCTGTCACCTCTCACTTTCCTACCTGAAAGTCAAGTTGAATCCTACTTCTCCTGTGCTTTGCTCCTTGTGAGCAGTAGCAGAATATAGCACTTACGTTTGCACTCTGCTGAAACAGCAGAAGAGACAGTCCTGAAAGTTCCCACTGATCATCTTCAGCGCACAGCGAGCTTTGCAACTCTGCAGCACACATTGCTGTCACTCCTCCCTTTCCTGCCTGAAAGACGAACTGATTCCACCATCTCTGTGCCCGCTCTCTGCTGAGCAGCAACAGAGAGAGTATAGCAGGAATGTTTAGACAGGGCTAAAACAGCAGAAGAGCCTTGCAGAAAAGCTCCTGCTGATCATGTTTAGCTCACAGTGAGCTTTAAACTGTGATATAAACATTGCTGTCACTCCTCACTTTATCTCCTAAAAGTGCATTTGAAACCATCGTTTCTGGTGCGCTCTCTCATTTCGAGAGGAATTGTGACAGGGGAGGACGAGCGCTTGCACTCTAATCCTACAGCCGAAGGGCCAGCAGGGAAACTCCTGATGGGCATCTTCAGCACACAGTGAGCTTTGCAACTCTGAAATATATATTGATGTCACCTCTCACTTTCCTACCGGAAAGTCCAATTGAATCCTACATCTCCTGTTCTTGCTTTGTGAGCAGTAGCAGAATATAGCACTTACGTTTGGACTCTGCTGAATCAGCAGAAGAGACAGTCCAGAAAGATCCCACTGATCATCTTCAGCGCACAGCGAGCTTTGCAACTCTGCAACACACATTGCTGGCAGTCCTCCCTTTCCTGCCGAAAGAGGAACTGATTCCACAATCTCTGTGCCTGCTCTCTGCTGAGCAGCAACAGAGATAGTAGAGCAGGAATGTTTAGACTGGTCTAAAACAGCAGAAGAGCCTTGCAAAAAAGCTCCTGCTGATCATGTTTAGCACACAGTGAGCTTTGAAGCTGTGACACAAACACTGCTGTCACTCCTCACTTTATCTCCTAAAAGTGCGTTTGAGTCCAAAGTTTTTGGTGCCCTCTCTCGTTTCAAGAGCAGATGTGACAGGGGAGGATGAGCGCTTGGACTCTAATCCCACAGCCGAAGGGGCAGCAGGGAAAATCCTGCTGGGCATCTTCAGCACACTGTGAGCTTTTCAACTCTGAAACACACATTGCTGTCACCTCTCACTTTCCCCCCTGAAAGTCCAATTGAATCCCTCTTCTCCTGTGCTTTGCTCCTTGTGAGCAGTAGCAGAATATAGTCCATAAGTTTGCACTCTGCTGAAACAGATTAGCCCAGTCTAAACATTCCTGCTATACTCTCCCTGTTGCTGCTCAATAGAGTGCGGGCTCAGAGATGGTGGAATCAGTTGGTGTTTCAGGCAGGAAAGGGAGGAGTGACAGCAATGTGTGCTGCAGAGTTGCAAACTCGCTGTGCGCTGAAGATGATCAGTGGGAACTTTCAGGACTGTCTCTTCTGCTGTTTCAGCAGAGTGCAAACGTATGGGCTATATTCTGCTACTGCTCATAAGGACCAAAGCACAGGAGAAGTAGGATTCAATTGGACTTTCAGGTAGGAAAGTGAGAGGTGACAGCAATATGTGTTTCAGAGTTGCAAAGCTCACAGTGTGCTGAAGATGCCCAGCAGGAGTTTCCCTGCTGGCCCTTCGGCTGTGGGATTAGAGTCCAAGCGCTCGTCCTCCCCTGTCACATCTGCTCTTGAAACGAGAGAGGGTACCAAAAACGTTGGACTCAAATGCACTTTTAGGAGATAAAGTGAGGAGTGACTGCAATGTTTGTGTCACAGCTTTAAAGCTCACTGTGAGCTAAACATGATCAGCAGGAGCTTTTCTGCAAGGCTCTCCTGCTGTTTTAGACCAGTCTAAACATTCCTGCTATACTCTCTCTGTTGCTCCTTAGCAGAGAGCGGGCACAGAGATGGTGGATGCAGTTCGTCTTTCAGGCAGGAAAGGGAGGAGTGACAGCAATGTGTGCTGCAGAGTTGCAAAGCTCGCTGTGCGCTGAAGATGATCAGTGGGAACTTCCTGGACTGTCTCTTCTGCTGTTTCAGCAGAGTGCAAACGTATGGGCTATATTCTGCTACTGCTCACAAGGAGCAAAGCACAGGAGAAGTAGGATTCAATTGGACTTTCAGGTAGGAATGTGAGAGGTGACAGCAATGTGTGTTTCAGATTTGCAAAGCTCACTGTGTGCTGAAGATGCCCATCAGGAGTTTCCCTGCTGGCCCTTCGGCTGTGGGATTAGAGTCCAAGCGCTCGTCCTCCCCTGTCACATCTGCACTTGAAACGAGAGAGGGCACCAAAAACGTTGGACTCAAATGCACTTTTAGGAGATAAAGTGAGGAGTGACAGCAATGTTTGTGTCACAGTTTAAAGCTCACTGTTTGCTAATCATGATCAGCAGGAGCTTTTTTGCAAGGTTCTTCTACTGTTTTAGCCCAGTCTAAACATTCCTGCTAAACTCTCTCTGTTGCTGCTCAGCAGAGGGCAGGCACAGAGATGGTGGATTCAGCTGGTCTTTCAGGCAAAAAGGGAGGAGTGACAGCAATGTGTGTTGCAGAGTTGCAAAGCTCACTGTGTGCTGAAGATGCCCAGCAGGAGTTTCCTTGCTGGCTCTTCTGCTGTGGGATTAGAGTCCAGGCGCTCGTCCTCCCCTGTCACAACTCCTCTCGAAACGAGAGAGCGCACCAAAATCGATGGTTTCAAATGCACTTTAAGGAGATAAAGTGAGGAGGGACAGCAATGGTTGTGTCACAGATTCAAAGCTCACTGTGTGCTAATCATGATCAGCAGGAGCTTTTTTGCATGGCTCTTCTGCTGTTTCAGCCCAGACTAAACATTCCTGCTATACTCTCCCCGTTGCTGCTCAGCAGAGAGCGGACACAGAGATGGTGGAATCAGTTGGTCTTTCAGGCAGGAAAGGGAGGAGTGACAGCAATGTGTGTTGCAGAGTTGGAAAGCTCGCTGCGCGCTGAAGATGGTCAGTGGGAACTTTCTAGACTATCTCTTCTGCTGTTTCAGCAGAGTCCAAACGTAAGTGCTATATTCTGCTACTGCTCAGAAAGAGCAAGCACAGGAGATGTAGGATTCAATTGGACTTTCAGGTAGGAAAGTGAGAGGTGGCAGCAATATGTGTTTCAGATTTGCAAAGCTCACTGTGCGCTGAAGATGATCAGTGGGAACTTTCTGGACTGTCTCTTCTGCTCTTTCAGCAGAGTCCAAACGTAACTGCTATATTCTGCAACTGCTCACAAAGCAAGAACAGGAGATGTAGGATTCAATTGGACTTTCAGGTAGGAAAGTGAGAATTGTCAGCAATGTGTGTTTCAGAGTTGCAAAGCTCACTGTGTGCTGAAGATGCCCATCAGGAGTTTCCCTGCTGGCCCTTCAGCTGTGGGATTAGAGTCCATGCGCTCGTCCTCCCCTGTCACAACTCCTCTCGAAATGAGAGAGCGCCCCAGAAACGATGGTTTCAAATGCACTTTTAGGAGATAAAGTGAGGAGTGACAGCAATGTTTGTGTCACAGTTTCAAAGCTCACTGTGTGCTAATCATGATCAGCAGGAGCTTTTTTGCAAGGCTCTTCTGCTGTTTTAGCCCAGTCTAAACATTCCTGCTATAGTCTCCCTGTTGCTGCTCAGCAGAGAGCGGGCACAGAGATGGTGGAATCAGTTCGTCTTTCAGGCAGGAAAGTTAGGACTGACCGCAATGTGTGTTGCAGAGTTGTAAAGCTCGCTGTGCACTGAAGATGATCAGTGGGATCTTTCTGGACTGTCTCTTCCTCTGTTTCAGCAGAGTCCAAACGTAAGTGCTATATTCTGCTACTGCTCACAAAGCAAGAACAGGAGATGTAGGACTCAATTAGACTTTCAGGTAGGAAAGTGAGAGGTGACAGCAATGTGTGTTTCAGAGTTGCAAAGCTCACTGTGTGCTGAAGATGCCCAGCAGGATTTTCCCTGCTGGCCTTTCAGCTGTGGGATTAGAGTCCAAGAGCTCGTCCTCTCCTGTCACAATTCCTCTCGAAATGAGAGAGCGCACCAGAAACTATGGTTTCAAATGCACTTTTAGGAGATAAAGTGAGGAGTGACAGCAATGTTTGTGTCACAGTTTAAAGCTCACTGTGAGCTAAACATGATCAGCAGGAGCTTTTCTGCAAGGCTAAATTCCTCTCTGCACATACAAGCTCAAGAGCTCATTGTACAGTCATTTGCCATCACTTATTTAGGGAAGAACAGAGCCACTACATTTTTCTTCCCACCTCTTAGTATTTAAAACCCACAGTATAGATTCCAGTAGTGTGAAAAAAAAAAAAAAAAAAAAAAATTGCTCCATCCCTGGCAGTGTTCAAGGCCAGGTTGGATGAGGCCTTGTGTGGGATGGTTTAGTGTGAGGTGACCCTGCCCATGCCGGGGGGGTTGGAACTAGATGATCTTGAGGTCCTTCCCAACCATAACTATTCTATGATTCTATGACTGAGGTTTTGCTGAATAAATGTGAACCGGAATGAAGGAGGAATCATGAAGTGAGTATAGGAATTGGGAACAGGTAGAAAAAAAGCTCAGCCGTGCTATAGCCACGGATCACAGAATCACAGAATCACAGAATCCCAAGGGTTGGAAGGGACCTAAAAAGATCATCTAGTCCAACCTCCCTGCAAGAGCAGGGTAACCTACAGTACATCACACAGGAACTTGTCCAGGCGGGCCTTGAATATCTCCAGTGTAGGAGACTCCACAACCCCCCTGGGCAACCTGTTCCAGTGCTCTGTCACTCTTACAGTAAAGAAGTTCTTCCTGATGTTAACGTGGAACTTCCTATGTTCCAGTTTACACCCATTGCCCCTTGTCCTATCACTGGATATCACTGAAAAAAGCCTAGCTCCATCATCCTGACACCTACCCTTTACATATTTGTAAACATTGATGAGGTCACCCCTCAGTCTCCTCTTTTGCAAGCTAAAGAGACCCAGCTCCCTCAGCCTCTCCTCATAAGGGAGATGTTCCACTCCCTTAATCATCTTTGTGGCTCTGCGCTGGACTCCTTCAAGCAATTCCCTGTCCTTCTTGAACAGAGGGGCCCAGAACTGGACGCAATATTCCAGATGCGGCCTCACCAAGGCTGAGTAGAGGGGGAGGAGAACCTCTCTTGACCTACTAACCACTCCCTTTCTAATGCACCCTAAGATGCCATTTGCCTTCTTGGCCACAAGAGCACATTGCTGGCTCATGGTCATCCTCCTATCCACCAGGACCCCCAGGTCCCTTTCCCCTTCACTACTTTCCAGCAGGTCACCCCCCAACCTGTACTGGTACATGGGGTTGTTCTTCCCCAGATGCAAGATGTGGCACTTGCATTGAAACTGGTGGAGGAGGAATGGCGGACGGAGGTGGAAGAGAGTGCTCTTCTGAGGAACTGGATTGGTATTCTTGGTATGGAGAGTTTGAACTTTGGAAGTGAGGCTGCCCTGGAGGAAGGGACATGGGGAGCTCCAGTGACTGAATTGGAACTAGACTGAACGGGACCTGGGGAATCTACACTAGGAGATCCACTGATTAAATTAAGATAAAGGACTAGAGGAAATAAAGTTGAATTTAATGGATACAGGAGCAACTTATTTGCTATTAAACCGGAAAGAAAAGAATGAATTACACACGTGGGAGCTACTGGCCACCAAGAAAAAGAGAGAAAAAAAAAGAAAAGAAAAGGGAGGCATTCTTTCTGAAACCTTTAAAGTACAAATTGGGAAAACAAATACGAGTGCGCAAATTTTTAGGCACGCCATACTCTCGAAAATCTTTATTAGGTCGAGAAGCAAAATTTAAAGAAGGCAAAATGGAATTTAGAGTTAAAAACAATCAAATAATTGCAGTTTTGAGTTTATCTTTAATTCAGCATTAAAGCTAACAGGATGACCTCCCTGAAACAGAAGAAATCTTTAATCAGTTATATCTGGGACTATGGGCACCTGAAGTTCCAGGTAAGGCGAAAACTGCTTTATCTGTTAAAGTAAAGGGGGCACCTGCCCAATTAGAATAAAACAATATCCCTCAAAATTAGAAGATCAAAAGGAAACAAAAAATCTTTGATAAATTTTAAAATATAGATTATTTATTGAATGTGAATTGGAATGTAACACTCCTATCTGGACAGTAGAGAATAATGATCGGAAAAGTTGCAGACAGATTCAAGGTCTCAGAGTAATCCACAAAATTTCAGAAAATGTTCACACAGTACCAGCTAATTAGTGAGATTTTTGACCAAATTGCATAAGAATCAGAAATGGTTTGCCGTATTTGATATAAGTTACGCTTTCTTTTGCTTACCACTTGCCAAAGAAAGACAAAATTTATTTGCTTTTAATGGGAAAATCCTGACAGAGGAAGGGAAAATCAACTTGGACGGTATTGCCAGTTTGTTCCTGGAGTTTTCTCAGAATCAATTCCCTTGGAAAGACAGTGACCGGGAGTTGTAGCTTTATATCACAAACTTACCCCATGCTGCTTCCCTACAGTTTTACACCGGTGCTATTATATTGATATCAAGATTGTAAAGGCACACAAGCAGAGCAATAGGCTGGCATCTCCAGTAACTCAGCACTGCATAGATGAAGGCTGGAGCTTCGTACTAATCCAAAGGATGGAGCACATCACTGTAATGTCCCAGAGACCCACTTTTCCTGGGACTGGCTGATTCCATTTGAAGCACTGAACAATCCTGGTCATAGTTCCTTTGCAAGGTCATAATATGCTGCTTACGTCTTGTCGTGGAGCCCGTGCTTTTCCTGGGCAAGTTAGAGCAGATAAGACCTTACAGAAACCTGTCTCTTGGAAACATTGACCAAGCGATCCAGAAATCTAGTCCAAAGAGGAGAAAACACTCATGTTCCCAACGTGTAGTTATGCTTCTAGGTTTTGCACATGTAGATTGCCACAGCCTAGAAATTTGTTTATTGTATTTAATTTGAAATGTGTTTGCCACATCCTGGAAATTTGTTTATGGCATTTAGTGTGCACAAATCTCTGTTCTTTTATTTTGATTACTTATTTTTGTGGTAATACTGTTGACTGCTCTAGAGGCGACAAGATTCAAAACTTGATGCCGTTCCAGGCACAAAATCGTTTTCAAAGGTCTGGAGGGGCCGTGGATGATAATCTGTTCAAACTTTGCTTTAAATTGTGCAAAGACCCTGGTACAATGCATAGAGTACCTATAAAGAAGTTCTAATGCTCTGCTCAGTGGCAGCAATGGACAAATGCATCCTGACCCACCAAGGCTTCTTCTGTAACCTGTGCATGTCTCTGCCACTGCTGGCAATGAGGTCTAACTCTGAAGAACACAGTGACAAGTGATTGCAACTCACGGATTTTCTGGGAGAGCTGGACAGGTTCCTCGAGATTTGTCATTTCAGTGCTTAAAGCCCTGGCTGAAAAGGGCAGGCAGGGAATCATTTCCAAAAGGAAGTGTTGTAAAGAGCTCTAAATACAAAGAAAGACTACTTTTTCTCAAATAACTTGTCATCCTGCCTGTTTCCACTCTCTGAGGCACTGTCCGTCACCCTGATAACCTTCCCCTGCTCCCTGCTTCGTCAGCTACATCCGAACTGGCTGCCACTTGGCTCTTTGATGGCCAACGCCACTGCCATGGCTCCTGGTGCTCACGGTGGGTAAATGGATTATGCTGAATGTTCTTCCGGCTAACCCAGATCCAGGACATCTCTCCAAACCATATATTTAAATCAAATAATGCAACAGGCAAAATTTTGATCCAGTAAATCTTGACTGAGCAGACTTTCAGGGACAAGATGCTGGCAGATCTCTTCATGACAACATCAGGGAAATTTAACTGTGGCCCCAGTACAGTGTCTGAAGGACAAGTTAGCCAAGTTAGGAACGAGTCTCGGGCAAGAGGCACTGTCATTTCTTATTTACTTTGCCCCACGTGATGCAGAGAGATCTTTTAATCACCATCATACCCTGTGCCAACAATCCCTAGTGCAGGGGATGGAATTCTGAGATAAGATCAAAGCTTGCAAATTCAGTAAATACTTAGGAAAAAATCCACTTAAAGGTATCTGTACAAAAATCCCTCTGTTATATTTCAAAGTCTGGTAATCAGGGCTGCATGCTTTTGCTGAAGATCTACAAAGTCACTCTTCTATAAAACCTGTGCCACTGATCTCTGACACCTTAAATACGTCTCCAGCAAACTCAGGATGGGCTAGCACATTCTGAAAAGTCCTCTTTATTTCACAGCTTTTGTACAGCAGATGAAATATTAGCAACTTCTTATTTTATAAAAAAACCAAAACAACAGAAGAACTTCCACTCTTAAGGGGTCAAGTTTATTGCTGGTTTAATTTTGCTTTAAGGAAGTTTGTCAACATAAAATCTCCTTTTTATTAAATTTCCTCCTACAGGTTTCTTGTTTTTCTTGTTTTGGGTGTGTTAATTTATCTGCCTCAGTGTATTCCTTTATTATCTCTATCCGCAAATCCTCCTTGGCTCCTTTGCTTCTTTGAAGCAGTTCCCACGCCATGTCACACACTACCCGCAATGTGAAACGTAAGTGCTATATTCAGCTACTGCTCACAAGGAGCAAAGCACAGGAGATGTAGGATTCAATTGGACTTTCAGGTAGGAAAGTGAGAGGTGGCAGCAATGTGTGTTTCCGAGTTGCAAAGCTCACTGTGTGCTGAAGATGCCCAGCAGGAGTTTCCCTGCTCGCCCTTCGGCTGTGGGATTAGAGTCCAAGCGCTGCTCCTCCCCTGTCACAACTCCTCTCGAAACGAGAGAGCGCACCAGAAACGATGGTTTCAAATGCACTTTTAGGAGATAAAGTGAGGAGTGACAGCAATGTTTGTGTCACAGTTTAAAGCTCACTGTGTGCAAAACATGATCAAGCAGGAGCTTTTTTGCAAGGCTCTTCTGCTGTTTTAGCCCAGTCTAAACATTCCTGCTATACTCTCTCTGTTGCTGCTCAGCAGAGAGCGGGCACAGAGATGGTGGATTCAGCTGGTCATTCAGTACTTTTAGTATTGTGTCACTCATCACAATGTTGATTTATTTGCTCTCAGAGTTTTTGCTCTTGATATCAGAGTTTCAGCATGTCATACCTTACTTGCAGCCAGTATTTGCTGTTTTAGTGTTTATCACCTGGTGGGCCTTGGGCTAAGGTTCTTGTTTCACTGTACTTCATGGTAATGACTTGCAATACATTAGAATCATTGATAATGAAACTGGGCTGGCATTACACAGCAAGCGTTAAGGTAACCTTGTATTATACCTTAGTTACTGGACTGTTCTTATCTCAACCCGTGGGAATCACATTCTTTCAATTCTCCTCCCCATCTGTCTGGGAGCAAGGGGAGGAAAAAGTGGGGGAGTGAGCGTGCGGCTGCATGGTTCTGAGTTACAGCCTGGGCTTAAACCACAACAAGTTTATGAATGGTTGTAATTTGCATGATTTGGCCATATCAGAAAGTACAGGGTAAAACAGAAGCACCAGGGAAAGTGTGCCAGGAGCTGGGTATTAATTATTCTCCTGCTAAAGTTTGGTGTTAGGCTTCTTATATTTAATGATGCTGTGTCTGATAACGACAGGTCTTATAGGAATGAGTTAATTTGCCAAGTCCCTTCGTAGTGCTCGGTTTTCCTTATGCTCAATGGCTATATTTAAATAACAAGAGCTTGGATTTTCTCTTCTATTTTATGGAAAGTATTTTATAAAATGCAATGAAAAAAGTTGTAATTCATGCAAAGGCTAATTTGAGGTGAGGGGGGGAAAAATGAAAACCCTTTTTCTCTGGCTCTGGGAACTCCCAGATTCCTCCCCAGCATGTGCAGACAAGGAAGTGAAAACAAGCAGAAATGGAAGCTGCAAGTCTGTTGTCAGAGGCAGTGAAGCCACTTGAAGGCATGTTCCCCACCTGGTGTGGAGACCCCATCCCATTGTATGTCCCATCACTCCAGTCTTTTGCAACATCTTGCACTCCAGGATAGGAAAAGTGCAAGAGGTCAGGAAATGGTAAGAACAGAATTAGATTTTAATTTGCTTTCCCCATTTTTAAATAATCCCTGATGCTGATAATACAGGACTTATATTCCTCTGAAGAACAGAACTAATAAACTGCCTTTTTTTTTCAAGTAAAGCTTGTTCAGGTGGTTAAACCTTATTCCAGGTGCTATTCCAAGAAATGGCAGTATTTTAAACTCCAAAAATTTTAGTCTGCAGGACAAGAAAAGTCTTATTTGAAGCTTGCATAGAGCTGTTTTTTTCATTGTGTACAAACTTTCCCCACCCCCAAAATAACACTTAACCATTTTGAAGAAAACCTTGAGCCAGGTTTTACAACTGACCCCATGTGAAAATGCTGATGCAATTGCAGTGTTAAAAATGAGCTAATATTTAATGCAAAAATGACAATTTTGTGACACATGTAATGAGTGGATGAGGTTGTCAGACCGGTCTTGTGATGTGATGGATGCTGATCATGCTGGAACATGATCAAGCAGGAGATTTTTTGCAAGGCTCTTCTGCTGTTTTAGCCCAGGCTAAACATTCCTGCTCTACTCTCTCTGTTGCTGCTCAGCAGAGAGTGGGCACAGAGATGTTGGAATCAATTGGTCTTTCAGGCAGGAAAAGAAGTGACAGCAATGTGTGTGGCAGAGTTGCAAAGCTCACTGTGTGCTGAAGATGATCAGTGGGAACTTTCTGGACTGTCTCTTCTGCTGTTTCAGCAGAGTCCAAACGTAAGTGCTATATTCTGCTACTGCTCACAAAGCAAGAACAGGAGATGTGGGATTCAATTGGACTTTCAGGTAGGAAAGTGAGAGGTGACAGCAATGTGTGTTTCAGAGTTGCAAAGCTCACTGTGTGCTGAAGATGCCCAGCAGGATTTTCCATGCTGGCCCTTCGGCTGTGGGATTAGAGTCCAAGCGCTCGTCCACCCCTGTCACAACTCCTCTCGAAACGAGAGAGCGCACCAGAAACGTTGGATTCAAATGCACTTTTAGGAGATAAAGAGAGGAGTGACAGCAATGTTTGTGTCACAGTTTAAAGCTCACTGTGTGCTAAACATGATCAGGAGGAGCTTTTTTTGCAAGGCTCTTCTGCTGTTTTAGCCCAGTCTAAACATTCCTGCTCTACTCTCTCTGTTGCTGCTCAGCAGAGAGTGGGCACAGAGATGTTGGAATCAATTGGTCTTTCAGGCAGGAAAGGGAGGAGTGACAGCAATGTGTGTTGCAGAGTTGCAAAGCTCGCTGTGCGCTGAAGATGATCAGTGGGAACTTTCTGGACTGTCTCTTCTGCTCTTTTAGCATTGGCTAAAGGTTCCTGCTCTACTCTCTCTGCTTCTGCCCAGCAGAGAAAGGGCGCAGAGATTTTGGATTCAATTGGACTTTGAGGTAGGAAAGTGCGGAGCGAGAGCAATATATGTGTCACAGTTGCAAAGCTGACTGAGTGCTGAAGATGCCCTGCCGGAGCTTTCACTCCAGGCTCTTCGGCTGTGGGAGCAGAGGCCAAGAGATCGTGTTCACCTGTCACTGCTGCTGTTCAAACGAGAGAGGGCGGGAGAGACCATGGATTCAAACAGATTATTAGGAGATGAAGTGAGGAGTGACAGCAATGTGTGTTTCAGAGTTGCAAAGCTCACTGTGCGCTGAAGATGATCTGCAAGGACTTTCCCTCCCTGCCCTTCGGAACTGGGAGCGGATTCCAAGCGCTCGTGCTCACCTTCCTCTGCTGCTCTTGAAACGAGAGTGGAGACCAGAAACGCTGGATTCAAATGCACTTTTAGGAGCTACAATGAGGAGTGACAACAGTGTGTGTGTCAAAGTTGTAAAGCTCAGTGTGTTGAAGAAGCACAAGAGCAGCCTTCAGGCCTGTCTCTTCCACTGCCTTACAGATTGCAGACATTCCTGCTCACTCTGCTGCTCAGCAGAGTGCTGGCAACGGAGTTCTTGGATTGAAATGGTCTTTTAGGAGAAAGAGTGAAGAGTGACAGCAATGTTTGTGTCACAGTTTAAAGCTCACTGTGTGCTAAACATGATCAGGAGGAGCTTTTTTGCAAGGCTCTTCTGCTGTTTTAGCCCAGTCTAAACATTCCTTCTCTCTGTTGCTGCTCAGCAGAGAGGGGGCACAGAGATGTTGGAATCAATTGGTCTTTCAGGCAGGAAAAGGAGGAGTGACAGCAATGTGTGCTGCAGAATTGCAAAGCTCACTGTGTGCTGAAGATGCCCTGCAGGAGTTTCCCTGCACGCCCTTCGTCTGTGGGATTAGAGCCCAAGCGCTGCTCCTCCCTTTCACAACTCCTCTCGAAACGAGAGAGCGCACCAGAAACGTTGGCTTCAAATGCACTTTTAGGAGATAAAGTGAGGAGTGACAGCAATGTTTGTGTCACAGTTTAAAGATCACTGTGTGCTAAACATGATTAGCAGGAGCTTTTTTTGCAATGCTCTTCTGCTGTTTTAGCCCAGGCTAAACATTCCTGCTCTACTCTCCGTGTTGCTGCTCATCAGAGAGCGGGCACAGAGATGGTGGATTCAGTTGTTCTTTCTTTCAGGCAGGAAAGGGAGGAGTGACAGCAATGCGTGTTGCTGAGTTGCAAAGCTCGCTGCGCGCTGAAGATGATCAGTGGGTACTTTCTGGACTGTCTCTTCTGCTGTTTCAGCAGAGTCCAAACGTAAGTGCTATATTCTGCTACTGCTCATAAAGAGCAAGCACAGGAGATGTAGGATTCAATTGGACTTTCAGGTAGGAAAGTGAGAGGTGACAGCAATGTGTGTTTCAGAGTTGCAAAGCTCACTGTGTGCTGAAGATGCCCAGCAGGATTTTCCATGCTGGCCCTTCGGCTGTGGGATTAGAGTCCAAGCGCTCGTCCACCCCTGTCACAACTCCTCTCGAAACGAGAGAGCGCACCAGAAACGTTGGATTCAAATGCACTTTTAGGAGATAAAGTGAGGAGTGACAGCAATGTTTGTGTCACAGTTTAAAGCTCACTGTGTGCTAAACATGATCAGGAGGAGCTTTTTTTGCAATGCTCTTCTGCTGTTTTAGCCCAGTCTAAACATTCCTGCTCTACTCTCTCTGTTGCTGCTCAGCAGAGAGTGGGCACAGAGATGTTGGAATCAATTGGTCTTCCAGGCAGGAAAAGGAGGAGTTACTGCAATGTGTTTTGCAGAGTTGCAAAGCTCACTGTGTGCTGAAGGTGCCCTGCAGGAGTTTCCCTGCTGGCCCTTGGTCTGAGGGATTAGAGTCCAAGCGCTCCTCCTCCCCAGTCACAACTCCTCTCCAAACGAGAGTGCGTACCAGAAACTTTGGATTCAAATGCACTTTTAGGAGATAAAGTGAGGAGTGACAGCAATGTTTGTGTCACAGTTTAAAGCTCACTGTGTGCAAAACATGATCAAGCAGGAGATTTTTTGCAAGGCTCTTCTGCTGTTTTAGCCCAGGCTAAATATTCCTGCTCAACTCTCTGTTGCTGCTCAGCAGAGAGTGGGCACAGAGATGTTGGAATCAATTGGTCTTTCAGGCAGGAAAAGAAGTGACAGCAATGTGTGTTGCAGAGTTGCAAAGCTCGCTGTTCGCTGAAGATGATCAGTGGGAACTTTCTGGACTGTCTCTTCTGCTGTTTCTTCAGAGTCCAAACGTAAGTGCTATATTCTGCTACTGCTCACAAAGAGCAAGCACAGGAGATGTAGGATTCAATTGGACTTTGAGGTAGGAAAGTGAGAGGTGACAGCTATTTGTGTTTCAGAGTTGCAAAGCTCACTGGGTGCTGAAGATGCCCTCCAGGAGTTTCCATGCTGGCAATTCGTCTGTGAAATTAGAGTCCAAACACTCGTCCTCCCCTGTGACATCTGCTCTCGAAACGAGAGAGCGCACCAGAAACTTTGGATTCAAATGCACTTTTAGGAGATAAAGTGAGGAGTGACAGCAATGTTTGTGTCACAGTTTAAAGCTCATTGTGTGCAAAACATGATCAAGAAGGAGATTTTTTTCAAGGCTCTTCTGCTGTTTTAGCCCAGTCCAAACATTCCTTCTCTGCTCTCTCTGTTGTTGCTCAGCAGAGAGCGGGCACAGAGATGGTGGATTCAGTTGGTCTTTCAGGCAGGAAAGGGGGGAGTGACAGCAATGTGTGTTGCAGAGTTGCAAAGCTCACTGTGTGCTGAAGATGATCAGTGGGAACTTTCTGGACTGTCTCTTCTGCTGGTTCAGCAGAGTCCAAACGTAAGTGCTATATTCTGCTACTGCTCACAAAGAGCAAGCACAGGAGATGTATTATTCAATTGGACTTTCAGGTAGGAAAGTGAGAGGTGACAGCAATATGTGTTTCAGAGTTGCGAATCACAATGTGTGCTGAAGATGCCCAGCAGTAGTTTCCATGCTGGCCCTTCAGCTGTGAAATTAGAATCCAAGCGCTCGTCCTCCCCTGTCACAACTGCTCTCGAAGCGAGAGAGCGCACCAGAAACGTTGGCTTGAAATGCACTTTTAGGAGATAAAGTGAGGAGTGACAGCAATGTGTGTTTCAGAGTTGCAAAGCTCACTGTGCGCTGAAGATGATCTGCAAGGACTTTCCCTCCCTGCCCTTCGGAACTGGGAGCGGATTCCAAGCGCTCGTGCTCACCTGCCTCTGCTGCACTGGAAACGAGAGTGGAGACCAGAAACGCTGGATTCAAATGCACTTTTAGGAGCTACAATGAGGAGTGACAACAGTGTGTGTGTCAAAGTTGTAAAGCTCAGTGTGTTGAAGAAGCACAAGAGCAGCCTTCAGCCTGTCTCTTCCACTGCCTTACAGATTGCAGACATTCCTGCTCACTCTGCTGCTCAGCAGAGTGCTGGCAACGGAGTTCTTGGATTGAAATGGTCTTTTAGGAGAAAGAGTGAAGAGTGACAGCAATGTTTGTGTCACAGTTTAAAGCTCACTGTGTGCTAAACATGATCAGGAGGAGCTTTTTTGCAAGGCTCTTCTGCTGTTTTAGCCCAGTCTAAACATTCCTGCTCTACTCTCTCTGTTGCTGCTCAGCAGAGAGTGGGCACAGAGATGTTGGAATCAATTGGTCTTCCAGGCAGGAGAAGGAGGAGTTACAGCAATGTGTTTTGCAGAGTTGCAAAGCTCACTGTGTGCTGAAGATGCCCTGCAGGAGTTTCCCTGCTGGCCCTTCGTCTGTGGTATTAGAGTCCAAGCGCTGCTCCTCCCCTGTCACAACTCCTCTCGAAACGAGAGAGCGCACAAGAAACTTTGGATTCAAATGCACTTTTAGGAGATAAAGTGAGGAGTGACAGCAATGTTTGTGTCACAGTTTAAAGCTCACTGTGTGCAAAACATGATCAAGCAGGAGATTTTTTTCAAGGCTCTTCTGCTGTTTTAGGCAGGTCTAAAAATTCCTGCTCTACTCTCTCTGTTGCTGCTCAGCAGAGAGCGGGCACAGAGATGGTGGATTCAGCTGGTCTTTCAGGCAAAAAGGGAGGAGTGACAGCAATGTGTGTTGCAGAGTTGCAAAGCTCGCTGTGCGCTGAAGATGATCAGTGGGAACTTTCTGGACTGTCTCTTCTGCTCTTTTAGCATTGGCTAAAGGTTCCTGCTCTACTCTCTCTGCTTCTGCCCAGCAGAGAAAGGGCACAGAGTTTTGGATTCAATTGGACTTTGAGGTAGGAAAGTGCGGAGCGAGAGCAATATATGTGTCACAGTTGCAAAGCTGACTGCGTGCTGAAGATGCCCTGCCGGAGCTTTCACTCCGGGCTCTTCGGCTGTGGGAGCAGAGGCCAAGAGATCGTGTTCACCTGTCACTGCTGCTGTTCAAACGAGAGAGGGCGGGAGAGACCATGGATTCAAACGGATTATTAGGAGATGAAGTGAGGAGTGACAGCAATGTGTGTTTCAGAGTTGCAAAGCTCACTGTGCGCTGAAGATGATCTGCAAGGACTTTCCCTCCCTGCCCTTCGGAACTGGGAGCGGATTCCAAGCGCTCGTGCTCACCTTCCTCTGCTGCTCTTGAAACGAGAGTGGAGACCAGAAACGCTGGATTCAAATGCACTTTTAGGAGCTACAATGAGGAGTGACAACAGTGTGTGTGTCACAGTTGTAAAGCTCAGTGTGTTGAAGAAGCACAAGAGCAGCCTTCAGGCCTGTCTCTTCCACTGCCTTACAGATTGCAGACATTCCTGCTCACTCTGCTGCTCAGCAGAGTGCTGGCAACGGAGTTCTTGGATTGAAATGGTCTTTTAGGAGAAAGAGTGAAGAGTGACAGCAATGTTTGTGTCACAGTTTAAAGCTCACTGTGTGCTAAACATGATCAGGAGGAGCTTTTTTGCAAGGCTCTTCTGCTGTTTTAGCCCAGTCTAAACATTCCTTCTCTCTGTTGCTGCTCAGCAGAGAGTGGGCACAGAGATGTTGGAATCAATTGGTCTTCCAGGCAGGAAAAGGAGTTACAGCAATGTGTGTTGCAGAATTGCAAAGCTCACTGTGTGCTGAAGATGCCCTGCAGGAGTTTCCCTGCTGGCCCTTCGTCTGTGGGATTAGAGTCCAAGCGCTGCTCCTCCCCTGTCATAACTCCTCTCGAAACGAGAGAGCGCACCAGAAACTTTGGATTCAAATGCACTTTTAGGAGATAAAGTGAGGAGTGACAGCAATGTTTGTGTCACAGTTTAAAGCTCACTGTGTGCAAAACATGATCAAGCAGGAGATTTTTTTCAAGGCTCTTCTGCTGTTTTAGGCAGGTCTAAAAATTCCTGCTCTACTCTCTCTGTTGCTGCTCAGCAGAGAGCGGGCACAGAGATGGTGGATTCAGCTGGTCTTTCAGGCAAAAAGGGAGGAGTGACAGCAATGTGTGTTGCAGAGTTGCAAAGCTCGCTGTGCGCTGAAGATGATCAGTGGGAACTTTCTGGACTGTCTCTTCTGCTCTTTTAGCATTGGCTAAAGGTTCCTGCTCTACTCTCTCTGCTTCTGCCCAGCAGAGAAAGGGCACAGAGATTTTGGATTCAATTGGACTTTGAGGTAGGAAAGTGCGGAGCGAGAGCAATATATGTGTCACAGTTGCAAAGCTGACTGCGTGCTGAAGATGCCCTGCCGGAGCTTTCACTCCGGGCTCTTCGGCTGTGGGAGCAGAGGCCAAGAGATCGTGTTCACCTGTCACTGCTGCTGTTCAAACGAGAGAGGGCGGGAGAGACCATGGATTCAAACGGATTATTAGGAGATGAAGTGAGGAGTGACAGCAATGTGTGTTTCAGAGTTGCAAAGCTCACTGTGCGCTGAAGATGATCTGCAAGGACTTTCCCTCCCTGCCCTTCGGAACTGGGAGCGGATTCCAAGCGCTCGTGCTCACCTTCCTCTGCTGCTCTTGAAACGAGAGTGGAGACCAGAAACGCTGGATTCAAATGCACTTTTAGGAGCTACAATGAGGAGTGACAACAGTGTGTGTGTCACAGTTGTAAAGCTCAGTGTGTTGAAGAAGCACAAGAGCAGCCTTCAGGCCTGTCTCTTCCACTGCCTTACAGATTGCAGACATTCCTGCTCACTCTGCTGCTCAGCAGAGTGCTGGCAACGGAGTTCTTGGATTGAAATGGTCTTTTAGGAGAAAGAGTGAAGAGTGACAGCAATGTTTGTGTCACAGTTTAAAGCTCACTGTGTGCTAAACATGATCAGGAGGAGCTTTTTTGCAAGGCTCTTCTGCTGTTTTAGCCCAGTCTAAACATTCCTTCTCTCTGTTGCTGCTCAGCAGAGAGTGGGCACAGAGATGTTGGAATCAATTGGTCTTCCAGGCAGGAAAAGGAGTTACAGCAATGTGTGTTGCAGAATTGCAAAGCTCACTGTGTGCTGAAGATGCCCTGCAGGAGTTTCCCTGCTGGCCCTTCGTCTGTGGGATTAGAGTCCAAGCGCTGCTCCTCCCCTGTCATAACTCCTCTCGAAACGAGAGAGCGCACCAGAAACTTTGGATTCAAATGCACTTTTAGGAGATAAAGTGAGGAGTGACAGCAATGTTTGTGTCACAGTTTAAAGCTCACTGTGTGCAAAACATGATCAAGCAGGAGATTTTTTTCAAGGCTCTTCTGCTGTTTTAGGCAGGTCTAAAAATTCCTGCTCTACTCTCTCTGTTGCTGCTCAGCAGAGAGCGGGCACAGAGATGGTGGATTCAGCTGGTCTTTCAGGCAAAAAGGGAGGAGTGACAGCAATGTGTGTTGCAGAGTTGCAAAGCTCGCTGTGCGCTGAAGATGATCAGTGGGAACTTTCTGGACTGTCTCTTCTGCTCTTTTAGCATTGGCTAAAGGTTCCTGCTCTACTCTCTCTGCTTCTGCCCAGCAGAGAAAGGGCACAGAGATTTTGGATTCAATTGGACTTTGAGGTAGGAAAGTGCGGAGCGAGAGCAATATATGTGTCACAGTTGCAAAGCTGACTGCGTGCTGAAGATGCCCTGCCGGAGCTTTCACTCCGGGCTCTTCGGCTGTGGGAGCAGAGGCCAAGAGATCGTGTTCACCTGTCACTGCTGCTGTTCAAACGAGAGAGGGCGGGAGAGACCATGGATTCAAACGGATTATTAGGAGATGAAGTGAGGAGTGACAGCAATGTGTGTTTCAGAGTTGCAAAGCTCACTGTGCGCTGAAGATGATCTGCAAGGACTTTCCCTCCCTGCCCTTCGGAACTGGGAGCGGATTCCAAGCGCTCGTGCTCACCTACCTCTGCTGCTCTTGAAACGAGAGTGGAGACCAGAAACGCTGGATTCAAATGTGTTGGAGTCGCGGGAGACAAGCCTCATGCTCTCATGGTCAGCAAGCCTCGTTTATTTAGCAAGACACATCCACTTTTATAGCTTGCAGGGTTAGTTACATTGTCTGATAAGATACAGCAAAATCATTGGTCAGCCTGTGTCGATGCAGGGGTCTCCAGGTAACTGTGACCACTTCTTGTTTCAACATGTCTCGACATGTCCCAACTTGCCCAAGCAAGACCATTGTGCTATTCCAGCAAGATACCCTTGCTCTTATCTCAGCAAGATGCATATCCTGTTTCTTAAGCAAATCAGGGTAAACATTAACCACGAGATTGCTGTGCCCTGGGGGCCTACATTTCCACCAGCTGCACGGTATCATGCCCTTTGTTACTTAGCCATTCAGTTGTTAAGCTCTCTACACTTCCCCTGTTTTCTTTAACAGCAAGCATAGCCATTTTATGATTAAAAGCGTTCGATATCATTTTTTGTAAACACTGCATAATACACGGCAAAAGCAATACTGCTAATAATATTACAACCACCACCAAAACAATTTTTTCTATTAGGGTAAGAAGCCAGGCCTATTTGAGGAAACATTTACTGTGTTATGTGGAAGCCCAAGAGGGTCCTTCCAAGAGTCAAAGTGAAATCAATATTGTGCAGGCGCAGAACCAAGCAGGTGAAATTCTTGGATTTCAGAGACATTTTTTCTTATATTGAGCTGAAAGGTAAAATTGGCTGGGATGCCTATCAAACAGGTTCTAAAGGGGTCAGAAGCTTTAGCAAGAGCAAGGCATAAACTACTTTGGTTAACTTTTTCAGCCCAAGTGACCCACATGTTTTTTCGTTCCTCTATTTTGTTTAGAGTGTCCCAAGCTCCTGTGTTGAGGCCGGAAACGGCGACAAGCACGATCCCAATCTTCAGGTTTAACTTGCCACAAAAGCGGAATACCCACATCTTTACCGCACTTAATCTCTAGAGGCACTGTGGCTAGTGTGGTTTGAATCTGGGAGAGAATCTCCTGAACCCGATATTTCAAATATCGTTGTTCCAGATCTTCCCGATTCTCGACTAATAGATACGTTAAGGGTAGATTTATGGGAGGAGTTATACCTGCCTCCGCCAGCAGTGCTCTATAAGGATTGTAATTATGATGGGGATTCCAGGTACAGTTTACACAAGCACCATGTGCCTGTAATTGGCTTTGGGACACCCAAACCTTTTGGTGACAATTTCCACACTTAATTTTGATCCAAGCCCTATGATAATCTTGTAAACACGCTAAACAATAACGAGTAGGAGACAAAATCCGATCAAATGTTCTCATAAGTTCCCAAAACAAATGGAGTTCTGCCTCTTCTTGAGTCGAATAGGAAAAGCGAATCCCAAAATGTCTTTCAAGTGGTTCCAGCAACGGACGAAGGATCAGCTGCAGACGATGACGACGACGGAGTTCTGGGCTGTCCATTCGATTGAGCAGCTCGAGTCCAGCGAGCAGGGATCCACTTGGGTCCAAACACCAGGGGCCTGACAGTCGCGACGAATGTGGCCTAATTTTCCGCATCGAAAACACTTCATTCGGGTGGCTGGAGATGCTGGGCGAGTCTGCGCAACTGCCGCCTGAAGAGGTGCAAGGGCTGCCAAAACTTGGCTTTGAACTTTAGACTGGGCGTTAAGGCCTTCACCAATTTTGTTAAGGGCTTCCACTACAAAAATTTGACTGCTTAAGGGGAGAGTATTTGCTTTATCTAAGAGGTCTTGAATTACCCAGTTGCCAGGAGCAGTAGCGATAAGGGAGCGTGTGACTTGATTACCATTTTGTATAACACACTGCTTTAGGAGTGCGTCCTGCATGTGCTCCGCAACACCAGCTTTAGAAAGGGCTTGCATCAATTTGTCAATGAATGACCCAAGGGGTTCCTCTCGGCCTTGTTTAATGTTCATATACATAGGGGGCCCCCCCGGCTCCCGAATTTTGTCCATTGCCCTTTTTGCCACCCGCATGACCTCTCTTAATTTTTCTACTCCTATACCAGCCTGGGCATCTGTTCGAGTATAATCACCGTTTCCTAGTAATTCATTCATTGTAATTCCAAAAAGGGGGTCTCCTTGGGCACGAGGTAATGCTACTGAAGCAGCCGCTTCCTCCCCCCATCTTGCATCAAATGTAAGTTTCTGATGAGGGGTATAAATTAAACGAGCGATACCCTTGATGTCTACAGGCAGGAGAATCATTGAATTAAATAAGTAATCAAGCATCTGCTTGGCCGGTTCACTAGTAACCCCGAATTGAGAGACTGTAGCTCGGAGTTGTGCCAATATTTTCCAATCCATTTGAGTGATATCTACCCTATGACCGCCGCCTGGTCGAGGGTGGAAAATAACAGGAAAGGCCATAGAAGTAGCAACATGGTCTTGTGCCGCGTCGGCAAGGACCCTGTCTCCGTTTTCGACTCCGTGGCGTGCCAGAGCAGCCCAAACTTCCCGTCTCTGACTTGCCATAGCCTCCGCGAGGTCCGAAAGGGCTCCGGGGAACGGCTCCGTGGCATTAGGAGACAAAGGAAGGGAGTTTGGAGGAGACTCAGATGGTCCGTTTTCCATAATAGAGGCAGACGGGGGAGAGGGAAGAGGGGGAGGAGGAGGGGGGGGGGGGTATCCGAGGGGGGGGGGGGGGGGGTATCTCGACTGTCGAAACTGTCGGCGGATTAGGGGCAGAAGGATCATAGTGACGATTTTGATTTTGTGCCAGACGGGCACTTTCGGCCGCACGTTTCTCTGCCTGTACCATCAAGAGTTCGTTATGTATCAAGCGCCATAATTTGGATAATTTTTTAGCAATTTTATCATCGTCTATCGTAAGGTCCCATAATTTATCGCCGTAGCGGCGCCATTCCGATAATTGGTGAATAGAGTGGGGGTCACTAAAAATACCGAGGGACCGAGCATGGGAAAGAAGGGCAGGGAGGTCCTTATCAAAATCTAAGCCTTTTACCCCCCGACGACGGAGGAAGGCAGTAAAAAGATCATACGCCGCTTGCCTGTCCATATTTACCGGATCCGTTGCACCCTCCAGGCGTCGGCAGCGCGTAGCAGCAGAGCCTGCCGATGCAGCACTCTGGGCCAAAGCAGGAGACGAGCAGCCCACCGATGTAGCACTCCCGTTCTGCAGAAGCCGTCTTTAAATCGAGACCTGCACCCAACGCAACTCCTTCAGGCAAAGGGAAGTGTCCCTGTTCGGGCGCCAGTTGTTGGAGTCGCGGGAGACAAGCCTCATGCTCTCATGGTCAGCAAGTCTCGTTTATTTAGCAAGATGTTGTTGGAGTCGCGGGAGACAAGCCTCATGCTCTCATGGTCAGCAAGCCTCGTTTATTTAGCAAGACACATCCACTTTTATAGCTTGCAGGGTTAGTTACATTGTCTGATAAGATACAGCAAAATCATTGGTCAGCCTGTGTCGATGCAGGGGTCTCCAGGTAACTGTGACCACTTCTTGTTTCAACATGTCTCGACATGTCCCAACTTGCCCAAGCAAGACCATTGTGCTATTCCAGCAAGATACCCTTGCTCTTATCTCAGCAAGATGCATATCCTGTTTCTTAAGCAAATAAGGGTAAACATTAACCACGAGATTGCTGTGCCCTGGGGGCCTACATTTCCACCAGCTGCACGGTATCATGCCCTTTGTTACTTAGCCATTCAGTTGTTAAGCTCTCTACACAAATGCACTTTTAGGAGCTACAATGAGGAGTGACAACAGTGTGTGTGTCAAAGTTGTAAAGCTCAGTGTGTTGAAGAAGCACAAGAGCAGCCTTCAGCCTGTCTCTTCCACTGCCTTACAGATTGCAGACATTCCTGCTCACTCTGCTGCTCAGCAGAGTGCTGGCAACGGAGTTCTTGGATTGAAATGGTCTTTTAGGAGAAAGAGTGAAGAGTGACAGCAATGTTTGTGCCACAGTTTAAAGCTCACTGTGTGCTAAACATGATCAGGAGGAGCTTTTTTGCAAGGCTCTTCTGCTGTTTTAGCCCAGTCTAAACATTCCTGCTCTACTCTCTCTGTTGCTGCTCAGCAGAGAGTGGGCACAGAGATGTTGGAATCAATAGGTCTTCCAGGCAGGAAAAGGAGGAGTTACAGCAATGTGTTTTGCAGAGTTGCAAAGCTCACTGTGTGCTGAAGATGCCCTGCAGGCGTTTCCCTGCTGGCCCTTCGTCTGTGGGATTAGAGTCCAAGCGCTGCTCCTCCCTTGTCACAACTCCTCTCCAAACGAGAGTGCGTGCCAGAAACTTTGGATTCAAATGCACTTTTAGGAGATAAAGTGAGGAGTGACAGCAATGTTTGTGTCACAGTTTAAAGCTCACTGTGTGCAAAACATGATCAAGCAGGAGATTTTTTTCAAGGCTCTTCTGCTGTTTTAGGCAGGTCTAAAAATTCCTGCTCTACTCTCTCTGTTGCTGCTCAGCAGAGAGCGGGCACAGAGATGGTGGAATCAGTTCGTCTTTCAGGCAGGAAAAGGAGGAGTGACAGCAATGTGTGTTGCAGAGTTGCAAAGCTCGCTGTGCGCTGAAGATGATCAGTGGGAACTTTCTGGACTGTCTCTTCTGCTCTTTTAGCATTGGCTAAAGGTTCCTGCTCTACTCTCTCTGCTTCTGCCCAGCAGAGAAAGGGCACAGAGATTTTGGATTCAATTGGACTTTGAGGTAGGAAAGTGCGGAGCGAGAGCAATATATGTCTCACAGTTGCAAAGCTGACTGCGTGCTGAAGATGCCCTGCCGGAGCTTTCACTCCGGGCTCTTCGGCTGTGGGAGCAGAGGCCAAGAGATCGTGTTCACCTGTCACTGCTGCTGTTCAAACGAGAGAGGGCGGGAGAGACCATGGATTCAAACGGATTATTAGGAGATGAAGTGAGGAGTGACAGCAATGTGTGTTTCAGAGTTGCAAAGCTCACTGTGCGCTGAAGATGATCTGCAAGGACTTTCCCTCCCTGCCCTTCGGAACTGGGAGCGGATTCCAAGCGCTCGTGCTCACCTACCTCTGCTGCTCTTGAAACGAGAGTGGAGACCAGAAACGCTGGATTCAAATGCACTTTTAGGAGCTACAATGAGGAGTGACAACAGTGTGTGTGTCAAAGTTGTAAAGCTCAGTGTGTTGAAGAAGCACAAGAGCAGCCTTCAGGCCTGTCTCTTCCACTGCCTTACAGATTGCAGACATTGCTGCTCACTCTGCTGCTCAGCAGAGTGCTGGCAACGGAGTTCTTGGATTGAAATGGTCTTTTAGGAGAAAGAGTGAAGAGTGACAGCAATGTTTGTGTCACAGTTTAAAGCTCACTGTGTGCTAAACATGATCAGGAGGAGCTTTTTTGCAAGGCTCTTCTGCTGTTTTAGCCCAGTCTAAACATTCCTGCTCTACTCTCTCTGTTGCTGCTCAGCAGAGAGTGGGCACAGAGATGTTGGAATCAATAGGTCTTCCAGGCAGGAAAAGGAGGAGTTACAGCAATGTGTTTTGCAGAGTTGCAAAGCTCACTGTGTGCTGAAGATGCCCTGCAGGAGTTTCCCTGCTGGCCCTTCGTCTGTGGTATTAGAGTCCAAGCGCTGCTCCTCCCCTGTCACAACTCCTCTCCAAACGAGAGTGCGTACCAGAAACTTTGGATTCAAATGCACTTTTAGGAGATAAAGTGAGGAGTGACAGCAATGTTTGTGTCACAGTTTAAAGCTCACTGTGTGCAAAACATGATCAAGCAGGAGATTTTTTGCAAGGCTCTTCTGCTGTTTTAGCCCAGGCTAAATATTCCTGCTCAACTCTCTGTTGCTGCTCAGCAGAGAGTGGGCACAGAGATGTTGGAATCAATTGGTCTTTCAGGCAGGAAAAGAAGTGACAGCAATGTCTGTTGCAGATTTGCAAAGCTCGCTGTTCGCTGAAGATGATCAGTGGGAACTTTCTGGACTGTCTCTTCTGCTGTTTCTTCAGAGTCCAAACGTAAGTGCTATATTCTGCTACTGCTCACAACGAGCAAGCACAGGAGATGTAGGATTCAATTGGACTTTGAGGTAGGAAAGTGAGAGGTGACAGCTATTTGTGTTTCAGAGTTGCAAAGCTCACTGGGTGCTGAAGATGCCCTCCAGGAGTTTCCATGCTGGCAATTCGTCTGTGAAATTAGAGTCCAAACACTCGTCCTCCCCTGTGACATCTGCTCTCGAAACGAGAGAGCGCACCAGAAACTTTGGATTCAAATGCACTTTTAGGAGATAAAGTGAGGAGTGACAGCAATGTTTGTGTCACAGTTTAAAGCTCATTGTGTGCAAAACATGATCAAGAAGGAGATTTTTTTCAAGGCTCTTCTGCTGTTTTAGCCCAGTCCAAACATTCCTGCTCTGCTCTCTCTGTTGTTGCTCAGCAGAGAGCGGGCACAGAGATGGTGGATTCAGTTGGTCTTTCAGGCAGGAAAGGGGGGAGTGACAGCAATGTGTGTTGCAGAGTTGCAAAGCTCACTGTGTGCTGAAGATGATCAGTGGGAACTTTCTGGACTGTCTCTTCTGCTGGTTCAGCAGAGTCCAAACGTAAGTGCTATATTCTGCTACTGCTCACAAAGAGCAAGCACAGGAGATGTATTATTCAATTGGACTTTCAGGTAGGAAAGTGAGAGGTGACAGCAATATGTGTTTCAGAGTTGCGAATCACAATGTGTGCTGAAGATGCCCAGCAGTAGTTTCCATGCTGGCCCTTCGGCTGTGAAATTAGAATCCAAGCGCTCGTCCTCCCCTGTCACAACTGCTCTCGAAGCGAGAGAGCGCACCAGAAACGTTGGCTTGAAATGCACTTTTAGGAGATAAAGTGAGGAGTGACAGCAATGTGTGTTTCAGAGTTGCAAAGCTCACTGTGCGCTGAAGATGATCTGCAAGGACTTTCCCTCCCTGCCCTTCGGAACTGGGAGCGGATTCCAAGCGCTCGTGCTCACCTGCCTCTGCTGCACTGGAAACGAGAGTGGAGACCAGAAACGCTGGATTCAAATGCACTTTTAGGAGCTACAATGAGGAGTGACAACAGTGTGTGTGTCAAAGTTGTAAAGCTCAGTGTGTTGAAGAAGCACAAGAGCAACCTTCAGCCTGTCTCTTCCACTGCCTTACAGATTGCAGACATTCCTGCTCACTCTGCTGCTCAGCAGAGTGCTGGCAACGGAGTTCTTGGATTGAAATGGTCTTTTAGGAGAAAGAGTGAAGAGTGACAGCAATGTTTGTGTCACAGTTTAAAGCTCACTGTGTGCTAAACATGATCAGGAGGAGCTTTTTTGCAAGGCTCTTCTGCTGTTTTAGCCCAGTCTAAACATTCCTGCTCTACTCTCTCTGTTGCTGCTCAGCAGAGAGTGGGCACAGAGATGTTGGAATCAATTGGTCTTCCAGGCAGGAGAAGGAGGAGTTACAGCAATGTGTTTTGCAGAGTTGCAAAGCTCACTGTGTGCTGAAGATGCCCTGCAGGAGTTTCCCTGCTGGCCCTTCGTCTGTGGTATTAGAGTCCAAGCGCTGCTCCTCCCCTGTCACAACTCCTCTCGAAACGAGAGAGCGCACAAGAAACTTTGGATTCAAATGCACTTTTAGGAGATAAAGTGAGGAGTGACAGCAATGTTTGTGTCACAGTTTAAAGCTCACTGTGTGCAAAACATGATCAAGCAGGAGATTTTTTTCAAGGCTCTTCTGCTGTTTTAGGCAGGTCTAAAAATTCCTGCTCTACTATCTCTGTTGCTGCTCAGCAGAGAGCGGGCACAGAGATGGTGGATTCAGCTGGTCTTTCAGGCAAAAAGGGAGGAGTGACAGCAATGTGTGTTGCAGAGTTGCAAAGCTCGCTGTGCGCTGAAGATGATCAGTGGGAACTTTCTGGACTGTCTCTTCTGCTCTTTTAGCATTGGCTAAAGGTTCCTGCTCTACTCTGCTTCTGCCCAGCAGAGAAAGGGCACAGAGTTTTGGATTCAATTGGACTTTGAGGTAGGAAAGTGCGGAGCGAGAGCAATATATGTGTCACAGTTGCAAAGCTGACTGCGTGCTGAAGATGCCCTGCCGGAGCTTTCACTCCGGGCTCTTCGGCTGTGGGAGCAGAGGCCAAGAGATCGTGTTCACCTGTCACTGCTGCTGTTCAAACGAGAGAGGGCGGGAGAGACCATGGATTCAAACGGATTATTAGGAGATGAAGTGAGGAGTGACAGCAATGTGTGTTTCAGAGTTGCAAAGCTCACTGCGCGCTGAAGATGATCTGCAAGGACTTTCCCTCCCTGCCCTTCGGAACTGGGAGCGGATTCCAAGCGCTCGTGCTCACCTGCCTCTGCTGCTCTTGAAACGAGAGTGGAGACTAGAAACGCTGGATCAAATGCACTTTTAGGAGCTACAATGAGGAGTGACAACAGTGTGTGTGTCACAGTTGTAAAGCTCAGTGTGTTGAAGAAGCACAAGAGCAGCCTTCAGGCCTGTCTCTTCCACTGCCTTACAGATTGCAGACATTCCTGCTCACTCTGCTGCTCAGCAGAGTGCTGCAACGGAGTTCTTGGATTGAAATGGTCTTTTAGGAGAAAGAGTGAAGAGTGACAGCAATGTTTGTGTCACAGTTTAAAGCTCACTGTGTGCAAAACATGATCAAGCAGGAGATTTTTTTCAAGGCTCTTCTGCTGTTTTAGGCAGGTCTAAAAATTCCTGCTCTACTATCTCTGTTGCTGCTCAGCAGAGAGCGGGCACAGAGATGGTGGATTCAGCTGGTCTTTCAGGCAAAAAGGGAGGAGTGACAGCAATGTGTGTTGCAGAGTTGCAAAGCTCGCTGTGCGCTGAAGATGATCAGTGGGAACTTTCTGGACTGTCTCTTCTGCTCTTTTAGCATTGGCTAAAGGTTCCTGCTCTACTCTGCTTCTGCCAGCAGAGAAAGGGCACAGAGTTTTGGATTCAATTGACTTTGAGGTAGGAAAGTGCGGAGCGAGAGCAATATATGTGTCACAGTTGCAAAGCTGACTGCGTGCTGAAGATGCCCTGCCGGAGCTTTCACTCCGGGCTCTTCGCTGTGGGAGCAGAGGCCAAGAGATCGTGTTCACCTGTCACTGCTGCTGTTCAAAACGAGAGAGGGCGGGAGAGACCATGGATTCAAACGGATTATTAGGAGATGAAGTGAGGAGTGACAGCAATGTGTGTTTCAGAGTTGCAAAGCTCACTGCGCGCTGAAGATGATCTGCAAGGACTTTCCCTCCCTGCCCTTCGGAACTGGGAGCGGATTCCAAGCGCTCGTGCTCACCTGCCTCTGCTGCTCTTGAAACGAGAGTGGAGACTAGAAACGCTGGATTCAAATGCACTTTTAGGAGCTACAATGAGGAGTGACAACAGTGTGTGTGTCACAGTTGTAAAGCTCAGTGTGTTGAAGAAGCACAAGAGTAGCCTTCAGGCCTGTCTCTTCCACTGCCTTACAGATTGCAGACATTCCTGCTCACTCTGCTGCTCAGCAGAGTGCTGGCAACGGAGTTCTTGGATTGAAATGGTCTTTTAGGAGAAAGAGTGAAGAGTGACAGCAATGTTTGTGTCACAGTTTAAAGCTCACTGTGTGCAAAACATGATCAAGCAGGAGATTTTTTTCAAGGCTCTTCTGCTGTTTTAGGCAGGTCTAAAAATTCCTGCTCTACTCTCTCTGTTGCTGCTCAGCAGAGAGCGGGCACAGAGATGGTGGATTCAGCTGGTCTTTCAGGCAAAAAGGGAGGAGTGACAGCAATGTGTGTTGCAGAGTTGCAAAGCTCGCTGTGCGCTGAAGATGATCAGTGGGAACTTTCTGGACTGTCTCTTCTGCTCTTTTAGCATTGGCTAAGGTTCCTGCTCTACTCTGCTTCTGCCCAGCAGAGAAAGGGCACAGAGATTTTGGATTCAATTGGACTTTGAGGTAGGAAAGTGCGGAGCGAGAGCAATATATGTGTCACAGTTGCAAAGCTGACTGCGTGCTGAAGATGCCCTGCCGGAGCTTTCACTCCGGGCTCTTCGGCTGTGGGAGCAGAGGCCAAGAGATCGTGTTCACCTGTCACTGCTGCTGTTCAAACGAGAGAGGGCGGGAGAGACCATGGATTCAAACGGATTATTAGGAGATGAAGTGAGGAGTGACAGCAATGTGTGTTTCAGAGTTGCAAAGCTCACTGTGCGCTGAAGATGATCTGCAAGGACTTTCCCTCCCTGCCCTTCGGAACTGGGAGCGGATTCCAAGCGCTCGTGCTCACCTTCCTCTGCTGCTCTTGAAACGAGAGGGGAGACCAGAAACGCTGGATTCAAATGCACTTTTAGGAGCTACAATGAGGAGTGACAACAGTGTGTGTGTCACAGTTGTAAAGCTCAGTGTGTTGAAGAAGCACAAGAGCAGCCTTCAGGCCTGTCTCTTCCACTGCCTTACAGATTGCAGACATTCCTGCTCACTCTGCTGCTCAGCAGAGTGCTGGCAACGGAGTTCTTGGATTGAAATGGTCTTTTAGGAGAAAGAGTGAAGAGTGACAGCAATGTTTGTGTCACAGTTTAAAGCTCACTGTGTGCTAAACATGATCAGGAGGAGCTTTTTTGCAAGGCTCTTCTGCTGTTTTAGCCCAGTCTAAACATTCCTGCTCTACTTTCTCTGATGCTGCTCAGCAGAGAGTGGGCACAGAGATGTTGGAATCAATAGGTCTTCCAGGCAGGAAAAGGAGGAGTTACAGCAATGTGTTTTGCAGAGTTGCAAAGCTCATTGTGTGCTGAAGATGCCCTGCAGAAGTTTCCCTGCTGGCCCTTCGTCTGTGGTATTAGAGTCCAAGCGCTGCTCCTCCCCTGTCACAACTCCTCTCGAAACGAGAGAGCGCACAAGAAACTTTGGATTCAAATGCACTTTTAGGAGATAAAGTGAGGAGTGACAGCAATGTTTGTGTCACAGTTTAAAGCTCACTGTGTGCAAAACATGATCAAGCAGGAGATTTTTTTCAAGGCTCTTCTGCTGTTTTAGGCAGGTCTAAAAATTCCTGCTCTACTATCTCTGTTGCTGCTCAGCAGAGAGCGGGCACAGAGATGGTGGATTCAGCTGGTCTTTCAGGCAAAAAGGGAGGAGTGACAGCAATGTGTGTTGCAGAGTTGCAAAGCTCGCTGTGCGCTGAAGATGATCAGTGGGAACTTTCTGGACTGTCTCTTCTGCTCTTTTAGCATTGGCTAAAGGTTCCTGCTCTACTCTGCTTCTGCCCAGCAGAGAAAGGGCACAGAGTTTTGGATTCAATTGGACTTTGAGGTAGGAAAGTGCGGAGCGAGAGCAATATATGTGTCACAGTTGCAAAGCTGACTGCGTGCTGAAGATGCCCTGCCGGAGCTTTCACTCCGGGCTCTTCGGCTGTGGGAGCAGAGGCCAAGAGATCGTGTTCACCTGTCACTGCTGCTGTTCAAACGAGAGAGGGCGGGAGAGACCATGGATTCAAACGGATTATTAGGAGATGAAGTGAGGAGTGACAGCAATGTGTGTTTCAGAGTTGCAAAGCTCACTGCGCGCTGAAGATGATCTGCAAGGACTTTCCCTCCCTGCCCTTCGGAACTGGGAGCGGATTCCAAGCGCTCGTGCTCACCTGCCTCTGCTGCTCTTGAAACGAGAGTGGAGACCAGAAACGCTGGATTCAAATGCACTTTTAGGAGCTACAATGAGGAGTGACAACAGTGTGTGTGTCACAGTTGTAAAGCTCAGTGTGTTGAAGAAGCACAAGAGCAGCCTTCAGGCCTGTCTCTTCCACTGCCTTACAGATTGCAGACATTCCTGCTCACTCTGCTGCTCAGCAGAGTGCTGGCAACGGAGTTCTTGGATTGAAATGGTCTTTTAGGAGAAAGAGTGAAGAGTGACAGCAATGTTTGTGTCACAGTTTAAAGCTCACTGTGTGCAAAACATGATCAAGCAGGAGATTTTTTTCAAGGCTCTTCTGCTGTTTTAGGCAGGTCTAAAAATTCCTGCTCTACTCTCTCTGTTGCTGCTCAGCAGAGAGCGGGCACAGAGATGGTGGATTCAGCTGGTCTTTCAGGCAAAAAGGGAGGAGTGACAGCAATGTGTGTTGCAGAGTTGCAAAGCTCGCTGTGCGATGAAGATGATCAGTGGGAACTTTCTGGACTGTCTCTTCTGCTCTTTTAGCATTGGCTAAAGGTTCCTGCTCTACTCTGCTTCTGCCCAGCAGAGAAAGGGCACAGAGATTTTGGATTCAATTGGACTTTGAGGTAGGAAAGTGCGGAGCGAGAGCAATATATGTGTCACAGTTGCAAAGCTGACTGCGTGCTGAAGATGCCCTGCCGGAGCTTTCACTCCGGGCTCTTCGGCTGTGGGAGCAGAGGCCAAGAGATCGTGTTCACCTGTCACTGCTGCTGTTCAAACGAGAGAGGGCGGGAGAGACCATGGATTCAAACGGATTATTAGGAGATGAAGTGAGGAGTGACAGCAATGTGTGTTTCAGAGTTGCAAAGCTCACTGTGCGCTGAAGATGATCTGCAAGGACTTTCCCTCCCTGCCCTTCGGAACTGGGAGCGGATTCCAAGCGCTCGTGCTCACCTTCCTCTGCTGCTCTTGAAACGAGAGGGGAGACCAGAAACGCTGGATTCAAATGCACTTTTAGGAGCTACAATGAGGAGTGACAACAGTGTGTGTGTCACAGTTGTAAAGCTCAGTGTGTTGAAGAAGCACAAGAGCAGCCTTCAGGCCTGTCTCTTCCACTGCCTTACAGATTGCAGACATTCCTGCTCACTCTGCTGCTCAGCAGAGTGCTGGCAACGGAGTTCTTGGATTGAAATGGTCTTTTAGGAGAAAGAGTGAAGAGTGACAGCAATGTTTGTGTCACAGTTTAAAGCTCACTGTGTGCTAAACATGATCAGGAGGAGCTTTTTTGCAAGGCTCTTCTGCTGTTTTAGCCCAGTCTAAACATTCCTGCTCTACTTTCTCTGATGCTGCTCAGCAGAGAGTGGGCACAGAGATGTTGGAATCAATAGGTCTTCCAGGCAGGAAAAGGAGGAGTTACAGCAATGTGTTTTGCAGAGTTGCAAAGCTCATTGTGTGCTGAAGATGCCCTGCAGAAGTTTCCCTGCTGGCCCTTCGTCTGTGGTATTAGAGTCCAAGCGCTGCTCCTCCCCTGTCACAACTCCTCTCGAAACGAGAGAGCGCACAAGAAACTTTGGATTCAAATGCACTTTTAGGAGATAAAGTGAGGAGTGACAGCAATGTTTGTGTCACAGTTTAAAGCTCACTGTGTGCAAAACATGATCAAGCAGGAGATTTTTTTCAAGGCTCTTCTGCTGTTTTAGGCAGGTCTAAAAATTCCTGCTCTACTATCTCTGTTGCTGCTCAGCAGAGAGCGGGCACAGAGATGGTGGATTCAGCTGGTCTTTCAGGCAAAAAGGGAGGAGTGACAGCAATGTGTGTTGCAGAGTTGCAAAGCTCGCTGTGCGCTGAAGATGATCAGTGGGAACTTTCTGGACTGTCTCTTCTGCTCTTTTAGCATTGGCTAAAGGTTCCTGCTCTACTCTGCTTCTGCCCAGCAGAGAAAGGGCACAGAGATTTTGGATTCAATTGGACTTTGAGGTAGGAAATTGCGGAGCGAGAGCAATATATGTGTCACAGTTGCAAAGCTGACTGCGTGCTGAAGATGCCCTGCCGGAGCTTTCACTCCGGGCTCTTCGGCTGTGGGAGCAGAGGCCAAGAGATCGTGTTCACCTGTCACTGCTGCTGTTCAAACGAGAGAGGGCGGGAGAGACCATGGATTCAAATGGATTATTAGGAGATGAAGTGAGGAGTGACAGCAATGTGTGTTTCAGAGTTGCAAAGCTCACTGTGCGCTGAAGATGATCTGCAAGGACTTTCCCTCCCTGCCCTTCGGAACTGGGAGCGGATTCCAAGCGCTCGTGCTCACCTGCCTCTGCTGCTCTTGAAACGAGAGCGGAGACCAGAAACGCTGGATTCAAATGCACTTTTAGGAGCTACAATGAGGAGTGACAACAGTGTGTGTGTCACAGTTGTAAAGCTCAGTGTGTTGAAGAAGCACAAGAGCAGCCTTCAGGCCTGTCTCTTCCACTGCCTTACAGATTGCAGACATTCCTGCTCACTCTGCTGCTCAGCAGAGTGCTGGCAACGGAGTTCTTGGATTGAAATGGTCTTTTAGGAGAAAGAGTGAAGAGTGACAGCAATGTTTGTGTCACAGTTTAAAGCTCACTGTGTGCAAAACATGATCAAGCAGGAGATTTTTTTCAAGGCTCTTCTGCTGTTTTAGGCAGGTCTAAAAATTCCTGCTCTACTCTCTCTGTTGCTGCTCAGCAGAGAGCGGGCACAGAGATGGTGGATTCAGCTGGTCTTTCAGGCAGAAAGGGAGGAGTGACAGCAATGTGTGTTGCAGAGTTGCAAAGCTCGCTGTGCGATGAAGATGATCAGTGGGAACTTTCTGGACTGTCTCTTCTGCTCTTTTAGCATTGGCTAAAGGTTCCTGCTCTACTCTGCTTCTGCCCAGCAGAGAAAGGGCACAGAGATTTTGGATTCAATTGGACTTTGAGGTAGGAAAGTGCGGAGCGAGAGCAATATATGTGTCACAGTTGCAAAGCTGACTGCGTGCTGAAGATGCCCTGCCGGAGCTTTCACTCCGGGCTCTTCGGCTGTGGGAGCAGAGGCCAAGAGATCGTGTTCACCTGTCACTGCTGCTGTTCAAACGAGAGAGGGCGGGAGAGACCATGGATTCAAACGGATTATTAGGAGATGAAGTGAGGAGTGACAGCAATGTGTGTTTCAGAGTTGCAAAGCTCACTGTGCGCTGAAGATGATCTGCAAGGACTTTCCCTCCCTGCCCTTCGGAACTGGGAGCGGATTCCAAGCGCTCGTGCTCACCTTCCTCTGCTGCTCTTGAAACGAGAGGGGAGACCAGAAACGCTGGATTCAAATGCACTTTTAGGAGCTACAATGAGGAGTGACAACAGTGTGTGTGTCACAGTTGTAAAGCTCAGTGTGTTGAAGAAGCACAAGAGCAGCCTTCAGGCCTGTCTCTTCCACTGCCTTACAGATTGCAGACATTCCTGCTCACTCTGCTGCTCAGCAGAGTGCTGGCAACGGAGTTCTTGGATTGAAATGGTCTTTTAGGAGAAAGAGTGAAGAGTGACAGCAATGTTTGTGTCACAGTTTAAAGCTCACTGTGTGCTAAACATGATCAGGAGGAGCTTTTTTGCAAGGCTCTTCTGCTGTTTTAGCCCAGTCTAAACATTCCTGCTCTACTTTCTCTGATGCTGCTCAGCAGAGAGTGGGCACAGAGATGTTGGAATCAATAGGTCTTCCAGGCAGGAAAAGGAGGAGTTACAGCAATGTGTTTTGCAGAGTTGCAAAGCTCATTGTGTGCTGAAGATGCCCTGCAGAAGTTTCCCTGCTGGCCCTTCGTCTGTGGTATTAGAGTCCAAGCGCTGCTCCTCCCCTGTCACAACTCCTCTCGAAACGAGAGAGCGCACAAGAAACTTTGGATTCAAATGCACTTTTAGGAGATAAAGTGAGGAGTGACAGCAATGTTTGTGTCACAGTTTAAAGCTCACTGTGTGCAAAACATGATCAAGCAGGAGATTTTTTTCAAGGCTCTTCTGCTGTTTTAGGCAGGTCTAAAAATTCCTGCTCTACTATCTCTGTTGCTGCTCAGCAGAGAGCGGGCACAGAGATGGTGGATTCAGCTGGTCTTTCAGGCAAAAAGGGAGGAGTGACAGCAATGTGTGTTGCAGAGTTGCAAAGCTCGCTGTGCGCTGAAGATGATCAGTGGGAACTTTCTGGACTGTCTCTTCTGCTCTTTTAGCATTGGCTAAAGGTTCCTGCTCTACTCTGCTTCTGCCCAGCAGAGAAAGGGCAGAGAGATTTTGGATTCAATTGGACTTTGAGGTAGGAAATTGCGGAGCGAGAGCAATATATGTGTCACAGTTGCAAAGCTGACTGCGTGCTGAAGATGCCCTGCCGGAGCTTTCACTCCGGGCTCTTCGGCTGTGGGAGCAGAGGCCAAGAGATCGTGTTCACCTGTCACTGCTGCTGTTCAAACGAGAGAGGGCGGGAGAGACCATGGATTCAAATGGATTATTAGGAGATGAAGTGAGGAGTGACAGCAATGTGTGTTTCAGAGTTGCAAAGCTCACTGTGCGCTGAAGATGATCTGCAAGGACTTTCCCTCCCTGCCCTTCGGAACTGGGAGCGGATTCCAAGCGCTCGTGCTCACCTGCCTCTGCTGCTCTTGAAACGAGAGCGGAGACCAGAAACGCTGGATTCAAATGCACTTTTAGGAGCTACAATGAGGAGTGACAACAGTGTGTGTGTCACAGTTGTAAAGCTCAGTGTGTTGAAGAAGCACAAGAGCAGCCTTCAGGCCTGTCTCTTCCACTGCCTTACAGATTGCAGACATTCCTGCTCACTCTGCTGCTCAGCAGAGTGCTGGCAACGGAGTTCTTGGATTGAAATGGTCTTTTAGGAGAAAGAGTGAAGAGTGACAGCAATGTTTGTGTCACAGTTTAAAGCTCACTGTGTGCTAAACATGATCAGGAGGAGCTTTTTTGCAAGGCTCTTCTGCTGTTTTAGCCCAGTCTAAACATTCCTTCTCTCTGTTGCTGCTCAGCAGAGAGTGGGCACAGAGATGTTGGAATCAATTGGTCTTCCAGGCAAGAAAAGGAGGAGTTACAGCAATGTGTGTTGCAGAATTGCAAAGCTCACTGTGTGCTGAAGATGCCCTGCAGGAGTTTCCCTGCTGGCCCTTCGTCTGTGGGATTAGAGTCCAAGCGCTGCTCCTCCCCTGTCACAACTCCTCTCGAAACGAGAGAGCGCACCAGAAACTTTGGATTCAAATGCACTTTTAGGAGATAAAGTGTGGAGTGACAGCAATGTTTGTGTCACAGTATAAAGCTCACTGTGTGCAAAACATGATCAAGCAGGAGATTTTTTTCAAGGCTCTTCTGCTGTTTTAGGCAGGTCTAAAAATTCCTGCTCTACTATCTCTGTTGCTGCTCAGCAGAGAGCGGGCACAGAGATGGTGGATTCAGCTGGTCTTTCAGGCAAAAAGGGAGGAGTGACAGCAATGTGTGTTGCAGAGTTGCAAAGCTCGCTGTGCGCTGAAGATGATCAGTGGGAACTTTCTGGACTGTCTCTTCTGCTCTTTTAGCATTGGCTAAAGGTTCCTGCTCTACTCTGCTTCTGCCCAGCAGAGAAAGGGCACAGAGATTTTGGATTCAATTGGACTTTGAGGTAGGAAAGTGCGGAGCGAGAGCAATATATGTGTCACAGTTGCAAAGCTGACTGCGTGCTGAAGATGCCCTGCCGGAGCTTTCACTCCGGGCTCTTCGGCTGTGGGAGCAGAGGCCAAGAGATCGTGTTCACCTGTCACTGCTGCTGTTCAAACGAGAGAGGGCGGGAGAGACCATGGATTCAAACGGATTATTAGGAGATGAAGTGAGGAGTGACAGCAATGTGTGTTTCAGAGTTGCAAAGCTCACTGTGCGCTGAAGATGATCTGCAAGGACTTTCCCTCCCTGCCCTTCGGAACTGGGAGCGGATTCCAAGCGCTCGTGCTCACCTTCCTCTGCTGCTCTTGAAACGAGAGTGGAGACCAGAAACGCTGGATTCAAATGCACTTTTAGGAGCTACAATGAGGAGTGACAACAGTGTGTGTGTCACAGTTGTAAAGCTCAGTGTGTTGAAGAAGCACAAGAGCAGCCTTCAGGCCTGTCTCTTCCACTGCCTTACAGATTGCAGACATTCCTGCTCACTCTGCTGCTCAGCAGAGTGCTGGCAACGGAGTTCTTGGATTGAAAAGGTCTTTTAGGAGAAAGAGTGAAGAGTGACAGCAATGTTTGTGTCACAGTTTAAAGCTCACTGTGTGCTAAACATGATCAGGAGGAGCTTTTTTGCAAGGCTCTTCTGCTGTTTTAGCCCAGTCTAAACATTCCTGCTCTACTCTCTCTGATGCTGCTCAGCAGAGAGTGGGCACAGAGATGTTGAAATCAATTGGTCTTCCAGGCAGGAGAAGGAGGAGTTACAGCAATGTGTTTTGCAGAGTTGCAAAGCTCACTGTGTGCTGAAGATGCCCTGCAGGAGTTTCCCTGCTGGCCCTTCGTCTGTGGTATTAGAGTCCAAGCGCTGCTCCTCCCCTGTCACAACTCCTCTCCAAACGAGAGAGCGCACCAGAAACTTTGGATTCAAATGCACTTTTAGGAGATAAAGTGAGGAGTGACAGCAATGTTTGTGTCACAGTTGAAAGCTCACTGTGTGCAAAACATGATCAAGCAGGAGATTTTTTTCAAGGCTCTTCTGCTGTTTTAGCAGGTCTAAAAATTCCTGCTCTACTATCTCTGTTGCTGCTCAGCAGAGAGCGGGCACAGAGATGGTGGATTCAGCTGGTCTTTCAGGCAAAAAGGGAGGAGTGACAGCAATGTGTGTTGCAGAGTTGCAAAGCTCGCTGTGCGCTGAAGATGATCAGTGGGAACTTTCTGGACTGTCTCTTCTGCTCTTTTAGCATTGGCTAAAGGTTCCTGCTCTACTCTGCTTCTGCCCAGCAGAGAAAGGGCACAGAGATTTTGGATTCAATTGGACTTTGAGGTAGGAAAGTGCGGAGCGAGAGCAATATATGTGTCACAGTTGCAAAGCTGACTGCGTGCTGAAGATGCCCTGCCGGAGCTTTCACTCCGGGCTCTTCGGCTGTGGGAGCAGAGGCCAAGAGATCGTGTTCACCTGTCACTGCTGCTGTTCAAACGAGAGAGGGCGGGAGAGACCATGGATTCAAACGGATTATTAGGAGATGAAGTGAGGAGTGACAGCAATGTGTGTTTCAGAGTTGCAAAGCTCACTGTGCGCTGAAGATGATCTGCAAGGACTTTCCCTCCCTGCCCTTCGGAACTGGGAGCAGATTCCAAGCGCTCGTGCTCACCTGTCTCTGCTGCTCTTGAAACGAGAGTGGAGACCAGAAACGCTGGATTCAAATGCACTTTTAGGAGCTACAATGAGGAGTGACAACAGTGTGTGTGTCACAGTTGTAAAGCTCAGTGTGTTGAAGAAGCACAAGAGCAGCCTTCAGCCTGTCTCTTCCACTGCCTTACAGATTGCAGACATTCCTGCTCACTCTGCTGCTCAGCAGAGTGCTGGCAACGGAGTTCTTGGATTGAAATGGTCTTTTAGGAGAAAGAGTGAAGAGTGACAGCAATGTTTGTGTCACAGTTTAAAGCTCACTGTGTGCTAAACATGATCAGGAGGAGCTTTTTTGCAAGGCTCTTCTGCTGTTTTAGCCCAGTCTAAACATTCCTGCTCTACTCTCTCTGATGCTGCTCAGCAGAGAGTGGGCACAGAGATGTTGGAATCAATTGGTCTTCCAGGCAGGAGAAGGAGGAGTTACAGCAATGTGTTTTGCAGAGTTGCAAAGCTCACTGTGTGCTGAAGATGCCCTGCAGGAGTTTCCCTGCTGGCCCTTCGTCTGTGGTATTAGAGTCCAAGCGCTGCTCCTCCCCTGTCACAACTCCTCTCGAAACGAGAGAGCGCACCAGAAACTTTGGATTCAAATGCACTTTTAGGAGATAAAGTGAGGAGTGACAGCAATGTTTGTGTCACAGTTTAAAGCTCACTGTGTGCAAAACATGATCAAGCTGGAGATTTTTTTCAAGGCTCTTCTGCTGTTTTAGGCAGGTCTAAAAATTCCTGCTCTACTCTCTCTGTTGCTGCTCAGCAGAGAGCGGGCACAGAGATGGTGGATTCAGCTGGTCTTTCAGGCAAAAAGGGAGGAGTGACAGCAATGTGTGTTGCAGAGTTGCAAAGCTCGCTGTGCGCTGAAGATGATCAGTGGGAACTTTCTGGACTGTCTCTTCTGCTCTTTTAGCATTGGCTAAAGGTTCCTGCTCTACTCTGCTTCTGCCCAGCAGAGAAAGGGCACAGAGATTTTGGATTCAATTGGACTTTGAGGTAGGAAAGTGCGGAGCGAGAGCAATATATGTGTCACAGTTGCAAAGCTGACTGCGTGCTGAAGATGCCCTGCCGGAGCTTTCACTCCGGGCTCTTCGGCTGTGGGAGCAGAGGCCAAGAGATCGTGTTCACCTGTCACTGCTGCTGTTCAAACGAGAGAGGGCGGGAGAGACCATGGATTCAAACGGATTATTAGGAGATGAAGTGAGGAGTGACAGCAATGTGTGTTTCAGAGTTGCAAAGCTCACTGTGCGCTGAAGATGATCTGCAAGGACTTTCCCTCCCTGCCCTTCGGAACTGGGAGCGGATTCCAAGCGCTCGTGCTCACCTGCCTCTGCTGCACTGGAAACGAGAGTGGAGACCAGAAACGCTGGATTCAAATGCACTTTTAGGAGCTACAATGAGGAGTGACAACAGTGTGTGTGTCAAAGTTGTAAAGCTCAGTGTGTTGAAGAAGCACAAGAGCAGCCTTCAGCCTGTCTCTTCCACTGCCTTACAGATTGCAGACATTCCTGCTCACTCTGCTGCTCAGCAGAGTGCTGGCAACGGAGTTCTTGGATTGAAATGGTCTTTTAGGAGAAAGAGTGAAGAGTGACAGCAATGTTTGTGTCACAGTTTAAAGCTCACTGTGTGCTAAACATGATCAGGAGGAGCTTTTTTGCAAGGCTCTTCTGCTGTTTTAGCCCAGTCTAAACATTCCTGCTCTACTCTCTCTGATGCTGCTCAGCAGAGAGTGGGCACAGAGATGTTGGAATCAATTGGTCTTCCAGGCAGGAGAAGGAGGAGTTACAGCAATGTGTTTTGCAGAGTTGCAATGCTCACTGTGTGCTGAAGATGCCCTGCAGGAGTTTCCCTGCTGGCCCTTCGTCTGTGGTATTAGAGTCCAAGCGCTGCTCCTCCCCTGTCACAAGTCCTCTCGAAACGAGAGAGCGCACAAGAAACTTTGGATTCAAATGCACTTTTAGGAGATAAAGTGAGGAGTGACAGCAATGTTTGTGTCACAGTTTAAAGCTCACTGTGTGCAAAACATGATCAAGCAGGAGATTTTTTTCAAGGCTCTTCTGCTGTTTTAGGCAGGTCTAAAAATTCCTGCTCTACTATCTCTGTTGCTGCTCAGCAGAGAGCGGGCACAGAGATGGTGGATTCAGCTGGTCTTTCAGGCAAAAAGGGAGGAGTGACAGCAATGTGTGTTGCAGAGTTGCAAAGCTCGCTGTGCGCTGAAGATGATCAGTGGGAACTTTCTGGACTGTCTCTTCTGCTCTTTTAGCATTGGCTAAAGGTTCCTGCTCTACTCTGCTTCTGCCCAGCAGAGAAAGGGCACAGAGATTTTGGATTCAATTGGACTTTGAGGTAGGAAAGTGCGGAGCGAGAGCAATATATGTGTCACAGTTGCAAAGCTGACTGCGTGCTGAAGATGCCCTGCCGGAGCTTTCACTCCGGGCTCTTCGGCTGTGGGAGCAGAGGCCAAGAGATCGTGTTCACCTGTCACTGCTGCTGTTCAAACGAGAGAGGGCGGGAGAGACCATGGATTCAAACGGATTATTAGGAGATGAAGTGAGGAGTGACAGCAATGTGTGTTTCAGAGTTGCAAAGCTCACTGTGCGCTGAAGATGATCTGCAAGGACTTTCCCTCCCTGCCCTTCGGAACTGGGAGCGGATTCCAAGCGCTCGTGCTCACCTGCCTCTGCTGCTCTTGAAACGAGAGCGGAGACCAGAAACGCTGGATTCAAATGCACTTTTAGGAGCTACAATGAGGAGTGACAACAGTGTGTGTGTCACAGTTGTAAAGCTCAGTGTGTTGAAGAAGCACAAGAGCAGCCTTCAGGCCTGTCTCTTCCACTGCCTTACAGATTGCAGACATTCCTGCTCACTCTGCTGCTCAGCAGAGTGCTGGCAACGGAGTTCTTGGATTGAAATGGTCTTTTAGGAGAAAGAGTGAAGAGTGACAGCAATGTTTGTGTCACAGTTTAAAGCTCACTGTGTGCTAAACATGATCAGGAGGAGCTTTTTTGCAAGGCTCTTCTGCTGTTTTAGCCCAGTCTAAACATTCCTTCTCTCTGTTGCTGCTCAGCAGAGAGTGGGCACAGAGATGTTGGAATCAATTGGTCTTCCAGGCAAGAAAAGGAGGAGTTACAGCAATGTGTGTTGCAGAATTGCAAAGCTCACTGTGTGCTGAAGATGCCCTGCAGGAGTTTCCCTGCTGGCCCTTCGTCTGTGGGATTAGAGTCCAAGCGCTGCTCCTCCCCTGTCACAACTCCTCTCGAAACGAGAGAGCGCACCAGAAACTTTGGATTCAAATGCACTTTTAGGAGATAAAGTGAGGAGTGACAGCAATGTTTGTGTCACAGTATAAAGCTCACTGTGTGCAAAACATGATCAAGCAGGAGATTTTTTTCAAGGCTCTTCTGCTGTTTTAGGCAGGTCTAAAAATTCCTGCTCTACTATCTCTGTTGCTGCTCAGCAGAGAGCGGGCACAGAGATGGTGGATTCAGCTGGTCTTTCAGGCAAAAAGGGAGGAGTGACAGCAATGTGTGTTGCAGAGTTGCAAAGCTCGCTGTGCGCTGAAGATGATCAGTGGGAACTTTCTGGACTGTCTCTTCTGCTCTTTTAGCATTGGCTAAAGGTTCCTGCTCTACTCTGCTTCTGCCCAGCAGAGAAAGGGCACAGAGATTTTGGATTCAATTGGACTTTGAGGTAGGAAAGTGCGGAGCGAGAGCAATATATGTGTCACAGTTGCAAAGCTGACTGCGTGCTGAAGATGCCCTGCCGGAGCTTTCACTCCGGGCTCTTCGGCTGTGGGAGCAGAGGCCAAGAGATCGTGTTCACCTGTCACTGCTGCTGTTCAAACGAGAGAGGGCGGGAGAGACCATGGATTCAAACGGATTATTAGGAGATGAAGTGAGGAGTGACAGCAATGTGTGTTTCAGAGTTGCAAAGCTCACTGTGCGCTGAAGATGATCTGCAAGGACTTTCCCTCCCTGCCCTTCGGAACTGGGAGCGGATTCCAAGCGCTCGTGCTCACCTGCCTCTGCTGCTCTTGAAACGAGAGTGGAGACCAGAAACGCTGGATTCAAATGCACTTTTAGGAGCTACAATGAGGAGTGACAACAGTGTGTGTGTCACAGTTGTAAAGCTCAGTGTGTTGAAGAAGCACAAGAGCAGCCTTCAGGCCTGTCTCTTCCACTGCCTTACAGATTGCAGACATTCCTGCTCACTCTGCTGCTCAGCAGAGTGCTGGCAACGGAGTTCTTGGATTGAAATGGTCTTTTAGGAGAAAGAGTGAAGAGTGACAGCAATGTTTGTGTCACAGTTTAAAGCTCACTGTGTGCTAAACATGATCAGGAGGAGCTTTTTTGCAAGGCTCTTCTGCTGTTTTAGCCCAGTCTAAACATTCCTTCTCTCTGTTGCTGCTCAGCAGAGAGTGGGCACAGAGATGTTGGAATCAATTGGTCTTCCAGGCAGGAAAAGGAGGAGTTACAGCAATGTGTGTTGCAGAATTGCAAAGCTCACTGTGTGCTGAAGATGCCCTGCAGGAGTTTCCCTGCTGGCCCTTCGTCTGTGGGATTAGAGTCCAAGCGCTGCTCCTCCCCTGTCACAACTCCTCTCGAAACGAGAGAGCGCACCAGAAACTTTGGATTCAAATGCACTTTTAGGAGATAAAGTGAGGAGTGACAGCAATGTTTGTGTCACAGTTTAAAGCTCACTGTGTGCAAAACATGATCAAGCAGGAGATTTTTTTCAAGGCTCTTCTGCTGTTTTAGGCAGGTCTAAAAATTCCTGCTCTACTCTCTCTGTTGCTGCTCAGCAGAGAGCGGGCACAGAGATGGTGGATTCAGCTGGTCTTTCAGGCAGAAAGGGAGGAGTGACAGCAATGTGTGTTGCAGAGTTGCAAAGCTCGCTGTGCGCTGAAGATGATCAGTGGGAACTTTCTGCACTGTCTCTTCTGCTCTTTTAGCATTGGCTAAAGGTTCCTGCTCTACTCTGCTTCTGCCCAGCAGAGAAAGGGCACAGAGATTTTGGATTCAATTGGACTTTGAGGTAGGAAAGTGCGGAGCGAGAGCAATATATGTGTCACAGTTGCAAAGCTGACTGCGTGCTGAAGATGCCCTGCCGGAGCTTTCACTCCGGGCTCTTCGGCTGTGGGAGCAGAGGCCAAGAGATCGTGTTCACCTGTCACTGCTGCTGTTCAAACGAGAGAGGGCGGGAGAGACCATGGATTCAAACGGATTATTAGGAGATGAAGTGAGGAGTGACAGCAATGTGTGTTTCAGAGTTGCAAAGCTCACTGTGCGCTGAAGATGATCTGCAAGGACTTTCCCTCCCTGCCCTTCGGAACTGGGAGCGGATTCCAAGCGCTCGTGGTCACCTGCCTCTGCTGCTCTTGAAACGAGAGTGGAGACCAGAAACGCTGGATTCAAATGCACTTTTAGGAGCTACAATGAGGAGTGACAACAGTGTGTGTGTCACAGTTGTAAAGCTCAGTGTGTTGAAGAAGCACAAGAGCAGCCTTCAGCCTGTCTCTTCCACTGCCTTACAGATTGCAGACATTCCTGCTCACTCTGCTGCTCAGCAGAGTGCTGGCAACGGAGTTCTTGGATTGAAATGGTCTTTTAGGAGAAAGAGTGAAGAGTGACAGCAATGTTTGTGTCACAGTTTAAAGCTCACTGTGTGCTAAACATGATCAGGAGGAGCTTTTTTGCAAGGCTCTTCTGCTGTTTTAGCCCAGTCTAAACATTCCTGCTCTACTCTCTCTGATGCTGCTCAGCAGAGAGTGGGCACAGAGATGTTGGAATCAATTGGTCTTCCAGGCAGGAGAAGGAGGAGTTACAGCAATGTGTTTTGCAGAGTTGCAAAGCTCATTGTGTGCTGAAGATGCCCTGCAGGAGTTTCCCTGCTGGCCCTTCGTCTGTGGGATTAGAGTCCAAGCGCTGCTCCTCCCCTGTCACAACTCCTCTCCAAACGAGAGAGCGCACCAGAAACTTTGGATTCAAATGCACTTTTAGGAGATAAAGTGAGGAGTGACAGCAATGTTTGTGTCACAGTTGAAAGCTCACTGTGTGCAAAACATGATCAAGCAGGAGATTTTTTTCAAGGCTCTTCTGCTGTTTTAGCAGGTCTAAAAATTCCTGCTCTACTCTCTCTGTTGCTGCTCAGCAGAGAGCGGGCACAGAGATGGTGGATTCAGCTGGTCTTTCAGGCAAAAAGGGAGGAGTGACAGCAATGTGTGTTGCAGAGTTGCAAAGCTCGCTGTGCGCTGAAGATGATCAGTGGGAACTTTCTGGACTGTCTCTTCTGCTCTTTTAGCATTGGCTAAAGGTTCCTGCTCTACTCTGCTTCTGCCCAGCAGAGAAAGGGCACAGAGATTTTGGATTCAATTGGACTTTGAGGTAGGAAAGTGCGGAGCGAGAGCAATATATGTGTCACAGTTGCAAAGCTGACTGCGTGCTGAAGATGCCCTGCCGGAGCTTTCACTCCGGGCTCTTCGGCTGTGGGAGCAGAGGCCAAGAGATCGTGTTCACCTGTCACTGCTGCTGTTCAAACGAGAGAGGGCGGGAGAGACCATGGATTCAAACGGATTATTAGGAGATGAAGTGAGGAGTGACAGCAATGTGTGTTTCAGAGTTGCAAAGCTCACTGTGCGCTGAAGATGATCTGCAAGGACTTTCCCTCCCTGCCCTTCGGAACTGGGAGCGGATTCCAAGCGCTCGTGCTCACCTTCCTCTGCTGCTCTTGAAACGAGAGGGGAGACCAGAAACGCTGGATTCAAATGCACTTTTAGGAGCTACAATGAGGAGTGACAACAGTGTGTGTGTCACAGTTGTAAAGCTCAGTGTGTTGAAGAAGCACAAGAGCAGCCTTCAGGCCTGTCTCTTCCACTGCCTTACAGATTGCAGACATTCCTGCTCACTCTGCTGCTCAGCAGAGTGCTGGCAACGGAGTTCTTGGATTGAAATGGTCTTTTAGGAGAAAGAGTGAAGAGTGACAGCAATGTTTGTGTCACAGTTTAATGCTCACTGTGTGCTAAACATGATCAGGAGGAGCTTTTTTACAAGGCTCTTCTGCTGTTTTAGCCCAGTCTAAACATTCCTGCTCTACTCTCTCTGATGCTGCTCAGCAGAGAGTGGGCACAGAGATGTTGGAATCAATTGGTCTTCCAGGCAGGAGAAGGAGGAGTTACAGCAATGTGTTTTGCAGAGTTGCAAAGCTCACTGTGTGCTGAAGATGCCCTGCAGGAGTTTCCCTGCTGGCCCTTCGTCTGTGGTATTAGAGTCCAAGCGCTGCTCCTCCCCTGTCACAACTCCTCTCGAAACGAGAGAGCGCACAAGAAACTTTGGATTCAAATGCACTTTTAGGAGATAAAGTGAGGAGTGACAGCAATGTTTGTGTCACAGTTTAAAGCTCACTGTGTGCAAAACATGATCAAGCAGGAGATTTTTTTCAAGGCTCTTCTGCTGTTTTAGGCAGGTCTAAAAATTCCTGCTCTACTATCTCTGTTGCTGCTCAGCAGAGAGCGGGCACAGAGATGGTGGATTCAGCTGGTCTTTCAGGCAAAAAGGGAGGAGTGACAGCAATGTGTGTTGCAGAGTTGCAAAGCTCGCTGTGCGCTGAAGATGATCAGTGGGAACTTTCTGGACTGTCTCTTCTGCTCTTTTAGCATTGGCTAAAGGTTCCTGCTCTACTCTGCTTCTGCCCAGCAGAGAAAGGGCACAGAGATTTTGGATTCAATTGGACTTTGAGGTAGGAAAGTGCGGAGCGAGAGCAATATATGTGTCACAGTTGCAAAGCTGACTGCGTGCTGAAGATGCCCTGCCGGAGCTTTCACTCCGGGCTCTTCGGCTGTGGGAGCAGAGGCCAAGAGATCGTGTTCACCTGTCACTGCTGCTGTTCAAACGAGAGAGGGCGGGAGAGACCATGGATTCAAACGGATTATTAGGAGATGAAGTGAGGAGTGACAGCAATGTGTGTTTCAGAGTTGCAAAGCTCACTGTGCGCTGAAGATGATCTGCAAGGACTTTCCCTCCCTGCCCTTCGGAACTGGGAGCGGATTCCAAGCGCTCGTGCTCACCTTCCTCTGCTGCTCTTGAAACGAGAGTGGAGACCAGAAACGCTGGATTCAAATGCACTTTTAGGAGCTACAATGAGGAGTGACAACAGTGTGTGTGTCAAAGTTGTAAAGCTCAGTGTGTTGAAGAAGCACAAGAGCAGCCTTCAGGCCTGTCTCTTCCACTGCCTTACAGATTGCAGACATTCCTGCTCACTCTGCTGCTCAGCTCTCTGTCTGACTCTGCTGTCACTCCTCCTTTTCCTGCCTGAAAGACCAATTGATTCCAACATCTCTGTGCCCCCTCTCTGCTGAGCAGCAACAGAGAGAAGGAATGTTTAGACTGGGCTAAAACAGCAGAAGAGCCTTGCAAAAAAGCTCCTCCTGATCATGTTTAGCACACAGTGAGCTTTAAACTGTGACACAAACATTGCTGTCACTCTTCACTCTTTCTCCTAAAAGACCATTTCAATCCAAGAACTCCGTTGCCAGCACTCTGCTGAGCAGCAGAGTGAGCAGGAATGTCTGCAATCTGTAAGGCAGTGGAAGAGACAGGCCTGAAGGCTGCTCTTGTGCTTCTTCAACACACTGAGCTTTACAACTTTGACACACACACTGTTGTCACTCCTCATTGTAGCTCCTAAAAGTGCATTTGAATCCAGCGTTTCTGGTCTCCACTCTCGTTTCAAGAGCAGCAGAGGAAGGTGAGCACGAGCGCTTGGAATCCGCTCCCAGTTCCGAAGGGCAGGGAGGGAAAGTCCTTGCAGATCATCTTCAGCGCACAGTGAGCTTTGCAACTCTGAAACACACATTGCTGTCACTCCTCACTTCATCTCCTAATAATCCGTTTGAATCCATGGTCTCTCCCGCCCTCTCTCGTTTGAACAGCAGCAGTGACAGGTGAACACGATCTCTTGGCCTCTGCTCCCACAGCCGAAGAGCCTGGAGTGAAAGCTCCGGCAGGGCATCTTCAGCACGCAGTCAGCTTTGCAACTGTGACACATATATTGCTCTCGCTCCGCACTTTCCTACCTCAAAGTCCAATTGAATCCAAAATCTCTGTGCCCTTTCTCTGCTGGGCAGAAGCAGAGATAGTAGAGCAGGAATTTTTAGACCTGCCTAAAACAGCAGAAGAGCCTTGAAAAAAATCTCCTGCTTGATCATGTTTTGCACACAGTGATCTTTAAACTGTGACACAAACATTGCTGTCACTCCTCACTTTATCTCCTAAAAGTGCATTTGAATCCAACGTTTCTGGTGCGCTCTCTCGTTTCGAGAGGACTTGTGACAGGTGTGGACGAGCGCTTGGACTCTAATCCCACAGCCGAAGGGCCAGCATGGAAACTCCTGCTGGGCATCTTCAGCACACATTGAGATTCGCAACTCTGAAACACACATTGCTGTCACCTCTCACTTTCCTACCTGAAAGTCCAATTGAATAATACATCTCCTGTGCTTGCTCTTTGTGAGCAGTAGCAGAATATAGCACTTACGTTTGGACTCTGCTGAAACAGCAGAAGAGACAGTCCAGAAAGTTCCCACTGATCATCTTCAGCACACATTGAGCTTTGCAACTCTGCAACACACATTGCTGTCACTTCTTTTCCTGCCTGAAAGACCAATTGATTCCAACATCTCTGTGCCCACTCTCTGCTGAGCAGCAACAGAGAGAGTAGAGCAGGAATGTTTAGCCTGGGCTAAAACAGCAGAAGAGCCTTGCAAAAAAGCTCCTGCTAATCATGTTTAGCACACAGTGATCTTTAAACTGTGACACAAACATTGCTGTCACTCCTCACTATATCTCCTAAAAGTGCATTTGAATCCAACGTTTCTGGTGCACTCTCTCGCTTCGAGAGCAGTTGTGACAGGGGTGGACGAGCGCTTGGATTCTAATTTCACAGCCGAAGGGCCAGCATGGAAACTCCTGCTGGGCATCTTCAGCACACATCGAGATTCGCAACTCTGAAACACATATAGCTGTCACCTCTCACTTTACTACCTGAAAGTCCAATTGAATAATACATCTCCTGTGCTTGCTCTTTGTGAGCAGTAGCAGAATATAGCACTTACGTTTGGACTCTGCTGAAACAGCAGAAGAGACAGTCCAGAAAGTTCCCACTGATCATCTTCAGCACACAGTGAGCTTTGCAACTCTGCCACACACATTGCTGTCACTTCTTTTCCTGCCTGAAAGACCAATTGATTCCAACATCTCTGTGCCCACTCTCTGCTGAGCAGCAACAGAGAGAGTAGAGCAGGAATGTTTAGCCTGGGCTAAAACAGCAGAAGAGCCTTGCAAAAAATCTCCTGCTTGATCATGTTCCAGCATGATCGGCATCCATCACATCACAAGACCGGTCTGACAACCTCATCCACTCATTACATGTGTCACAAAATTGTCATTTTTGCATTAAATATTAGCTCATTTTTAACACTGCAATTGCATCAGCATTTTCACATGGGGTCAGTTGTAAAACCTGGCTCAAGGTTTTCTTCAAAATGGTTAAGTGTTATTTTGGGGGTGGGGAAAGTTTGTACACAATGAAAAAAACAGCTCTATGCAAGCTTCAAATAAGACTTTTCTTGTCCTGCAGACTAAAATTTTTGGAGTTTAAAATACTGCCATTTCTTGGAATAGCACCTGGAATAAGGTTTAACCACCTGAACAAGCTTTACTTGAAAAAAAAATGCAGTTTATTAGTTCTGTTCTTCAGAGGAATATAAGTCCTGCATTATCAGCATCAGGGATTATTTAAAAATGGGGAAAGCAAATTAAAATCTAATTCTGTTCTTACCATTTCCTGACCTCTTGCACTTTTCCTATCCTGGAGTGCAAGATGTTGCAAAAGACTGGAGTGATGGGACATACAATGGGATGGGGTCTCCACACCAGGTGGGGAACATGCCTTCAAGTGGCTTCACTGCCTCTGACAACAGACTTGCAGCTTCCATTTCTGCTTGTTTTCACTTCCTTGTCTGCACATGCTGGGGAGGAATCTGGGAGTTCCCAGAGCCAGAGAAAAAGGGTTTTCATTTCTCCCCCCCTCACCTCAAATTACCCTTTGCATGAATTACAACTTTTTTCATTGCATTTTATAAAATACTTTCCATAAAATAGAAGAGAAAATCCAAGCTCTTGTTATTTAAATATAGCCATTGAGCATAAGGAAAACCGAGCACTACGAAGGGACTTGGCAAATTAACTCATTCCTATAAGACCTGTCGTTATCAGACACAGCATCATTAAATATAAGAAGCGTAACACCAAACTTTAGCAGGAGAATAATTAATACCCAGCTCCTGGCACACTTTCCCTGGTGCTTCTGTTTTACCCTGTACTTTCTGATATGGCCAAATCATGCAAATTACAACCATTCATAAACTTGTTGTGGTTTAAGCCCAGGCTGTAACTCAGAACCATGCAGCCGCACGCTCACTCCCCCACTTTTTCCTCCCCTTGCTCCCAGACAGATGGGGAGGAGAATTGAAAGAATGTGATTCCCACGGGTTGAGATAAGAACAGTCCAGTAACTAAGGTATAATACAAGGTTACCTTAACGCTTGCTGTGTAATGCCAGCCCAGTTTCATTATCAATAATTCTAATGTATTGCAAGTCATTACCATGAAGTACAGTGAAACAAGAACCTTAGCCCAAGGCCCACCAGGTGATAAACACTAAAACAGCAAATACTGGCTGCAAGTAAGGTATGACATGCTGAAACTCTGATATCAAGAGCAAAAACTCTGAGAGCAAATAAATCAACATTGTGATGAGTGACACAATACTAAAAGTACTGAATGACCAGCTGAATCCACCATCTCTGTGCCCGCTCTCTGCTGAGCAGCAACAGAGAGAGTATAGCAGGAATGTTTAGACTGGGCTAAAACAGCAGAAGAGCCTTGCAAAAAAGCACCTGCTTGATCATGTTTTGCACACAGTGAGCTTTAAACTGTGACATAAACATTGCTGTCACTCCTCACTTTATCTCCTAAAAGTGCATTTGAAACCATCGTTTCTGGTGCGCTCTCTCGTTTCGAGAGGACTTGTGACAGGGGAGGACGAGCGCGTGGACTCTAATCCCACAGCCGAAGGGCCATCAGGGAAACTCCTGCTGGGCATCTTCAGCACACATTGAGATTCGCAACTCTGAAACACATATTGCTGTCACCTCTCACTTTCCTACCTGAAAGTCCAATTGAATCCTACATCTCCTGTGCTTGCTCTTTGTGAGCAGTAGCAGAATATAGCACTTACGTTTGGAATCTGCTAAAACAGCAGAAGAGACAGTCCTGAAAGTTCCCACTGATCATCTTCAGCTTTGCAACTCTGCAACACACATTGCTGTCACTCCTCCCTTTCCTCCCTGAATGACCAACTGAATCCACCATCTCTGTGCCCGCTCTCTGCTGAGCAGCAACAGGGAGAGTATAGCAGGAATGTTTAGACTGGGCTAAAACAGCAGAAGAGCCTTACAAAAAAGCTCCTGCTGATCATGTTTAGCGCACAGTGAGCTTTGAAGCTGTGACACAAACATTGCTGTCACTCCTCACTTTATCTCCTAAAAGTGCATTTGAGTCCAACGTTTTTGGTGCCCTCTCTCGTTTCAAGAGCAGATGTGACAGGGGAGGACGAGCGCTTGGACTCTAATCCCACAGCCGAAGGGCTAGCAGGGAAACTCCTGCTGGGCATCTTCAGCACACATTGAGCTTTGCTACTCTGAAACACACATTGCTGTCACCTCTCACTTTCCTACCTGAAAGTCCAATTGAATCCTACATCTCCTGTGCTTGCTCCTTGTGAGCAGTAGCAGAATATAGCACTTACGTTCAGATTCTGCTGAAACAGCAGAAGAGACAGTCCAGAAAGTTAACACTGATCATCTTCAGCGCACAGCGAGCTTTGCAGCTCTGCAGCACACATTGCTGTCACTCCTCCCTTTCCTGCCTGAAAGACCAATTGATTCCACCATCTCTGTGCCCGCACTCTATTGAGCAGCAACAGGGAGAGTATAGCAGGAATGTTTAGACTGTTCTAAAACAGCAGAAGAGCCTTGCAAAAAAGCTCCAGCTTTTCATGTTTAGCGCACAGTGAGCTTTAAACTGCGACACAAACATTGCTGCCACTCACTTTATCTCCTAAAAGTGCATTTGAGTCTATTGTTTCTGGGCCGCTCTCTCGTTTCGAGAGGAGTTGTGACAGGGGAGGACGAGCGCTTGGACTCTAATCCCACAGCCGAAGGGCGTGCAGGGAAAGTCCTGCTGGGCATCTTCAGCACACAGTGAGCTTTGCAACTCTGAAACACATATAGCTGTCACCTCTGACTTTCCTAGTTGAAAGTCCAATTGAATCATACATCTCCTGTGCTTGCTCCTTGTGAGCAGTAGCAGAATATAGCACTTACGTTTGCACTCTGCTGAAACAGCAGAAGAGACAGTCCAGAAAGTTCCCACTGATCATCTTCAGCGCACAGCGAGCTTTGCAACTCTGCAACACACATTGCTGTCACTCCTCCCTTTCCTTCCTGAATGACCAACTGAATCCACCATCTCTGTGCCCGCTCTCTGCTGAGCAGCAACAGGGAGAGTATAACAGGAATGTTTAGACAGGGCTATAACAGCAGAAGAGCCTTGCAAAAAAGCTCCTGCTGATCATGATTAGTACACAGTGAGCTTTGAAGCTGTGACACAAACATTGCTGTCACTCCTCACTTTATCTCCTAAAAGTGCATTTAAAAGTGCATTTCCTACCTGAAAGTCCAATTGAATCCTACTTCTCCTGTGCTTTGCTCCTTGTGAGCAGTAGCAGAATATAGCCCATACGTTTGCACTCTGCTGAACAGCAGAACTCTGTTTGAACAGCAGAAGAGACAGTCCTGAAAGTTCCCACTGATCATCTTCAGCGCACAGCGAGCTTTGCAACTCTGCAGCACACATTGCTGTCACTCCTCCCTTTCCTGCCTGAATGACCAAAAGATTCCACCATCTCTGTGCCCGCCCTCTGCTGAGCAGCAACAGGGAGAGTATAGCAGGAATGTTTAGACTGGGCTAAAACAGCAGAAGAGCCTTGCAAAAAAGCTCCTGCTGATCATGATTAGCACACAGTGAGCTTTGAAACTGTGACACAAGCATTGCTGTCACTCCTCACTTTATCTCCTAAAAGTGCATTTGAAACCATCGTTTCTGGTGCGCTCTCTCGTTTCGAGAGGAGTTGTGACAGGGGAGGACGAGCGCTTGGACTCTAATCCCACAGCCGAAGGGCGTGCAGGGAAACTCCTGCTGGGCATCTTCAGCACACAGTGAGCTTTGCAACCCTGAACACATATAGCTGTCACCTCTCACTTTCCTACCTGAAAGTCCAATTGAATCCTACTTCTCCTGTGCTTTGCTCCTTGTAAGCAGTAGCTAAATATAGCACTTACGTTTGGACTCTGCTGAAACAGCAGAAGAGAAAGTTTAGAAAGTTCCCACTGATCATCTTCAGAACACAGAGAGCTTTGCAACTCTGCAACACACATTGCTGTCCCTCCTCCTTTTCCTGCCTGACAGACCAAAAGATTCCACCATCTCTGTGCCTGCTCTCTGCTGAGCAGCAACAGGGAGAGAAGAGCAATAATGTTTAGACTGGGCTAAAACAGCAGAAGAGCCTTGCAAAAAAGCTCCTGCTGATCATGTTTAGCACACAGTGAGCTTTGAGGCTGTGACACAAACATTGCTGTCACTCCTCACTTTATCTCCTAAAAGTGCATTTGAGTCCAACGTTTTTGGTGCCCTCTCTCGTTTCAAGAGCAGATGTGACAGGGGAGGACGAGCGCTTGGACTCTAATCCCACAGCCGAAGGGCGTGCAGGGAAAGTCCTGCTGGGCATCTTCAGCACACAGTGAGCTTTGCAACTCTGAAACACACATTGCTGTCACCTCTCACTTTCCTACCTGAAAGTCCATTTGAATCCTTCTTCTCCTGTGCTTGCTCTTTGTGAGCAGTAGCAGAATATAGCACTTACGTTCACATTCTGCTGAAACAGCAGAAGAGACAGTCCAGAAAGTTAACACTGATCATCATCAGCGCACAGCGAGCTTTGCAACTCTGCAACACACATTGCTGTCACTCCTCCCTTTCCTGCCTGAATGACCAACTGAATCCACCATCTCTGTGCCCGCCCTCTGCTGAGCAGCTACAGGGAGAGTATAGCAGGAATGTTTAGACTGTGCAAAAACAGCAGAAGAGCCGTGCAAAAAAGCTCCTGCTGATCATGATTAGCACACAGTGAGCTTTGAAGCTGTGACACAAACAATGCTGTCACTCCTCACTTTATCTCCTAAAAGTGCATTTGAAACCATCGTTTCTGGTGCGCTCTCTCGTTTCGAGAGGAGTTGTGACAGGGGAGGACGAGCGCTTGGACTCTAATCCCACAGCCGAAGGGCCAGCAGGGAAACTCCTGATGGGCATCTTCAGCACACATTGAGCTTTGCTACTCTGAAACTCACATTGCTGTCACCTCTCACTTTCCTACCTGAAAGTCCAATTGAATCCTACTTCTCCTGTGCTTTGCTCCTTGTGAGCAGTAGCAGAATATAGCCCATACGTTTGCACTCTGCTGAAACAGCAGAAGAGACAGTCCTGAAAGTTCCCACTGATCATCTTCAGCGCACAGCGAGCTTTGCAACTGCGCAACACACATTGCTGTCACTCCTCCCTTTCCTGCCTGAAAGACCAACTGAATCCACCATCTCTGTGCCCGCTCTCTGCTGAGCAGCAACAGGGAGAGTATAGCAGGAATGTTTAGACTGGGCTAAAACAGCAGAAGAGCCTTGCAAAAAAGCTCCTGCTTTTCATGTTTAGCGCACATTGATCATTAAACTGCGACACAAACATTGCTGTCACTCACTTTATCTCCTAAAAGTGCATTTGACTCCATCGTTTCTGGTGCGCACTCTTGTTTCCAGAGGAGTTGTGACAGGGGAGGACGAGCGCGTGGACTCTAATCCCACAGCCGAAGGGCATGCAGGGAAAGTCCTGCTGGGCATCTTCAGCACACAGTGAGCTTTGCAGCTCTGATACACATATAGCTGTCACCTCTCACTTTCCTACCTGAAAGTCCAATTGAATCCTACTTCTCCTGTGCTTGCTCTTTGTGAGCAGTAGCAGGATATAGCACTTACGTTCAGATTCTGCTGAAACAGCAGAAGAGACAGTCCAGAAAGTTAACACTGATCATCTTCAGCGCACAGCGAGCTTTGCAGCTCTGCAGCACACATTGCTGTCACTCCTCCCTTTCCTGGCTGAAAGACCAATTGATTCCACCATCTCTGTGCCTGCACTCTATTGAGCAGCAACAGGGAGAGTATAGCAGGAATGTTTAGACTAGGCTAAAACAGCAGAAGAGCCTTGCAAAAAAGCTCCAGCTTTTCATGTTTAGCGCACAGTGAGCTTTACACTGCGACACAAACATTGGTGCCACTATCTTTATCTCCTAAAAGTGCTTTTGAATCTATCGTTTCTGGGGCGCTCTCTCGTTTTGAGAGGAGTTGTGACAGGGGAGGACGAGCGCTTGGACTCTAATACCACAGACGAAGGGCCAGCAGGGAAACTCCTGCAGGGCATCTTCAGCACACAGTGAGCTTTGCAACTCTGCAAAACACATTGCTGTAACTCCTCCTTCTCCTGCCTGGAAGACCAATTGATTCCAACATCTCTGTGCCCACTCTCTGCTGAGCAGCAACAGAGAGCAGGAATGTTTAGACTGGGCTAAAACAGCAGAAGAGCCTTGCAAAAAAGCTCCTCCTGATCATGTTTAGCACACAGTGAGCTTTAAACTGTGACACAAACATTGCTGTCACTCTTCACTCTTTCTCCTAAAAGACCATTTCAATCCAAGAACTCCGTTGCCAGCACTCTGCTGAGCAGCAGAGTGAGCAGGAATGTCTGCAATCTGTAAGGCAGTGGAAGAGACAGGCCTGAAGGCTGCTCTTGTGCTTCTTCAACACACTGAGCTTTACAACTGTGACACACACACTGTTGTCACTCCTCATTGTAGCTCCTAAAAGTGCATTTGAATCCAGCGTTTCTGGTCTCCACTCTCGTTTCAAGAGCAGCAGAGGAAGGTGAGCACGAGCGCTTGGAATCCGCTCCCAGTTCCGAAGGGCAGGGAGGGAAAGTCCTTGCAGATCATCTTCAGCGCACAGTGAGCTTTGCAACTCTGAAACACACATTGCTGTCACTCCTCACTTCATCTCCTAATAATCCGTTTGAATCCATGGTCTCTCCCGCCCTCTCTCGTTTGAACAGCAGCAGTGACAGGTGAACACGATCTCTTGGCCTCTGCTCCCACAGCCGAAGAGCCCGGAGTGAAAGCTCCGGCAGGGCATCTTCAGCACGCAGTCAGCTTTGCAACTGTGACACATATATTGCTCTCGCTCCGCACTTTCCTACCTCAAAGTCCAATTGAATCCAAAACTCTGTGCCCTTTCTCTGCTGGGCAGAAGCAGAGTAGAGCAGGAACCTTTAGCCAATGCTAAAAGAGCAGAAGAGACAGTCCAGAAAGTTCCCACTGATCATCTTCAGCGCACAGCGAGCTTTGCAACTCTGCAACACACATTGCTGTCACTCCTCCCTTTTTGCCTGAAAGACCAGCTGAATCCACCATCTCTGTGCCCGCTCTCTGCTGAGCAGCAACAGAGAGAGTAGAGCAGGAATTTTTAGACCTGCCTAAAACAGCAGAAGAGCCTTGAAAAAAATCTCCTGCTTGATCATGTTTTGCACACAGTGAGCTTTAAACTGTGACACAAACATTGCTGTCACTCCTCACTTTATCTCCTAAAAGTGCATTTGAATCCAAAGTTTCTGGTGCGCTCTCTCGTTTGGAGAGGAGTTGTGACAGGGGAGGAGCAGCGCTTGGACTCTAATCCCACAGACGAAGGGCCAGCAGGGAAAATCCTGCAGGGCATCTTCAGCACACAGTGAGCTTTGCAACTTTGCAAAACACATTGCGGTAACTCCTCCTTTTCCTGCCTGGAAGACCTATTGATTCCAACATCTCTGTGCCCACTCTCTGCTGAGCAGCAACAGAGAGAGTAGAGCAGGAATGTTTAGACTGGGCTAAAACAGCAGAAGAGCCTTGCAAAAAAGCTCCTCCTGATCATGTTTAGCACACAGTGAGCTTTAAACTGTGACACAAACATTGCTGTCACTCTTCACTCTTTCTCCTAAAAGACCATTTCAATCCAAGAACTCCGTTGCCAGCACTCTGCTGAGCAGCAGAGTGAGCAGGAATGTCTGCAATCTGTAAGGCAGTGGAAGAGACAGGCCTGAAGGCTGCTCTTGTGCTTCTTCAACACACTGAGCTTTACAACTGTGACACACACACTGTTGTCACTCCTCATTGTAGCTCCTAAAAGTGCATTTGAATCCAGCGTTTCTGGTCTCCACTCTCGTTTCAAGAGCAGCAGAGGAAGGTGAGCACGAGCGCTTGGAATCCGCTCCCAGTTCCGAAGGGCAGGGAGGGAAAGTCCTTGCAGATCATCTTCAGCGCACAGTGAGCTTTGCAACTCTGAAACACACATTGCTGTCACTCCTCACTTCATCTCCTAATAATCCGTTTGAATCCATGGTCTCTCCCGCCCTCTCTCGTTTGAACAGCAGCAGTGACAGGTGAACACGATCTCTTGGCCTCTGCTCCCACAGCCGAAGAGCCCGGAGTGAAAGCTCCGGCAGGGCATCTTCAGCACGCAGTCAGCTTTGCAACTGTGACACATATATTGCTCTCGCTCCGCACTTTCCTACCTCAAAGTCCAATTGAATCCAAAATCTCTGTGCCCTTTCTCTGCTGGGCAGAAGCAGAGTAGAGCAGGAACCTTTAGCCAATGCTAAAAGAGCAGAAGAGACAGTCCAGAAAGTTCCCACTGATCATCTTCAGCGCACAGCGAGCTTTGCAACACTGCAACACACATTGCTGTCACTCCTCCCTTTTTGCCTGAAAGACCAGCTGAATCCACCATCTCTGTGCCCGCTCTCTGCTGAGCAGCAACAGAGAGAGTAGAGCAGGAATTTTTAGACCTGCCTAAAACAGCAGAAGAGCCTTGAAAAAAATCTCCTGCTTGATCATGTTTTGCACACAGTGAGCTTTAAACTGTGACACAAACATTGCTGTCACTCCTCACTTTATCTCCTAAAAGTGCATTTGAATCCAAAGTTTCAGGTGCGCTCTCTCGTTTCGAGAGGAGTTGTGACAGGGGAGGAGCAGCGCTTGGACTCTAATCCCACAGACGAAGGGCCAGCAGGGAAACTCCTGCAGGGCATCTTCAGCACACAGTGAGCTTTGCAACTCTGCAAAACACATTGCTGTCACTCCTCCTTTTCCTGCCTGGAAGACCTATTGATTCCAACATCTCTGTGCCCCCTCTCTGCTGAGCAGCAACAGAGAGAGTAGAGCAGGAATGTTTAGACTGGGCTAAAACAGCAGAAGAGCTTTGCAAAAAAGCTCCTCCTGATCATGTTTAGCACACAGTGAGCTTTAAACTGTGACACAAACATTGCTGTCACTCTTCACTCTTTCTCCTAAAAGACCATTTCAATCCAAGAACTCCGTTGCCAGCACTCTGCTGAGCAGCAGAGTGAGCAGGAATGTCTGCAATCTGTAAGGCAGTGGAAGAGACAGGCCTGAAGGCTGCTCTTGTGCTTCTTCAACACACTGAGCTTTACAACTGTGACACACACACTGTTGTCACTCCTCATTGTAGCTCCTAAAAGTGCATTTGAATCCAGCGTTTCTGGTCTCCACTCTCGTTTCAAGAGCAGCAGAGGAAGGTGAGCACGAGCGCTTGGAATCCGCTCCCAGTTCCGAAGGGCAGGGAGGGAAAGTCCTTGCAGATCATCTTCAGCGCACAGTGAGCTTTGCAACTCTGAAACACACATTGCTGTCACTCCTCACTTCATCTCCTAATAATCCGTTTGAATCCATGGTCTCTCCCGCCCTCTCTCGTTTGAACAGCAGCAGTGACAGGTGAACACGATCTCTTGGCCTCTGCTCCCACAGCCGAAGAGCCCGGAGTGAAAGCTCTGGCAGGGCATCTTCAGCACGCAGTCAGCTTTGCAACTGTGACACATATATTGCTCTCGCTCCGCACTTTCCTACCTCAAAGTCCAATTGAATCCAAAATCTCTGTGCCCTTTCTCTGCTGGGCAGAAGCAGAGTAGAGCAGGAACCTTTAGCCAATGCTAAAAGAGCAGAAGAGACAGTCCAGAAAGTTCCCACTGATCATCTTCAGCGCACAGCGAGCTTTGCAACTCTGCAACACACATTGCTGTCACTCCTCCCTTTTTGCCTGAAAGACCAGCTGAATCCACCATCTCTGTGCCCGCTCTCTGCTGAGCAGCAACAGAGAGAGTAGAGCAGGAATTTTTAGACCTGCCTAAAACAGCAGAAGAGCCTTGAAAAAAATCTCCTGCTTGATCATGTTTTGCACACAGTGAGCTTTAAACTGTGACACAAACATTGCTGTCACTCCTCACTTTATCTCCTAAAAGTGCATTTGAATCCAAAGTTTCAGGTGCGCTCTCTCGTTTGGAGAGGAGTTGTGACAGGGGAGGAGCAGCGCTTGGACTCTAATCCCACAGACGAAGGGCCAGCAGGGAAACTCCTGCAGGGCATCTTCAGCACACACTGAGCTTTGCAACTCTGCAAAACACATTGCTGTAACTCCTCCTTTTCCTGCCTGGAAGACCTATTGATTCCAACATCTCTGTGCCCACTCTCTGCTGAGCAGCAACAGAGAGAGTAGAGCAGGAATGTTTAGACTGGGCTAAAACAGCAGAAGAGCTTTGCAAAAAAGCTCCTCCTGATCATGTTTAGCACACAGTGAGCTTTAAACTGTGACACAAACATTGCTGTCACTCTTCACTCTTTCTCCTAAAAGACCATTTCAATCCAAGAACTCCGTTGCCAGCACTCTGCTGAGCAGCAGAGTGAGCAGGAATGTCTGCAATCTGTAAGGCAGTGGAAGAGACAGGCCTGAAGGCTGCTCTTGTGCTTCTTCAACACACTGAGCTTTACAACTGTGACACACACACTGTTGTCACTCCTCATTGTAGCTCCTAAAAGTGCATTTGAATCCAGCGTTTCTGGTCTCCACTCTCGTTTCAAGAGCAGCAGAGGCAGGTGAGCACGAGCGCTTGGAATCCGCTCCCAGTTCCGAAGGGCAGGGAGGGAAAGTCCTTGCAGATCATCTTCAGCGCACAGTGAGCTTTGCAACTCTGAAACACACATTGCTGTCACTCCTCACTTCATCTCCTAATAATCCGTTTGAATCCATGGTCTCTCCCGCCCTCTCTCGTTTGAACAGCAGCAGTGACAGGTGAACACGATCCCTTGGCCTCTGCTCCCACAGCCGAAGAGCCCGGAGTGAAAGCTCCGGCAGGGCATCTTCAGCACGCAGTCAGCTTTGCAACTGTGACACATATATTGCTCTCGCTCCGCACTTTCCTACCTCAAAGTCCAATTGAATCCAAAACTCTGTGCCCTTTCTCTGCTGGGCAGAAGCAGTGTAGAGCAGGAACCTTTAGCCAATGCTAAAAGAGCAGAAGAGACAGTCCAGAAAGTTCCCACTGATCATCTTCAGCGCACAGCGAGCTTTGCAACTCTGCAACACACATTGCTGTCACTCCTCCCTTTTTGCCTGAAAGACCAGCTGAATCCACCATCTCTGTGCCCGCTCTCTGCTGAGCAGCAACAGAGAGAGTAGAGCAGGAATTTTTAGACCTGCCTAAAACAGCAGAAGAGCCTTGAAAAAAATCTCCTGCTTGATCATGTTTTGCACACAGTTAGCTTTAAACTGTGACACAAACATTGCTGTCACTCCTCACTTTATCTCCTAAAAGTGCATTTGAATCCAAAGTTTCTGGTGCGCTCTCTCGTTTGGAGAGGAGTTGTGACAGGGGAGGAGCAGCGCTTGGACTCTAATCCCACAGACGAAGGGCCAGCAGGGAAACTCCTGCAGGGCATCTTCAGCACACAGTGAGCTTTGCAACTCTGCAAAACACATTGCTGTCACTCCTCCTTTTCCTGCCTGGAAGACCTATTGATTCCAACATCTCTGTGCCCACTCTCTGCTGAGCAGCAACAGAGAGAGTAGATCAGGAATGTTTAGACTGGGCTAAAACAGCAGAAGAGCCTTGCAAAAAAGCTCCTCCTGATCATGTTTAGCACACAGTGAGCTTTAAACTGTGACGCAAACATTGCTGTCACTCTTCACTCTTTCTCCTAAAAGACCATTTCAATCCAAGAACTCCGTTGCCAGCACTCTGCTGAGCAGCAGAGTGAGCAGGAATGTCTGCAATCTGTAAGGCAGTGGAAGAGACAGGCCTGAAGGCTGCTCTTGTGCTTCTTCAACACGCTGAGCTTTACAACTGTGACACACACACTGTTGTCACTCCTCATTGTAGCTCCTAAAAGTGCATTTGAATCCAGCGTTTCTGGTCTCCACTCTCGTTTCAAGAGCAGCAGAGGAAGGTGAGCACGAGCGCTTGGAATCCGCTCCCAGTTCCGAAGGGCAGGGAGGGAAAGTCCTTGCAGATCATCTTCAGCGCACAGTGAGCTTTGCAACTCTGAAACACACATTGCTGTCACTCCTCACTTCATCTCCTAATAATCCGTTTGAATCCATGGTCTCTCCCGCCCTCTCTCGTTTGAACAGCAGCAGTGACAGGTGAACACGATCTCTTGGCCTCTGCTCCCACAGCCGAAGAGCCCGGAGTGAAAGCTCCGGCAGGGCATCTTCAGCACGCAGTCAGCTTTGCAACTGTGACACATATATTGCTCTCGCTCCGCACTTTCCTACCTCAAAGTCCAATTGAATCCAAAATCTCTGTGCCCTTTCTCTGCTGGGCAGAAGCAGAGTAGAGCAGGAACCTTTAGCCAATGCTAAAAGAGCAGAAGAGACAGTCCAGAAAGTTCCCACTGATCATCTTCAGCGCACAGCGAGCTTTGCAACTCTGCAACGCACATTGCTGTCACTCCTCCCTTTTTGCCTGAAAGACCAGCTGAATCCACCATCTCTGTGCCCGCTCTCTGCTGAGCAGCAACAGAGAGAGTAGAGCAGGAATTTTTAGACCTGCCTAAAACAGCAGAAGAGCCTTGAAAAAAATCTCCTGCTTGATCATGTTTTGCACACAGTGAGCTTTCAACTGTGACACAAACATTGCTGTCACTCCTCACTTTATCTCCTAAAAGTGCATTTTAATCCAGCGTTTCTGGTCTCCACTCTCGTTTCCAGTGCAGCAGAGGCAGGTGAGCACGAGCGCTTGGAATCCGCTCCCAGTTCCGAAGGGCGGGGGAGGGAAAGTCCTTGCAGATCATCTTCAGCGCACAGTGATCTTTGCAACTCTGAAACACACATTGCTGTCACTCCTCACTTTATCTCCTAAAAGTGCATTTCAAGCCAACGTTTCTGGTGCGCTCTCTCGCTTCGAGAGCAGTTGTGACAGGGGAGGACGAGCGCTTGGATTCTAATTTCACAGCCGAAGGGCCAGCATGGAAACTACTGCTGGGCATCTTCAGCATACATTGAGATTCGCAACTCTGAAACACATATTGCTGTCACCTCTCACTTTACTACCTGAAAGTCCAATTGAATAATACATCTCCTGTGCTTGCTCTTTGTGAGCAGTAGCAGAATATAGCACTTACGTTTGGACTCTGCTGAAACAGCAGAAGAGACAGTCCAGAAAGTTCCCACTGATCATCTTCAGCACACAGTGAGCTTTGCAACTCTGCAACACACATTGCTGTCACTTCTTTTCCTGCCTGAAAGACCAATTGATTCCAACACCTCTGTGCCCGCTCTCTGCTGAGCAGCAACAGAGAGAGTAGAGCAGGAATGTTTAGCCTGGGCTAAAACAGCAGAAGAGCCTTGCAAAAAATCTCCTGCTTGATCATGTTTTGCACACAGTGAGCTTTAAACTGTGACACAAACATTGCCGTAACTCCTCACTTTATCTCCTAAAAGTGCATTTGAATCCAAAGTTTCTGGTGCGCTCTCACGTTTCGAGAGGAGTTGTGAAGGGGGAGGAGCAGCGCTTGGACTCTAATCCCACAGACGAAGGGCCAGCAGGGAAACGCCTGCAGGGCATCTTCAGCACACAGTGAGCTTTGCAATTCTGCAACACACATTGCTGAAACTCCTCCTTTTCCTGCCTGGAAGACCAATTGATTCCAACATCTCTGTGCCCACTCTCTGCTGAGCAGCGACAGAGAGAAGGAATGTTTAGACTGGGCTAAAACAGCAGAAGAGCCTTGCAAAAAAGCTCCTCCTGATCATGTTTAGCACACAGTGAGCTTTAAACTGTGACACAAACATTGCTGTCACTCTTCACTCTTTCTCCTAAAAGACCATTTCAATCCAAGAACTCCGTTGCCAGCACTCTGCTGAGCAGCAGAGTGAGCAGGAATGTCTGCAATCTGTAAGGCAGTGGAAGAGACAGGCCTGAAGGCTGCTCTTGTGCTTCTTCAACACACTGAGCTTTACAACTGTGACACACACACTGTTGTCACTCCTCATTGTAGCTCCTAAAAGTGCATTTGAATCCAGCGTTTCTGGTCTCCACTCTCGTTTCAAGAGCAGCAGAGGAAGGTGAGCACGAGCGCTTGGAATCCGCTCCCAGTTCTGAAGGGCAGGGAGGGAAAGTCCTTGCAGATCATCTTCAGCGCACAGTGAGCTTTGCAACTCTGAAACACACATTGCTGTCACTCCTCACTTCATCTCCTAATAATCCGTTTGAATCCATGGTCTCTCCCGCCCTCTCTCGTTTGAACAGCAGCAGTGACAGGTGAACACGATCTCTTGGCCTCTGCTCCCACAGCCGAAGAGCCCGGAGTGAAAGCTCCGGCAGGGCATCTTCAGCACGCAGTCAGCTTTGCAACTGTGACACATATATTGCTCTCGCTCCGCACTTTCCTACCTCAAAGTCCAATTGAATCCAAAATCTCTGTGCCCTTTCTCTGCTGGGCAGAAGCAGAGAGAGTAGAGCAGGAACCTTTAGCCAATGCTAAAAGAGCAGAAGAGACAGTCCAGAAAGTTCCCACTGATCATCTTCAGCGCACAGCGAGCTTTGCAACTCTGCAACACACATTGCTGTCACTCCTCCCTTTTTGCCTGAAAGACCAGCTGAATCCACCATCTCTGTGCCCGCTCTCTGCTGAGCAGCAACAGAGAGAGTAGAGCAGGAATTTTTAGACCTGCCTAAAACAGCAGAAGAGCCTTGAAAAAAATCTCCAGCTTGATCATGTTTTGCACACAGTGAGCTTTAAACTGTGACACAAACATTGCTGTCACTCCTCACTTTATCTCCTAAAAGTGCATTTGAATCCAAAGTTTCTGGTGCGCTCTCTCGTTTCGAGAGGAGTTGTGACAGGGGAGGAGCAGCGCTTGGACTCTAATACCACAGACGAAGGGCCAGCAGGGAAACTCCTGCAGGGCATCTTCAGCACACAGTGAGCTTTGCAATTCTGCAACACACATTGCTGTCACTCCTCCTTTTCTTGCCTGAAAGACCAATTGATTCCAACATCTCTGTGCCCACTCTCTGCTGAGCAGCAACAGAGAGAGTAGAGCAGGAATGTTTAGACTGGGCTAAAACAGCAGAAGAGCCTTGCAAAAAAGCTCCTCCTGATCATGTTTAGCACACAGTGAGCTTTAAACTGTGACACAAACATTGCTGTCACTCTTCACTCTTTCTCCTAAAAGACCATTTCAATCCCAGAACTCCGTTGCCAGCACTCTGCTGAGCAGCAGAGTGAGCAGGGATGTCTGCAATCTGTAAGGCAGTGGAAGAGACAGGCCTGAAGGCTGCTCTTGTGCTTCTTCAACACACTGAGCTTTACAACTTTGACACACACACTGTTGTCACTCCTCATTATAGCTCCTAAAAGTGCATTTGAATCCAGCGTTTCTGGTCTCCACTCTCGTTTCCAGTGCACCAGAGGCAGGTGAGCAGGAGCGCTTGGAATCCGCTCCCAGTTCCGAAGGGCAGGGAGGGAAAGTCCTTGCAGATCATCTTCAGCGCACAGTGAGCTTTGCAACTCTGAAACACACATTGCTGTCACTCCTCACTTTATCTCCTAAAAGTGCATTTCAAGCCAACGTTTCTGGTGCGCTCTCTCGCTTCGAGAGCAGTTGTGACAGGGGAGGACGAGCGCTTGGATTCTAATTTCACAGCCGAAGGGCCAGCATGGAAACTACTGCTGGGCATCTTCAGCACACATTGAGATTCGCAACTCTGAAACACATATTGCTGTCACCTCTCACTTTACTACCTGAAAGTCCAATTGAATAATACATCTCCTGTGCTTGCTCTTTGTGAGCAGTAGCAGAATATAGCACTTACGTTTGGACTCTGCTGAAACAGCAGAAGAGACAGTCCAGAAAGTTCCCACTGATCATCTTCAGCACACAGTGAGCTTTGCAACTCTGCAACACACATTGCTGTCACTTCTTTTCCTGCCTGAAAGACCAATTGATTCCAACACCTCTGTGCCCGCTCTCTGCTGAGCAGCAACAGAGAGAGTAGAGCAGCAATGTTTAGCCTGGGCTAAAACAGCAGAAGAGCCTTGCAAAAAATCTCCTGCTTGATCATGTTTTGCACACAGTGAGCTTTAAACTGTGACACAAACATTGCTGTCACTCTTCACTCTTTCTCCTAAAAGACCATTTCAATCCAAGAACTCCGTTGCCAGCACTCTGCTGAGCAGCAGAGTGAGCAGGAATGTCTGCAATCTGTAAGGCAGTGGAAGAGACAGGCCTGAAGGCTGCTCTTGTGCTTCTTCAACACACTGAGCTTTACAACTGTGACACACACACTGTTGTCACTCCTCATTGTAGCTCCTAAAAGTGTATTTGAATCCAGCGTTTCTGGTCTCCACTCTCGTTTCAAGAGCAGCAGAGGAAGGTGAGCACGAGCGCTTGGAATCCGCTCCCAGTTCCGAAGGGCAGGGAGGGAAAGTCCTTGCAGATCATCTTCAGCGCACAGTGAGCTTTGCAACTCTGAAACACACATTGCTGTCACTCCTCACTTCATCTCCTAATAATCCGTTTGAATCCATGGTCTCTCCCGCCCTCTCTCGTTTGAACAGCAGCAGTGACAGGTGAACACGATCTCTTGGCCTCTGCTCCCACAGCCGAAGAGCCCGGAGTGAAAGCTCCGGCAGGGCATCTTCAGCACGCAGTCAGCTTTGCAACTGTGACACATATATTGCTCTCGCTCCGCACTTTCCTACCTCAAAGTCCAATTGAATCCAAAATCTCTGTGCCCTTTCTCTGCTGGGCAGAAGCAGAGAGAGTAGAGCAGGAACCTTTAGCCAATGCTAAAAGAGCAGAAGAGACAGTCCAGAAAGTTCCCACTGATCATCTTCAGCGCACAGCGAGCTTTGCAACTCTGCAACACACATTGCTGTCACTCCTCCCTTTTTGCCTGAAAGACCAGCTGAATCCACCATCTCTGTGCCCGCTCTCTGCTGAGCAGCAACAGAGAGAGTAGAGCAGGAATTTTTAGACCTGCCTAAAACAGCAGAAGAGCCTTGAAAAAAATCTCCTGCTTGATCATGTTTTGCACACAGTGAGCTTTAAACTGTGACACAAACATTGCTGTCACTCCTCACTTTATCTCCTAAAAGTGCATTTGAATCCAAAGTTTCTGGTGCGCTCTCTCGTTTCGAGAGGAGTTGTGACAGGGGAGGAGCAGCGCTTGGACTCTAATCCCACAGACGAAGGGCCAGCAGGGAAACTCCTGCAGGGCATCTTCAGCACACAGTGAGCTTTGCAATTCTGCAACACACATTGCTGTCACTCCTCCTTTTCTTGCCTGAAAGACCAATTGATTCCAACATCTCTGTGCCCACTCTCTGCTGAGCAGCAACAGAGAGAGTAGAGCAGGAATGTTTAGACTGGGCTAAAACAGCAGAAGAGCCTTGCAAAAAAGCTCCTCCTGATCATGTTTAGCACACAGTGAGCTTTAAACTGTGACACAAACATTGCTGTCACTCTTCACTCTTTCTCCTAAAAGACCATTTCAATCCAAGAACTCCGTTGCCAGCACTCTGCTGAGCAGCAGAGTGAGCAGGGATGTCTGCAATCTGTAAGGCAGTGGAAGAGACAGGCCTGAAGGCTGCTCTTGTGCTTCTTCAACACACTGAGCTTTACAACTTTGACACACACACTGTTGTCACTCCTCATTGTAGCTCCTAAAAGTGCATTTGAATCCAGCGTTTCTGGTCTCCACTCTCGTTTCCAGTGCAGCAGAGGCAGGTGAGCACGAGCGCTTGGAATCCGCTCCCAGTTCCGAAGGGCGGGGGAGGGAAAGTCCTTGCAGATCATCTTCAGCGCACAGTGAGCTTTGCAACTCTGAAACACACATTGCTGTCACTCCTCACTTTATCTCCTAAAAGTGCATTTCAAGCCAACGTTTCTGGTGCGCTCTCTCGCTTCGAGAGCAGTTGTGACAGGGGAGGACGAGCGCTTGGATTCTAATTTCACAGCCGAAGGGCCAGCATGGAAACTCCTGCTGGGCATCTTCAGCACACATTGAGATTCGCAACTCTGAAACACATATTGCTGTCACCTCTCACTTTCCTACCTGAAAGTCCAATTGAATAATACATCTCCTGTGCTTGCTCTTTGTGAGCAGTAGCAGAATATAGCACTTACGTTTGGACTCTGCTGAAACAGCAGAAGAGACAGTCCAGAAAGTTCCCACTGATCATCTTCAGCACACAGTGAGCTTTGCAACTCTGCAACACACATTGCTGTCACTTCTTTTCCTGCCTGAAAGACCAATAAATTCCAACACCTCTGTGCCCGCTCTCTGCTGAGCAGCAACAGAGAGAGTAGAGCAGCAATGTTTAGCCTGGGCTAAAACAGCAGAAGAGCCTTGCAAAAAATCTCCTGCTTGATCATGTTTTGCACACAGTGAGCTTTAAACTGTGACACAAACATTGCTGTCACTCTTCACTCTTTCTCCTAAAAGACCATTTCAATCCAAGAACTCCGTTGCCAGCACTCTGCTGAGCAGCAGAGTGAGCAGGAATGTCTGCAATCTGTAAGGCAGTGGAAGAGACAGGCCTGAAGGCTGCTCTTGTGCTTCTTCAACACACTGAGCTTTACAACTGTGACACACACACTGTTGTCACTCCTCATTGTAGCTCCTAAAAGTGTATTTGAATCCAGCGTTTCTGGTCTCCACTCTCGTTTCAAGAGCAGCAGAGGAAGGTGAGCACGAGCGCTTGGAATCCGCTCCCAGTTCCGAAGGGCAGGGAGGGAAAGTCCTTGCAGATCATCTTCAGCGCACAGTGAGCTTTGCAACTCTGAAACACACATTGCTGTCACTCCTCACTTCATCTCCTAATAATCCGTTTGAATCCATGGTCTCTCCCGCCCTCTCTCGTTTGAACAGCAGCAGTGACAGGTGAACACGATCTCTTGGCCTCTGCTCCCACAGCCGAAGAGCCTGGAGTGAAAGCTCCGGCAGGGCATCTTCAGCACGCAGTCAGCTTTGCAACTGTGACACATATATTTCTCTCGCTCCGCACTTTCCGACCTCAAAGTCCAATTGAATCCAAAATCTCTGTGCCCTTTCTCTGCTGGGCAGAAGCAGAGTAGAGCAGGAACCTTTAGCCAATGCTAAAAGAGCTGAAGAGACAGTCCAGAAAGTTCCCACTGATCATCTTCAGCGCACAGCGAGCTTTGCAACTCTGCAACACACATTGCTGTCACTCCTCCCTTTTTGCCTGAAAGACCAGCTGAATCCACCATCTCTGTGCCCGCTCTCTGCTGAGCAGCAACAGAGAGAGTAGAGCAGGAATTTTTAGACCTGCCTAAAACAGCAGAAGAGCCTTGAAAAAAATCTCCTGCTTGATCATGTTTTGCACACAGTGAGCTTTAAACTGTGACACAAACATTGCTGTCACTCCTCACTTTATCTCCTAAAAGTGCATTTGAATCCAAAGTTTCTGGTGCGCTCTCTCGTTTGGAGAGGAGTTGTGACAGGGGAGGAGCAGCGCTTGGACTCTAATCCCACAGACGAAGGGCCAGCAGGGAAACTCCTGCAGGGCATCTTCAGCACACAATGAGCTTTGCAACTCTGCAAAACACATTGCTGTAACTCCTCCTTTTCCTGCCTGGAAGACCTATTGATTCCAACATCTCTGTGCCCACTCTCTGCTGAGCAGCAACAGAGAGAGTAGAGCAGGAATGTTTAGACTGGGCTAAAACAGCAGAAGAGCCTTGCAAAAAAGCTCCTCCTGATCATGTTTAGCACACAGTGAGCTTTAAACTGTGACACAAACATTGCTGTCACTCTTCACTCTTTCTCCTAAAAGACCATTTCAATCCAAGAACTCCGTTGCCAGCACTCTGCTGAGCAGCAGAGTGAGCAGGAATGTCTGCAATCTGTAAGGCAGTGGAAGAGACAGGCCTGAAGGCTGCTCTTGTGCTTCTTCAACACACTGAGCTTTACAACTGTGACACACACACTGTTGTCACTCCTCATTGTAGCTCCTAAAAGTGCATTTGAATCCAGCGTTTCTGGTCTCCACTCTCGTTTCAAGAGCAGCAGAGGAAGGTGAGCACGAGCGCTTGGAATCCGCTCCCAGTTCCGAAGGGCAGGGAGGGAAAGTCCTTGCAGATCATCTTCAGCGCACAGTGAGCTTTGCAACTCTGAAACACACATTGCTGTCACTCCTCACTTCATCTCCTAATAATCCGTTTGAATCCATGGTCTCTCCCGCCCTCTCTCGTTTGAACAGCAGCAGTGACAGGTGAACACGATCTCTTGGCCTCTGCTCCCACAGCCGAAGAGCCCGGAGTGAAAGCTCCGGCAGGGCATCTTCAGCACGCAGTCAGCTTTGCAACTGTGACACATATATTGCTCTCGCTCCGCACTTTCCTACCTCAAAGTCCAATTGAATCCAAAATCTCTGTGCCCTTTCTCTGCTGGGCAGAAGCAGAGTAGAGCAGGAACCTTTAGCCAATGCTAAAAGAGCTGAAGAGACAGTCCAGAAAGTTCCCACTGATCATCTTCAGCGCACAGCGAGCTTTGCAACACTGCAACACACATTGCTGTCACTCCTCCCTTTTTGCCTGAAAGACCAGCTGAATCCACCATCTCTGTGCCCGCTCTCTGCTGAGCAGCAACAGAGAGAGTAGAGCAGGAATTTTTAGACCTGCCTAAAACAGCAGAAGAGCCTTGAAAAAAATCTCCTGCTTGATCATGTTTTGCACACAGTGAGCTTTAAACTGTGACACAAACATTGCTGTCACTCCTCACTTTATCTCCTAAAAGTGCATTTGAATCCAAAGTTTCTGGTGCGCTCTCTCGTTTGGAGAGGAGTTGTGACAGGGGAGGAGCAGCGCTTGGACTCTAATCCCACAGATGAAGGGCCAGCAGGGAAACTCCTGCAGGGCATCTTCAGCACACAGTGAGCTTTGCAATTCTGCAACACAAATGCTGTAACTCCTCCTTTTCCTGCCTGGAAGACCAATTGATTCCAACATCTCTGTGCCCACTATCTGCTGAGCAGCAACAGAGAGAAGGAATGTTTAGACTGGGCTAAAACAGCAGAAGAGCCTTGCAAAAAAGCTCCTCCTGATCATGTTTAGCACACAGTGAGCTTTAAACTGTGACACAAACATTGCTGTCACTCTTCACTCTTTCTCCTAAAAGACCATTTCAATCCAAGAACTCCGTTGCCAGCACTCTGCTGAGCAGCAGAGTGAGCAGGAATGTCTGCAATCTGTAAGGCAGTGGAAGAGACAGGCCTGAAGGCTGCTCTTGTGCTTCTTCAACACACTGAGCTTTACAACTGTGACACACACACTGTTGTCACTCCTCATTGTAGCTCCTAAAAGTGTATTTGAATCCAGCGTTTCTGGTCTCCACTCTCGTTTCCAGTGCAGCAGAGGCAGGTGAGCACGAGCGCTTGGAATCCGCTCCCAGTTCCGAAGGGCAGGGAGGGAAAGTCCTTGCAGATCATCTTCAGCGCACAGTGAGCTTTGCAACTCTGAAACACACATTGCTGTCACTCCTCACTTCATCTCCTAATAATCCGTTTGAATCCATGGTCTCTCCCGCCGTCTCTCGTTTGAACAGCAGCAGTGACAGGTGAACACGATCTCTTGGCCTCTGCTCCCACAGCCGAAGAGCCCGGAGTGAAAGCTCCGGCAGGGCATCTTCAGCACGCAGTCAGCTTTGCAACTGTGACACATATATTGCTCTCGCTCCGCACTTTCCTACCTCAAAGTCCAATTGAATCCAAAATCTCTGTGCCCTTTCTCTGCTGGGCAGAAGCAGAGTAGAGCAGAGCAGGAACCTTTAGCCAATGCTAAAAGAGCAGAAGAGACAGTCCAGAAAGTTCCCACTGATCATCTTCAGCGCACAGCGAGCTTTGCAACTCTGCAACACACATTGCTGTCACTCCTCCCTTTTTGCCTGAAAGACCAGCTGAATCCACCATCTCTGTGCCCGCTCTCTGCTGAGCAGCAACAGAGAGAGTAGAGCAGGAATTTTTAGACCTGCCTAAAACAGCAGAAGAGCCTTGAAAAAAATCTCCTGCTTGATCATGTTTTGCACACAGTGAGCTTTAAACTGTGACACAAACATTGCTGTCACTCCTCACTTTATCTCCTAAAAGTGCATTTGAATCCAAAGTTTCTGGTGCGCTCTCTCGTTTGGAGAGGAGTTGTGACAAGGGAGGAGCAGCGCTTGGACTCTAATCCCACAGACGAAGGGCCAGCAGGGAAACTCCTGCAGGGCATCTTCAGCACACAGTGAGCTTTTCAATTCTGCAACACACATTGCTGTCACTCCTCCTTTTCTTGCCTGAAAGACCAATTGATTCCAACATCTCTGTGCCCACTCTCTGCTGAGCAGCAACAGAGAGAGTAGAGCAGGAATGTTTAGACTGGGCTAAAACAGCAGAAGAGCCTTGCAAAAAAGCTCCTCCTGATCATGTTTAGCACACAGTGAGCTTTAAACTGTGACACAAACATTGCTGTCACTCCTCACTTTATCTCCTAAAAGTGCATTTGAATCCAAAGTTTCTGGTGCGCTCTCTCGTTTCGAGAGCAGATGTCACAGGGGAGGACGAGCGTTTGGACTCTAATTTCACAGACGAATTGCCAGCATGGAAAATCCTGCTGGGCATCTTCAGCACCCAGTGAGCTTTGCAACTCTGAAACCACATTGCTGTCACCTCTCACTTTCCTACCTGAAAGTCCAATTGAATCCTACATCTCCTGTGCTTGCTCTTTGTGAGCAGTAGCAGAATATAGCACTTACGTTTGGACTCTGAAGAAACAGCAGAAGAGACAGTCCAGAAAATTCCCACTGATCATCTTCAGCGAACAGCGAGCTTTGCAACTCTGCAACACACATTGCTGTCACTTCTTTTCCTGCCTGAAAGACCAATTGATACCAACATCTCTGTGCCCACTCTCTGCTGAGCAGCAACAGAGAGTTGAGCAGGAATGTTTAGCCTGGGCTAAAACAGCAGAAGAGCCTTGCAAAAAATCTCCTGCTTGATCATGTTTTGCACACAGTGAGCTTTAAACTGTGACACAAACATTGCTGTCACTCCTCACTTTATCTCCTAAAAGTTCATTTGAATCCAAAGTTTCTGGTACGCTCTCTCGTTTGGAGAGGAGTTGTGACAGGGGAGTTGCAGCGCTTGGACTCTAATCCCACAGACGAAGGGCCAGCAGGGAAACTCCTGCAGGGCATCTTCAGCACACAGTGAGCTTTGCAATTCTGCAACACACATTGCTGTAACTCCTTTTCCTGCCTGGAAGACCAATTGATTCCAACATCTCTGTGCCCACTCTCTGCTGAGCAGCAACAGAGAGAAGGAATGTTTAGACTGGGCTAAAACAGCAGAAGAGCCTTGCAAAAAAGCTCCTCCTGATCATGTTTAGCACACAGTGAGCTTTAAACTGTGACACAAACATTGCTGTCACTCTTCACTCTTTCTCCTAAAAGACCATTTCAATCCATGAACTCCGTTGCCAGCACTCTGCTGAGCAGCAGAGTGAGCAGGAATGTCTGCAATCTGTAAGGCAGTGGAAGAAACAGGCCTGAAGGCTGCTCTTGTGCTTCTTCAACACTCTGAGCTTTACAACTGTGACACACACACTGTTGTCACTCCTCATTGTAGCTCCTAAAAGTGCATTTGAATCCAACGTTTCTGGTCTCCACTCTCGTTTCAAGAGCAGCAGAGGAAGGTGAGCACGAGCGCTTGGAATCCGCTCCCAGTTCCGAAGGGCAGGGAGGGAAAGTCCTTGCAGATCATCTTCAGCGCACAGTGAGCTTTGCAACTCTGAAACACACATTGCTGTCACTCCTCACTTCATCTCCTAATAATCCGTTTGAATCCATGGTCTCTCCCGCCCTCTCTCGTTTGAACAGCAGCAGTGACAGGTGAACACGATCTCTTGGCCTCTGCTCCCACAGCCGAAGAGCCCGGAGTGAAAGCTCCGGCAGGGCATCTTCAGCACGCAGTCAGCTTTGCAACTGTGACACATATATTGCTCTCGCTCCGCACTTTCCTACCTCAAAGTCCAATTGAATCCAAAATCTCTGTGCCCTTTCTCTGCTGGGCAGAAGCAGAGAGAGTAGAGCAGGAACCTTTAGCCAATGCTAAAAGAGCAGAAGAGACAGTCCAGAAAGTTCCCACTGATCATCTTCAGCGCACAGCGAGCTTTGCAACTCTGCAACACACATTGCTGTCACTCCTCCCTTTTTGCCTGAAAGACCAGCTGAATCCACCATCTCTGTGCCCGCTCTCTGCTGAGCAGCAACAGAGAGAGTAGAGCAGGAATGTTTAGCCTGGGCTGAAACAGCAGAAGAGCCTTGCAAAAAATCTCCTGCTTGAGCATGTTTTGCACACAGTGAGCTTTAAACTGTGACACAAACATTGCTGTCACTCCTCACTTTATCTAATAAAAGTGCATTTGAATCCAAAGTTTCTGGTGCGCTCTCACGTTTCGAGAGGAGTTGTGACAGGGGAGGAGCAGCGCTTGGACTCTAATCCCACAGACGAAGGGCCAGCAGGGAAACTCCTGCAGGGCATCTTCAGCACACAGGGAGCTTTGCAATTCTGCAACACACATTGCTGTAACTCCTTTTCCTGCCTGGAAGACCAATTGATTCCAACATCTCTGTGCCCACTCTCTGCTGAGCAGCAACAGAGAGAAGGAATGTTTAGACTGGGCTAAAACAGCAGAAGAGCCTTGCAAAAAAGCTCCTCCTGATCATGTTTAGCACACAGTGAGCTTTAAACTGTGACACAAACATTGCTGTCACTCTTCACTCTTTCTCCTAAAAGACCATTTCAATCCAAGAACTCCGTTGCCAGCACTCTGCTGAGCAGCAGAGTGAGCAGGAATGTCTGCAATCTGTAAGGCAGTGGAAGAGACAGGCTGAAGGCTGCTCTTGTGCTTCTTCAACACACTGAGCTTTACAACTGTGACACACACACTGTTGTCACTCCTCATTGTAGCTCCTAAAAGTGCATTTGAATCCAACGTTTCTGGTCTCCACTCTCGTTTCAAGAGCAGCAGAGGAAGGTGAGCACGAGCGCTTGGAATCCGCTCCCAGTTCCGAAGGGCAGGGAGGGAAAGTCCTTGCAGATCATCTTCAGCGCACAGTGAGCTTTGCAACTCTGAAACACACATTGCTGTCACTCCTCACTTCATCTCCTAATAATCCGTTTGAATCCATGGTCTCTCCCGCCCTCTCTCGTTTGAACAGCAGCAGTGACAGGTGAACACGATCTCTTGGCCTCTGCTCCCACAGCCGAAGAGCCCGGAGTGAAAGCTCCGGCAGGGCATCTTCAGCACGCAGTCAGCTTTGCAACTGTGACACATACATTGCTCTCGCTCCGCACTTTCCTACCTCAAAGTCCAATTGAATCCAAAATCTCTGTGCCCTTTCTCTGCTGGGCAGAAGCAGAGAGTGTAGAGCAGGAACTTTTAGCCAATGCTAAAAGAGCAGAAGAGACAGTCCAGAAAGTTCCCACTGATCATCTTCAGCGCACAGCGAGCTTTGCAACTCGGCAACACACATTGCTGTCACTCCTCCCTTTTTGCCTGAAAGACCAGCTGAATCCACCATCTCTGTGCCCGCTCTCTGCTGAGCAGCAACAGAGAGAGTAGAGCAGGAATTTTTAGACCTGCCTAAAACAGCAGAAGAGCCTTGAAAAAAATCTCCTGCTTGATCATGTTTTTCACACAGTGAGCTTTAAACTGTGACACAAACATTGCTGTCACTCCTCACTTTATCTCCTAAAAGTGCATTTCAAGCCAACGTTTCTGGTGCGCTCTCTCGCTTCGAGAGCAGTTGTGACAGGGGAGGACGAGCGCTTGGATTCTAATTTCACAGCCGAAGGGCCAGCATGGAAACTACTGCTGGGCATCTTCAGCACACATTGAGATTCACAACTCTGAAACACATATTGCTGTCACCTCTCACTTTCCTACCTGAAAGTCCAATTGAATAATACATCTCCTGTGCTTGCTCTTTGTGAGCAGTAGCAGAATAAAGCACTTACGTTTGGACTCTGCTGAAACAGCAGAAGAGACAGTCCAGAAAGTTCCCACTGATCATCTTCACCACACAGTGAGCTTTGCAACTCTGCAACACACATTGCTGTCTGTTCTTTTCCTGCGTGAAAGACCAATTGATTCCAACACCTCTGTGCCCGCTCTCTGCTGAGCAGCAACAGAGAGAAGGAATGTTTAGATTGGGCTAAAACAGCAGAAGAGCCTTGCAAAAAAGCTCCTCCTGATCATGTTTAGCACACAGTGAGCTTTAAACTGTGACACAAACATTGCTGTCACTCTTCACTCTTTCTCCTAAAAGACCATTTCAATCCAAGAACTCCGTTGCCAGCACTCTGCTGAGCAGCAGAGTGAGCAGGAATGTCTGCAATCTGTAAGGCAGTGGAAGAAACAGGCCTGAAGGCTGCTCTTGTGCTTCTTCAACACACTGAGCTTTACAACTGTGACACACACACTGTTGTCACTCCTCATTGTAGCTCCTAAAAGTGCATTTGAATCCAGCGTTTCTGGTCTCCACTCTCGTTTCAAGAGCAGCAGAGGAAGGTGAGCACGAGCGCTTGGAATCCGCTCCCAGTTCCGAAGGGCAGGGAGGGAAAGTCCTTGCAGATCATCTTCAGCGCACAGTGAGCTTTGCAACTCTGAAACACACATTGCTGTCACTCCTCACTTCATCTCCTAATAATCCGTTTGAATCCATGGTCTCTCCCGCCCTCTCTCGTTTGAACAGCAGCAGTGACAGGTGAACACGATCTCTTGGCCTCTGCTCCCACAGCCGAAGAGCCCGGAGTGAAAGCTCCGGCAGGGCATCTTCAGCACGCAGTCAGCTTTGCAACTGTGACACATATATTGCTCTCGCTCCGCACTTTCCTACCTCAAAGTCCAATTGAATCCAAAATCTCTGTGCCCTTTCTCTGCTGGGCAGAAGCAGAGAGAGTAGAGCAGGAACCTTTAGCCAATGCTAAAAGAGCAGAAGAGACAGTCCAGAAAGTTCCCACTGATCATCTTCAGCGCACAGCGAGCTTTGCAACTCTGCAACACACATTGCTGTCACTCCTCCCTTTTTGCCTGAAAGACCAGCTGAATCCACCATCTCTGTGCCCGCTCTCTGCTGAGCAGCAACAGAGAGAGTAGAGCAGGAATGTTTAGCCTGGGCTGAAACAGCAGAAGAGCCTTGCAAAAAATCTCCTGCTTGATCATGTTTTGCACACAGTGAGCTTTAAACTGTGACACAAACATTGCTGTCACTCCTCACTTTATCTAATAAAAGTGCATTTGAATCCAAAGTTTCTGGTGCGCTCTCACGTTTCGAGAGGAGTTGTGACAGGGGAGGAGCAGCGCTTGGACTCTAATCCCACAGACGAAGGGCCAGCAGGGAAACTCCTGCAGGGCATCTTCAGCACACAGTGAGCTTTGCAATTCTGCAACACACATTGCTGTAACTCCTTTTCCTGCCTGGAAGACCAATTGATTCCAACATCTCTGTGCCCACTCTCTGCTGAGCAGCAACAGAGAGAAGGAATGTTTAGACTGGGCTAAAACAGCAGAAGAGCCTTGCAAAAAAGCTCCTCCTGATCATGTTTAGCACACAGTGAGCTTTAAACTGTGACACAAACATTGCTGTCACTCTTCACTCTTTCTCCTAAAAGACCATTTCAATCCAAGAACTCCGTTGCCAGCACTCTGCTGAGCAGCAGAGTGAGCAGGAATGTCTGCAATCTGTAAGGCAGTGGAAGAAACAGGCCTGAAGGCTGCTCTTGTGCTTCTTCAACACACTGAGCTTTACTACTGTGACACACACACTGTTGTCACTCCTCATTGTAGCTCCTAAAAGTGCATTTGAATCCAGCGTTTCTGGTCTCCACTCTCGTTTCATGAGCAGCAGAGGCAGGTGAGCACGAGCGCTTGGAATCCGCTCCCAGTTCCGAAGGGCAGGGAGGGAAAGTCCTTGCAGATCATCTTCAGCGCGCAGTGAGCTTTGCAACTCTGAAACACACATTGCTGTCACTCCTCACTTCATCTCCTAATAATCCGTTTGAATCCATGGTCTCTCCCGCCCTCTCTCGTTTGAACAGCAGCAGTGACAGGTGAACACGATCTCTTGGCCTCTGCTCCCACAGCCGAAGAGCCCGGAGTGAAAGCTCCGGCAGGGCATCTTCAGCACGCAGTCAGCTTTGCAACTGTGACACATATATTGCTCTCGCTCCGCACTTTCCTACCTCAAAGTCCAATTGAATCCAAAATCTCTGTGCCCTTTCTCTGCTGGGCAGAAGCAGAGAGAGTAGAGCAGGAACCTTTAGCCAATGCTAAAAGAGCAGAAGAGACAGTCCAGAAAGTTCCCACTGATCATCTTCAGCGCACAGCGAGCTTTGCAACTCTGCAACACACATTGCTGTCACTCCTCCCTTTTTGCCTGAAAGACCAGCTGAATCCACCATCTCTGTGCCCGCTCTCTGCTGAGCAGCAACAGAGAGAGTAGAGCAGGAATTTTTAGACCTGCCTAAAACAGCAGAAGAGCCTTGAAAAAAATCTCCAGCTTGATCATGTTTTGCACACAGTGAGCTTTAAACTGTGACACAAACATTGCTGTCACTCCTCACTTTATCTCCTAAAAGTGCATTTGAATCCAAAGTTTCTGGTACGCACTCTCGTTTGGAGAGGAGTTGTGACAGGGGAGGAGCAGTGCTTGGACTCTAATCCCACAGATGAAGGGCCAGCAGGGAAACTCCTGCAGGGCATCTTCAGCACACAGTGAGCTTTGCAACTCTGCAAAACACATTGCTGTCACTCCTCCTTTTCCTGCCTGGAAGACCTATTGATTCCAACATCTTTGTGCCCACTCTCTGCTGAGCAGCAACAGAGAGAGTAGAGCAGGAATGTTTAGCCTGGGCTAAAACAGCAGAAGAGCCTTGCAAAAAATCTCCTGCTTGATCATGTTTTGCACACAGTGAGCTTTAAACTGTGACACAAACATTGATGTCACTCCTCACTTTATCTCCTAAAAGTGCATTTGAAACCAAAGTTTCTGGTGCGCTCTCACGTTTCGAGAGGAGTTGTGACAGGGGAGGAGCAGCGCTTGGACTCTAATCCCACAGATGAAGGGCCAGCAGGGAAACTCCTGCAGGGCATCTTCAGCACACAGTGAGCTTTGCAATTCTGCAACACACATTGCTGTAACTCCTTTTCCTGCCTGGAAGACCAATTGATTCCAACATCTCTGTGCCCACTCTCTGCTGAGCAGCAACAGAGAGAAGGAATGTTTAGACTGGGCTAAAACAGCAGAAGAGCCTTGCAAAAAAGCTCCTCCTGATCATGTTTAGCACACAGTGAGCTTTAAACTGTGACACAAACATTGCTGTCACTCTTCACTCTTTCTCCTAAAAGACCATTTCAATCCAAGAACTCCGTTGCCAGCACTCTGCTGAGCAGCAGAGTGAGCAGGAATGTCTGCAATCTGTAAGGCAGTGGAAGAAACAGGCCTGAAGGCTGCTCTTGTGCTTCTTCAACACACTGAGCTTTACAACTGTGACACACACACTGTTGTCACTCCTCATTGTAGCTCCTAAAAGTGCATTTGAATCCAACGTTTCTGGTCTCCACTCTCGTTTCAAGAGCAGCAGAGGAAGGTGAGCACGAGCGCTTGGAATCCGCTCCCAGTTCCGAAGGGCAGGGAGGGAAAGTCCTTGCAGATCATCTTCAGCGCACAGTGAGCTTTGCAACTCTGAAACACACATTGCTGTCACTCCTCACTTCATCTCCTAATAATCCGTTTGAATCCATGGTCTCTCCCGCCCTCTCTCGTTTGAACAGCAGCAGTGACAGGTGAACACGATCTCTTGGCCTCTGCTCCCACAGCCGAAGAGCCCGGAGTGAAAGCTCCGGCAGGGCATCTTCAGCACGCAGTCAGCTTTGCAACTGTGACACATATATTGCTCTCGCTCCGCACTTTCCTACCTCAAAGTCCAATTGAATCCAAAATCTCTGTGCCCTTTCTCTGCTGGGCAGAAGCAGAGAGAGTAGAGCAGGAACTTTTAGCCAATGCTAAAAGAGCAGAAGAGACAGTCCAGAAAGTTCCCACTGATCATCTTCAGCGCACAGCGAGCTTTGCAACTCGGCAACACACATTGCTGTCACTCCTCCCTTTTTGCCTGAAAGACCAGCTGAATCCACCATCTCTGTGCCCGCTCTCTGCTGAGCAGCAACAGAGAGAGTAGAGCAGGAATTTTTAGACCTGCCTAAAACAGCAGAAGAGCCTTGAAAAAAATCTCCTGCTTGATCATGTTTTTCACACAGTGAGCTTTAAACTGTGACACAAACATTGCTGTCACTCCTCACTTTATCTCCTAAAAGTGCATTTCAAGCCAACGTTTCTGGTGCGCTCTCTCGCTTCGAGAGCAGTTGTGACAGGGGAGGACGAGCGCTTGGATTAAAATTTCACAGCCGAAGGGCCAGCATGGAAACTACTGCTGGGCATCTTCAGCACACATTGAGATTCACAACTCTGAAACACATATTGCTGTCACCTCTCACTTTCCTACCTGAAAGTCCAATTGAATAATACATCTCCTGTGCTTGCTCTTTGTGAGCAGTAGCAGAATATAGCACTTACGTTTGGACTCTGCTGAAACAGCAGAAGAGACAGTCCAGAAAGTTCCCACTGATCATCTTCAGCACACAGTGAGCTTTGCAACTCTGCAACACACATTGCTGTCTCTTCTTTTCCTGCCTGAAAGACCAATTGATTCCAACACCTCTGTGCCCGCTCTCTGCTGAGCAGCAACAGAGAGAGTAGAGCAGGAATGTTTAGCCTGGGCTAAAACAGCAGAAGAGCCTTGCAAAAAATCTCCTGCTTGATCATGTTTTGCACACAGTGAGCTTTAAACTGTGACACAAACATTGCTGTCACTCCTCACTTTATCTAATAAAAGTGCATTTGAATCCAAAGTTTCTGGTGCGCTCTCACGTTTCGAGAGGAGTTGTGACAGGGGAGGAGCAGCGCTTGGACTCTAATCCCACAGACGAAGGGCCAGCAGGGAAACTCCTGCAGGGCATCTTCAGCACACAGTGAGCTTTGCAATTCTGCAACACACATTGCTGTAACTCCTTTTCCTGCCTGGAAGACCAATTGATTCCAACATCTCTGTGCCCACTCTCTGCTGAGCAGCAACAGAGAGAAGGAATGTTTAGACTGGGCTAAAACAGCAGAAGAGCCTTGCAAAAAAGCTCCTCCTGATCATGTTTAGCACACAGTGAGCTTTAAACTGTGACACAAACATTGCTGTCACTCTTCACTCTTTCTCCTAAAAGACCATTTCAATCCAAGAACTCCGTTGCCAGCACTCTGCTGAGCAGCAGAGTGAGCAGGAATGTCTGCAATCTGTAAGGCAGTGGAAGAAACAGGCCTGAAGGCTGCTCTTGTGCATCTTCAACACACTGAGCTTTACAACTGTGACACACACACTGTTGTCACTCCTCATTGTAGCTCCTAAAAGTGCATTTGAATCCAGCGTTTCTGGTCTCCACTCTCGTTTCAAGAGCAGCAGAGGAAGGTGAGCACGAGCGCTTGGAATCCGCTCCCAGTTCCGAAGGGCAGGGAGGGAAAGTCCTTGCAGATCATCTTCAGCGCACAGTGAGCTTTGCAACTCTGAAACACACATTGCTGTCACTCCTCACTTCATCTCCTAATAATCCGTTTGAATCCATGGTCTCTCCCGCCCTCTCTCGTTTGAACAGCAGCAGTGACAGGTGAACACGATCTCTTGGCCTCTGCTCCCACAGCCGAAGAGCCCGGAGTGAAAGCTCCGGCAGGGCATCTTCAGCACGCAGTCAGCTTTGCAACTGTGACACAAACATTGCTCTCGCTCCGCACTTTCCTACCTCAAAGTCCAATTGAATCCAAAATCTCTGTGCCCTTTCTCTGCTGGGCAGAAGCAGAGAGAGTAGAGCAGGAACTTTTAGCCAATGCTAAAAGAGCAGAAGAGACAGTCCAGAAAGTTCCCACTGATCATCTTCAGCGCACAGCGAGCTTTGCAACTCTGCAACACACATTGCTGTCACTCCTCCCTTTTTGCCTGAAAGACCAGCTGAATCCACCATCTCTGTGCCCGCTCTCTGCTGAGCAGCAACAGAGAGAGTAGAGCAGGAATTTTTAGACCTGCCTAAAACAGCAGAAGAGCCTTGAAAAAAATCTCCTGCTTGATCATGTTTTTCACACAGTGAGCTTTAAACTGTGACACAAACATTGCTGTCACTCCTCACTTTATCTCCTAAAAGTGCATTTGAATCCAAAGTTTCTTGTGCGCTCTCTCGTTTCGAGAGGAGTTGTGAAGGGGGAGGAGCAGCGCTTGGACTCTAATCCCACAGACGAAGGGCCAGCAGGGAAACGCCTGCAGGGCATCTTCAGCACACAGTGAGCTTTGCAACTCTGCAAAACACATTGCTGTAACTCCTCCTTTTCCTGCCTGGAAGACCTATTGATTCCAACATCTCTGTGCCCACTCTCTGCTGAGCAGCAACAGAGAGAGTAGAGCAGGAATGTTTAGACTGGGCTAAAACAGCAGAAGAGCCTTGCAAAAAAGCTCCTCCTGATCATGTTTAGCACACAGTGAGCTTTAAACTGTGACACAAACATTGCTGTCACTCTTCACTCTTTCTCCTAAAAGACCATTTCAATCCAAGAACTCCGTTGCCAGCACTCTGCTGAGCAGCAGAGTGAGCAGGAATGTCTGCAATCTGTAAGGCAGTGGAAGAGACAGGCCTGAAGGCTGCTCTTGTGCTTCTTCAACACACTGAGCTTTACAACTGTGACACACACACTGTTGTCACTCCTCATTGTAGCTCCTAAAAGTGCATTTGAATCCAGCGTTTCTGGTCTCCACTCTCGTTTCCAGTGCAGCAGAGGCAGGTGAGCACGAGCGCTTGGAATCCGCTCCCAGTTCCGAAGGGCAGGGAGGGAAAGTCCTTGCAGATCATCTTCAGCGCACAGTGAGCTTTGCAACTCTGAAACACACATTGCTGTCACTCCTCACTTTATCTCCTAAAAGTGCATTTCAAGCCAACGTTTCTGGTGCTCTCTCTCGCTTCGAGAGCAGTTGTGACAGGGGAGGACGAGCGCTTGGATTCTAATCCCACAGCCGAAGGGCCAGCATGGAAATTACTGCTGGGCATCTTCAGCACACACTGAGATTCACAACTCTGAAATACATATTGCTGTCACCTCTCACTTTCCTACCTGAAAGTCCAATTGAATAATACATCTCCTGTGCTTGCTCTTTGTGAGCAGTAGCAGAATATAGCACTTACGTTTGGACTCTGCTGAAACAGCAGAAGAGACAGTCCAGAAAGTTCCCACTGATCATCTTCAGCACACAGTGAGCTTTGCAACTCTGCAACACACATTGCTGTCTCTTCTTTTCCTGCCTGAAAGACCAATTGATTCCAACACCTCTGTGCCCGCTCACTGCTGAGCAGCAACAGAGAGAGTAGAGCAGGAATGTTTAGCCTGGGCTAAAACAGCAGAAGAGCCTTGCAAAAAATCTCCTGCTTGATCATGTTTTGCACACAGTGAGCTTTAAACTGTGACACAAACATTGCTGTCACTCCTCACTTTATCTAATAAAAGTGCATTTGAATCCAAAGTTTCTGGTGCGCTCTCACGTTTCGAGAGGAGTTGTGACAGGGGAGGAGCAGCGCTTGGACTCTAATCCCACAGACGAAGGGCCAGCAGGGAAACTCCTGCAGGGCATCTTCAGCACACAGTGAGCTTTGCAATTCTGCAACACACATTGCTGTAACTCCTTTCCCTGCCTGGAAGACCAATTGATTCCAACATCTCTGTGCCCCCTCTCTGCTGAGCAGCAACAGAGAGAAGGAATGTTTAGACTTGGCTAAAACAGCAGAAGAGCCTTGCAAAAAAGCTCCTCCTGATCATGTTTAGCACACAGTGAGCTTTAAACTGTGACACAAACATTGCTGTCACTCTTCACTCTTTCTCCTAAAAGACCATTTCAATCCAAGAACTCCGTTGCCAGCACTCTGCTGAGCAGCAGAGTGAGCAGGAATGTCTGCAATCTGTAAGGCAGTGGAAGAGACAGGCCTGAAGGCTGCTCTTGTGCTTCTTCAACACACTGAGCTTTACAACTGTGACACACACACTGTTGTCACTCCTCATTGTAGCTCCTAAAAGTGCATTTGAATCCAGCGTTTCTGGTCTCCACTCTCGTTTCAAGAGCAGCAGAGGAAGGTGAGCACGAGCGCTTGGAATCCGCTCCCAGTTCCGAAGGGCAGGGAGGGAAAGTCCTTGCAGATCATCTTCAGCGCACAGTGAGCTTTGCAACTCTGAAACACACATTGCTGTCACTCCTCACTTCATCTCCTAATAATCCGTTTGAATCCATGGTCTCTCCCGCCCTCTCTCATTTGAACAGCAGCAGTGACAGGTGAACACGATCTCTTGGCCTCTGCTCCCACAGCCGAAGAGCCCGGAGTGAAAGCTCCGGCAGGGCATCTTCAGCACGCAGTCAGCTTTGCAACTGTGACACATATATTGCTCTCGCTCCGCACTTTCCTACCTCAAAGTCCAATTGAATCCAAAATCTCTGTGCCCTTTCTCTGCTGGGCAGAAGCAGAGTAGAGCAGGAACCTTTAGCCAATGCTAAAAGAGCAGAAGAGACAGTCCAGAAAGTTCCCACTGATCATCTTCAGCGCACAGCGAGCTTTGCAACTCTGCAACACACATTGCTGTCACTCCTCCCTTTTTGCCTGAAAGACCAGCTGAATCCACCCTCTCTGAGCCCGCTCTCTGCTGAGCAGCAACAGAGAGAGTAGAGCAGGAATTTTTAGACCTGCCTAAAACAGCAGAAGAGCCTTGAAAAAAATCTCCTGCTTGATCATGTTTTGCACACAGTGAGCTTTAAACTGTGACACAAACATTGCTGTCACTCCTCACTTTATCTCCTAAAAGTGCATTTGAATCCAACGTTTCTGGTGCGCTCTCTCGTTTCGAGAGGAGTTGTGACAGGGGTGGACGAGCGCTTGGACTCTAATCCCACAGCCGAAGGGCCAGCATGGAAAATCCTGCTGGGCATCTTCAGCACACAGTGAGCTTTGCAACTCGGAAACACACATTGCTGTCACCTCTCACTTTCCTACCTGAAAGTCCAATTGAATAATACATCTCCTGTGCTTGCTCTTTATGAGCAGTAGCAGAATATAGCACTTACGTTTGGACTCTGATGAAACAGCAGAAGAGACAGTCCAGAAAGTACCCACTGATCATCTTCAGCGCACAGCGAGCTTTGCAACTCAGCAACACGCATAGCTGTCACTCCTCCCTTTCCTGCCTGAAAGAAAGACCAACTGAATCCACCATCTCTGTGCCCGCTCTCTACTGAGCAGCAACAGAGAGAGTAGAGCAGGAATGTTTAGCCTGGGCTAAAACAGCAGAAGAGCATTGCAAAAAAAGCTCCTGCTAATCATGTTTAGCACACAGTGATCTTTAAACTGTGACACAAACATTGCTGTCACTCCTCACTTTATCTCCTAAAAGTGCATTTGAAGCCAACGTTTCTGGTGCGCCCTCTCGTTTCGAGAGGAGTTGTGAAAGGGAGGAGCAGCGCTTGGGCTCTAATCCCACAGACGAAGGGCCAGCAGGGAAACTCCTGCAGGGCATCTTCAGCACACAGTGAGCTTTGCAATTCTGCAACACACATTGCTGTCACTCCTCCTTTTCCTGCCTGAAAGACCAATTGATTCCAACATCTCTGTGCCCCCTCTCTGCTGAGCAGCAACAGAGAGAAGGAATGTTTAGACTGGGCTAAAACAGCAGAAGAGCCTTGCAAAAAAGCTCCTCCTGATCATGTTTAGCACACAGTGAGCTTTAAACTGTGACACAAACATTGCTGTCACTCTTCACTCTTTCTCCTAAAAGACCATTTCAATCCAAGAACTCCGTTGCCAGCACTCTGCTGAGCAGCAGAGTGAGCAGGAATGTCTGCAATCTGTAAGGCAGTGGAAGAAACAGGCCTGAAGGCTGCTCTTGTGCATCTTCAACACACTGAGCTTTACAACTGTGACACACACACTGTTGTCACTCCTCATTGTAGCTCCTAAAAGTGCATTTGAATCCAGCGTTTCTGGTCTCCACTCTCGTTTCAAGAGCAGCAGAGGAAGGTGAGCACGAGCGCTTGGAATCCGCTCCCAGTTCCGAAGGGCAGGGAGGGAAAGTCCTTGCAGATCATCTTCAGCGCACAGTGAGCTTTGCAACTCTGAAACACACATTGCTGTCACTCCTCACTTCATCTCCTAATAATCCGTTTGAATCCATGGTCTCTCCCGCCCTCTCTCGTTTGAACAGCAGCAGTGACAGGTGAACACGATCTCTTGGCCTCTGCTCCCACAGCCGAAGAGCCCGGAGTGAAAGCTCCGGCAGGGCATCTTCAGCACGCAGTCAGCTTTGCAACTGTGACACAAACATTGCTCTCGCTCCGCACTTTCCTACCTCAAAGTCCAATTGAATCCAAAATCTCTGTGCCCTTTCTCTGCTGGGCAGAAGCAGAGAGAGTAGAGCAGGAACTTTTAGCCAATGCTAAAAGAGCAGAAGAGACAGTCCAGAAAGTTCCCACTGATCATCTTCAGCGCACAGCGAGCTTTGCAACTCTGCAACACACATTGCTGTCACTCCTCCCTTTTTGCCTGAAAGACCAGCTGAATCCACCATCTCTGTGCCCGCTCTCTGCTGAGCAGCAACAGAGAGAGTAGAGCAGGAATTTTTAGACCTGCCTAAAACAGCAGAAGAGCCTTGAAAAAAATCTCCTGCTTGATCATGTTTTTCACACAGTGAGCTTTAAACTGTGACACAAACATTGCTGTCACTCCTCACTTTATCTCCTAAAAGTGCATTTGAATCCAAAGTTTCTTGTGCGCTCTCTCGTTTCGAGAGGAGTTGTGAAGGGGGAGGAGCAGCGCTTGGACTCTAATCCCACAGACGAAGGGCCAGCAGGGAAACGCCTGCAGGGCATCTTCAGCACACAGTGAGCTTTGCAACTCTGCAAAACACATTGCTGTAACTCCTCCTTTTCCTGCCTGGAAGACCTATTGATTCCAACATCTCTGTGCCCACTCTCTGCTGAGCAGCAACAGAGAGAGTAGAGCAGGAATGTTTAGACTGGGCTAAAACAGCAGAAGAGCCTTGCAAAAAAGCTCCTCCTGATCATGTTTAGCACACAGTGAGCTTTAAACTGTGACACAAACATTGCTGTCACTCTTCACTCTTTCTCCTAAAAGACCATTTCAATCCAAGAACTCCGTTGCCAGCACTCTGCTGATCAGCAGAGTGAGCAGGGATGTCTGCAATCTGTAAGGCAGTGGAAGAGACAGGCCTGAAGGCTGCTCTTGTGATTCTTCAACACACTGAGCTTTACAACTTTGACACACACACTGTTGTCACTCCTCATTGTAGCTCCTAAAAGCGCATTTGAATCCAGCATTTCTGGTCTCCACTCTCGTTTCCAGTGCAGCAGAGGCAGGTGAGCACGAGCGCTTGGAATCCGCTCCCAGTTCCGAAGGGCAGGGAGGGAAAGTCCTTGCAGATCATCTTCAGCGCACAGTGAGCTTTGCAACTCTGAAACACACATTGCTGTCACTCCTCACTTTATCTCCTAAAAGTGCATTTCAAGCCAACGTTTCTGGTGCGCTCTCTCGCTTCGAGAGCAGTTGTGACAGGGGAGGACGAGCGCTTGGATTCTAATCCCACAGCCGAAGGGCCAGCATGGAAACTACTGCTGGGCATCTTCAGCACACACTGAGATTCGCAACTCTGAAACACATATTGCTGTCACCTCTCACTTTCCTACCTGAAAGTCCAATTGAATAATACATCTCCTGTGCTTGCTCTTTGTGAGCAGTAGCAGAATATAGCACTTACGTTTGGACTCTGCTGAAACAGCAGAAGAGACAGTCCAGAAAGTTCCCACTGATCATCTTCAGCACACAGTGAGCTTTGCAACTCTGCAACACACATTGCTGTCACTCCTCCCTTTCCTGCCTGAGAGACGAACTGAATCCACCATCTCTGTGCCCGCTCTCTGCTGAGCAACAACAGAGAGAGCAGAGCAGGAATGTTTAGACTGGGCTAAAACAGCAGAAGAGCCTTGCAAAAAATCTCCTGCTTGATCATGTTTTGCACTCAGTGAGCTTTAAACTGTGACACAAACATTGCTGTCACTCCTCACTTTATCTCCTAAAAGTGCATTTGAATCCAAAGTTTCTTGTGCGCTCTCTCGTTTCGAGAGGAGTTGTGAAGGGGGAGGAGCAGCGCTTGGACTCTAATACCACAGACAAAGGGCCAGCAGGGAAACTCCTGCAGGGCATCTTCAGCACACAGTGAGCTTTGCAACTCTGCAAAACACATTGCTGTCACTCCTCCTTTTCTTGCCTGGAAGACCAATTGATTCCAACATCTCTGTGCCCACTCTCTGCTGAGCAGCAACAGAGAGAGTAGAGCAGGAATGTTTAGACTGGGCTAAAACAGCAGAAGAGCCTTGCAAAAAAGCTCCTCCTGATCATGTTTAGCACACAGTGAGCTTTAAACTGTGACACAAACATTGCTGTCACTCTTCACTCTTTCTCCTAAAAGACCATTTCAATCCAAGAACTCCGTTGCCAGCACTCTGCTGAGCAGCAGAGTGAGCAGGGATGTCTGCAATCTGTAAGGCAGTGGAAGAGACAGGCCTGAAGGCTGCTCTTGTGCTTCTTCAACACACTGAGCTTTACAACTGTGACACACACACTGTTGTCACTCCTCATTGTAGCTCCTAAAAGTGCATTTGAATCCAGCGTTTCTGGTCTCCACTCTCGTTTCCAGTGCAGCAGAGGCAGGTGAGCACGAGCGCTTGGAATCCGCTCCCAGTTCCGAAGGGCAGGGAGGGAAAGTCCTTGCAGATCATCTTCAGCGCACAGTGAGCTTTGCAACTCTGAAACACACATTGCTGTCACTCCTCACTTTATCTCCTAAAAGTGCATTTCAAGCCAACGTTTCTGGTGCTCTCTCTCGCTTCGAGAGCAGTTGTGACAGGGGAGGACGAGCGCTTGGATTCTAATCCCACAGCCGAAGGGCCAGCATGGAAACTACTGCTGGGCATCTTCAGCACACACTGAGATTCACAACTCTGAAACACATATTGCTGTCACCTCTCACTTTCCTACCTGAAAGTCCAATTGAATAATACATCTCCTGTGCTTGCTCTTTGTGAGCAGTAGCAGAATATAGCACTTACGTTTGGACTCTGCTGAAACAGCAGAAGAGACAGTCCAGAAAGTTCCCACTGATCATCTTCAGCACACAGTGAGCTTTGCAACTCTGCAACACACATTGCTGTCTCTTCTTTTCCTGCCTGAAAGACCAATTGATTCCAACACCTCTGTGCCCGCTATCTGCTGAGCAGCAACAGAGAGAGTAGAGCAGGAATGTTTAGCCTGGGCTAAAACAGCAGAAGAGCCTTGCAAAAAATCTCCTGCTTGATCATGTTTTGCACACAGTGAGCTTTAAACTGTGACACAAACATTGCTGTCACTCCTCACTTTATCTAATAAAAGTGCATTTGAATCCAAAGTTTCTGGTGCGCTCTCACGTTTCGAGAGGAGTTGTGACAGGGGAGGAGCAGCGCTTGGACTCTAATCCCACAGACGAAGGGCCAGCAGGGAAACTCCTGCAGGGCATCTTCAGCACACAGTGAGCTTTGCAATTCTGCAACACACATTGCTGTAACTCCTTTCCCTGCCTGGAAGACCAATTGATTCCAACATCTCTGTGCCCCCTCTCTGCTGAGCAGCAACAGAGAGAAGGAATGTTTAGACTTGGCTAAAACAGCAGAAGAGCCTTGCAAAAAAGCTCCTCCTGATCATGTTTAGCACACAGTGAGCTTTAAACTGTGACACAAACATTGCTGTCACTCTTCACTCTTTCTCCTAAAAGACCATTTCAATCCAAGAACTCCGTTGCCAGCACTCTGCTGATCAGCAGAGTGAGCAGGAATGTCTGCAATCTGTAAGGCAGTGGAAGAGACAGGCCTGAAGGCTGCTCTTGTGCTTCTTCAACACACTGAGCTTTACAACTGTGACACACACACTGTTGTCACTCCTCATTGTAGCTCCTAAAAGTGCATTTGAATCCAGCGTTTCTGGTCTCCACTCTCGTTTCAAGAGCAGCAGAGGAAGGTGAGCACGAGCGCTTGGAATCCGCTCCCAGTTCCGAAGGGCAGGGAGGGAAAGTCCTTGCAGATCATCTTCAGCGCACAGTGAGCTTTGCAACTCTGAAACACACATTGCTGTCACTCCTCACTTCATCTCCTAATAATCCGTTTGAATCCATGGTCTCTCCCGCCCTCTCTCATTTGAACAGCAGCAGTGACAGGTGAACACGATCTCTTGGCCTCTGCTCCCACAGCCGAAGAGCCCGGAGTGAAAGCTCCGGCAGGGCATCTTCAGCACGCAGTCAGCTTTGCAACTGTGACACATATATTGCTCTCGCTCCGCACTTTCCTACCTCAAAGTCCAATTGAATCCAAAATCTCTGTGCCCTTTCTCTGCTGGGCAGAAGCAGAGTAGAGCAGGAACCTTTAGCCAATGCTAAAAGAGCAGAAGAGACAGTCCAGAAAGTTCCCACTGATCATCTTCAGCGCACAGCGAGCTTTGCAACTCTGCAACACACATTGCTGTCACTCCTCCCTTTTTGCCTGAAAGACCAGCTGAATCCACCATCTCTGAGCCCGCTCTCTGCTGAGCAGCAACAGAGAGAGTAGAGCAGGAATTTTTAGACCTGCCTAAAACAGCAGAAGAGCCTTGAAAAAAATCTCCTGCTTGATCATGTTTTGCACACAGTGAGCTTTAAACTGTGACACAAACATTGCTGTCACTCCTCACTTTATCTCCTAAAAGTGCATTTGAATCCAACGTTTCTGGTGCGCTCTCTCGTTTCGAGAGGAGTTGTGACAGGGGTGGACGAGCGCTTGGACTCTAATCCCACAGCCGAAGGGCCAGCATGGAAAATCCTGCTGGGCATCTTCAGCACACAGTGAGCTTTGCAACTCGGAAACACACATTGCTGTCACCTCTCACTTTCCTACCTGAAAGTCCAATTGAATAATACATCTCCTGTGCTTGCTCTTTATGAGCAGTAGCAGAATATAGCACTTACGTTTGGACTCTGATGAAACAGCAGAAGAGACAGTCCAGAAAGTACCCACTGATCATCTTCAGAGCACAGCGAGCTTTGCAACTCAGCAACACGCATAGCTGTCACTCCTCCCTTTCCTGCCTGAAAGAAAGACCAACTGAATCCACCATCTCTGTGCCCGCTCTCTACTGAGCAGCAACAGAGAGAGTAGAGCAGGAATGTTTAGCCTGGGCTAAAACAGCAGAAGAGCATTGCAAAAAAAGCTCCTGCTAATCATGTTTAGCACACAGTGATCTTTAAACTGTGACACAAACATTGCTGTCACTCCTCACTTTATCTCCTAAAAGTGCATTTGAAGCCAACGTTTCTGGTGCGCCCTCTCGTTTCGAGAGGAGTTGTGAAAGGGAGGAGCAGCGCTTGGGCTCTAATCCCACAGACGAAGGGCCAGCAGGGAAACTCCTGCAGGGCATCTTCAGCACACAGTGAGCTTTGCAAGTCTGCAACACACATTGCTGTCACTCCTCCTTTTCCTGCCTGAAAGACCAATTGATTCCAACATCTCTGTGCCCCCTCTCTGCTGAGCAGCAACAGAGAGAAGGAATGTTTAGACTGGGCTAAAACAGCAGAAGAGCCTTGCAAAAAAGCTCCTCCTGATCATGTTTAGCACACAGTGAGCTTTAAACTGTGACACAAACATTGTCGTCACTCTTCACTCTTTCTCCTAAAAGACCATTTCAATCCAAGAACTCCGTTGCCAGCACTCTGCTGAGCAGCAGAGTGAGCAGGAATGTCTGCAATCTGTAAGGCAGTGGAAGAGACAGGCCTGAAGGCTGCTCTTGTGCTTCTTCAACACTCTGACCTTTACAACTTTGACACACACACTGTTGTCACTCCTCATTGTAGCTCCTAAAAGTGCATTTGAATCCAGCGTTTCTGGTCTCCACTCTCGTTTCAAGAGCAGCAGAGGAAGGTGAGCACGAGCGCTTGGAATCCGCTCCCAGTTCCGAAGGGCAGAGAGGGAAAGTCCTTGCAGATCATCTTCAGCGCACAGTGAGCTTTGCAACTCTGAAACACACATTGCTGTCACTCCTCACTTCATCTCCTAATAATCCGTTTGAATCCATGGTCTCTCCCGCCCTCTCTCGTTTGAACAGCAGCAGTAACAGGTGAACACGATCTCTTGGCCTCTGCTCCCACAGCCGAAGAGCCCGGAGTGAAAGCTCCGGCAGGGCATCTTCAGCACGCAGTCAGCTTTGCAACTGTGACACATATATTGCTCTCGCTCCGCACTTTCCTACCTCAAAGTCCAATTGAATCCAAAATCTCTGTGCCCTTTCTCTGCTGGGCAGAAGCAGAGAGAGTAGAGCAGGAACCTTAAGCCAATGCTAAAAGAGCAGAAGAGACAGTCCAGAAAGTTCCCACTGTTCATCTTCAGCGCACAGCGAGCTTTGCAACTCTGCAACACACATTGCTGTCACTCCTCCCTTTTTTGCCTGAAAGACCAGCTGAATCCACCATCTCTGTGCCCGCTCTCTGCTGAGCAGCAACAGAGAGAGTAGAGCAGGAATTTTTAGACCTGCCTAAAACAGCAGAAGAGCCTTGAAAAAAATCTCCTGCTTGATCATGTTTTGCACACAGTGAGCTTTAAACTGTGACACAAACATTGCTGTCACTCCTCACTTTATCTCCTAAAAGTGCATTTGAATCCAAAGTTTCTGGTGCGCTCTCTCGTTTCGAGAGGAGTTGTGACAGGGGTGGACGAGCGCTTGGACTCTAATCCCACAGCCGAAGGGCCAGCATGGAAAATCCTGCTGGGCATCTTCAGCACACAGTGAGCTTTGCAACTCGGAAACACACATTGCTGTCACCTCTCACTTTCCTACCTGAAAGTCCAATTGAATAATACATCTCCTGTGCTTGCTCTTTATGAGCAGTAGCAGAATATAGCACTTACGTTTGGACTCTGATGAAACAGCAGAAGAGACAGTCCAGAAAGTACCCACTGATCATCTTCAGCGCACAGCGAGCTTTGCAACTCAGCAACACGCATAGCTGTCACTCCTCCCTTTCCTGCCTGAAAGAAAGACCAACTGAATCCACCATCTCTGTGCCCGCTCTCTACTGAGCAGCAACAGAGAGAGTAGAGCAGGAATGTTTAGCCTGGGCTAAAACAGCAGAAGAGCATTGCAAAAAAAGCTCCTGCTAATCATGTTTAGCACACAGTGAGCTTTGCAACTCTGAAACACACATTGCTGTCACTCCTCACTTTATCTCCTAAAAGTGCATTTGAAGCCAACGTTTCTGGTGCGCCCTCTCGTTTCAAGAGCAGATGTGACAGGGGAGGACGAGCGCTTGGACTCTAATCCCACAGCCGAAGGGCGTGCAGGGAAACTCCTGCTGGGCATCTTCAGCACACAGTGAGCTTTGCAACTCGGAAAGCATTGTGACACATTGCTGTCACCTCTCACTTTCCTACCTGAAAGTCCAATTGAATCCTACTTCTCCTGTGCTTTGCTCCTTGTTAGCAGTAGCAGAATATAGCCCATACGTTTGCACTCTGCTGAAACAGCAGAAGAGACAGTCCTGAAAGTTCCCACTGATCATCTTCAGCGCACAGCGAGTTTGCAACTCTGCAGCACACATTGCTGACACTCCTCCCTTTCCTGCCTGAAAGACCAACTGATTCCACCATCTCTGAGCCCGCACTCTATTGAGCAGCAACAGGGAGTGTATAGCAGGAATGTTTAGACTGGGCTAAAACAGCAGAAGAGCCTTGCAAAAAAGCTCCTGCTTTTCATGTTTAGCGCACAGTGAGCATTAAACTGTGACACAAACATTGCTGTCATTCACTTTATCTCCTAAAAGTGCATTTGAACCCATCGTTTCTGGTGCGCTCTCTCGTTTCGAGAGGAGTTGTGACAGGGGAGGACGAGCGCTTGGACTCTAATCGCACAGCCGAAGGGCGTGCAGGGAAACTCCTGCTGGGCATCTTCAGCACACAGTGAGCTTTGCAACTCTGAAACACATATAGCTGTCACCTCTCACTTTCCTACCTGAAAGTCCAATTGAATCCTACATCTCCTGTGCTTGCTCCTTGTGAGCAGTAGCAGAATATAGCACTTACGTTTGCACTCTGCTGAAACAGCAGAAGACACAGTCCAGTAAGTTCCCACTGATCATCTTCAGCGCACAGCGAGCTTTGCAACTGTGCAACACACATTGCTGTCACTCCTCCCTTTCCTGCATGAATGACCAGCTGAAACCACCATCTCTGTGCCCGCTCTCTGCTTGGCAGCAACACGGAGAGTATAGCAGGAATGTTTACACTGGGCTAAAACAGCAGAAGAGCCTTGCAAAAAAGCTCCTACTGATCATGTTTAGCACACAGTGAGCTTTGAGGCTGTGACACAAACATTGCTGTCACTCCTCACTTTATATCCTAAAAGTGCATTTGAGTCCAACGTTTTTGGTGCCCTCTCTCGTTTCAAGAGCAGATGTGACAGGGGAGGACGAGCGCTTGGACTCTAATCCCACAGCCGAAGGGCCAGCAGGGAAACTCCTGCTGGGCATCTTCAGCACACAGTGAGCTTTGCAACTCTGAAACACATATAGCTGTCACCTCTCACTTTGCTACCTGAAAGTCCAATTGAATCCTTCTTCTCCTGTGCTTGCTCTTTGTGAGCAGTAGCAGAATATAGCACTTAGGTTCAGATTCTGCTGAAACAGCAGAAGAGACAGTCCAGAAAGTTAACACTGATCATCTTCAGCGCACAGCGAGCTTTGCAGCAATGCAGCACACATTGCTGTCACTCCTCCCTTTCCTGCCTGAAAGACCAACTGATTCCACCATCTCTGAGCCCGCACTCTATTGAGCAGCAACAGGGAGAGTATAGCAGGAATGTTTAGACTGGGCTAAAACAGCAGAAGAGCCTTGCAAAAAAGCTCCAGCTTTTCATGTTCAGCGCACAGTGAGCTTTACACTGCGACACAAACATTGCTGCCACTCACTTTATCTCCTAAAAGTGCTTTTGAATCTATCGTTTCTGGGGCGCTCTCTCGTTTCGAGAGGAGTTGTGACAGGGGAGGACGAGCTCTTGGACTCTAATCCCACAGCCGAAGGGCGTGCAGGGAAAGTCCTGCTGGGCATCTTCAGCACACAGTGAGCTTTGCAACTCTGAAACACATATAGCTGTCACCTCTGACTTTCCTAGTTGAAAGTCCAATGGAATCATACATCTCCAGTGCTTGCTCCTTGTGAGCAGTAGCAGAATATAGCACTTACGTTTGGACTCTGCTGAAACAGCAGAAGAGACAGTCCAGAAAGTTCCCACTGATCATCTTCAGCGCACAGCGAGCATTGCAACTCTGCAACACACATTGCTGTCACTCCTCCCTTTCCTGCCTGAATGACCAACTGAATCCACCATCTCTGTGCCCGCTCTCTGATGAGCAGCAACAGGGAGAGTATAGCAGGAATGTTTAGACTGTGCAAAAACAGCAGAAGAGCCTTGCAAAAAAGCTCCTGCTGATCATGATTAGCACACAGTGAGCTTTGAGGCTGTGACACAAACATTGCTGTCACTCCTCACTTTATATCCTAAAAGTGCATTTGAGTCCAACGTTTTTGGTGCCCTCTCTCGTTTCAAGAGCAGATGTGACAGGGGAGGACGAGCGCTTGGACTCTAATCCCACAGCCGAAGGGCGTGCAGGGAAAGTCCTGCTGGGCATCTTCAGCACACAGTGAGCTTTGCAACTCTGAAACACATATAGCTGTCACCTCTCACTTTCCTACCTGAAAGTCCAATTGAATCCTTCTTCTCCTGTGCTTGCTCTTTGTGAGCAGTAGCAGAATATAGCACTTACGTTCAGATTCTGCTGAAACAGCAGAAGAGACAGTCCAGAAAGTTAACACTGATCATCTTCACCGCACAGCGAGCTTTGCAGCTCTGCAGCACACATTGCTGTCACTCCTCCCTTTCCTGCCTGAAAGACCAATTGATTCCACCGTCTCTGAGCCCGCACTCTATTGAGCAGCAACAGGGAGAGTATAGCAGGAATGTTTAGACTAGGCTAAAACAGCAGAAGAGCCTTGCAAAAAAGCTCCAGCTTTTCATGTTTAGCGCACAGTGAGCTTTGAGGCTGTGACACAAACATTGCTGTCACCTCTCACTTTCCTACTGTGCTGTTTCAGCAGAGTGCAAACGTAAGTGCTATATTCTGCTACTGCTCACAAGGAGCAAGCACAGGAGAAGTAGGATTCAATTGGACTTTCAGGTAGGAAAGTGAGAGGTGACAGCTATATGTGTTTCAGAGTTGCAAAGCTCACTGTGTGCTGAAGATGCCCAGCAGGAGTTTCTCTGCTGGACCTTCGGCTGTTCGATTAGAGTCCAAGAGCTCGTCCTCCCCTGTCACAACTCCTCTCGAAACGAGAGAGCGCACCAGAAACGATGCGTTCAAATGCACTTTTAGGAGATAAAGTGAATGACAGCAATGTTTGTGTCTCAGTTTAATGCTCACTGTGCGCTAAACATGAAAAGCAGGAGCTTTTTTGCAAGGCTCTTCTGCTGTTTTAGCCCAGTCTAAACATTCCTGCTATACACTCCCTGTTGCTGCTCAATAGAGTGCGGGCTCAGAGATGGTGGAATCAGTTGGTCTTTCAGGCAGGAAAGGGAGGAGTGACAGCAATGTGTGCTGCAGAGTTGCAAAGCTCGCTGTGCGCTGAAGATGATCAGTGGGAACTTTCAGGACTGTCTCTTCTGCTGTTTCAGCAGAGTGCAAACGTATGGGCTATATTCTGCTACTGCTCACAAGGAGCAAAGCACAGGAGAAGTAGGATTCAATTGGACTTTCAGGTAGGAAAGTGAGAGGTGACAGCAATGTGTGTTTCCGAGTTGCAAAGCTCACTGTGTGCTGAAGATGCCCAGCAGGAGTTTCCCTGCTGGCCCTTCGGCTGTGGGATTAGAGTCCAAGCGCTCGTCCTCCCCTGTCACATCTGCTCTTGAAACGAGAGAGGGCACCAAAAACGTTGGACTCAAATGCACTTTTAGGAGATAAAGTGAGGAGTGACAGCAATGTTTGTGTCACAGCCTCAAAGCTCACTGTGTGCTAAACATGATCAGCAGGAGCTTTTTTGCAAGGCTCTTCTGCTGTTTTAGCTCAGTCTAAACATTATTGCTCTTCTCTCCCTGTTGCTGCTCAGCAGAGAGCAGGCACAGAGATGGCGGAATCTTTTGGTCTTTCAGGCAGGAAAAGGAGGAGTGACAGCAATGTGTGTTGCAGAGTTGCAAAGCTCTCTGTGTTCTGAAGATGATCAGTGGGAACTTTCTAAACTTTCTCTTCTGCTGTTTCAGTAGAGTGCAAACGTATGGGCTATATTCTGCTACTGCTCACAAGGAGCAAAGCACAGGAGCAGTAGGATTCAATTGGACTTTCAGGTAGGAAAGTGAGAGGTGACAGCAATGTGTGTTTCCGAGTTGCAAAGCTCACTGTGTGCTGAAGATGCCCAGCAGGAGTTTCCCTGCTGGCCCTTCGGCTGTGGGATTAGAGTCCAAGCGCTCGTCCTCCCCTTTCACAACTCCTCTCGAAACGAGAGAGGGCACCAAAAACGTTGGACTCAAATGCACTTTTAGGATATAAAGTGAAGAGTGACAGCAATGTTTGTGTCACAGCCTCAAAGCTCACTGTGTGCTAAACATGATCAGCAGGAGCTTTTTTGCAAGGCTCTTCTGCTGTTTTAGCCCAGTGTGAACATTCCTGCTATACTCTCCGTGTTGCTGCTAAGCAGAGAGCGAGCACAGAGATGGTGGTTTCAGCTGGTCATTCATGCAGGAAAGGGAGGAGTGACAGCAATGTGTGTTGCACAGTTGCAAAGCTCGCTGTGCGCTGAAGATGATCAGTGGGAACTTTCTGGACTGTGTCTTCTGCTGTTTCAGCAGAGTGCAAACGTAAGTGCTATATTCTGCTACTGCTCACAAGGAGCAAGCACTGGAGATGTATGATTCAATTGGACTTTCAACTAGGAAAGTCAGAGCTGACAGCTATATGTGTTTCAGAGTTGCAAAGCTCACTGTGTGCTGAAGATGCCCAGCAGGAGTCTCCCTGCTAGCCCTTCGGCTGTGGGATTAGAGTCCAAGCGCTCGTCCTCCCCTGTCACATCTGCTCTTGAAACGAGAGAGGGCACCAAAAACGTTGGACTCAAATGCACTTTTAGGAGATAAAGAGAGGAGTGACAGCAATGTTTGTGTCACAGCTTCAAAGCTCACTGTGTGCTAAACATGATCAGCAGGAGCTTTTTTGCAAGGCTCTTCTGCTGTTTTAGCCCAGTGTAAACATTCCTGCTATACTCTCCGTGTTGCTGCTAAGCAGAGAGCGGGCACAGAGATGGTGGAATCAATTGGTCTTTCAGGCAGGAAAGGGAGGTGTGACAGCAATGTGTGCTGCAGAGCTGCAAAGCTCGCTGTGCGCTGAAGATGATCAGTGTTAACTTTCTGGACTGTCTCTTCTGCTGTTTCGGCAGAATCTGAACATAAGTGCTATATTCTGCTACTGCTCACAAAGAGCAAGCACAGGAGAAGAAGGATTCAATTGGACTTTCAGATAGGAAAGTGAGAGGTGACAGCTATATGTGTTTCAGAGTTGCAAAACTCACTGTGTGCTGAAGATGCCCAGCAGGAGTCTCCCTGCTTGCCCTTCGGCTGTGGGATTAGAGTCCAAGCGCTCGTCCCCCCCTGTCACAACTCCTCTCGAAACGAGAGAGCGCACCAGAAACGATGGGTTCAAATGCACTTTTAGGAGATAAAGTGAATGACAGCAATGTTTGTGTCTCAGTTTAATGCTCACTGTGCGCTAAACATGAAAAGCAGGAGCATTTTTGCAAGGCTCTTCTGCTGTTTTAGCCCAGTCTAAACATCCCTGCTATACACTCCCTGTTGCTGCTCAATAGGGTGCGGGCTCAGAGACGGTGGAATCAGTTGGTCTTTCAGGCAGGAAAGGGAGGAGTGACAGCAATGTGTGCTGCAGAGTTGCAAAGCTCGCTGTGCGCTGAAGATGATCAGTGGGAACTTTCAGGACTGTCTTTTCTGCGGTTTCAGCAGAGTGCAAACGTATGGGCTATATTCTGCTACTGCTCACAAGGAGCAAAGCACAGGAGAAGTAGGATTCAATTGGACTTTCAGGTAGGAAAGTGAGAGGTGACAGCAATGTGTGTTTCCGAGTTGCAAAGCTCACTGTGTGCTGAAGATGATCAGTGTTAACTTTCTGGACTGTCTCTTCTGCTGTTTCGGCAGAATCTGAACCTAAGTGCTATATTCTGCTACTGCTCACAAAGAGCAAGCACAGGAGAAGAAGGATTCAATTGGACTTTCAGGTAGGAAAGTGTGAGGTGACAGCTATATGTGTTTCAGAGTTGCAAAGCTCACTGTGTGCTGAAGATGCCCAGCAGGAGTCTCCCTGCTAGCCCTTCGGCTGTGGGATTAGAGTCCAAGCGCTCGTCCTCCCCTGTCACATCTGCTCTTGAAACGAGAGAGGGCACCAAAAACGTTGGACTCAAATGCACTTTTAGGAGATAAAGTGAGGAGTGACAGCAATGTTTGTGTCACAGCTTCAAAGCTCACTGTGTGCTAAACATGATCAGCAGGAGCTTTTTTGCAAGGCTCTTCTGCTGTTTTAGCCCAGTGTAAACATTCCTGCTATACTCTCCGTGTTGCTGCTAAGCAGAGAGCGGGCACAGAGATGGTGGTTTCAGCTGGTCATTCATGCAGGAAAGGGAGGAGTGACAGCAATGTGTGTTGCAGAGTTGCAAAGCTCGCTGTGCGCTGAAGATGATCAGTGGGAACTTACTGGACTGTGTCTTCTGCTGTTTCAGCAGAGTGCAAACGTAAGTGCTATATTCTGCTACTGCTCACAAGGAGCAAGCACAGGAGATGTAGGATTCAATTGGACTTTCAGGTAGGAAAGTGAGAGGTGACAGCTATATGTGTTTCAGAGTTGCAAAGCTCACTGGGTGCTGAAGATGCCCAGCAGGAGTTTCCCTGCACGCCCTTCGGCTGTGCGATTAGAGTCCAAGCGCTCGTCCTCCCCTGTCACAACTCCTCTCGAAACGAGAGAGCGCACCAGAAACGATGGGTTCAAATGCACTTTTAGGAGATAAAGTGAATGACAGCAATGTTTGTGTCTCAGTTTAATGCTCACTGTGCGCTAAACATGAAAAGCAGGAGCTTTTTTGCAAGGCTCTTCTGCTGTTTTAGCCCAGTCTAAACATTCCTGCTATACACTCCCTGTTGCTGCTCAATAGAGTGCGGGCTCAGAGATGGTGGAATCAGTTGGTCTTTCAGGCAGGAAAGGGAGGAGTGACAGCAATGTGTGCTGCAGAGTTGCAAACTCGCTGTGCGCTGAAGATGATCAGTGGGAACTTTCAGGACTGTCTCTTCTGCTGTTTCAGCAGAGTGCAAACGTATGGGCTATATTCTGCTACTGCTCACAAGGAGCAAAGCACAGGAGAAGTAGGATTCAATTGGACTTTCAGGTAGGAAAGTGTGAGGTGACAGCAATGTGTGTTTCCGAGTTGCAAAGCTCACTGTGTGCTGAAGATGCCCAGCAGGAGTTTCCCTGCACGCCCTTCGGCTGTGGGATTAGAGTCCAAGCGCTCGTCCTCCCCTGTCACAACTCCTCTCGAAACGAGAGAGCGCCCCAGAAACGATAGATTCAAAAGCACTTTTAGGAGATAAAGTGAGTGGCAGCAATGTTTGTGTCGCAGTGTAAAGCTCACTGTGCGCTAAACATGAAAAGCTGGAGCTTTTTTGCAAGGCTCTTCTGCTGTTTTAGCCTAGTCTAAACATTCCTGCTATACTCTCCCTGTTGCTGCTCAATAGAGTGCGGGCACAGAGATGGTGGAATCAATTGGTCTTTCAGGCAGGAAAGGGAGGAGTGACAGCAATGTGTGCTGCAGAACTGCAAAGCTCGCTGTGCGCTGAAGATGATCAGTGTTAACTTTCTGGACTGTCTCTTCTGCTGTTTCAGCAGAATCTGAACGTAAGTGCTATATTCTGCTACTGCTCACAAAGAGCAAGCACAGGAGAAGAAGGATTCAATTGGACTTTCAGGTAGGAAAGTGAGAGGTGACAGCTATATGTGTTTCAGAGTTGCAAAGCTCACTGTGTGCTGAAGATGCCCAGCAGGAGTTTCCCTGCTGGCCCTTCGGCTGTGGGATTAGAGTCCAAGCGCTCGTCCTCCCCTGTCACATCTGCTCTTGAAACGAGAGAGGGCACCAAAAACGTTGGACTCAAATGCACTTTTAGGATATAAAGTGAGGAGTGACAGCAATGTTTGTGTCACAGCCTCAAAGCTCACTGTGTGCTAAACATGATCAGTAGGAGCCTTTTTGCAAGGCTCTTCTGCTGTTTTAGCCCAGTGTAAACATTCCTGCTATACTCTCCGTGTTGCTGCTCATCAGAGAGCGGGCACAGAGATGGTGGTTTCAGCTGGTCATTCATGCAGGAAAGGGAGGAGTGACAGCAATGTGTGCTGCAGAGTTGCAAAGCTCGCTGTGCGCTGAAGATGATCAGTGGGAACTTTCAGGACTGTCTCTTCTGCTGTTTCAGCAGAGCGCAAACGTATGGGCTATATTCTGCTACTGCTCACAAGGAGCAAGCACAGGAGATGTAGGATTCAATTGGACTTTCAGGTAGGAAAGTGAGAGGTGACAGCTATATGTGTTTCAGAGTTGCAAAGCTCACTGTGTGCTGAAGATGCCCAGCAGGACTTTCCCTGCACGCCCTTCGGCTGTGCGATTAGAGTCCAAGCGCTCGTCCTCCCCTGTCACAACTCCTCTCGAAACGAGAGAGCGCACCAGAAACGATGGGTTCAAATGCACTTTTAGGAGATAAAGTGAATGACAGCAATGTTTGTGTCTCAGTTTAATGCTCACTGTGCGCTAAACATGAAAAGCAGGAGCTTTTTTGCAAGGCTCTTCTGCTGTTTTAGCCCAGTGTAAACATTCCTGCTATACACTCCCTGTTGCTGCTCAATAGAGTGCGGGCTCAGAGATGGTGGAATCAGTTGGTCTTTCAGGCAGGAAAGGGAGGAGTGACAGCAATGTGTGCTGCAGAGTTGCAAACTCGCTGTGCGCTGAAGATGATCAGTGGGAACTTTCAGGACTGTCTCTTCTGCTGTTTCAGCAGAGTGCAAACGTATGGGCTATATTCTGCTACTGCTCACAAGGAGCAAAGCACGGGAGAAGTAGGATTCAATTGGACTTTCAGGTAGGAAAGTGAGAGGTGACAGCAATGTGTGTTTCCGAGTTGCAAAGCTCTCTGTGTGCTGAAGATGCCCAGCAGGAGTTTCCCTGCACGCCCTTCGGCTGTGGGATTAGAGTCCAAGCGCTCGTCCTCCCCTGTCACATCTGCTCTTGAAACGAGAGAGGGCACCAAAAACGTTGGACTCAAATGCACTTTTAGGAGATAAAGTGAGGAGTGACAGCAATGTTTGTGTCACAGCTTCAAAGCTCACTGTGTGCTAATCATGATCAGCGGGAGCTTTTTTGCAAGGCTCTTCTGCTGTTTTAGCCCAGTGTAAACGTTCCTGCTATACTCTCCGTGTTGCTGCTAAGCAGAGAGCGGGCACAGAGATGGTGGTTTCAGCTGGTCATTCATGCAGGAAAGGGAGGAGTGACAGCAATGTGTGTTGCACAGTTGCAAAGCTCGCTGTGCGCTGAAGATGATCAGTGGGAACTTTCTGGACTGTGTCTTCTGCTGTTTCAGCAGAGTGCAAACGTAAGTGCTATATTCTGCTACTGCACACAAGGAGCAAGCACTGGTGATGTATGATTCAATTGGACTTTCAACTAGGAAAGTCAGAGGTGACAGCTATATGTGTTTCAGAGTTGCAAAGCTCACTGTGTGCTGAAGATGCCCAGCAGGAGTTTCCCTGCACGCCCTTCGGCTGTGGGATTAGAGTCCAAGCGCTCGTCCTCCCCTGTCACATCTGCTCTTGAAACGAGAGAGGGCACCAAAAACGTTGGACTCAAATGCACTTTTAGGGGATAAAGTGAGGAGTGACAGCAATGTTTGTGTCACAGCCTCAAAGCTCACTGTGTGCTAATCATGATCAGCAGGAGCTTTTTTCAAGGCTCTTCTGCTGTTTTTGCACAGTCTAAACATTCCTGCTATACTCTCCCTGTTGCTGCTCATCAGAGAGCGGGCACAGAGATGGTGGATTCAGTTGGTCATTCAGGCAGGAAAGGGAGGAGTGACAGCAATGTGTGTTGCAGAGTTGCAAAGCTCGCTGTGCGCTGAAGATGATCAGAGGTAACTTTCTGGACTGTCTCTTCTGCTGTTTCGGCAGAATCTGAACCTTAGTGCTATATTCTGCTACTGCTCACAAAGAGCAAGCACAGGAGAAGAAGGATTCAATTGGACTTTCAGGTAGGAAAGTGAGAGGTGACAGCTATATGTGTTTCAGAGTTGCAAAGCTCACTGTGTGCTGAAGATGCCCAGCAGGAGTCTCCCTGCTAGCCCTTCGGCTGTGGGATTAGAGTCCAAGCGCTCGTCCTCCCCTGTCACATCTGCTCTTGAAACGAGAGAGGGCACCAAAAACGTTGGACACAAATGCACTTTTAGGAGATAAAGTGAGGAGTGACAGCAATGTTTGTGTCACAGCTTCAAAGCTCACTGTGTGCTAATCATGATCAGCGGGAGCTTTTTTGCAAGGCTCTTCTGCTGTTTTAGCCCAGTGTAAACGTTCCTGCTATACTCTCCGTGTTGCTGCTAAGCAGAGAGCGGGCACAGAGATGGTGTTTTCAGCTGGTCATTCATGCAGGAAAGGGAGGAGTGACAGCAATGTGTGTTGCACAGTTGCAAAGCTCGCTGTGCGCTGAAGATGATCAGTGGGAACTTTCTGGACTGTGTCTTCTGCTGTTTCAGCAGAGTGCAAACGTAAGTGCTATATTCTGCTACTGCACACAAGGAGCAAGCACTGGTGATGTATGATTCAATTGGACTTTCAACTAGGAAAGTCAGAGGTGACAGCTATATGTGTTTCAGAGTTGCAAAGCTCACTGTGTGCTGAAGATGCCCAGCAGGAGTCTCCCTGCTAGCCCTTCGGCTGTGGGATTAGAGTCCAAGCGCTCGTCCTCCCCTGTCACATCTGCTCTTGAAACGAGAGAGGGCACCAAAAACGTTGGACTCAAATGCACTTTTAGGAGATAAAGTGAGGAGTGACAGCAATGTTTGTGTCACAGCTTCAAAGCTCACTGTGTGCTAAACATGATCAGCAGGAGCTTTTTTGCAAGGCTCTTCTGCTGTTTTAGCCCAGTGTAAACATTCCTGCTATACTCTCCCTGTTGCTGCTAAGCAGAGAGCGGGCACAGAGATGGTGGTTTCAGCTGGTCATTCATGCAGGAAAGGGAGGAGTGACAGCAATGTGTGCTGCAGAGTTGCAAACTCGCTGTGCGCTGAAGATGATCAGTGGGAACTTTCAGGACTGTCTCTTCTGCTGTTTCAGCAGAGTGCAAACGTATGGGCTATATTCTGCTACTGCTCACAAGGAGCAAGCACAGGAGATGTAGGATTCAATTGGACTTTCAGGTAGGAAAGTGAGAGGTGACAGCAATGTGTGTTTCCGAGTTGCAAAGCTCACTGTGTGCTGAAGATGCCCAGCAGGAGTTTCCCTGCACGCACTTCGGCTGTGGGATTAGAGTCCAAGCGCTCGTCCTCCCCTGTCACATCTGCTCTTGAAACGAGAGAGGGCACCAAAAACGTTGGACTCAAATGCACATTTAGGAGATAAAGTGAGGAGTGACAGCAATGTTTGTGTCACAGCCTCAAAGCTCACTGTGTGCTAATCATGATCAGCAGGAGCTTTTTTGCAAGGCTCTTCTGCTGTTTTTGCACAGACTAAACATTCCTGCTATACTCTCCCTGTTGCTGCTCATCAGAGAGCGGGCACAGAGATGGTGGATTCAGTTGGTCATTCAGGCAGGAAAGGGAGGAGTGACAGCAATGTGTGTTGCAGAGTTGCAAAGCTCTCTGTGCGCTGAAGATGATCAGTGGTAACTTTCTGGACTGTCTCTTCTGCTGTTTCAGCAGAGTCCAAACGTAAGTGCTATATTCTGCTACTGCTCACAAGGAGCAAGCACTGGAGATGTATGATTCAATTGGACTTTCAACTAGGAAAGTCAGAGGTGACAGCTATATGTGTTTCAGAGTTGCAAAGCTCACTGTGTGCTGAAGATGCCCAGCAGGAGTTTCCCTGCACGCCCTTCGGCTGTGGGATTAGAGTCCAAGCGCTCGTCCTCCCCTGTCACAACTCCTCTCGAAACGAGAGAGCGCCCCAGAAACGATAGATTCAAAAGCACTTTTAGGAGATAAAGTGAGTGGCAGCAATGTTTGTATCGCAGTGTAAAGCTCACTGTGCGCTAAACATGAAAAGCTGGAGCTTTTTTGCAAGGCTCTTCTGCTGTTTTAGCCCAGTCTAAACATTCCTGCTATACTCTCCCTGTTGCTGCTCAATAGAGTGCGGGCTCAGAGATGGTGGAATCAGTTGGTCTTTCAGGCAGGAAAGGGAGGAGTGACAGCAATGTGTGCTGCAGAGCTGCAAAGCTCGCTGTGCGCTGAAGATGATCAGTGTTAACTTTCTGGACTGTCTCTTCTGCTGTTTCAGCAGAATCTGAACCTAAGTGCTATATTCTGCTACTGCTAACAAAGAGCAAGCACAAGAGAAGAAGGAATCAATTGGACTTTCTGGTAGGAAAGTGAGAGGTGACAGCTATATGTGTTTCAGAGTTGCAAAGCTCACTGTGTGCTGAAGATGCCCAGCAGGAGTTTCCCTGCTGGCCCTTCGGCTGTGGGATTAGAGTCCAAGCGCTCGTCCTCCCCTGTCACATCTGCTCTTGAAACGAGAGAGGGCACCAAAAACGTTGGATTCAAATGCACTTTTAGGAGATAAAGTGAGGAGTGACAGCAATGTTTGTGTCACAGCCTCAAAGCTCACTGTGTGCTAAACATGATCAGCAGGAGCTTTTTTGCAAGGCTCTTCTGCTGTTTTAGCCCAGTGTAAACATTCCTGCTATACTCTCCGTGTTGCTGCTAAGCAGAGAGCGGGCACAGAGATGGTGGTTTCAGCTGGTCATTCATGCAGGAAAGGGAGGAGTGACAGCAATGTGTGTTGCACAGTTGCAAAGCTCGCTGTGCGCTGAAGATGATCAGTGGGAACTTTCTGGACTGTGTCTTCTGCTGTTTCAGCAGAGTGCAAACGTAAGTGCTATATTCTGCTACTGCTCACAAGGGGCAAGCACAGGAGATGTAGGATTCAATTGGACTTTCAGGTAGGAAAGAGAGAGGTGACAGCTATATGTGTTTCAGAGTTGCAAAGCTCACTGTGTGCTGAAGATGCCCAGCAGGACTTTCCCTGCACGCCCTTCGGCTGTGGGATTAGAGTCCAAGCGCTCGTCCTCCCCTGTCACATCTGCACTTGAAACGAGAGAGGGCACCAAAAACGTTGGACTCAAATGCACTTTTAGGAGATAAAGTGAGGAGTGACAGCAATGCTTGTGTCACAGCTTCAAAGCTCACTGTTTGCTAATCATGATCAGCAGGAGCTTTTTTGCAAGGCTCTTCTGCTGTTTTAGCCCAGTCTAAACATTCCTGCTAAACTCTCTCTGTTGCTGCTCAGCAGAGGGCAGGCACAGAGATGGTGGATTCAGCTGGTCTTTCAGGCAAAAAGGGAGGAGTGACAGCAATGTGTGTTGCAGAGTTGCAAAGCTCACTGTGTGCTGAAGATGCCCAGCAGGAGTTTCCTTGCTGGCTCTTCGGCTGTGGGATTAGAGTCCAGGCGCTCGTCCTCCCCTGTCACAACTCCTCTCGAAACGAGAGAGCGCACCAAAAACGATGGTTTCAAATGCACTTTAAGGAGATAAAGTGAGGAGGGACAGCAATGTTTGTGTCACAGATTCAAAGCTCACTGTGTGCTAATCATGATCAGCAGGAGCTTTTTTGCATGGCTCTTCTGCTGTTTCAGCCCAGACTAAACATTCCTGCTATACTCTCCCCGTTGCTGCTCAGCAGAGAGCGGACACAGAGATGGTGGAATCAGTTGGTCTTTCAGGCAGGAAAGGGAGGAGTGACAGCAATGTGTGTTGCAGAGTTGGAAAGCTCGCTGCGCGCTGAAGATGGTCAGTGGGAACTTTCTAGACTATCTCTTCTGCTGTTTCAGCAGAGTCCAAACGTAAGTGCTATATTTTGCTACTGCTCAGAAAGAGCAAGCACAGGAGATGTAGGATTCAATTGGACTTTCAGGTAGGAAAGTGAGAGGTGGCAGCAATATGTGTTTCAGATTTGCAAAGCTCACTGTGCGCTGAAGATGATCAGTGGGAACTTTCTGGACTGTCTCTTCTGCTGTTTCAGCAGAGTCCAAACGTAAGTGCTATATTCTGCTACTGCTCACAAAGCAAGAACAGGAGATGTAGGATTCAATTGGACTTTCAGGTAGGAAAGTGAGAATTGTCAGCAATGTGTGTTTCAGAGTTGCAAAGCTCACTGTGTGCTGAAGATGCCCAGCAGGAGTTTCCCTGCTGGCCCTTCAGCTGTGGGATTAGAGTCCATGCGCTCGTTCTCCCCTGTCACAACTCCTCTCGAAATGAGAGAGCACCCCAGAAACGATGGTTTCAAATGCACTTTTAGGAGATAAAGTGAGGAGTGACAGCAATGTTTGTGTCACAGTTTCAAAGCTCACTGTGTGCTAATCATGATCAGCAGGAGCTTTTTTGCAAGGCTCTTCTGCTGTTTTAGCTCAGTCTAAACATTCCTGCTATAGTCTCCCTGTTGCTGCTCAGCAGAGAGCGGGCACAGAGATGGTGGAATCAGTTCGTCTTTCAGGCAGGAAAGTTAGGACTGACCGCAATGTGTGTTGCAGAGTTGTAAAGCTCGCTGTGCACTGAAGATGATCAGTGGGATCTTTCTGGACTGTCTCTTCCTCTGTTTCAGCAGAGTCCAAACGTAAGTGCTATATTCTGCTACTGCTCACAAAGCAAGAACAGGAGATGTAGGATTCAATTAGACTTTCAGGTAGGAAAGTGAGATTTGACAGCAATGTGTGTTTCAGAGTTGCAAAGCTCACTGTGTGCTGAAGATGCCCAGCAGGATTTTCCCTGCTGGCCTTTCAGCTGTGGGATTAGAGTCCAAGAGCTCGTCCTCTCCTGTCACAATTCCTCTCGAAATGAGAGAGCGCACCAGAAACGATGGTTTCAAATGCACTTTTAGGAGATAAAGTGAGGAGTGACAGCAATGTTTGTGTCACAGTTTAAAGCTCACTGTGAGCTAAACATGATCAGCAGGAGCTTTTCTGCAAGGCTAAATTCCTCTCTGCACATACAAGCTCAGGAGCTCATTGTACAGTCATTTGCCATCACTTATTTAGGGAAGAACAGAGCCACTACATTTTTCTTCCCACCTCTTAGTATTTTAAACCCACAGTATAGATTCCAGTAGTGTGCAAAAAAAAAAAAAAAAAAAAAAAATTGCTCCATCCCTGGCAGTGTTCAAGGCCAGGTTGGATGAGGCCTTGTGTGGGATGGTTTAGTGTGAGGTGACCCTGCCCATGCCGGGGGGGTTGGAACTAGATGATCTTGAGGTCCTTCCCAACCATAACTATTCTATGATTCTATGACTGAGGTTTTGCTGAATAAATGTGAACCGGAGTGAAGGAGGAAGCATGAAGTGAGTATAGGAATTGGGAACAGGTAGAAAAAAAGCTCAGCCGTGCTATAGCCACGGATCACAGAATCACAGAATCACAGAATCCCAAGGGTTGGAAGGGACCTAAAAAGATCATCTAGTCCAACCCCCCTGCAAGAGCAGGGTAACCTACAGTACATCACACAGGAACTTGTCCAGGCGGGCCTTGAATATCTCCAGTGTAGGAGACTCCACAACCCCCCTGGGCAACCTGTTCCAGTGCTCTGTCACTCTTACAGTAAAGAAGTTCTTCCTGATGTTAACGTGGAACTTCCTATGTTCCAGTTTACACCCATTGCCCCTTGTCCTATCACTGGATATCACTGAAAAAAGCCTAGCTCCATCATCCTGACACCTACCCTTCACATATTTGTAAACATTGATGAGGTCACCCCTCAGTCTCCTCTTTTGCAAGCTAAAGAGACCCAGCTCCCTCAGCCTTTCCTCATAAGGGAGATGTTCCACTCCCTTAATCATCTTTGTGGCTCTGCGCTGGACTCCTTCAAGCAATTCCCTGTCCTTCTTGAACAGAGGGGCCCAGAACTGGACGCAATATTCCAGATGCGGCCTCACCAAGGCTGAGTAGAGGGGGAGGAGAACCTCTCTTGACCTACTAACCACTCCCTTTCTAATGCACCCTAAGATGCCATTTGCCTTCTTGGCCACAAGAGCACATTGCTGGCTCATGGTCATCCTCCTATCCACCAGGACCCCCAGGTCCCTTTCCCCTTCACTACTTTCCAGCAGGTCACCCCCCAACCTGTACTGGTACATGGGGTTGTTCTTCCCCAGATGCAAGATGTGGCACTTGCATTGAAACTGGTGGAGGAGGAATGGCGGACGGAGGTGGAAGAGAGTGCTCTTCTGAGGAACTGGATTGGTATTCTTGGTATGGAGAGTTTGAACTTTGGAAGTGAGGCTGCCCTGGAGGAAGGGACATGGGGAGCTCCAGTGACTGAATTGGAACTAGACTGAACGGGACCTGGGGAATCTACACTAGGAGATCCACTGATTAAATTAAGATAAAGGACTAGAGGAAATAAAGTTGAATTTAATGGATACAGGAGCAACTTATTTGCTATTAAACCGGAAAGAAAAGAATGAATTACACACGTGGGAGCTACTGGCCACCAAGAAAAAGAGAGAAAAAAAAAGAAAAGAAAAGGGAGGCATTCTTTCTGAAACCTTTAAAGTACAAATTGGGAAAACAAATACGAGTGCGCAAATTTTTAGGCACGCCATACTCTCGAAAATCTTTATTAGGTCGAGAAGCAAAATTTAAAGAAGGCAAAATGGAATTTAGAGTTAAAAACAATCAAATAATTGCAGTTTTGAGTTTATCTTTAATTCAGCATTAAAGCTAACAGGATGACCTCCCTGAAACAGAAGAAATCTTTAATCAGTTATATCTGGGACTATGGGCACCTGAAGTTCCAGGTAAGGCGAAAACTGCTTTATCTGTTAAAGTAAAGGGGGTACCTGCCCAATTAGAATAAAACAATATCCCTCAAAATTAGAAGATCAAAAGGAAACAAAAAATCTTTGATAAATTTTAAAATATAGATTATTTATTGAATGTGAATTGGAATGTAACACTCCTATCTGGACAGTAGAGAATAATGATCGGAAAAGTTGCAGACAGATTCAAGGTCTCAGAGTAATCCACAAAATTTCAGAAAATGTTCACACAGTACCAGCTAATTAGTGAGATTTTTGACCAAATTGCATAAGAATCAGAAATGGTTTGCCGTATTTGATATAAGTTACGCTTTCTTTTGCTTACCACTTGCCAAAGAAAGACAAAATTTATTTGCTTTTAATGGGAAAATCCTGACAGAGGAAGGGAAAATCAACTTGGACGGTATTGCCAGTTTGTTCCTGGAGTTTTCTCAGAATCAATTCCCTTGGAAAGACAGTGACCGGGAGTTGTAGCTTTATATCACAAACTTACCCCATGCTGCTTCCCTACAGTTTTACACCGGTGCTATTATATTGATATCAAGATTGTAAAGGCACACAAGCAGAGCAATAGGCTGGCATCTCCAGTAACTCAGCACTGCATAGATGAAGGCTGGAGCTTCGTACTAATCCAAAGGATGGAGCACATCACTGTAATGTCCCAGAGACCCACTTTTCCTGGGACTGGCTGATTCCATTTGAAGCACTGAACAATCCTGGTCATAGTTCCTTTGCAAGGTCATAATATGCTGCTTACGTCTTGTCGTGGAGCCCGTGCTTTTCCTGGGCAAGTTAGAGCAGATAAGACCTTACAGAAACCTGTCTCTTGGAAACATTGACCAAGCGATCCAGAAATCTAGTCCAAAGAGGAGAAAACACTCATGTTCCCAATGTGTAGTTATGCTTCTAGGTTTTGCACATGTAGATTGCCACAGCCTAGAAATTTGTTTATTGTATTTAATTTGAAATGTGTTTGCCACATCCTGGAAATTTGTTTATGGCATTTAGTGTGCACAAATCTCTGTTCTTTTATTTTGATTACTTATTTTTGTGGTAATACTGTTGACTGCTCTAGAGGCGACAAGATTCAAAACTTGATGCCGTTCCAGGCACAAAATCGTTTTCAAAGGTCTGGAGGGGCCGTGGATGATAATCTGTTCAAACTTTGCTTTAAATTGTGCAAAGACCCTGGTACAATGCATAGAGTACCTATAAAGAAGTTCTAATGCTCTGCTCAGTGGCAGCAATGGACAAATGCATCCTGACCCACCAAGGCTTCTTCTGTAACCTGTGCATGTCTCTGCCACTGCTGGCAATGAGGTCTAACTCTGAAGAACACAGTGACAAGTGATTGCAACTCACGGATTTTCTGGGAGAGCTGGACAGGTTCCTCGAGATTTGTCATTTCAGTGCTTAAAGCCCTGGCTGAAAAGGGCAGGCAGGGAATCATTTCCAAAAGGAAGTGTTGTAAAGAGCTCTAAATACAAAGAAAGACTACTTTTTCTCAAATAACTTGTCATCCTGCCTGTTTCCACTCTCTGAGGCACTGTCCGTCACCCTGATAACCTTCCCCTGCTCCCTGCTTCGTCAGCTACATCCGAACTGGCTGCCACTTGGCTCTTTGATGGCCAACGCCACTGCCATGGCTCCTGGTGCTCACGGTGGGTAAATGGATTATGCTGAATGTTCTTCCGGCTAACCCAGATCCAGGACATCTCTCCAAACCATATATTTAAATCAAATAATGCAACAGGCAAAATTTTGATCCAGTAAATCTTGACTGAGCAGACTTTCAGGGACAAGATGCTGGCAGATCTCTTCATGACAACATCAGGGAAATTTAACTGTGGCCCCAGTACAGTGTCTGAAGGACAAGTTAGCCAAGTTAGGAACGAGTCTCGGGCAAGAGGCACTGTCATTTCTTATTTACTTTGCCCCACGTGATGCAGAGAGATCTTTTAATCACCATCATACCCTGTGCCAACAATCCCTAGTGCAGGGGATGGAATTCTGAGATAAGATCAAAGCTTGCAAATTCAGTAAATACTTAGGAAAAAATCCACTTAAAGGTATCTGTACAAAAATCCCTCTGTTATATTTCAAAGTCTGGTAATCAGGGCTGCATGCTTTTGCTGAAGATCTACAAAGTCACTCTTCTATAAAACCTGTGCCACTGATCTCTGACACCTTAAATACGTCTCCAGCAAACTCAGGATGGGCTAGCACATTCTGAAAAGTCCTCTTTATTTCACAGCTTTTGTACAGCAGATGAAATATTAGCAACTTCTTATTTTATAAAAAAACCAAAACAACAGAAGAACTTCCACTCTTAAGGGGTCAAGTTTATTGCTGGTTTAATTTTGCTTTAAGGAAGTTTGTCAACATAAAATCTCCTTTTTATTAAATTTCCTCCTACAGGTTTCTTGTTTTTCTTGTTTTGGGTGTGTTAATTTATCTGCCTCAGTGTATTCCTTTATTATCTCTATCCGCAAATCCTCCTTGGCTCCTTTGCTTCTTTGAAGCAGTTCCCACGCCATGTCACACACTACCCGCAATGTGAAACGTAAGTGCTATATTCAGCTACTGCTCACAAGGAGCAAAGCACAGGAGATGTAGGATTCAATTGGACTTTCAGGTAGGAAAGTGAGAGGTGGCAGCAATGTGTGTTTCAGAGTTGCAAAGCTCACTGTGTGCTGAAGATGCCCAGCAGGAGTTTCCCTGCTCGCCCTTCGGCTGTGGGATTAGAGTCCAAGCGCTCGTCCTCCCCTGTCACAACTCCTCTCGAAACGAGAGAGCGCACCAGAAACGATGGTTTCAAATGCACTTTTAGGAGATAAAGTGAGGAGTGACAGCAATGTTTGTGTCACAGTTTAAAGCTCACTGTGTGCAAAACATGATCAAGCAGGAGCTTTTTTGCAAGGCTCTTCTGCTGTTTTAGCCCAGTCTAAACATTCCTGCTATACTCTCTCTGTTGCTGCTCAGCAGAGAGCGGGCACAGAGATGGTGGATTCAGCTGGTCATTCAGTACTTTTAGTATTGTGTCACTCATCACAATGTTGATTTATTTGCTCTCAGAGTTTTTGCTCTTGATATCAGAGTTTCAGCATGTCATACCTTACTTGCAGCCAGTATTTGCTGTTTTAGTGTTTATCACCTGGTGGGCCTTGGGCTAAGGTTCTTGTTTCACTGTACTTCATGGTAATGACTTGCAATACATTAGAATCATTGATAATGAAACTGGGCTGGCATTACACAGCAAGCGTTAAGGTAACCTTGTATTATACCTTAGTTACTGGACTGTTCTTATCTCAACCCGTGGGAATCACATTCTTTCAATTCTCCTCCCCATCTGTCTGGGAGCAAGGGGAGGAAAAAGTGGGGGAGTGAGCGTGCGGCTGCATGGTTCTGAGTTACAGCCTGGGCTTAAACCACAACAAGTTTATGAATGGTTGTAATTTGCATGATTTGGCCATATCAGAAAGTACAGGGTAAAACAGAAGCACCAGGGAAAGTGTGCCAGGAGCTGGGTATTAATTATTCTCCTGCTAAAGTTTGGTGTTAGGCTTCTTATATTTAATGATGCTGTGTCTGATAACGACAGGTCTTATAGGAATGAGTTAATTTGCCAAGTCCCTTCGTAGTGCTCGGTTTTCCTTATGCTCAATGGCTATATTTAAATAACAAGAGCTTGGATTTTCTCTTCTATTTTATGGAAAGTATTTTATAAAATGCAATGAAAAAAGTTGTAATTCATGCAAAGGCTAATTTGAGGTGAGGGGGGGAAAAATGAAAACCCTTTTTCTCTGGCTCTGGGAACTCCCAGATTCCTCCCCAGCATGTGCAGACAAGGAAGTGAAAACAAGCAGAAATGGAAGCTGCAAGTCTGTTGTCAGAGGCAGTGAAGCCACTTGAAGGCATGTTCCCCACCTGGTGTGGAGACCCCATCCCATTGTATGTCCCATCACTCCAGTCTTTTGCAACATCTTGCACTCCAGGATAGGAAAAGTGCAAGAGGTCAGGAAATGGTAAGAACAGAATTAGATTTTAATTTGCTTTCCCCATTTTTAAATAATCCCTGATGCTGATAATGCAGGACTTATATTCCTCTGAAGAACAGAACTAATAAACTGCCTTTTTTTTTCAAGTAAAGCTTGTTCAGGTGGTTAAACCTTATTCCAGGTGCTATTCCAAGAAACGGCAGTATTTTAAACTCCAAAAATTTTAGTCTGCAGGACAAGAAAAGTCTTATTTGAAGCTTGCATAGAGCTGTTTTTTTCATTGTGTACAAACTTTCCCCACCCCCAAAATAACACTTAACCATTTTGAAGAAAACCTTGAGCCAGGATTTACAACTGACCCCATGTGAAAATGCTGATGCAATTGCAGTGTTAAAAATGAGCTAATATTTAATGCAAAAATGACAATTTTGTGACACATGTAATGAGAGGATGAGGTTGTCAGACCGGTCTTGTGATGTGATGGATGCTGATCATGCTGGAACATGATCAAGCAGGAGATTTTTTGCAAGGCTCTTCTGCAGTTTTAGCCCAGGCTAAACATTCCTGCTCTACTCTCTCTATTGCTGCTCAGCAGAGAGTGGGCACAGAGATGTTGGAATCAATTGGTCTTTCAGGCAGGAAAAGAAGTGACAGCAATGTGTGTGGCAGAGTTGCAAAGCTCACTGTGTGCTGAAGATGATCAGTGGGAACTTTCTGGACTGTCTCTTCTGCTGTTTCAGCAGAGTCCAAACGTAAGTGCTATATTCTGCTACTGCTCACAAAGCAAGAACAGGAGATGTGGGATTCAATTGGACTTTCAGGTAGGAAAGTGAGAGGTGACAGCAATGTGTGTTTCAGAGTTGCAAAGCTCACTGTGTGCTGAAGATGCCCAGCAGGATTTTCCATGCTGGCCCTTCGGCTGTGGGATTAGAGTCCAAGCGCTCGTCCACCCCTGTCACAACTCCTCTCGAAACGAGAGAGCGCACCAGAAACGTTGGATTCAAATGCACTTTTAGGAGATAAAGTGAGTGACAGCAATGTTTGTGTCACAGTTTAAAGCTCACTGTGTGCTAAACATGATCAGGAGGAGCTTTTTTTGCAATGCTCTTCTGCTGTTTTAGCCCAGTCTAAACATTCCTGCTCTACTCTCTCTGTTGCTGCTCAGCAGAGAGTGGGCACAGAGATGTTGGAATCAATTGGTCTTTCAGGCAGGAAAGGGAGGAGTGACAGCAATGTGTGTTGCAGAGTTGCAAAGCTCGCTGTGCGCTGAAGATGATCAGTGGGAACTTTCTGGACTGTCTCTTCTGCTCTTTTAGCATTGGCTAAAGGTTCCTGCTCTACTCTCTCTGCTTCTGCCCAGCAGAGAAAGGGCACAGAGATTTTGGATTCAATTGGACTTTGAGGTAGGAAAGTGCGGAGCGAGAGCAATATATGTGTCACAGTTGCAAAGCTGACTGCGTGCTGAAGATGCCCTGCCGGAGCTTTCACTCCAGGCTCTTCGGCTGTGGGAGCAGAGGCCAAGAGATCGTGTTCACCTGTCACTGCTGCTGTTCAAACGAGAGAGGGCGGGAGAGACCATGGATTCAAACAGATTATTAGGAGATGAAGTGAGGAGTGACAGCAATGTGTGTTTCAGAGTTGCAAAGCTCACTGTGCGCTGAAGATGATCTGCAAGGACTTTCCCTCCCTGCCCTTCGGAACTGGGAGCGGATTCCAAGCGCTCGTGCTCACCTTCCTCTGCTGCTCTTGAAACGAGAGTGGAGACCAGAAACGCTGGATTCAAATGCACTTTTAGGAGCTACAATGAGGAGTGACAACAGTGTGTGTGTCAAAGTTGTAAAGCTCAGTGTGTTGAAGAAGCACAAGAGCAGCCTTCAAGCCTGTCTCTTCCACTGCCTTACAGATTGCAGACATTCCTGCTCACTCTGCTGCTCAGCAGAGTGCTGGCAACGGAGATCTTGGATTGAAATGGTCTTTTAGGAGAAAGAGTGAAGAGTGACAGCAATGTTTGTGTCACAGTTTAAAGCTCACTGTGTGCTAAACATGATCAGGAGGAGCTTTTTTGCAAGGCTCTTCTGCTGTTTTAGCCCAGTCTAAACATTCCTTCTCTCTGTTGCTGCTCAGCAGAGAGGGGGCACAGAGATGTTGGAATCAATTGGTCTTTCAGGCAGGAAAAGGAGGAGTGACAGCAATGTGTGCTGCAGAATTGCAAAGCTCACTGTGTGCTGAAGATGCCCTGCAGGAGTTTCCCTGCTGGCCCTTCGTCTGTGGGATTAGAGCCCAAGCGCTGCTCCTCCCTTTCACAACTCCTCTCGAAACGAGAGAGCGCACCAGAAACGTTGGCTTCAAATGCACTTTTAGGAGATAAAGTGAGGAGTGACAGCAATGTTTGTGTCACAGTTTAAAGATCACTGTGTGCTAAACATGATTAGCAGGAGCTTTTTTTGCAATGCTCTTCTGCTGTTTTAGCCCAGGCTAAACATTCCTGCTCTACTCTCTGTGTTGCTGCTCATCAGAGAGCGGGCACAGAGATGGTGGATTCAGTTGGTCTTTCTTTCTGGCAGGAAAGGGAGGAGTGACAGCAATGCGTGTTGCTGAGTTGCAAAGCTCGCTGTGCGCTGAAGATGATCAGTGGGTACTTTCTGGACTGTCTCTTCTGCTGTTTCATCAGAGTCCAAACGTAAGTGCTATATTCTGCTACTGCTCATAAAGAGCAAGCACAGGAGATGTAGGATTCAATTGGACTTTCAGGTAGGAAAGTGAGAGGTGACAGCAATGTGTGTTTCAGAGTTGCAAAGCTCACTGTGTGCTGAAGATGCCCAGCAGGATTTTCCATGCTGGCCCTTCGGCTGTGGGATTAGAGTCCAAGCGCTCGTCCACCCCTGTCACAACTCCTCTCGAAACGAGAGAGCGCACCAGAAACGTTGGATTCAAATGCACTTTTAGGAGATAAAGTGAGGAGTGACAGCAATGTTTGTGTCACAGTTTAAAGCTCACTGTGTGCTAAACATGATCAGGAGGAGCTTTTTTTGCAATGCTCTTCTGCTGTTTTAGCCCAGTCTAAACATTCCTGCTCTACTCTCTCTGTTGCTGCTCAGCAGAGAGTGGGCACAGAGATGTTGGAATCAATTGGTCTTCCAGGCAGGAAAAGGAGGAGTTACAGCAATGTGTTTTGCAGAGTTGCAAAGCTCACTGTGTGCTGAAGTTGCCCTGCAGGTGTTTCCCTGCTGGCCCTTGGTCTGCGGGATTAGAGTCCAAGCGCTCCTCCTCCCCAGTCACAACTCCTCTCGAAACGAGAGAGAGCACCAGAAACTTTGGATTCAAATGCACTTTTAGGAGATAAAGTGAGGAGTGACAGCAATGTTTGTTTCACAGTTTCAAAGCTCACTGTGTGCTAAACATGATTAGCAGGAGCTTTTTTGCAAGGCTCTTCTGCTGTTCTAGCCCAGGCTAAACATTCCTGCTCTACTCTCTCTGTTGCTGCTAAGCAGAGAGTGGGCACAGAGATGTTGGAATCAATTGGTCTTTCAGGCAAAAAGGGAGGAGTGACAGCAATGTGTGTTGCAGAGTTGCAAAGCTCGCTGTGCGCTGAAGATGATCAGTGGGAACTTTCTGGACTGTCTCTTCTGCTCTTTTAGCATTGGCTAAAGGTTCCTGCTCTACTCTCTCTGCTTCTGCCCAGCAGAGAAAGGGCACAGAGATTTTGGATTCAATTGGAGTTTGAGGTAGGAAAGTGCGGAGCGAGAGCAATATATGTGTCACAGTTGCAAAGCTGACTGCGTGCTGAAGATGCCCTGCCGGAGCTTTCACTCCGGGCTCTTCGGCTGTGGGAGCAGAGGCCGAGAGATCGTGTTCACCTGTCACTGCTGCTGTTCAAACGAGAGAGGGCGGGAGAGACCATGGATTCAAACGGATTATTAGGAGATGAAGTGAGGAGTGACAGCAATGTGTGTTTCAGAGTTGCAAAGCTCACTGTGCGCTGAAGATGATCTGCAAGGACTTTCCCTCCCTGCCCTTCGGAACTGGGAGCGGATTCCAAGCGCTCGTGCTCACCTTCCTCTGCTGCTCTTGAAACGAGAGTGGAGACCAGAAACGCTGGATTCAAATGCACTTTTAGGAGCTACAATGAGGAGTGACAACAGTGTGTGTGTCAAAGTTGTAAAGCTCAGTGTGTTGAAGAAGCACAAGAGCAGCCTTCAGGCCTGTCTCTTCCACTGCCTTACAGATTGCAGACATTCCTGCTCACTCTGCTGCTCAGCAGAGTGCTGGCAACGGAGTTCTTGGATTGAAATGGTCTTTTAGGAGAAAGAGTGAAGAGTGACAGCAATGTTTGTGTCACAGTTTAAAGCTCACTGTGTGCTAAACATGATCAGGAGGAGCTTTTTTGCAAGGCTCTTCTGCTGTTTTAGCCCAGTCTAAACATTCCTTCTCTCTGTTGCTGCTCAGCAGAGAGGGGGCACAGAGATGTTGGAATCAATTGGTCTTTCAGGCAGGAAAAGGAGGAGTGACAGCAATGTGTGTTGCAGAATTGCAAAGCTCACTGTGTGCTGAAGATGCCCTGCAGGAGTTTCCCTGCTGGCCCTTCGTCTGTGGGATTAGAGCCCAAGCGCTGCTCCTCCCCTGTCACAACTCCTCTCGAAACTAGAGAGCGCACCAGAAACGTTGGCTTCAAATGCACTTTTAGGAGATAAAGTGAGGAGTGACAGCAATGTTTGTGTCACAGTTTAAAGCTCACTGTGTGCAAAACATGATTAGCAGGAGCTTTTTTGCAAGGCTCTTCTGCTGTTTTAGCCCAGTCTAAACATTCCTGCTATAGTCTCCCTGTTGCTGCTTAGCAGAGAGCGGGCACAGAGATGGTGGAAGCAGTTCGTCTTTCAGGCAGGAAAGGGAGGAGTGACAGCAATGTGTGCTGCAGAGTTGCAAAGCTCGCTGTGCGCTGAAGATGATCAGTGGGAACTTCCTGGACTGTCTCTTCTGCTGTTTCAGCAGAGTGCAAACGTATGGGCTGTATTCTGCTACTGCTCACAAGAAGCCAGCACAGGAGATGTAGGATTCAATTGGACATTCAGGTAAAAAAGTGAGAGGTGACAGCTATATGTGTTTCAGAGTTGCAAAGCTCACTGTGTGCTGAAGATGCCCAGCAGGATTTTCCCTGCTGGCCCTTCAGCTGTGGGATTAGAATCCAAGCGCTTGTCCTCCCCTGTCACAACTCCTCTCGAAATGAGAGAGCGCACCAGAAACGATGGTTTCAAATGCACTTTTAGGAGATAAAGTGAGTGACAGCAATGTTTGTGTCGCAGTTTAAAGCTCACTGTGCGCTAAACATGAAAAGCAGGACCTTTTTGCAAGGCTCTTCTGCTGTTTTAGCCCAGTCTAAACATTCCTGCTATACTCTCCCTGTTGCTGCTCAGCAGAGAGCGGGCACAGAGATGGTGGATTCAGTTGGTCTTTCAGGCAGGAAAGGGAGGAGTGACAGCAATGTGTGCTGCAGAGTTGCAAAGCTCGCTGTGCGCTGAACATGATCAGTGGGAACTTTCAGGACTGTCTCTTCTGCTGTTTCAGCAGAGTGCAAACGTATGGGCTATATTCTGCTACTGCTCACAAATTGCAGCACAGGAGATGTAGGATTCAATTGGACTTTCAGGTAGGAAAGGGAGAGGTGACAGCTATATGTGTTCAGGGTTGCAAAGATCACTGTGTGCTGAAGATGGCCAGCAGGAGTTTCCCTGCACGCCCTTCGGCTGTGGGATTAGAGTCCAAGCGCTTGTCCTCCCCTGTCACAACTCCTCTCGAAACGAGAGAGCGCCCCAGAAACGATAGATTCAAATGCACTTTTAGGAGATAAAGTGTGTGGCAGCAATGTTTGTGTCGCAGTTTAAAGCTCACTGTGCGCTAAACATGAAAAGCTGGAGCTTTTTTGCAAGGCTCTTCTGCTGTTTTAGCCCAGGCTAAACATTCCTGCTCTACTCTCTCTGTTGCTGCTCAGCAGAGAGCGGGAACAGAGATGGTGGAATCAATTGGTCTTTCAGGCAGGAAAGGGAGGAGTGACAGCAATGTGTGCTGCAGAGCTGCAAAGCTCGCTGTGCGCTGAAGATGATCAGTGTTAACTTTCTGGACTGTCTCTCCTGCTGTTTCAGCAGAGTGCAAACGTAAGTGCTATATTCTGCTACTGCTCACAAGGAGCAAGCACAGGAGATGTAGGATTCAATTGGACTTTCAGGTAGGAAAGTGAGAGGTGACAGCAATGTGTGTTTCAGAGTAGCAAAGCTCAATGTGTGCTGAAGATGCCCAGCAGGAGTTTCCCTGCTGGCCCTTCGGCTGTGGGATTAGAGTCCAAGCGCTCGTCCTCCCCTGTCACAACTCCTCTCGAAACGAGAGAGCGCACCAGAAACGATGGTTTCAAATGCACTTTTAGGAGATAAAGTGAGGAGTGACAGCAATGTTTGTGTCACAGCTTCAAAACTAACTGTGTGCTAAACATGATCAGCAGGAGCTTTTTTGCAAGGCTCTTCTGCTGTTTTAGCCCTGTCTAAACATTCCAGCTATACTCTCTCTGTTGATGCTCAGCAGAGAGCGGACACAGAGATGGTGGAATCAGTTGGTCTTTCAGGTAGGAAAGGGAGGAGTGACAGCAATGTGTGTTGCAGAGTTGCAAAGCTCGCTGTGCGCTGAAGATGATCAGTGGGAACTTTCAGGACTGTCTCTTCTGCTGTTTCAGCAGAGTGCAAACGTATGGGCTATATTCTGCTACTGCTCTCAAGGAGCTAAGCACAGGAGAAGTACAATTCAATTGGACTTTCAGGTAGGAAAGTGAGAGGTGACAGCAATGTGTGTTTCCGAGTTGCAAAGCTCACTGTGTGCTGAAGATGCCCATCAGGAGTTTCCCTGCTGGCCCTTCGGCTGTGGGATTAGAGTCCAAGCGCTCGTCCTCCCCTGTCACATCTGCTCTTGAAACGAGAGAGGGCACCAAAAACGTTGGACTCAAATGCACTTTTAGGAGATAAAGTGAGGAGTGACAGCAATGTTTGTGTCACAGCCTCAAAGCTCACTGTGTGCTAAACATGATCAGCAGGAGCTTTTTTGCAAGGCTCTTCTGCTGTTTTAGCCCAGTCTAAACATTATTGCTCTTCTCTCCCTGTTGCTGCTCAGCAGAGAGCAGGCACAGAGATGGTGCAATCTTTTGGTCTTTCAGGCAGGAAAAGGAGGAGCGACAGCAATGTGTGTTTCAGAGTTGCAAAGCTCTCTGTGTTCTGAAGATGATCAGTGGGAACTTTCTAAAGTTTTTCTTCTGCTGTTTCAGCAGAGTGCAAACGTATGGGCTATATTCTGCTACTGCTCACAAATTGCAGCACAGGATATGTAGGATTCAATTGGACTTTCAGGTAGGAAAGTGAGAGGTGACAGCAATGTGTGTTTCAGAGTTGCAAAGCTCACTGTGTGCTGAAGATGCCCAGCAGGAGTTTCCCTGATGGCCCTTCGGCTGTGGGATTAGAGTCCAAGCGCTCGTCCTCCCCTGTCACAACTCCTCTCGAAACGAGAGAGCGCACCAGAAACGATGGCTTCAAATGCACTTTTAGGAGTTAAAGTGTGGAGGGACAGCAATGCTTGTGTCACAGTTTCAAAGCTCACTGTGTGCTAATCATGATCAGCAGGAGCTTTTTTGCAAGGCTCTTCTGCTGTTTTAACCCTGTCTAAACATTCCTGCTATACTCTCTCTGTTGCTGCTAAGCAGAGAGCGGGCACAGAGATGGTGGAATCAGTTCGTCTTTCAGGCAGGAAAGGGAGGAGTGACAGCAATGTGTGTTGCAGTGTTGCAAAGCTCGCTGTGCACTGAAGATGAGCAATGGGAAATTTCTGGACTGTCTCTTCTGCTGTTTCAGCAGAGTCCAAACGTAAGTGCTATATTCAGCTACTGCTTACAAGGAGCAAAGCACAGGAGATGTAGGATTCAATTGGACTTTCAGGTAGGAAAGGGAGAGGTGACAGCTATATGTGTTCAAGGGCTGCAAAGATCACTGTGTGCTGAAGATGGCCAGCAGGACTTTCCCTGCACGCCCTTCGGCTGTGGGATTAGAGTCCACGCGCTCGTCCTCCCCCGTCACAAGTCCTCTCGAAACGAGAGAGCGCACCAGAAACGATGGTTTCAAATGCACTTTTAGGAGATAAAGTGAGGAGTGACAGCAATGTTTGTGTCACAGTTTAAAGCTCACTGTTTGCTAATCATGATCAGCAGGAGCTTTTTTGCAAGGCTCTTCTGCTGTTTTAGCCCAGTCTAAACATTCCTGCTAAACTCTCTCTGTTGCTGCTAAGCAGAGGGCAGGCACAGAGATGGTGGATTCAGCTGGTCTTTCAGGCAAAAAGGGAGGAGTGACAGCAATGTGTGTTGCAGAGTTGCAAAGCTCACTGTGTGCTGAAGATGCCCAGCAGGAGTTTCCTTGCTGGCTCTTCGGTTGTGGGATTAGAGTCCAGGCGTTCGTCCTCCCCTGTCACAACTCCTCTCGAAACGAGAGAGCGCACCAAAAACGATGGTTTCAAATGCACTTTAAGGAGATAAAGTGAGGAGGGACAGCAATGGTTGTGTCACAGATTCAAAGCTCACTGTGTGCTAATCATGATCAGCAGGAGCTTTTTTGCATGGCTCTTCTGCGCTCTTGATATCAGAGTTTCAGCATGTCATACCTTACTTGCAGCCAGTATTTGCTGTTTTAGTGTTTATCACCTGGTGGGCCTTGGGCTAAGGTTCTTGTTTCACTGTACTTCATGGTAATGACTTGCAATACATTAGAATCATTGATAATGAGACTGGGCTGGCATTACACAGCAAGCGTTAAGGTAACCTTGTATTATACCTTAGTTACTGGACTGTTCTTATTATAACAGCAGAAGAGCCTTGCAAAAAAGCTCCTGCTGATCATGTTTAGCACACAGTGAGCTTTGAGGCTGTGACACAAACATTGCTGTCACTCCTCACTTTATCTCCTAAAAGTGCATTTGAGTCCAACGTTTTTGGTGCCCTCTCTCGTTTCAAGAGCAGATGTGACAGGGGAGGACAAGCGCTTGGACTCTAATCCCACAGCCGAAGGGCCAGCAGGGAAACTCCTGATGGGCATCTTCAGCACACAGTGAGCTTTGCAACTCGGAAACACACATTGCTGTCACCTCTCCCTTTGCTACCTGAAAGTCCAATTGAATCCTACATCTCCTGTGCTGCAATTTGTGAGCAGTAGCAGAATATAGCCCATACGTTTGCACTCTGCTGAAACAGCAGAAGAAAAAGTTTAGAAAGTTCCCACTGATCATCTTCAGAACACAGAGAGCTTTGCAACTCTGAAACACACATTGCTGTCACTCCTCCTTTTCCTGCCTGAAAGACCAAAAGATTGCACCATCTCTGTGCCTGCTCTCTGCTGAGCAGCAACAGGGAGAGAAGAGCAATAATGTTTAGACTGGGCTAAAACAGCAGAAGAGCCTTGCAAAAAAGCTCCTGCTGATCATGTTTAGCACACAGTGAGCTTTGAGGCTGTGACACAAACATTGCTGTCACTCCTCACTTTATCTCCTAAAAGTGCATTTGAGTCCAACGTTTTTGGTGCCCTCTCTCGTTTCAAGAGCAGATGTGACAGGGGAGGACGAGCGCTTGGACTCTAATCCCACAGCCGAAGGGCCAGCAGGGAAACTCCTCATGGGCATCTTCAGCACACAGTGAGCTTTGCAACTCGGAAACACACATTGCTGTCACCTCTCACTTTCCTACCTGAAAGTCCAATTGAATCCTACTTCTCCTGTGCTTAGCTCCTTGTGAGCAGTAGCAGAATATAGCCCATACGTTTGCACTCTGCTGAAACAGCAGAAGAGACAGTCCTGAAAGTTCCCACTGATCATCTTCAGCGCACAGCGAGCTTTGCAACTCTGCAACACACATTGCTGTCACTCCTCCCTTTCCTACCTGAAAGACCAACTGATTCCACCATCTCTGTGTCCGCTCTCTGCTGAGCATCAACAGAGAGAGTATAGCTGGAATGTTTAGACTGGGCTAAAACAGCAGAAGAGCCTTGCAAAAAAGCTCCTGCTGATCATGTTTAGCACACAGTTAGTTTTGAAGCTGTGACACAAACATTGCTGTCACTCCTCACTTTATCTCCTAAAAGTGCATTTGAAACCATCGTTTCTGGTGCGCTCTCTCGTTTCGAGAGGAGTTGTGACAGGGGAGGACGAGCGCTTGGACTCTAATCCCACAGCCGAAGGGCCAGCAGGGAAACTCCTGCTGGGCATCTTCAGCACACATTGAGCTTTGCTACTCTGAAACACACATTGCTGTCACCTCTCACTTTCCTACCTGAAAGTCCAATTGAATCCTACATCTCCTGTGCTTGCTCCTTGTGAGCAGTAGCAGAATATAGCACTTACGTTTGCACTCTGCTGAAACAGCAGGAGAGACAGTCCAGAAAGTTAACACTGATCATCTTCAGCGCACAGCGAGCTTTGCAGCTCTGCAGCACACATTGCTGTCACTCCTCCCTTTCCTGCCTGAAAGACCAATTGATTCCACCATCTCTGTTCCCGCACTCTATTGAGCAGCAACAGGGAGAGTATAGCAGGAATGTTTAGACTGGGCTAAAACAGCAGAAGAGCCTTGCAAAAAAGCTCCAGCTTTTCATGTTTAGCGCACAGTGAGCTTTAAACTGCGACACAAACATTGCTGCCACACACTTTATCTCCTAAAAGTGCATTTCAATCTATCGTTTCTGGGGCGCTCTCTCGTTTCGAGAGGAGTTGTGACAGGGGAGGACAAGCGCTTGGACTCTAATCCCACAGCCGAAGGGCGTGCAGGGAAACTCCTGCTGGCCATCTTCAGCACACAGTGAGCTTTGCAACCCTGAACACATATAGCTGCCACCTCTCCCTTTCCTACCTGAAAGTCCAATTGAATCCTACATCTCCTGTGCTGCAATTTGTGAGCAGTAGCAGAATATAGCCCATACGTTTGGACTCTGCTGAAACAGCAGAAGAGACAGTCCTGAAAGTTCCCACTGATCATGTTCAGCGCACAGCGAGCTTGGCAACTCTGCAGCACACATTGCTGTCACTCCTCCCTTTCCTGCCTGAAAGACCAACTGAATCCACCATCTCTGTGCCCGCTCTCTGCTGAGCAGCAACAGGGAGACTATAGCAGGAATGTTTAGACTGGGCTAAAACAGCAGAAGAGCCTTGCAAAAAAGCTCCTGCTGATCATGATAAGCACACAGTGAGCTTTGAAACTGTGACACAAGCATTGCTGTCCCTCCTCACTTTATCTCCTAAAAGTGCATTTGAAGCCATCGTTTCTGGTGCGCTCTCTCGTTTCGAGAGGAGTTGTGACAGGGGAGGACGAGCGCTTGGACTCTAATCCCACAGCCGAAGGGCCATCAGGGAAACTCCTGCTGGGCATCTTCAGCACACAGTGAGCTTTGCAACTCTGAAACACACATTGCTGTCACCTCTCACTTTCCTACCTGAAAGTCCAATTGAATCCTACATCTCCTGTGCTTGCTCCTTGTGAGCAGTAGCAGAATATAGCACTTACGTTTGGACTCTGCTGAAACAGCAGAAGAGACAGTCCAGAAAGTTCCCACTGATCATCAGCGCACAGCGAGCTTTGCAACTCTGCAACACACACTGCTGTCACTCCTCCCTTTCCTGCCTGAAAGACGAACTGATTCCACCATCTCTGTGCCCGCTCTCAGCTTAGCAGCAACAGAGAGAGTATAGCAGGAATGTTTAGACAGGGCTATAACAGCAGAAGAGCCTTGCAAAAAAGCTCCTGCTGATCATGTTTAGCACACAGTGAGTTTTGAAGCTGTGACACAAACATAGCTGTCACTCCTCACTTTATCTCCTAAACGTGCATTTGAGTCCAACGTTTCTGGTGCGCTCTCTCGTTTCGAGAGGAGTTGCGACAGGGGTGGACGAGCGCTTGGACTCTAATCCCACAGCCGAAGGGCGTGCAGGGAAACTCCTGCTGGCCATCTTCAGCACACAGTGATCTTTGCAACCCTGAACACATATAGCTGTCACCTCTCCCTTTCCTACCTGAAAGTCCAATTGAATCCTACATCTCCTGTGCTGCAATTTGTGAGCAGTAGCAGAATATAGCCCATACGTTTGCACTCTGCTGAAACAGCAGAAGAGACAGTCCTGAAAGTTCCCACTGATCATCTTCAGAACACAGAGAGCTTTGCAACTCTACAACACACATTGCTGTCACTCCTCCTTTTCCTGCCTGAAAGACCAAAAGATTCCACCATCTCTGTGCCTGCTCTCTGCTGAGCAGCAACAGGGAGAGAAGAGCAATAATGTTTAGACTGGGCTAAAACAGCAGAAGAGCCTTGCAAAAGAGCTCCTGCTGATCATGTTTAGCACACAGTGAGCTTTGAAGCTGTGACACAAACATTGCTGTCACTCCTCACTTTATCTCCTAAAAGTGCATTTGAGTGTAACGTTTTTGGTGCCCTCTCTCGTTTCAAGAGCAGATGTGACAGGGGAGGACGAGCGCTTGGACTCTAATCCCACAGCCGAAGGGCCAGCAGGGAAACTCCTGATGGGCATCTTCAGCACACAGTGAGCTTTGCAACTCGGAAACACACATTGCTGTCACCTCTCACTTTCCTACCTGAAAGTCCAATTGAATCCTACTTCTCCTGTGCTTTGCTCCTTGTGAGCAGTAGCAGAATATAGCCCATACGTTTGCACTCTGCTGAAACAGCAGAAGAGACAGTCCTGAAGGTTCCCACTGAAGAAGGCAGAGAGTTGTGGTCAATGGCGCAGAATCTAGCTGGAGGTCTGTGACTAGTGGAGTTCCTCAGGGGTCGGTGCTGGGACCGGTGCTGTTTAATATTTTCATCAATGACCTGGATAAGGGAACTGAGTGCACCCTCAGCAAGTTTGCTGATGACACAAAACTGGGAGGAGTGGCTGACACACTAGAGGACTGTGCTGCCATTCAGCGAGACCTGGACAGGCTGGAGAGTTGGGCGGGGAGAAACTTGATGAAATTTAACAAGGGCAAGTGTAGAGTCTTGCATCTGGGGAAGAACAACCCCATGTACCAGTACAGGTTGGGGGTTGACCTGCTGGAAAGTAGTGAAGGGGAAAGGGGCCTGGGGGTCCTGGTGGATAGGAGGATGACCATGAGCCAGCAATGTGCTCTTGTGGCCAAGAAGGCAAATGGCATCTTAGGGTGCATTAGAAAGGGAGTGGTTAGTAGGTCAAGAGAGGTTCTCCTCCCCCTCTACTCAGCCTTGGTGAGGCCGCATCTGGAATATTGCGTCCAGTTCTGGGCCCCTCTGTTCAAGAAGGACAGGGAATTGCTTGAAGGAGTCCAGCGCAGAGCCGCAAAGATGATTAAGGGAGTGGAACATCTCCCTTATGAGGAGAGGCTGAGGGAGCTGGGTCTCTTTAGCTTGCAAAAGAGGAGACTGAGGGGTGACCTCATCAATGTTTACAAATATGTGAAGGGTAGGTGTCAGGATGATGGAGCTAGGCTTTTTTCAGTGATATCCAGTGATAGGACAAGGGGCAATGGGTGTAAACTGGAACATAGGAAGTTCCACGTTAACATCAGGAAGAACTTCTTTACTGTAAGAGTGACAGAGCACTGGAACAGGTTGCCCAGGGGGGTTGTAGAGTCTCCTACACTGGAGATATTCAAGGCCCGCCTGGACAAGTTCCTGTGTGATGTACTGTAGGTTACCCTGCTCTTGCAGGGGGGTTGGACTAGATGATCTTTTTAGGTCCCTTCCAACCCTTGGGATTCTGTGATTCTGTGATTCTGTGATAGCAGGAATGTTTAGACTGGGCTAAAACAGCAGAAGAGCCTTGCAGAAAAGCTCCTGCTGATCATGTTTAGCTCACAGTGAGCTTTAAACTGTGACACAAACATTGCTGTCACTCCTCACTTTATCTCCTAAAAGTGCATTTGAAACCATCGTTTCTGGTGCGCTCTCTCATTTCGAGAGGAATTGTGACAGGGGAGGACGGGCGCTTGGACTCTAATCCTACAGCCGAAGGGCCAGCAGGGAAACTCCTGCTGGGCATCTTCAGCACACAGTGAGCTTTGCAACTCTGAAACACACATGGCTGTCACCTCTCTCTTTCCTACCTGAAAGTCCAATTGAATCCTACATCTCCTGTTCTTGCTTTGTGAGCAGTAGCAGAATATAGCACTTACGTTTGGACTCTGCTGAATCAGCAGAAGAGACAGTCCAGAAAGATCCCACTGATCATCTTCAGCGCACAGCGAGCTTTGCAACTCTGCAACACACATTGCTGTCAGTCCTCCCTTTCCTGCCTGAAAGAGGAACTGATTCCACCATCTCTGTGCCCGCTCTCTGCTGAGCAGCAACAGAGAGAGTAGAGCAGGAATGTTTAGACTGGTCTAAAACAGCAGAAGAGCCTTGCAAAAAAGCTCCTGCTGATCATGTTTAGCACACAGTGAGCTTTGAAGCTGTGACAGAAACACTGCTGTCACTCCTCACTTTATCTCCTAAAAGTGCTTTTGAGTCCAAAGTTTTTGGTGCCCTCTCTCGTTTCAAGAGCAGATGTGACAGGGGAGGACGAGTGCTTGGACTCTAATCCCACAGCTGAAGGGGCAGTAGGGAAACTCCTGCTGGGCATCTTCAGCACACAGTGAGCTTTGCAACTCGCAAACACACATTGCTGTCACCTCTCACTTTCCTACCTGAAAGTCCAATTGAATCCCTCTTTTCCTGTGCTTTGCTCCTTGTGAGCAGTAGAAGAATATAGCCCATAAGTTTGCACTCAGCTGAAAAAGCAGAAGAGACAGTCCAGAAAGATCCCACTGATCATCTTCAGCGCACAGCGAGATTTACAACTCTGCAACACACATTGCTGTCAGTCCTCCATTTCCTGCCTGAAAGACGAACAGATTCCACCATCTCTGTGCGCGCTCTCTGCTGAGCAGCAACAGGGATACTATAGCAGGAATGTTTAGACTGGGCTAAAACAGCAGAAGAGCCTTGCAAAAAAGCTCCTGCTGATCATGTTTAGCGCACAGTGAGCTTTAAACTGTGACACAAACATTGCTGTCACTCCTCACTTTATTTCCTAAAAGTGCATTTGAATCCAACTTTTTTGGTGCCCTCTCTCGTTTCAAGAGCAGATGTGACAGGGGAGGACGAGCGCTTGGACTCTAATCCCACAGCCGAAGGGCCAGCAGGGAAACTCCTGATGGGCATCTTCAGCACACAGTGAGCTTTGCAACTCTGAAACACACATTGCTGTCACCTCTCGCTTTCCTACCTGAAAGTCCAATTGAATCCTACTTCTCCTGTGCTTTGCTCCTTGTGAGCAGTAGCTGAATATAGCCCATACGTTTGCACTCTGCTGAAACAGCAGAAGAGACAGTCCAGGAAGTTCCCACTGATCATCTTCAGCGCACAGCGAGCTTTGCAGCTCTGCAGCACACATTGCTGTCACTCCTCCCTTTCCTGCCTGAAAGACCAATTGATTCCACCATCTCTGTGCCCGCACTCTATTGAGCAGGAACGGGGAGAGTATAGCAGGAATGTTTAGACTGGGCTAAAACAGCAGAAGAGCCTTGCAAAAAGGTCCTGCTTTTCATGTTTAGCGCACAGTGAGCTGTAAACTGCGACACAAACATTGCTGTCACTCACTTTATCTCCTAAAAGTGCATTTGAAACCATCGTTTCTGGTGCGCTATCTCATTTCGAGAGGAGTTGTGACAGGGGAGGAGAAGCGCTTGGACTCTAATCCCACAGCTGAAGGGCCAGCAGGGAAACACCTGCAGGGCATCTTCAGCACACAGTGAGCTTTGCAACTCTGAAACACATATAGCTGTCACCTCTCACTTTTTTACCTGAATGTCCAATTGAATCCTACATCTCCTGTGCTGGCTTCTTGTGAGCAGTAGCAGAATATAGCACTTACGTTTGGAATCTGCTGAAACAGCAGAAGAGACAGACCAGAAAGTTCCCACTGATCATCAGCGCACAGCGAGCTTTGCAACTCTGCAACACACATTGCTGTCACTCCTCCCTTTCCTGCCTGAAAGACGAACTGATTCCACCATCTCTGTGCCCGCTCTCTGCTGAGCAGCAACAGAGAGATTATAGCAGGAATGTTTAGACTGGTCTAAAACAGCAGAAGAGCCTTGCAAAAAAGCTCCTGCTGATCATGTTTAGCACACAGTGAGCTTTGAAGCTGGGACACAAACATTGCTGTCACTCCTCACTTTATCTCCTAAAAGTGCATTTGAGTCCAACGTTTTTGGTGCCCTCTCTCGTTTCAAGAGCAGATGTGACAGGGGAGGACGAGCGCTTGGACTCTAATCCCACAGCCGAAGGGCGTGCAGGGAAACTCCTGCTGGGCATCTTCAGCACACAGTGAGCTTTGCAACTCTGAAACACATATTGCTGTGACCTCTCACTTTCCTACCTGAAACTCCAATTGAATCCTACATCTCCTGTGCTTGCTCTTTGTGAGCAGTAGCAGAATATAGCACTTACGTTTGGACTCTGCTGAAACAGCAGAAGAGACAGTCCAGAAAGTTCCCACTGATCATCTTCAGCGCACAGCGAGCTTTGCAACTCTGCAACACACATTGCTGTCACTTCTTTTCCTGCCTGAAAGAAAGAACAACTGAATCCACCATCTCTGTGCCCCCTCTCTGCTGAGCAGCAACAGAGAGAAGGAATGTTTAGACTGGGCTAAAACAGCAGAAGAGCCTTGCAAAAAAGCTCCTCCTGATCATGTTTAGCACACAGTGAGCTTGAAACTGTGACACAAACATTGCTGTCACTCTTCACTCTTTCTCCTAAAAGACCATTTCAATCCAAGAACTCCGTTGCCAGCACTCTGCTGAGCAGCAGAGTGAGCAGGAATGTCTGCAATCTCTAAGGCAGTGGAAGAGGCAGGCCTGAAGGCTGCTCTTGTGCTTCTTCAACACACTGAGCTTTACAACTTTGACACACACACTGTTGTCACTCCTCATTGTAGCTCCTAAAAGTGCATTTGAATCCAGCGTTTCTGGTCTCCACTCTCGTTTCAAGAGCAGCAGAGGAAGGTGAGCACGAGCGCTTGGAATCCGCTCCCAGTTCAGAAGGGCAGGGAGGGAAAGTCCTTGCAGATCATCTTCAGCGCACAGTGAGCTTTGCAACTCTGAAACACACATTGCTGTCACTCCTCACTTCATCTCCTAATAATCCGTTTGAATCCATGGTCTCTCCCGCCCTCTCTCGTTTGAACAGCAGCAGTGACAGGTGAACACGATCTCTCGGCCTCTGCTCCCACAGCCGAAGAGCCCGGAGTGAAAGCTCCGGCAGGGCATCTTCAGCACGCAGTCAGCTTTGCAACTGTGACACATATATTGCTCTCGCTCCGCACTTTCCTACCTCAAAGTCCAATTGAATCCAAAATCTCTGTGCCCTTTCTCTGCTGGGCAGAAGCAGAGAGAGTAGAGCAGGAACCTTTAGCCAATGCTAAAAGAGCAGAAGAGACAGTCCAGAAAGTTCCCACTGATCATCTTCAGCGCACAGCGAGCTTTGCAACTCTGCAACACACATTGCTGTCACTCCTCCCTTTTTGCCTGAAAGACCAATTGATTCCAACATCTCTGTGCCCACTCTCTGCTGAGCAGCAACAGAGAGAGTAGAGCAGGAATGTTTAGCCTGGGCTAAAACAGCAGAAGAGCCTTGCAAAAAAGCTCCTGCTAATCATGTTTAGCACACAGTGAGCTTTGAAACTGTGACACAAACATTGCTGTCACTCCTCACTTTATCTCCTAAAAGTGCATTTGAATCCAAAGTTTCTGGTGCTCTCTCTCGTTTCGAGAGGAGTTGTGACTGGGGAGGAGGAGCGCTTGGACTCTAATCCCGCAGACCAAGGGCCAGCAGGGAAACACCTGCAGGGCAACTTCAGCACACAGTGAGCTTTGCAACTCTGCAAAACACATTGCTGTAACTCCTCCTTTTCCTGCCTGGAAGACCAATTGATTCCAACATCTCTGTGCCCACTCTCTGCTGAGCAGCAACAGAGAGAGTAGAGCAGGAATGTTTAGACTGGGCTAAAACAACAGAAGAGCATTGCAAAAAAAGCTCCTCCTGATCATGTTTAGCACACAGTGAGCTTTAAACTGTGACACAAACATTGCTGTCACTCCTCACTTTATCTCCTAAAAGTGCATTTGAATCCAACGTTTCTGGTGCGCTCTCTCGTTTCGAGAGGAGTTGTGACAGGGGTGGACGAGCGCTTGGACTCTAATCCCACAGCCGAAGGGCCAGCATGGAAAATCCTGCTGGGCATCTTCAGCACACAGTGAGCTTTGCAACTCTGAAACACACATTGCTGTCACCTCTCACTTTCCTACCTGAAAGTCCAATTGAATCCTACATCTCCTGTGCTTGCTCTTTATGAGCAGTAGCAGAATATAGCACTTACGTTTGGACTCTGATGAAACAGCAGAAGAGACAGTCCAGAAAGTACCCACTGATCCTCTTCAGCGCACAGCGAGCTTTGCAACTCAGCAACACGCATTGCTGTCACTCCTCCCTTTCCTGCCTGAAAGAAAGACCAACTGAATCCACCATCTTTGTGCCCGCCCTCTACTGAGCAGCAACAGAGAGAGTAGAGCAGGAATGTTTAGCCTGGGCTAAAACAGCAGAAGAGCATTGCAAAAAAAGCTCCTGCTAATCATGTTTTGCACACAGTGATCTTTAAACTGTGACACAAACATTGCTGTCACTCCTCACTTTATCTCCTAAAAGTGCATGTGAAGCCAACGTTTCTGGTGCGCTCTCTCGTTTCGAGAGGAGTTGTGACAGGGGAGGAGCAGCGCTTGGGCTCTAATCCCACAGACGAAGGGCCAGCAGGGAAACTCCTGCAGGGCATCTTCAGCACACAGTGAGCTTTGCAATTCTGCAACACACATTGCTGTCACTCCTCCTTTTCCTGCCTGAAAGACCAATTGATTCCAACATCTCTGTGCCCCCTCTCTGCTGAGCAGCAACAGAGAGAAGGAATGTTTAGACTGGGCTAAAACAGCAGAAGAGCCTTGCAAAAAAGCTCCTCCTGATCATGTTTAGCACACAGTGAGCTTTAAACTGTGACACAAACATTGCTGTCACTCTTCACTCTTTCTCCTAAAAGACCATTTCAATCCAAGAACTCCGTTGCCAGCACTCTGCTGAGCAGCAGAGTGAGCAGGAATGTCTGCAATCTGTAAGGCAGTGGAAGAGACAGGCCTGAAGGCTGCTCTTGTGCTTCTTCAACACACTGAGCTTTACAACTTGGACACACACACTGTTGTCACTCCTCATTGTAGCTCCTAAAAGTGCATTTGAATCCAGCGTTTCTGGTCTCCACTCTCGTTTCAAGAGCAGCAGAGGAAGGTGAGCACGAGCGCTTGGAATCCGCTCCCAGTTCCGAAGGGCAGGGAGGGAAAGTCCTTGCAGATCATCTTCAGCGCACAGTGAGCTTTGCAACTCTGAAACACACATTGCCGTCGTCACTCCTCACTTCATCTCCTAATAATCCGTTTGAATCCATGGTCTCTCCCGCCCTCTCTCGTTTGAACAGCAGCAGTGACAGGTGAACACGATCTCTTGGCCTCTGCTCCCACAGCCGAAGAGCCCGGAGTGAAAGCTCCGGCAGGGCATCTTCAGCACGCAGTCAGCTTCGCAACTGTGACACATATATTGCTCTCGCTCCGCACTTTCCTACCTCAAAGTCCAATTGAATCCAAAATCTCTGTCCCCTTTCTCTGCTGGGCAGAAGCAGAGAGAGTAGAGCAGGAGCCTTTAGCCAATGCTAAAAGAGCAGAAGAGACAGTCCAGAAAGTTCCCACTGATCATCTTCAGCGCACAGCGAGCTTTGCAACTCTGCAACACACATTGCTGTCACTCCTCCCTTTTTGCCTGAAAGACAGGCTGAATCCACCATCTCAGTGCCCACTCTCTGCTGAGCAGCAACAGAGAGAGTAGAGCAGGAATTTTTAGACCTGCCTAAAACAGCAGAAGAGCCTTGAAAAAAATCTCCTGCTTGATCATGTTTTGCACACAGTGATCTTTAAACTGTGACACAAACATTGCTGTCACTCCTCACTTTATCTCCTAAAAGTGCATTTGAATCCAACGTTTCTGGTGCGCTCTCTCGTTTCGAGAGGACTTGTGACAGGTGTGGACGAGCGCTTGGACTCTAATCCCACAGCCGAAGGGCCAGCATGGAAACTCCTGCTGGGCATCTTCAGCACACATTGAGATTCGCAACTCTGAAACACACATTGCTGTCACCTCTCACATTCCTACCTGAAAGTCCAATTGAATAATACATCTCCTGTGCTTGCTCTTTGTGAGCAGTAGCAGAATATAGCTCTTACGTTTGGACTCTGCTGAAACTGCAGAAGAGACAGTCCAGAAAGTTCCCACTGATCATCTTCAGCACACATTGAGCTTTGCAACTCTGCAACACACATTGCTGTCACTTCTTTTCCTGCCTGAAAGACCAATTGATTCCAACATCTCTGTGCCCACTCTCTGCTGAGCAGCAACAGAGAGAGTAGAGCAGGAATGTTTAGCCTGGGATAAAACAGCAGAAGAGCCTTGCAAAAAAGCTCCTGCTAATCATGTTTAGCACACAGTGAGCTTTAAACTTTGACACAAACATTGCTGTCACTCCTCACTATATCTCCTAAAAGTGCATTTGAATCCAACGTTTCTGGTGCGCTCTCTCGTTTCGAGAGGAGTTGTGACAGGGGTGGACGAGCGCTTGGATTCTAATTTCACAGCCGAAAGGCCAGCATGGAAAATCCTGCTGGGCATCTTCAGCACACATTGAGATTCGCAACACTGAAACACACATTGCTGTCACTCCTCCCTTTCCTGCCTGAATGACCAACTGAATCCACCATCTCTGTGCCCGCTCTCTGCTTAGCAGCAACACGGAGAGTATAGCAGGAATGTTTAAACTGGGCTAAAACAGCAGAAGAGCCTTGCAAAAAAGCTCCTGCTGATCATGATTAGCACACAGTGAGCTTTGAGGCTGTGACACAAACATTGCTGTCACTCCTCACTTTATCTCCTAAAAGTGCATTTGAGTCCAACGTTTTTGGTGCCCTCTCTCGTTTCAAGAGCAGATGTGACAGGGGAGGACGAGCGCTTGGACTCTAATCCCACAGCCGAAGGGCGTGCAGGGAAAGTCCTGCTGGGCATCTTCAGCACACAGTGAGCTTTGCAACTCGGAAACACACATTGCTGTCACCTCTCTCTTTCCTACCTGAAAGTCCAATTGAATCCTACTTCTCCTGTGCTTTGCTCCTTGTGAGCAGTAGCAGAATATAGCCCATACGTTTGCACTCTGCTGAAACAGCAGAAGAGACAGTCCTGAAAGTTCCCACTGATCATCTTCAGCGCACAGCGAGTTTGCAACTCTGCAGCACACATTGCTGTCACTCCTCCCTTTCCTGCCTGAAAGACCAACTGATTCCACCATCTCTGAGCCCGCACTCTATTGAACAGCAACAGGGAGTGTATAGCAGGAATGTTTAGACTGGGCTAAAACAGCAGAAGAGCCTTGCAAAAAAGCTCCTGCTTTTCATGTTTAGCGCACAGTGAGCATTAAACTGAGACACAAACATTGCTGTCATTCACTTTATCTCCTAAAAGTGCATTTGAACCCATCGTTTCTGGTGCGCTCTCTCGTTTCGAGAGGAGTTGTGACAGGGGAGGACGAGCGCTTGGACTCTAATCGCACAGCCGAAGGGCCAGCAGGGAAACTCCTGCTGGGCATCTTCAGCACACAGTGAGCTTTGCAACTCTGAAACATATATAGCTGTCACCTCTCACTTTCCTACCTGAAAGTCCAATTGAATCCTACATCTCCTGTGCTTGCTCCTTGTGAGCAGTAGCAGAATATAGCACTTACGTTTGCACTCTGCTGAAACAGCAGAAGACACAGTCCAGAAAGTTCCCACTGATCATCTTCAGCGCACAGCGAGCTTTGCAACTGTGCAACACACATTGCTGTCACTCCTCCCTTTCCTGCATGAATGACCAGCTGAAACCACCATCTCTGTGCCCGCTCTCTGCTTAGCAGCAACAGGGAGAGTATAGCAGGAATGTTTACACTGGGCTAAAACAGCAGAAGAGCCTTGCAAAAAAGCTCCTGCTGATCATGTTTAGCACACAGTGAGCTTTGAAGCTGTGACACAAACATTGCTGTCACTCCTCACTTTATCTCCTAAAAGTGCATTTGTGTCCAACGTTTTTGGTGCCCTCTCTCGTTTCAAGAGCAGATGTGACAGGGGAGGACGAGCGCTTGGACTCTAATCCCACAGCCGAAGGGCTAGCAGGGAGACTCCTGCTGGGCATCTTTAGCACACAGTGAGCTTTGCAACTCTGAAACACATATAGCTGTCACCTCTCACTTTCCTACCTGAAAGTCCAATTGAATCCTTCTTCTCCTGTGCTTGCTCTTTGTGAGCAGTAGCAGAATATAGCACTTAGGTTCAGATTCTGCCGAAACAGCAGAAGAGACAGTCCAGAAAGTTACCTCTGATCATCTTCAGCGCACAGCGAGCTTTGCAACTCTGCAACACACATTGCTGTCACTCCTCCCTTTCCTGCCTGAATGACCAACTGAATCCACCATCTCTGTGCCCGCTCTCTCATGAGCAGCAACAGGGGGAGTATAGCAGGAATGTTTAGACTGTGCAAAAACAGCAGAAGAGCCTTGCAAAAAAGCTCCTGCTGATCATGATTAGCACACAGTGAGCTTTGAGGCTGTGACACAAACATTGCTGTCACTCCTCACTTTATCTCCTGAAAGTGCATTTGAGTCCAACGTTTTTGGTGCCCTCTCTCGTTTCAAGAGCAGATGTGACAGGGGAGGACGAGCGCTTGGACTCTAATCCCACAGCCGAAGGGCGTGCAGGGAAACTCCTGCTGGGCATCTTCAGCACACAGTGAGCTTTGCAACTCGGAAACACACATTGCTGTCACCTCTCACTTTCCTACCTGAAAGTCCAATTGAATCCTTCTTCTCCTGTGCTTGCTCTTTGTGAGCAGTAGCAGAATATAGCACTTACGTTCAGATTCTGCTGAAACAGCAGAAGAGACAGTCCAGAAAGTTAACACTGATCATCTTCAGCGCACAGCGAGCTTTGCAGCTCTGCAGCACACATTGCTGTCACTCCTCCCTTTCCTGCCTGAAAGACCAATTGATTCCACCATCTCTGTGCCCGCACTCTATTGAGCAGCAACAGGGAGTGTATAGCAGGAATGTTAAACGGGGCTAAAACAGCAGAAGAGCCTCGCAAAAAAGCTCCAGCTTTTCATGTTTAGCGCACAGTGAGCTTTTCACTGCGACACAAACATTGCTGCCACTCACTTTATCTCCTAAAAGTGCTTTTGAATCTATCGTTTCTGGGGCGCTCTCTCGTTTCGAGAGGAGTTGTGACAGGGGAGGACGAGCGCTTGGACTCTAATCCCACAGCCGAAGGGCGTGCAGGGAAAGTCCTGCTGGGCATCTTCAGCACACAGTGAGCTTTGCAACTCTGAAACACATATAGCTGTCACCTCTGACTTTCCTAGTTGAAAGTCCAATTGAATCATACATCTCCAGTGCTTGCTCCTTGTGAGCAGTAGCAGAATATAGCACTTACGTTTGGACTCTGCTGAAACAGCAGAAGAGACAGTCCAGAAAGTTACCACTGATCATCTTCAGCGCACAGCGAGCTTTGCAACTCTGCAACACACATTGCTGTCACTCCTCCCTTTCCTGCCTGAATGACCAACTGAATCCACCATCTCTGTGCCCGCTCTCTGATGAGCAGCAACAGGGAGAGTATAGCAGGAATGTTTAGACTGTGCAAAAACAGCAGAAGAGCCTTGCAAAAAAGCTCCTGCTGATCATGATTAGCACACAGTGAGCTTTGAGGCTGTGACACAAACATTGCTGTCACTCCTCACTTTATCTCCTAAAAGTGCACTTGAGTCCAACGTTTTTGGTGCCCTCTCTCGTTTCAAGAGCAGATGTGACAGGGGAGGACGAGCGCTTGGACTCTAATCCCACAGCCGAAGGGCGTGCAGGGAAACTCCTGCTGGGCATCTTCAGCACACAGTGAGCTTTGCAACTCGGAAACACACATTGCTGTCACCTCACACTTTCCTACCTGAAAGTCCAATTGAATCCTACTTCTCCTGTGCTTTGCTCCTTGTGAGCAGTAGCAGAATATAGCCCATACGTTTGCACTCTGCTGAAACAGCAGAAGAGACAGTCCTGAAAGTTCCCACTGATCATCTTCAGCGCACAGCGAGTTTGCAACTCTGCAGCACACATTGCTGTCACTCCTCCCTTTCCTGCCTGAAAGACCAACTGATTCCACCATTTCTGAGCCCGCACTCTATTGAGCAGCAACAGGGAGTGTATAGCAGGAATGTTTAGACTGGGCTAAAACAGCAGAAGAGCCTTGCAAAAAAGCTCCTGCTTTTCATGTTTAGCGCACAGTGAGCATTAAACTGAGACACAAACATTGCTGTCATTCACTTTATCTCCTAAAAGTGCATTTGAACCCATCGTTTCAGGTGCGCTCTCTCGTTTCGAGAGGAGTTGTGACAGGGGAGGACGAGCGCTTGGACTCTAATCGCACAGCCGAAGGGCCAGCAGGGAAACTCCTGCTGGGCATCTTCAGCACACAGTGAGCTTTGCAACTCTGAAACACATATAGCTGTCACCTCTCACTTTCCTACCTGAAAGTCCAATTGAATCCTACATCTCCTGTGCTTGCTCCTTGTGAGCAGTAGCAGAATATAGCACTTACGTTTGCACTCTGCTGAAACAGCAGAAGACACAGTCCAGAAAGTTCCCACTGATCATCTTCAGCGCACAGCGAGCTTTGCAACTGTGCAACACACATTGCTGTCACTCCTCCCTTTCCTGCATGAATGACCAGCTGAAACCACCATCTCTGTGCCCGCTCTCTGCTTAGCAGCAACACGGAGAGTATAGCAGGAATGTTCACACTGGGCTAAAACAGCAGAAGAGCCTTGCAAAAAAGCTCCTGCTGATCATGTTTAGCACACAGTGAGCTTTGAGGCTGTGACACAAACATTGCTGTCACTCTTCACTTTATATCCTAAAAGTGCATTTGAGTCCAACGTTTTTGGTGCCCTCTCTCGTTTCGAGAGGAGTTGTGAAAGGGGAGGACGAGCGCTTGGACTCTAATCCCACAGCCGAAGGGCCAGCAGGGAAACTCCTGCTGGGCATCTTCAGCACACAGTGAGCTTTGCAACTCGGAAACACACATTGCTGTCACCTCTCACTTTCCTACCTGAAAGTCCAATTGAATCCTACTTCTCCTGTGCTTTGCTCCTTGTGAGCAGTAGCAGAATATAGCCCATACGTTTGCACTCTGCTGAAACAGCAGAAGAGACAGTCCAGAAAGTTACCACTGATCATCTTCAGCGCACAGCGAGCTTTGCAACTCTGCAGCACACATTGCTGTCACTCCTCCCTTTCCTGCCTGAAAGACCAGCTGAAACCACCATCTCTGTGCCCTCTCTATGCTTAGCAGCAACACGGAGAGTATAGCAGGAATGTTTAGACTGGGCTAAAACAGCAGAGGAGCCTTGCAAAAAAGCTCCTGCTTTTCATGTTTAGCGCACAGTGAGCATTAAACTGAGACACAAACATTGCTGTCATTCACTTTATCTCCTAAAAGTGCATTTGAACCCATCGTTTCAGGTGCGCTCTCTCGTTTCGAGAGGAGTTGTGACAGGGGAGGACGAGCGCTTGGACTCTAATCCCACAGCCGAAGGGCGTGCAGGGAAACTCCTGCTGGCCATCTTCAGCACGCAGTGATCTTTGCAACCCTGAACACATATAGCTGTCACCTCTCCCTTTCCTACCTGAAAGTCCAATTGAATCCTACTTCTCCTGTGCTTTGCTCCTTGTGAGCAGTAGCAGAATATAGCCCATACGTTTGCACTCTACTGAAACAGCAGAAGAGAAAGTTTAGAAAGTTCCCACTGATCATCTTCAGAACACAGAGAGCTTTGCAACTCTGCAACACACATTGCTGTCACTCCTCCTTTTCCTGCCTGGAAGACCAAAAGATTCCGCCATCTCTGTGCCTGCTCTCTGCTGAGCAGCAACAGGGAGAGAAGAGCAATAATGTTTAGACTGAGCTAAAACAGCAGAAGAGCCTTGCAAAAAAGCTCCTGCTGATCATGTTTAGCACACAGTGAGCTTTGAGGCTGTAACACAAACATTGCTGTCACTCCTCACTTTATCTCCTAAAAGTGCATTTGAGTCCAACGTTTTTGGTGCCCTCTCTCGTTTCAAGAGCAGATGTGACAGGGGAGGACGAGCGCTTGGACTCTAATCCCACAGCCGAAGGGCCAGCAGGGAAACTCCTGCTGGGCATCTTCAGCACACAGTGACCTTTGCAACTCGGAAACACACATTGCTGTCACCTCTCACTTTCCTACCTGAAAGTCCAATTGAATCCTACTTCTCCTGTGCTTTGCTCCTTGTGAGCAGTAGCAGAATATAGCCCATACGTTTGCACTCTGCTGAAACAGCAGAAGAGACAGTCCTGAAAGTTCCCACTGATCATCTTCAGCGCACAGCGAGCTTTGCAACACTGCAGCACACATTGCTGTCACTCCTCCCTTTCCTGCCTGAAAGACCAACTGATTCCACCATCTCTGAGCCCGCACTCTATTGAGCAGCAACAGGGAGTGTATAGCAGGAATGTTTAGACTGGGCTAAAACAGCAGAAGAGCCTTGCAAAAAAGCTCCTGCTTTTCATGTTTAGCACACAGTGAGCATTAAACTGAGACACAAACATTGCTGTCATTCACTTTATCTCCTAAAAGTGCATTTGAACCCATTGTTTCTGGTGCGCTCTCTCGTTTCGAGAGGAGTTGTGACAGGGGAGGACGAGCGCTTGGACTCTAATCGAACAGCCGAAGGGCCAGCAGGGAAACTCCTGCTGGGCATCTTCAGCACACAGTGAGCTTTGCAACTCTGAAACACATATAGCTGTCACCTCTCACTTTCCTACCTGAAAGTCCAATTGAATCCTACTTCTCCTGTGCTTGCTCCTTGTGAGCAGTAGCAGAATATAGCACTTACGTTTGCACTCTGCTGAAACAGCACAGTAGGAAAGTGAGAGGTGACAGCAATGTTTGTGTCACAGCCTCAAAGCTCACTGTGCGCTAAACATGAAAAGCTGGAGCTTTTTTGCAAGGCTCTTCTGCTGTTTTAGCCTAGTCTAAACATTCCTGCTATACTCTCCCTGTTGCTGCTCAATAGAGTGCGGGCTCAGAGACGGTGGAATCAATTGGTCTTTCAGGCAGGAAAGGGAGGAGTGACAGCAATGTGTGCTGCAGAGCTGCAAAGCTCGCTGTGCGGTGAAGATGATCAGTGTTAACTTTCTGGACTGTCTCTTCTGCTGTTTCAGCAGAATCTGAACGTATGTGCTATATTCTGCTACTGCTCACAAAGAGCAAGCACAGGAGAAGAAGGATTCAATTGGACTTTCAGGTAGGAAAGTGAGAGGTGACAGCTATATGTGTTTCAGAGTTGCAAAGCTCACTGTGTGCTGAAGATGCCCAGCAGGAGTTTCCCTGCTGGCCCTTCGGCTGTGGGATTAGAGTCCAAGCGCTCGTCCTCCCCTGTCACATCTGCTCTTGAAACGAGAGAGGGCACCAAAAACGTTGGACTCAAATGCACTTTTAGGATATAAAGTGAGGAGTGACAGGAATGTTTGTGTCACAGCCTCAAAGCTCACTGTGTGCTAAACATGATCAGTAGGAGCTTTTTTGCAAGGCTCTTCTGCTGTTTTAGCCCAGTGTAAACATTCCTGCTATACTCTCCGTGTTGCTGCTAAGCAGAGAGCGGGCACAGAGATGGTGGTTTCAGCTGGTCATTCATGCAGGAAAGGGAGGAGTGACAGCAATGTGTGTTGCACAGTTGCAAAGCTCGCTGTGCGCTGAAGATGATCAGTGGGAACTTTCTGGACTGTGTCTTCTGCTGTTTCAGCAGAGTGCAAACGTAAGTGCTATATTCTGCTACTGCTCACAAGGAGCAAGCACAGGAGATGTAGGATTCAATTGGACTTTCAGGTAGGAAAGTGAGAGGTGACAGCTATATGTGTTTCAGAGTTGCAAAGCTCACTGTGTGCTGAAGATGCCCAGCAGGAGTTTCCCTGCAAGCCCTTCGGCTGTGCGATTAGAGTCCAAGCGCTCGTCCTCCCCTGTCACAACTCCTCTCGAAACGAGAGAGCGCACCTGAAACGATGGGTTCAAATGCACTTTTAGGAGATAAAGTGAATGACAGCAATGTTTGTGTCACAGTTTAATGCTCACTGTGCGCTGAACATGAAAAGCAGGAGCTTTTTTGCAAGGCTCTTCTGCTGTTTTAGCCCAGTCTAAACATTCCTGCTATACTCTCCCTGTTGCTGCTCAATAGAGTGCGGGCTCAGAGATGGTGGAATCAGTTGGTCTTTCAGGCAGGAAAGGGAGGAGTGACAGCAATGTGTGCTGCAGAGTTGCAAACTCGCTGTGCGCTGAAGATGATCAGTGGGAACTTTCAGGACTGTCTCTTCTGCTGTTTAAGCAGAGTGCAAACGTATGGGCTATATTCTGCTACTGCTCACAAGGAGCAAAGCACAGGAGAAGTAGGATTCAATTGGACTTTCAGGTAGGAAAGTGAGAGGTGACAGCAATGTGTGTTTCCGAGTTGCAAAGCTCACTGTGTGCTGAAGATGCCCAGCAGGAGTTTCCCTGCTGGCCCTTCGGCTGTGGGATTAGAGTCCAAGCGCTCGTCCTCCCCTGTCACATCTGCTCTTGAAACGAGAGAGGGCACCAAAAACGTTGGACTCAAATGCACTTTTAGGAGATAAAGTGAGGAGTGACAGCAATGTTTGTGTCACAGCTTCAAAGCTCACTGTGTGCTTATCATGATCAGCAGGAGCTTTTTTGCAAGGCTCTTCTGCTGTTTTTGCACAGTCTAAACATTCCTGCTATACTCTCCCTGTTGCTGCTCATCAGAGAGCGGGCACAGTGATGGTGGATTCAGTTCGTCATTCAGGCAGGAAAGGGAGGAGTGACAGCAATGAGTGTTGCAGAGTTGCAAAGCTCGCTGTGCGCTGAAGATGATCAGTGGTAACTTTCTGGACTGTGTCTTCTGCTGTTGCAGCAGAGTCCAAACGTAAGTGCTATATTCTGCTACTGCTCACAAGGAGCAAGCACTGGAGATGTATGATTCAATTGGACTTTCAACTAGGAAAGTCAGAGGTGACAGCTATATGTGTTTCAGAGTTGCAAAGCTCACTGTGTGCTGAAGATGCCCAGCAGGACTTTCCCTGCACGCCCTTCGGCTGTGGGATTAGAGTCCAAGCGCTCGTCCTCCCCTGTCACAACTCCTCTCGAAACGAGAGAGCGCCCCAGAAACGATAGATTCAAAAGCACTTTTAGGAGATAAAGTGAGTGGCAGCAATGTTTGCGTCGCAGTGTAAAGCTCACTGTGCGCTAAACATGAAAAGCTGGAGCTTTTTTGCAAGGCTCTTCTGCTGTTTTAGCCCAGTCTAAACATTCCTGCTATACTCTCCCTGTTGCTGCTCAATAGAGTGCGGGCTCAGAGATGGTGGAATCAGTTGGTCTTTCAGGCAGGAAAGGGAGGAGTGACAGCAATGTGTGCGGCAGAGCTGCAAAGCTCGCTGTGCGCTGAAGATGATCAGTGTTAACTTTCTGGACTGTCTCTTCTGCTGTTTCAGCAGAATCTGTACCTAAGTGCTATATTCTGCTACTGCTCACAAAGAGCAAGCACAGGAGAAGAAGGATTCAATTGGATTTTCAGGTAGGAAAGTGAGAGGTGACAGCTATATGTGTTTCAGAGTTGCAAAGCTCACTGTGTGCTGAAGATGCCCAGCAGGAATTTCCCTGCTGGCCCTTCGGCTGTGGGATTAGAGTCCAAGCGCTCGTCCTCCCCTGTCACATCTGCTCTTGAAACGAGAGAGGGCACCAAAAACGTTGGACTCAAATGCACTTTTAGGAGATAAAGTGAGGAGTGACAGCAATGTTTGTGTCACAGCCTCAAAGCTCACTGTGTGCTAATCATGATCAGCAGGAGCTTTTTTGCAAGGCTCTTCTGCTGTTTTTGCACAGTCTAAACATTCCTGCTATACTCTCCCTGTTGCTGCTCATCAGAGAGCGGGCACAGAGATGGTGGATTCAGTTGGTCATTCAGGCAGGAAAGGGAGGAGTGACAGCAATGTGTGTTGCAGAGTTGCAAAGCTCGCTGTGCGCTGAAGATGATCAGTGGGAACTTTCAGGACTGTCTCTTCTGCTGTTTCAGCAGAGTGCAAACGTATGGGCTATATTCTGCTACTGCTCACAAAGAGCAATCACAGGAGAAGAAGGATTCAATTGGACTTTCAGGTAGGAAAGTGAGAGGTGACAGCAATGTGTGTTTCCGAGTTGCAAAGCTCACTGTGTGCTGAAGATGCCCAGCAGGAGTTTCCCTGCACGCCCTTCGGCTGTGGGATTAGAGTCCAAGCGCTCGTCCTCCCCTGTCACATCTGCTCTTGAAACGAGAGAGGGCACCAAAAACGTTGGACTCAAATGCACTTTTAGGATATAAAGTGAGGAGTGACAGCAATGTTTGTGTCACAGCCTCAAAGCTCACTGTGTGCTAAACATGATCAGTAGGAGCTTTTTTGCAAGGCTCTTCTGCTGTTTTAGCCCAGTGTAAACATTCCTGCTATACTCTCCGTGTTGCTGCTAAGCAGAGAGCGGGCACAGAGATGGTGGTTTCAGCTGGTCATTCATGCAGGAAAGGGAGGAGTGACAGCAATGTGTGTTGCACAGTTGCAAAGCTCGCTGTGCGCTGAAGATGATCAGTGGGAACTTTCTGGACTGTGTCTTCTGCTGTTTCAGCAGAGTGCAAACGTAAGTGCTATATTCTGCTACTGCTCACAAGGAGCAAGCACAGGAGATGTAGGATTCAATTGGACTTTCAGGTAGGAAAGTGAGAGGTGACAGCTATATGTGTTTCAGAGTTGCAAAGCTCACTGTGTGCTGAAGATGCCCAGCAGGAGTTTCCCTGCACGCCCTTCGGCTGTGCGATTAGAGTCCAAGCGCTCGTCCTCCCCTGTCACAACTCCTCTCGAAACGAGAGAGCGCACCAAAAACGATGGGTTCAAATGCACTTTTAGGAGATAAAGTGAATGACAGCAATGTTTGTGTCTCAGTTTAATGCTCACTGTGCGCTAAACATGAAAAGCAGGAGCTTTTTTGCAAGGCTCTTCTGCTGTTTTAGCCCAGTCTAAACATTCCTGCTATACTCTCCCTGTTGCTGCTCAGCAGAGAGTGGGCACAGAGATGTTGGAATCAATTGGTCTTCCAGGCAAAAAGGGAGGAGTGACAGCAATGTGTGTTGCAGAGTTGCAAAGCTCGCTGTGTGCTGAAGATGCCCTGCAGGAGTTTCCATGCTGGCCCTTCGTCTGTGGGATTAGAGTCCAAGCGCTCCTCCTCCCCAGTCACAACTCCTCTCGAAACGAGAGAGAGCACCAGAAACTTTGGATTCAAATGCACTTTTAGGAGATAAAGTGAGGAGTGACTGCAATGTTTGTGTCACAGTTTCAAAGCTCACTGTGTGCTAAACATGATTAGCAGGAGCTTTTTTGCAAGGCTCTTCTGCTGTTTTAGCCCAGGCTAAACATTCCTGCTCTACTCTCTCTGTTGCTGCTCAGCAGAGAGGGGGCACAGAGATGGTGGAAACAATTGGTCTTTCAGGCAAAAAGGGAGGAGTGACAGCAATGTGTGTTGCAGAGTTACAAAGCTCACTGTGCGCTGAAGATGATCAGTGGGAACTTTCTGGACTGTCTCTTCTGCTGTTTCTGCAGAGTCCAAACGTAGAGTGCTATATTCTGCTACTGCTCACAAAGAGCAAGCACAGGAGCTGTATTATTCAATTGGACTTTCAGGTAGGAAAGTGAGAGGTGACAGCAATATGTGTTTCAGAGTTGCGAATCTCAATGTGTGCTGAAGATGCCCAGCAGGAGTTTCCATGCTGGCCCTTCGGCTGTGAAATTACAATCCATGCGCTCCTCCTCCCCTGTCACAACTGCTCTCGAAGCGAGAGAGCGCGCCAGAAACTTTGGCTTCAAATGGACTTTTAGGAGATAAAGTGAGGAGTGACAGCAATGTTTGTGTCACAGTTTCAAAGCTCACTGTGTGCTAAACATGATTAGCAGGAGCTTTTTTGCAAGGCTCTTCTGCTGTTTTAGGCCAGGCTAAACATTCCTGCTCTACTCTCTCTGTTGCTGCTCAGCAGAGAGTGGGCACAGAGATGTTGGAATCAATTGGTCTTCCAGGCAAAAGGGGAGGAGTGACAGCAATGTGTGTTGCAGAGTTGCAAAGCTCGCTGTGTGCTGAAGATGCCCTGCAGGAGTTTCCATGCTGGCCCTTCGTCTGTGGGATTAGAGTCCAAGCGCTCCTCCTCCCCTGTCTCAACTCCTCTCGAAACGAGACAGAGCACCAGAAACTTTGGATTCAAATGCACTTTTAGGAGATAAAGTGAGGAGTGACAGCAATGTTTGTGTCACAGTTTCAAAGCTCACTGTGTGCTAAACATGATTAGCAGGAGCTTTTTTGCAAGGCTCTTCTGCTGTTTTAGCCCAGGATAAACATTCCTGCTCTACTCTCTCTGTTGCTGCTCAGCAGAGAGCGGGCACAGAGATGGTGGATTCAGCTGGTCTTTCAGGCAAAAAGGGAGGACTGACAGCAATGTGCGTTGCAGTGTTGCAAAGCTCGCTGTGCGCTGAAGATGATCAGTGGAAACTTTCTGGACTGTCTCTTCTGCTCTTTTAGCATTGGCTAAAGGTTCCTGCTCTACTCTCTCTGCTTCTGCCCAGCAGAGAAAGGGCACAGAGATTTTGGATTCAATTGGACTTTGAGGTAGGAAAGTGCGGAGCGAGAGCAATATATGTGTCACAGTTGCAAAGCTGACTGCGTGCTGAAGATGCCCTGCCGGAGCTTTCACTCCGGGCTCTTCGGCTGTGGGAGCAGAGGCCAAGAGATCGTGTTCACCTGTCACTGCTGCTGTTCAAACGAGAGAGGGCGGGAGAGACCATGGATTCAAACGGATTATTAGGAGATGAAGTGAGGAGTGACAGCAATGTGTGTTTCAGAGTTGCAAAGCTCACTGTGCGCTGAAGATGATCTGCAAGGACTTTCCCTCCCTGCCCTTCGGAACTGGGAGCGGATTCCAAGCGCTCGTGCTCACCTTCCTCTGCTGCTCTTGAAACGAGAGTGGAGACCAGAAACGCTGGATTCAAATGCACTTTTAGGAGCTACAATGAGGAGTGACAACAGTGTGTGTGTCACAGTTGTAAAGCTCAGTGTGTTGAAGAAGCACAAGAGCAGCCTTCAGGCCTGTCTCTTCCACTGCCTTACAGATTGCAGACATCCCTGCTCACTCTGCTGCTCAGCAGAGTGCTGGCAACGGAGTTCTTGGATTGAAATGGTCTTTTAGGAGAAAGAGTGAAGAGTGACAGCAATGTTTGTGTCACAGTTTAAAGCTCACTGTGTGCTAAACATGATCAGGAGGAGCTTTTTTGCAAGGCTCTTCTGCTGTTTTAGCCCAGTCTAAACATTCCTTCTCTCTGTTGCTGCTCAGCAGAGAGTGGGCACAGAGATGTTGGAATCAATTGGTCTTCCAGGCAGGAAAAGGAGTTACAGCAATGTGTGTTGCAGAATTGCAAAGCTCACTGTGTGCTGAAGATGCCCTGCAGGAGTTTCCCTGCTGGCCCTTCGTCTGTGGGATTAGAGTCCAAGCGCTGCTCCTCCCCTGTCACAACTCCTCTCGAAACGTGAGAGCGCACCAGAAACTTTGGATTCAAATGCACTTTTATTAGATAAAGTGAGGAGTGACAGCAATGTTTGTGTCACAGTTTAAAGCTCACTGTGTGCAAAACATGATCAAGCAGGAGATTTTTTGCAAGGCTCTTCTGCTGTTTTAGCCCAGGCTAAACATTCCTGCTCTACTCTCTCTGTTGCTGCTCAGCAGAGAGCGGGCACAGAGGTGTTGGAATCAATTGGTCTTTCAGGCAGGAAAAGAAGAGACAGCAATGTGTGTTGCAGAGGTGCAAAGCTCACTGTGTGCTGAAGATGATCAGTGGGAACTTTCTGGACTGTCTCTTCTGCTGTTTCAGCAGAGTCCAAACGTAAGTGCTATATTCTGCTACTGCTCACAAAGAGCAAGCACAGGAGATGTATTATTCAATTGGACTTTCAGGTAGGAAAGTGAGAGGTGACAGCAATATGTGTTTCAGAGTTGTGAATCTCAATGTGTGCTGAAGATGCCCAGCAGTAGTTTCCATGCTGGCCCTTCGGCTGTGGGATTAGAATCCAAGCGCTCGTCCTCCCCTGTCACAACTGCTCTCGAAGCGAGAGAGCGCACCAGAAACGTTGGCTTGAAATGCACTTTTAGGAGATAAAGTGAGGAGTGACAGCAATGTGTGTTTCAGAGTTGCAAAGCTCACTGTGCGCTGAAGATGATCTGCAAGGACTTTCCCTCCCTGCCCTTCGGAACTGGGAGCGGATTCCAAGCGCTCGTGCTCACCTGCCTCTGCTGCACTGGAAACGAGAGTGGAGACCAGAAACGCTGGATTCAAATGCACTTTTAGGAGCTACAATGAGGAGTGACAACAGTGTGTGTGTCAAAGTTGTAAAGCTCAGTGTGTTGAAGAAGCACAAGAGCAGCCTTCAGCCTGTCTCTTCCACTGCCTTACAGATTGCAGACATTCCTGCTCACTCTGCTGCTCAGCAGAGTGCTGGCAACGGAGTTCTTGGATTGAAATGGTCTTTTAGGAGAAAGAGTGAAGAGTGACAGCAATGTTTGTGTCACAGTTTAAAGCTCACTGTGTGCTAAACATGATCAGGAGGAGCTTTTTTGCAAGGCTCTTCTGCTGTTTTAGCCCAGTCTAAACATTCCTGCTCTACTCTCTCTGTTGCTGCTCAGCAGAGAGTGGGCACAGAGATGTTGGAATCAATAGGTCTTCCAGGCAGGAAAAGGAGGAGTGACAGCAATGTGTTTTGCAGAGTTGCAAAGCTCACTGTGTGCTGAAGATGCCCTGCAGGCGTTTCCCTGCTGGCCCTTCGTCTGTGGGATTAGAGTCCAAGCGCTGCTCCTCCCCTGTCACAACTCCTCTCGAAACGAGAGAGCGCACAAGAAACTTTGGATTCAAATGCACTTTTAGGAGATAAAGTGAGGAGTGACAGCAATGTTTGTGTCACAGTTTAAAGCTCACTGTGTGCAAAACATGATCAAGCAGGAGATTTTTTTCAAGGCTCATCTGCTGTTTTAGGCAGGTCTAAAAATTCCTGCTCTACTCTCTCTGTTGCTGCTCAGCAGAGAGCGGGCACAGAGATGGTGGATTCAGCTGGTCTTTCAGGCAAAAAGGGAGGAGTGACAGCAATGTGCGTTGCAGTGTTGCAAAGCTCGCTGTGCGCTGAAGATGATCAGTGGAAACTTTCTGGACTGTCTCTTCTGCTCTTTTAGCATTGGCTAAAGGTTCCTGCTCTACTATGCTTCTGCCCAGCAGAGAAAGGGCACAGAGATTTTGGATTCAATTGGACATTGAGGTAGGAAAGTGCGGAGCGAGAGCAATATATGTGTCACAGTTGCAAAGCTGACTGCGTGCTGAAGATGCCCTGCCGGAGCTTTCACTCCGGGCTCTTCGGCTGTGGGAGCAGAGGCCAAGAGATCGTGTTCACCTGTCACTGCTGCTGTTCAAACGAGAGAGGGCGGGAGAGACCATGGATTCAAACGGATTATTAGGAGATGAAGTGAGGAGTGACAGCAATGTGTGTTTCAGAGTTGCAAAGCTCACTGTGCGCTGAAGATGATCTGCAAGGACTTTCCCTCCCTGCCCTTCGGAACTGGGAGCGGATTCCAAGCGCTCGTGCTCACCTGCCTCTGCTGCACTGGAAACGAGAGTGGAGACCAGAAACGCTGGATTCAAATGCACTTTTAGGAGCTACAATGAGGAGTGACAACAGTGTGTGTGTCACAGTTGTAAAGCTCAGTGTGTTGAAGAAGCACAAGAGCAGCCTTCAGGCCTGTCTCTTCCACTGCCTTACAGATTGCAGACATTCCTGCTCACTCTGCTGCTCAGCAGAGTGCTGGCAACGGAGTTCTTGGATTGAAATGGTCTTTTAGGAGAAAGAGTGAAGAGTGACAGCAATGTTTGTGTCACAGTTTAAAGCTCACTGTGTGCTAAACATGATCAGGAGGAGCTTTTTTGCAAGGCTCTTCTGCTGTTTTAGCCCAATCTAAACATTCCTTCTCTCTGTTGCTGCTCAGCAGAGAGTGGGCACAGAGATGTTGGAATCAATTGGTCTTCCAGGCAGGAAAAGGAGTTACAGCAATGTGTGTTGCAGAATTGCAAAGCTCACTGTGTGCTGAAGATGCCCTGCAGGAGTTTCCCTGCTGGCCCTTCGTCTGTGGGATTAGAGTCCAAGCGCTGCTCCTCCCCTGTCACAACTCCTCTCGAAACGTGAGAGCGCACCAGAAACTTTGATTCAAATGCACTTTTAGGAGATAAAGTGAGGAGTGACAGCAATGTTTGTGTCACAGTTTAAAGCTCACTGTGTGCAAAACATGATCAAGCAGGAGATTTTTTGCAAGGCTCTTCTGCTGTTTTAGCCCAGGCTAAACATTCCTGCTCTACTCTCTCTGTTGCTGCTCAGCAGAGAGCGGGCACAGAGGTGTTGGAATCAATTGGTCTTTCAGGCAGGAAAAGAAGAGACAGCAATGTGTGTTGCAGAGTTGCAAAGCTCACTGTGTGCTGAAGATGATCAGTGGGAACTTTCTGGACTGTCTCTTCTGCTGTTTCAGCAGAGTCCAAACGTAAGTGCTATATTCTGCTACTGCTCACAAAGAGCAAGCACAGGAGATGTATTATTCAATTGGACTTTCAGGTAGGAAAGTGAGAGGTGACAGCAATATGTGTTTCAGAGTTGTGAATCTCAATGTGTGCTGAAGATGCCCAGCAGTAGTTTCCATGCTGGCCCTTCGGCTGTGAAATTAGAATCCAAGCGCTCGTCCTCCCCTGTCACAACTGCTCTTGAAGCGAGAGAGCGCACCAGAAACGTTGGCTTGAAATGCACTTTTAGGAGATAAAGTGAGGAGTGACAGCAATGTGTGTTTCAGAGTTGCAAAGCTCACTGTGCGCTGAAGATGATCTGCAAGGACTTTCCCTCCCTGCCCTTCGGAACTGGGAGCGGATTCCAAGCGCTCGTGCTCACCTGCCTCTGCTGCACTGGAAACGAGAGTGGAGACCAGAAACGCTGGATTCAAATGCACTTTTAGGAGCTACAATGAGGAGTGACAACAGTGTGTGTGTCAAAGTTGTAAAGCTCAGTGTGTTGAAGAAGCACAAGAGCAGCCTTCAGGCCTGTCTCTTCCACTGCCTTACAGATTGCAGACATCCCTGCTCACTCTGCTGCTCAGCAGAGTGCTGGCAACGGAGTTCTGGGATTGAAATGGTCTTTTAGGAGAAAGAGTGAAGAGTGACACCAATGTTTGTGTCACAGTTTAAAGCTCACTGTGTGCTAAACATGATCAGGAGGGTCTTTTCTGCAAGGCTCTTCTGCTGTTTTAGCCCAGTCTAAACATTCCTGCTCTACTCTCTCTGTTGCTGCTCAGCAGAGAGCGGGCACAGAGGTGTTGGAATCAATTGGTCATTCAGGCAGGAAAAGAAGAGACAGCAATGTGTGTTGCAGAGTTGCAAAGCTCACTGTGTGCTGAAGATGATCAGTGGGAACTTTCTGGACTGTCTCTTCTGCTGTTTCAGCAGAGTCCAAACGTAAGTGCTATATTCTGCTACTGCTCACAAAGAGCAAGCACAGGAGATGTATTATTCAATTGGACTTTCAGGTAGGAAAGTGAGAGGTGACAGCAATATGTGTTTCAGAGTTGTGAATCTCAATGTGTGCTGAAGATGCCCAGCAGTAGTTTCCATGCTGGCCCTTCGGCTGTGAAATTAGAACCCAAGCGCTCGTCCTCCCCTGTCACAACTGCTCTCGAAGCGAGAGAGCGCACCAGAAACGTTGGCTTGAAATGCACTTTTAGGAGATAAAGTGAGGAGTGACAGCAATGTTTGTGTCACAGTTTAAAGCTCACTGTGTGCAAAACATGATCAAGCAGGAGATTTTTTTCAAGGCTCTTCTGCTGTTTTAGGCAGGTCTAAAAATTCCTGCTCTACTCTCTCTGTTGCTGCTCAGCAGAGAGCGGGCACAGAGATGGTGGATTCAGCTGGTCTTTCAGGCAAAAAGGGAGGAGTGACAGCAATGTGTGTTGCAGAGTTGCAAAGCTCGCTGTGCGCTGAAGATGATCAGTGGGAACTTTCTGGACTGTCTCTTCTGCTCTTTTAGCATTGGCTAAAGGTTCCTGCTCTACTCTCTCTTCTACTGCCCAGCAGAGAAAGGGCACAGGGATTTTGGATTCAATTGGACTTTGAGGTAGGAAAGTGCGGAGCGAGAGCAATATATGTGTCACAGTTGCAAAGCTGACTGCGTGCTGAAGATGCCCTGCCGGAGCTTTCACTCCGGGCTCTTCGGCTGTGGGAGCAGAGGCCAAGAGATCGTGTTCACCTGTCACTGCTGCTGTTCAAACGAGAGAGGGCGGGAGAGACCATGGATTCAAACGGATTATTAGGAGATGAAGTGAGGAGTGACAGCAATGTGTGTTTCAGAGTTGCAAAGCTCACTGTGCGCTGAAGATGATCTGCAAGGACTTTCCCTCCCTGCCCTTCGGAACTGGGAGCGGATTCCAAGCGCTCGTGCTCACCTTCCTCTGCTGCTCTTGAAACGAGAGTGGAGACCAGAAACGCTGGATTCAAATGCACTTTTAGGAGCTACAATGAGGAGTGACAACAGTGTGTGTGTCACAGTTGTAAAGCTCAGTGTGTTGAAGAAGCACAAGAGCAGCCTTCAGGCCTGTCTCTTCCACTGCCTTACAGATTGCAGACATCCCTGCTCACTCTGCTGCTCAGCAGAGTGCTGGCAACGGAGTTCTTGGATTGAAATGGTCTTTTAGGAGAAAGAGTGAAGAGTGACAGCAATGTTTGTGTCACAGTTTAAAGCTCACTGTGTGCTAAACATGATCAGGAGGAGCTTTTTTGCAAGGCTCTTCTGCTGTTTTAGCCCAATCTAAACAATCCTTCTCTCTGTTGCTGCTCAGCAGAGAGTGGGCACAGAGATGTTGGAATCAATTGGTCTTCCAGGCAGGAAAAGGAGTTACAGCAATGTGTGTTGCAGAATTGCAAAGCTCACTGTGTGCTGAAGATGCCCTGCAGGAGTTTCCCTGCTGGCCCTTCGTCTGTGGGATTAGAGTCCAAGCGCTGCTCCTCCCCTGTCACAACTCCTCTCGAAACGTGAGAGCGCACCAGAAACTTTGGATTCAAATGCACTTTTAGGAGATAAAGTGAGGAGTGACATCAATGTTTGTGTCACAGTTTAAAGCTCACTGTGTGCAAAACATGATAGGGCAGGAGATTTTTTGCGAGGCTCTAGTGCTGTTTTAGCCCAGGCTAAACATTCCTGCTCTACTCTCTCTGTTGCTGCTCAGCAGAGAGCGGGCACAGAGGTGTTGGAATCAGCTGGTCTTTCAGGCAGGAAAAGAAAAGACAGCAATGTGTGTTGCAGAGTTGCAAAGCTTGCTGTTCGCTGAAGATGATCAGTGGGAATTTTCTGGACTGTCTCTTCTGCTGTTTCTTCAGAGTCCAAACGTAAGTGCTATATTCTGCTACTGCTCACAAAGAGCAAGCACAGGAGATGTAGGATTCAATTGTACTTTCAGGTAGGAAAGTGAGAGGTGACAGCAATGTGTGTTTCAGAGTTGCAAAGCTCACTGGGTGCTGAAGATGCCCAGCTGGATTTTCCATGCTGGCAATTCGTCTGTGAAATTAGAGTCCAAACGCTCGTCCTCCCCTGTGACATCTGCTCTCGAAACGAGAGAGCGCACCAGAAACTTTGGATTCAAATGCACTTTTAGGAGATAAAGTGAGGAGTGACAGCAATGTTTGTGTCACAGTTTAAAGCTCACTGAGTGCAAAACATGATCAAGCAGGAGATTTTTTGCAAGGCTCTTCTGCTGTTTTAGCCCAGGCTAAACGTTCCTGCTATACTCTCTCTGTTGCTGCTCAGCAGAGAGCGGGCACAGAGGTGTTGGAATCAATTGGTCTTTCCGGCAGGAAAAGAAGAGACAGCAATGTGTGTTGCAGAGTTGCAAAGCTCACTGTGTGCTGAAGATGATCAGTGGGAACTTTCTGGACTGTCTCTTCTGCTGTTTCAGCAGAGTCCAAACGTAAGTGCTATATTCTGCTACTGCTCACAAAGAGCAAGCACAGGAGATGTATTATTCAATTGGACTTTCAGGTAGGAAAGTGAGAGGTGACAGCAATATGTGTTTCAGAGTTGTGAATCTCAATGTGTGCTGAAGATGCCCAGCAGTAGTTTCCATGCTGGCCCTTCGGCTGTGAAATTAGAATCCAAGCGCTCGTCCTCCCCTGTCACTACTGCTCTCGAAGCGAGAGAGCGCACCAGAAACGTTGGCTTGAAATGCACTTTTAGGAGATAAAGTGAGGAGTGACAGCAATGTGTGTTTCAGAGTTGCAAAGCTCACTGTGCGCTGAAGATGATCTGCAAGGACTTTCCCTCCCTGCCCTTCGGAACTGGGAGCGGATTCCAAGCGCTCGTGCTCACCTGCCTCTGCTGCACTGGAAACGAGAGTGGAGACCAGAAACGCTGGATTCAAATGCACTTTTAGGAGCTACAATGAGGAGTGACAACAGTGTGTGTGTCACAGTTGTAAAGCTCAGTGTGTTGAAGAAGCACAAGAGCAGCCTTCAGGCCTGTCTCTTCCACTGCCTTACAGATTGCAGACATCCCTGCTCACTCTGCTGATCAGCGGAGTGCTGACAACGGAGTTCTTGGATTGAAATGGTCTTTTAGGAGAAAGAGTGAAGAGTGACAGCAATGTTTGTGTCACAGTTTAAAGCTCACTGTGTGCTAAACATGATCAGGAGGAGCTTTTTTGCAAGGCTCTTCTGCTGTTTTAGCCCAGTCTAAACATTCCTGCTCTACTCTCTCTGTTGCTGCTCAGCAGAGAGTGGGCACAGAGATGTTGGAATCAATTGGTCTTTCAGGCAAGAAAAGGAGGAGTGACAGCAATGTGTGTTGCAGAATTGTAAAGCTCACTGTGTGCTGAAGATGCCCTGCAGGAGTTTCCCTGCTGGCCCTTCGTCTGTGGGATTAGAGTCCAAGCGCTGCTCCTCCCCTGTCACAACTGCTCTCGAAGCGAGAGAGCGCACCAGAAACGTTGGCTTGAAATGCACTTTTAGGAGATAAAGTGAGGAGTGACAGCAATGTTTGTGTCACAGTTTAAAGCTCACTGTGTGCAAAACATGATCAAGCAGGAGATTTTTTTCAAGGCTCTTCTGCGGTTTTAGGCAGGTCTAAAAATTCCTGCTCTACTCTCTCTGTTGCTGCTCAGCAGAGAGCGGGCACAGAGATGGTGGATTCAGCTGGTCTTTCAGGCAAAAAGGGAGGAGTGACAGCAATGTGTGTTGCAGAGTTGCAAAGCTCGCTGTGCGCTGAAGATGATCAGTGGGAACTTTCTGGACTGTCTCTTCTGCTCTTTTAGCATTGGCTAAAGGTTCCTGCTCTACTCTCTCTGCTTCTGCCCAGCAGAGAAAGGGCACAGAGATTTTGGATTCAATTGGACTTTGAGGTAGGAAAGTGCGGAGCGAGAGCAATATATGTGTCACAGTTGCAAAGCTGACGGCGTGCTGAAGATGCCCTGCCGGAGCTTTCACTCCGGGCTCTTCGGCTGTGGGAGCAGAGGCCAAGAGATCGTGTTCACCTGTCACTGCTGCTGTTCAAACGAGAGAGGGCGGGAGAGACCATGGATTCAAACGGATTATTAGGAGATGAAGTGAGGAGTGACAGCAATGTGTGTTTCAGAGTTGCAAAGCTCACTGCGCGCTGAAGATGATCTGCAAGGACTTTCCCTCCCTGCCCTTCGGAACTGGGAGCGGATTCCAAGCGCTCGTGCTCACCTTCCTCTGCTGCTCTTGAAACGAGAGTGGAGACCAGAAACGCTGGATTCAAATGCACTTTTAGGAGCTACAATGAGGAGTGACAACAGTGTGTGTGTCACAGTTGTAAAGCTCAGTGTGTTGAAGAAGCACAAGAGCAGCCTTCAGGCCTGTCTCTTCCACTGCCTTACAGATTGCAGACATTCCTGCTCACTCTGCTGCTCAGCAGAGTGCTGGCAACGGAGTTCTTGGATTGAAATGGTCTTTTAGGAGAAAGAGTGAAGAGTGACAGCAATGTTTGTGTCACAGTTTAAAGCTCACTGTGTGCTAAACATGATCAGGAGGAGCTTTTTTGCAAGGCTCTTCTGCTGTTTTAGCCCAGGCTAAACATTCCCTCTCTCTGTTGCTGCTCAGCAGAGAGTGGGCACAGAGATGTTGGAATCAATTGGTCTTCCAGGCAGGAAAAGGAGGAGTTACAGCAATGTGTGTTGCAGAATTGCAAAGCTCACTGTGTGCTGAAGATGCCCTGCAGGAGTTTCCCTGCTGGCCCTTCGTCTGTGGGATTAGAGTCCAAGCGCTGCTCCTCCCCTGTCACAACTCCTCTCGAAACGTGAGAGCGCACCAGAAACTTTGGATTCAAATGCACTTTTAGGAGATAAAGTGAGGAGTGACAGCAATGTTTGTGTCACAGTTTAAAGCTCACTGTGTGCAAAACATGATCAAGCAGGAGATTTTTTGCAAGGCTCTTCTGCTGTTTTAGCCCAGGCTAAACATTCCTGCTCTACTCTCTCTGTTGCTGCTCAGCAGAGAGCGGGCACAGAGGTGTTGGAATCAATTGGTCTTTCAGGCAGGAAAAGAAGTGACAGCAATGTGTGTTGCAGAGTTGCAAAGCACACTGTGCGCTGAAGATGATCAGTGGGAACTTTCTGGACTGTCTCTTCTGCTGTTTCAGCAGAGTCCAAACGTAAGTGCTATATTCTGCTACTGCTCACAAAGAGCAAGCACAGGAGATGTATTATTCAATTGGACTTTCAGGTAGGAAAGTGAGAGGTGACAGCAATATGTGTTTCAGAGTTGCGAATCTCAATGTGTGCTGAAGATGCCCAGCAGTAGTTTCCATGCTGGCCCTTCGGCTGTGAAATCAGAATCCAAGCGCTCGTCCTCCCCTGTCACAACTGCTCTCGAAGCGAGAGAGAGCACCAGAAACATTGGCTTGAAATGCACTTTTAGGAGATAAAGTGAGGAGTGACAGCAATGTGTGTTTCAGAGTTGCAAAGCTCACTGTGCGCTGAAGATGATCTGCAAGGACTTTCCCTCCCCTGCCCTTCGGAACTGGGAGCGGATTCCAAGCGCTCGTGCTCACCTGCCTCTGCTGCACTGGAAACGAGAGTGGAGACCAGAAACGCTGGATTCAAATGCACTTTTAGGAGATAAAGTGAGGAGTGACAGCAATGTTTGTGTCACAGTTTAAAGCTCACTGTGTGCAAAACATGATCAAGCAGGAGATTTTTTTCAAGGCTCTTCTGCTGTTTTAGGCAGGTCTAAAAATTCCTGCTCTACTCTCTCTGTTGCTGCTCAGCAGAGAGCGGGCACAGAGATGGTGGATTCAGCTGGTCTTTCAGGCAAAAAGGGAGGAGTGACAGCAATGTGTGTTGCAGAGTTGCAAAGCTCGCTGTGCGCTGAAGATGATCAGTGGGAACTTTCTGGACTGTCTCTTCTGCTCTTTTAGCATTGGCTAAAGGTTCCTGCTCTACTCTGCTTCTGCCCAGCAGAGAAAGGGCACAGAGATTTTGGATTCAATTGGACTTTGAGGTAGGAAAGTGCGGAGCGAGAGCAATATATGTGTCACAGTTGCAAAGCTGACTGCGTGCTGAAGATGCCCTGCCGGAGCTTTCACTCCGGGCTCTTCGGCTGTGGGAGCAGAGGCCAAGAGATCGTGTTCACCTGTCACTGCTGCTGTTCAAACGAGAGAGGGCGGGAGAGACCATGGTTTCAAACGGATTATTAGGAGATGAAGTGAGGAGTGACAGCAATGTGTGTTTCAGAGTTGCAAAGCTCACTGTGCGCTGAAGATGATCTGCAAGGACTTTCCCTCCCTGCCCTTCGGAACTGGGAGCGGATTCCAAGCGCTCGTGCTCACCTTCCTCTGCTGCTCTTGAAACGAGAGTGGAGACCAGAAACGCTGGATTCAAATGCACTTTTAGGAGCTACAATGAGGAGTGACAACAGTGTGTGTGTCACAGTTGTAAAGCTCAGTGTGTTGAAGAAGCACAAGAGCAGCCTTCAGGCCTGTCTCTTCCACTGCCTTACAGATTGCAGACATTCCTGCTCACTCTGCTGCTCAGCAGAGTGCTGGCAACGGAGTTCTTGGATTGAAATGGTCTTTTAGGAGAAAGAGTGAAGAGTGACAGCAATGTTTATGTCACAGTTTAAAGCTCACTGTGTGCTAAACATGATCAGGAGGAGCTTTTTTGCAAGGCTCTTCTGCTGTTTTAGCCCAGTCTAAACATTCCTTCTCTCTGTTGCTGCTCAGCAGAGAGTGGGCACAGAGATGTTGGAATCAATTGGTCTTCCAGGCAGGAAAAGGAGGAGTTACAGCAATGTGTGTTGCAGAATTGCAAAGCTCACTGTGTGCTGAAGATGCCCTGCAGGAGTTTCAATGCTGGCCCTTCGTCTGTGGGATTAGAGTCCAAGCGCTGCTCCTCCCCTGTCACAACTCCTCTCGAAACGTGAGAGCGCACCAGAAACTTTGGATTCAAATGCACTTTTAGGAGATAAAGTGAGGAGTGACAGCAATGTTTGTGTCACAGTTTAAAGCTCACTGTGTGCAAAACATGATCAAGCAGGAGATTTTTTGCAAGGCTCTTCTGCTGTTTTAGCCCAGGCTAAACATTCCTGCTCTACTCTCTCTGTTGCTGCTCAGCAGAGAGCGGGCACAGAGGTGTTGGAATCAATTGGTCTTTCAGGCAGGAAAAGAAGAGACAGCAATGTGTGTTGCAGAGTTGCAAAGCTCACTGTGTGCTGAAGATGATCAGTGGGAACTTTCTGGACTGTCTCTTCTGCTGTTTCAGCAGAGTCCAAACGTAAGTGCTATATTCTGCTACTGCTCACAAAGAGCAAGCACAGGAGATGTATTATTCAATTGGACTTTCAGGTAGGAAAGTGAGAGGTGACAGCAATATGTGTTTCAGAGTTGTGAATCTCAATGTGTGCTGAAGATGCCCAGCAGTAGTTTCCATGCTGGCCCTTCGGCTGTGAAATTAGAATCCAAGCGCTCGTCCTCCCCTGTCACTACTGCTCTCGAAGCGAGAGAGCGCACCAGAAACGTTGGCTTGAAATGCACTTTTAGGAGATAAAGTGAGGAGTGACAGCAATGTGTGTTTCAGAGTTGCAAAGCTCACAGTGCGCTGAAGATGATCTGCAAGGACTTTCCCTCCCTGCCCTTCGGAACTGGGAGCGGATTCCAAGCGCTCGTGCTCACCTGCCTCTGCTGCACTGGAAACGAGAGTGGAGACCAGAAACGCTGGATTCAAATGCACTTTTAGGAGCTACAATGAGGAGCGACAACAGTGTGTGTGTCACAGTTGTAAAGCTCAGTGTGTTGAAGAAGCACAAGAGCAGCCTTCAGGCCTGTCTCTTCCACTGCCTTACAGATTGCAGACATCCCTGCTCACTCTGCTGATCAGCGGAGTGCTGACAACGGAGTTCTTGGATTGAAATGGTCTTTTAGGAGAAAGAGTGAAGAGTGACAGCAATGTTTGTGTCACAGTTTAAAGCTCACTGTGTGCTAAACATGATCAGGAGGAGCTTTTTTGCAAGGCTCTTCTGCTGTTTTAGCCCAGTCTAAACATTCCTGCTCTACTCTCTCTGTTGCTGCTCAGCAGACAGTGGGCACAGAGGTGTTGGAATCAATTGGTCTTTCAGGCAAGAAAAGGAGGAGTGACAGCAATGTGTGTTGCAGAATTGTAAAGCTCACTGTGTGCTGAAGATGCCCTGCAGGCGTTTCCCTGCTGGCCCTTCGTCTGTGGGATTAGAGTCCAAGCGCTGCTCCTCCCTTGTCACAACTCCTCTCGAAACGAGAGAGCGCACAAGAAACGTTGGCTTGAAATGCACTTTTAGGAGATAAAGTGAGGAGTGACAGCAATGTTTGTGTCACAGTTTAAAGCTCACTGTGTGCAAAACATGATCAAGCAGGAGATTTTTTTCAAGGCTCTTCTGCTGTTTTAGGCAGGTCTAAAAATTCCTGCTCTACTCTCTCTGTTGCTGCTCAGCAGAGAGCGGGCACAGAGATGGTGGATTCAGCTGGTCTTTCAGGCAAAAAGGGAGGAGTGACAGCAATGTGTGTTGCAGAGTTGCAAAGCTCGCTGTGCGCTGAAGATGATCAGTGGGAACTTTCTGGACTGTCTCTTCTGCTCTTTTAGCATTGGCTAAAGGTTCCTGCTCTACTCTCTCTGCTTCTGCCCAGCAGAGAAAGGGCACAGAGATTTTGGATTCAATTGGACTTTGAGGTAGGAAAGTGCGGAGCGAGAGCAATATATGTGTCACAGTTGCAAAGCTGACTGCGTGCTGAAGATGCCCTGCCGGAGCTTTCACTCCGGGCTCTTCGGCTGTGGGAGCAGAGGCCAAGAGATCGTGTTCACCTGTCACTGCTGCTGTTCAAACGAGAGAGGGCGGGAGAGACCATGGATTCAAACGGATTATTAGGAGATGAAGTGAGGAGTGACAGCAATGTGTGTTTCAGAGTTGCAAAGCTCACTGTGCGCTGAAGATGATCTGCAAGGACTTTCCCTCCCTGCCCTTCGGAACTGGGAGCGGATTCCAAGCGCTCGTGCTCACCTTCCTCTGCTGCTCTTGAAACGAGAGTGGAGACCAGAAACGCTGGATTCAAATGCACTTTTAGGAGCTACAATGAGGAGTGACAACAGTGTGTGTGTCACAGTTGTAAAGCTCAGTGTGTTGAAGAAGCACAAGAGCAGCCTTCAGGCCTGTCTCTTCCACTGCCTTACAGATTGCAGACATTCCTGCTCACTCTGCTGCTCAGCAGAGTGCTGGCAACGGAGTTCTTGGATTGAAATGGTCTTTTAGGAGAAAGAGTGAAGAGTGACAGCAATGTTTGTGTCACAGTTTAAAGCTCACTGTGTGCTAAACATGATCAGGAGGAGCTTTTTTGCAAGGCTCTTCTGCTGTTTTAGCCCAATCTAAACATTCCTTCTCTCTGTTGCTGCTCAGCAGAGAGTGGGCACAGAGATGTTGGAATCAATTGGTCTTCCAGGCAGGAAAAGGATTTACAGCAATGTGTGTTGCAGAATTGCAAAGCTCACTGTGTGCTGAAGATGCCCTGCAGGAGTTTCCCTGCTGGCCCTTCGTCTGTGGGATTAGAGTCCAAGCGCTGCTCCTCCCCTGTCACAACTCCTCTCGAAACGAGAGAGCGCACCAGAAACTTTGGATTCAAATGCACTTTTAGGAGATAAAGTGAGGAGTGACAGCAATGTTTGTGTCACAGTTTAAAGCTCACTGTGTGCAAAACATGATCAAGCAGGAGATTTTTTGCAAGGCTCTTCTGCTGTTTTAGCCCAGGCTAAACATTCCTGCTCTACTCTCTCTGTTGCTGCTCAGCAGAGAGCGGGCACAGAGATGGTGGATTCAGCTGGTCTTTCAGGCAGGAAAAGAAGAGACAGCAATGTGTGTTGCAGAGTTGCAAAGCTCACTGTGTGCTGAAGATGATCAGTGGGAACTTTCTGGACTGTCTCTTCTGCTGTTTCAGCAGAGTCCAAACGTAAGTGCTATATTCTGCTACTGCTCACAAAGAGCAAGCACAGGAGATGTATTATTCAATTGGACTTTCAGGTAGGAAAGTGAGAGGTGACAGCAATATGTGTTTCAGAGTTGCGAATCTCAATGTGTGCTGAAGATGCCCAGCAGTAGTTTCCATGCTGGCCCTTCGGCTGTGAAATTAGAATCCAAGCGCTCGTCCTCCCCTGTCACAACTGCTCTCGAAGCGAGAGAGCGCACCAGAAACGTTGGCTTGAAATGCACTTTTAGGAGATAAAGTGAGGAGTGACAGCAATGTGTGTTTCAGAGTTGCAAAGCTCACTGTGCGCTGAAGATGATCTGCAAGGACTTTCCCTCCCCCGCCCTTCGGAACTGGGAGCGGATTCCAAGCGCTCGTGCTCACCTTCCTCTGCTGCTCTTGAAACGAGAGTGGAGACCAGAAACGCTGGATTCAAATGCACTTTTAGGAGCTACAATGAGGAGTGACAACAGTGTGTGTGTCAAAGTTGTAAAGCTCAGTGTGTTGAAGAAGCACAAGAGCAGCCTTCAGGCCTGTCTCTTCCACTGCCTTACAGATTGCAGACATCCCTGCTCACTCTGCTGCTCAGCAGAGTGCTGGCAACGGAGTTCTTGGATTGAAATGGTCTTTTAGGAGAAAGAGTGAAGAGTGACAGCAATGTTTGTGTCACAGTTTAAAGCTCACTGTGTGCTAAACATGATCAGGAGGAGCTTTTTTGCAAGGCTCTTCTGCTGTTTTAGCCCAGTCTAAACATTCCTGCTCTACTCTCTCTGTTGCTGCTCAGCAGAGAGTGGGCACAGAGATGTTGGAATCAATAGGTCTTCCAGGCAGGAAAAGGAGGAGTTACAGCAATGTGTGTTGCAGAATTGCAAAGCTCACTGTGTGTTGAAGATGCCCTGCAGGAGTTTCCCTGCTGGCCCTTCGTCTGTGGGATTAGAGTCCAAGCGCTGCTCCTCCCCTGTCACAACTCCTCTCGAAACGTGAGGGCGCACCAGAAACTTTGGATTCAAATGCACTTTTAGGAGATAAAGTGAGGAGTGACAGCAATGTTTGTGTCACAGTTTAAAGCTCACTGTGTGCAAAACATGATCAAGCAGGAGATTTTTTGCAAGGCTCTTCTGCTGTTTTAGCCCAGGCTAAACATTCCTGCTCTACTCTCTCTGTTGCTGCTCAGCAGAGAGCGGGCACAGAGATGGTGGATTCAGCTGGTCTTTCAGGCAAAAAGGGAGGAGTGACAGCAATGTGCGTTGCAGTGTTGCAAAGCTCGCTGTGCGCTGAAGATGATCAGTGGGAACTTTCTGGACTGTCTCTTCTGCTCTTTTAGCATTGGCTAAAGGTTCCTGCTCTACTCTGCTTCTGCCCAGCAGAGAAAGGGCACAGAGATTTTGGATTCAATTGGACTTTGAGGTAGGAAAGTGCGGAGCGAGAGCAATATATGTGTCACAGTTGCAAAGCTGACTGCGTGCTGAAGATGCCCTGCCGGAGCTTTCACTCCGGGCTCTTCGGCTGTGGGAGCAGAGGCCAAGAGATCGTGTTCACCTGTCACTGCTGCTGTTCAAACGAGAGAGGGCGGGAGAGACCATGGATTCAAACGGATTATTAGGAGATGAAGTGAGGAGTGACAGCAATGTGTGTTTCAGAGTTGCAAAGCTCACTGTGCGCTGAAGATGATCTGCAAGGACTTTCCCTCCCTGCCCTTCGGAACTGGGAGCGGATTCCAAGCGCTTGTGCTCACCTGCCTCTGCTGCTCTTGAAACGAGAGTGGAGACCAGAAACGCTGGATTCAAATGCACTTTTAGGAGCTACAATGAGGAGTGACAACAGTGTGTGTGTCACAGTTGTAAAGCTCAGTGTGTTGAAGAAGCACAAGAGCAGCCTTCAGGCCTGTCTCTTCCACTGCCTTACAGATTGCAGACATTCCTGCTCACTCTGCTGCTCAGCAGAGTGCTGGCAACGGAGTTCTTGGATTGAAATGGTCTTTTAGGAGAAAGAGTGAAGAGTGACAGCAATGTTTGTGTCACAGTTTAAAGCTCACTGTGTGCTAAACATGATCAGGAGGAGCTTTTTTGCAAGGCTCTTCTGCTGTTTTAGCCCAATCTAAACATTCCTTCTCTCTGTTGCTGCTCAGCAGAGAGTGGGCACAGAGATGTTGGAATCAATTGGTCTTCCAGGCAGGAGAAGGAGGAGTTACAGCAATGTGTTTTGCAGAGTTGCAAAGCTCACTGTGTGCTGAAGATGCCCTGCAGGAGTTTCCCTGCTGGCCCTTCGTCTGTGGTATTAGAGTCCAAGCGCTGCTCCTCCCCTGTCACAACTCCTCTCGAAACGAGAGAGCGCACCAGAAACTTTGGATTCAAATGCACTTTTAGGAGATAAAGTGAGGAGTGACAGCAATGTTTGTGTCACAGTTTAAAGCTCACTGTGTGCAAAACATGATCAAGCAGGAGATTTTTTTCAAGGCTCTTCTGCTGTTTTAGGCAGGTCTAAAAATTCCTGCTCTACTCTCTCTGTTGCTGCTCAGCAGAGAGCGGGCACAGAGATGGTGGATTCAGCTGGTCTTTCAGGCAAAAAGGGAGGAGTGACAGCAATGTGTGTTGCAGAGTTGCAAAGCTCGCTGTGCGCTGAAGATGATCAGTGGGAACTTTCTGGACTGTCTCTTCAGCTCTTTTAGCATTGGCTAAAGGTTCCTGCTCTACTCTGCTTCTGCCCAGCAGAGAAAGGGCACAGAGATTTTGGATTCAATTGGACTTTGAGGTAGGAAAGTGCGGAGCGAGAGCAATATATGTGTCACAGCTGCAAAGCTGACTGCGTGCTGAAGATGCCCTGCCGGAGCTTTCACTCCGGGCTCTTCGGCTGTGGGAGCAGAGGCCAAGAGATCGTGTTCACCTGTCACTGCTGCTGTTCAAACGAGAGAGGGCGGGAGAGACCATGGATTCAAACGGATTATTAGGAGATGAAGTGAGGAGTGACAGCAATGTGTGTTTCAGAGTTGCAAAGCTCACTGTGCGCTGAAGATGATCTGCAAGGACTTTCCCTCCCTGCCCTTCGGAACTGGGAGCGGATTCCAAGCGCTCGTGCTCACCTTCCTCTGCTGCTCTTGAAACGAGAGTGGAGACCAGAAACACTGGATTCAAATGCACTTTTAGGAGCTACAATGAGGAGTGACAACAGTGTGTGTGTCACAGTTGTAAAGCTCAGTGTGTTGAAGAAGCACAAGAGCAGTCTTCAGGCCTGTCTCTTCCACTGCCTTACAGATTGCAGACATTCCTGCTCACTCTGCTGCTCAGCAGAGTGCTGGCAACGGAGTTCTTGGATTGAAATGGTCTTTTAGGAGAAAGAGTGAAGAGTGACAGCAATGTTTGTGTCACAGTTTAAAGCTCACTGTGTGCTAAACATGATCAGGAGGAGCTTTTTTGCAAGGCTCTTCTGCTGTTTTAGCCCAGTCTAAACATTCCTGCTCTACTCTCTCTGTTGCTGCTCAGCAGAGAGTGGGCACAGAGATGTTGGAATCAATAGGTCTTCCAGGCAGGAAAAGGAGGAGTTACAGCAATGTGTTTTGCAAAGTTGCAAAGCTCACTGTGTGCTGAAGATGCCCTGCAGGAGTTTCCCTGCTGGCCCTTCGTCTGTGGGATTAGAGTCCAAGCGCTGCTCCTCCCCTGTCACAACTCCTCTCCAAACGAGAGAGCGCACCAGAAACTTTGGATTCAAATGCACTTTTAGGAGATAAAGTGAGGAGTGACAGCAATGTTTGTGTCACAGTTTAAAGCTCACTGTGTGCAAAACATGATCAAGCAGGAGATTTTTTTCAAGGCTCTTCTGCTGTTTTAGGCAGGTCTAAAAATTCCTGCTCTACTCTCTCTGTTGCTGCTCAGCAGAGAGCGGGCACAGAGATGGTGGATTCAGCTGGTCTTTCAGGCAAAAAGGGAGGAGTGACAGCAATGTGTGTTGCAGTGTTGCAAAGCTCGCTGTGCGCTGAAGATGATCAGTGGGAACTTTCTGGACTGTCTCTTCAGCTCTTTTAGCATTGGCTAAAGGTTCCTGCTCTACTCTGCTTCTGGCCAGCAGAGAAAGGGCACAGAGATTTTGGATTCAATTGGACTTTGAGGTAGGAAAGTGCGGAGCGAGAGCAATATATGTGTCACAGTTGCAAAGCTGACTGCGTGCTGAAGATGCCCTGCCGGAGCTTTCACTCCGGGCTCTTCGGCTGTGGGAGCAGAGGCCAAGAGATCGTGTTCACCTGTCACTGCTGCTGTTCAAACGAGAGAGGGCGGGAGAGACCATGGATTCAAACGGATTATTAGGAGATGAAGTGAGGAGTGACAGCAATGTGTGTTTCAGAGTTGCAAAGCTCACTGTGCGCTGAAGATGATCTGCAAGGACTTTCCCTCCCTGCCCTTCGGAACTGGGAGCGGATTCCAAGCGCTCGTGCTCACCTGCCTCTGCTGCACTGGAAACGAGAGTGGAGACCAGAAACGCTGGATTCAAATGCACTTTTAGGAGCTACAATGAGGAGTGACAACAGTGTGTGTGTCACAGTTGTAAAGCTCAGTGTGTTGAAGAAGCACAAGAGCAGCCTTCAGGCCTGTCTCTTCCACTGCCTTACAGATTGCAGACATCCCTGCTCACTCTGCTGATCAGCAGAGTGCTGACAACGGAGTTCTTGGATTGAAATGGTCTTTTAGGAGAAAGAGTGAAGAGTGACAGCAATGTTTGTGTCACAGTTTAAAGCTCACTGTGTGCTAAACATGATCAGGAGGAGCTTTTTTGCAAGGCTCATCTGCTGTTTTAGCCCAGTCTAAACATTCCTGCTCTACTCTCTCTGTTGCTGCTCAGCAGAGAGTGGGCACAGAGATGTTGGAATCAATTGGTCTTTCAGTCAAGAAAAGGAGGAGTGACAGCAATGTGTGTTGCAGAATTGTAAAGCTCACTGTGTGCTGAAGATGCCCTGCAGGAGTTTCCCTGCTGGCCCTTCGTCTGTGGGATTAGAGTCCAAGCGCTGCTCCTCCCCTGTCACAACTGCTCTCGAAGCGAGAGAGCGCACCAGAAACGTTGGCTTGAAATGCACTTTTAGGAGATAAAGTGAGGAGTGACAGCAATGTTTGTGTCACAGTTTAAAGCTCACTGTGTGCAAAACATGATCAAGCAGGAGATTTTTTTCAAGGCTCTTCTGCTGTTTTAGGCAGGTCTAAAAATTCCTGCTCTACTCTCTCTGTTGCTGCTCAGCAGAGAGCGGGCACAGAGATGGTGGATTCAGCTGGTCTTTCAGGCAAAAAGGGAGGAGTGACAGCAATGTGTGTTGCAGAGTTGCAAAGCTCGCTGTGCGCTGAAGATGATCAGTGGGAACTTTCTGGACTGTCTCTTCTGCTCTTTTAGCATTGGCTAAAGGTTCCTGCTCTACTCTCTCTGCTTCTGCCCAGCAGAGAAAGGGCACAGAGATTTTGGATTCAATTGGACTTTGAGGTAGGAAAGTGCGGAGCGAGAGCAATGTATGTGTCACAGTTGCAAAGCTGACTGCGTGCTGAAGATGCCCTGCCGGAGCTTTCACTCCGGGCTCTTCGGCTGTGGGAGCAGAGGCCAAGAGATCGTGTTCACCTGTCACTGCTGCTGTTCAAACGAGAGAGGGCGGGAGAGACCATGGATTCAAACGGATTATTAGGAGATGAAGTGAGGAGTGACAGCAATGTGTGTTTCAGAGTTGCAAAGCTCACTGTGCGCTGAAGATGATCTGCAAGGACTTTCCCTCCCTGCCCTTCGGAACTGGGAGCGGATTCCAAGCGCTCGTGCTCACCTTCCTCTGCTGCTCTTGAAACGAGAGTGGAGACCAGAAACGCTGGATTCAAATGCACTTTTAGGAGCTACAATGAGGAGTGACAACAGTGTGTGTGTCACAGTTGTAAAGCTCAGTGTGTTGAAGAAGCACAAGAGCAGCCTTCAGGCCTGTCTCTTCCACTGCCTTACAGATTGCAGACATTCCTGCTCACTCTGCTGCTCAGCAGAGTGCTGGCAACGGAGTTCTTGGATTGAAATGGTCTTTTAGGAGAAAGAGTGAAGAGTGACAGCAATGTTTGTGTCACAGTTTAAAGCTCACTGTGTGCTAAACATGATCAGGAGGAGCTTTTCTGCAAGGCTCTTCTGCTGTTTTAGCCCAGTCTAAACATTCCTTCTCTCTGTTGCTGCTCAGCAGAGAGTGGGCACAGAGATGTTGGAATCAATTGGTCTTCCAGGCAGGAAAAGGAGGAGTTACAGCAATGTGTGTTGCAGAATTGCAAAGCTCACTGTGTGCTGAAGATGCCCTGCAGGAGTTTCCCTGCTGGCCCTTCGTCTGTGGGATTAGAGTCCAAGCGCTGCTCCTCCCCTGTCACAACTCCTCTCGAAACGTGAGAGCGCACCAGAAACTTTGGATTCAAATGCACTTTTAGGAGATAAAGTGAGGAGTGACAGCAATGTTTGTGTCACAGTTTAAAGCTCACTGTGTGCAAAACATGATCAAGCAGGAGATTTTTTTCAAGGCTCTTCTGCTGTTTTAGCCCAGGCTAAACATTCCTGCTCTACTCTCTCTGTTGCTGCTCAGCAGAGAGCGGGCACAGAGGTGTTGGAATCAATTGGTCTTTCAGGCAGGAAAAGAAGTGACAGCAGTGTGTGTTGCAGAGTTGCAAAGCTCACTGTGTGCTGAAGATGATCAGTGGGAACTTTCTGGACTGTCTCTTCTGCTGTTTCAGCAGAGTCCAAACGTAAGTGCTATATTCTGCTACTGCTCACAAAGAGCAAGCACAGGAGATGTATTATTCAATTGGACTTTCAGGTAGTAAAGTGAGAGGTGACAGCAATATGTGTTTCAGAGTTGCGAATCTCAATGTGTGCTGAAGATGCCCAGCAGTAGTTTCCATGCTGGCCCTTCGGCTGTGAAATTAGAATCCAAGCGCTCGTCCTCCCCTGTCACAACTGCTCTCGAAGTGAGAGAGCGCACCAGAAACGTTGGCTTGAAATGCACTTTTAGGAGATAAAGTGAGGAGTGACAGCAATGTGTGTTTCAGAGTTGCAAAGCTCACTGTGCGCTGAAGATGATCTGCAAGGACTTTCCCTCCCCTGCCCTTCGGAACTGGGAGCGGATTCCAAGCGCTCGTGCTCACCTGCCTCTGCTGCACTGGAAACGAGAGTGGAGACCAGAAACGCTGGATTCAAATGCACTTTTAGGAGCTACAATGAGGAGTGACAACAGTGTGTGTGTCAAAGTTGTAAAGCTCAGTGTGTTGAAGAAGCACAAGAGCAGCCTTCAGGCCTGTCTCTTCCACTGCCTTACAGATTGCAGACATTCCTGCTCACTCTGCTGCTCAGCAGAGTGCTGGCAACGGAGTTCTTGGATTGAAATGGTCTTTTAGGAGAAAGAGTGAAGAGTGACAGCAATGTTTGTGTCACAGTTTAAAGCTCACTGTGTGCTAAACATGATCAGGAGGAGCTTTTTTGCAAGGCTCTTCTGCTGTTTTAGCCCAGTCTAAACATTCCTGCTCTACTCTCTCTGTTGCTGCTCAGCAGAGAGTGGGCACAGAGATGTTGGAATCAATTGGTCTTCCAGGCAGGAAAAGGAGGAGTTACAGCAATGTGTGTTGCAGAATTGCAAAGCTCACTGTGTGCTGAAGATGCCCTGCAGGAGTTTCCCTGCTGGCCCTTCGTCTGTGGGATTAGAGTCCAAGCGCTGCTCCTCCCCTGTCACAACTCCTCTCGAAACGAGAGAGCGCACCAGAAACTTTGGATTCAAATGCACTTTTAGGAGATAAAGTGAGGAGTGACAGCAATGTTTGTGTCACAGTTTAAAGCTCACTGTGTGCAAAACATGATCAAGCAGGAGATTTTTTTCAAGGCTCTTCTGCTGTTTTAGGCAGGTCTAAAAATTCCTGCTCTACTCTCTCTGTTGCTGCTCAGCAGAGAGCGGGCACAGAGATGGTCGATTCAGCTGGTCTTTCAGGCAAAAAGGGAGGAGTGACAGCAATGTGTGTTGCAGAGTTGCAAAGCTCGCTGTGCGCTGAAGATGATCAGTGGGAACTTTCTGGACTGTCTCTTCTGCTCTTTTAGCATTGGCTAAAGGTTCCTGCTCTACTCTCTCTGCTTCTGCCCAGCAGAGAAAGGGCACAGAGATTTTGGATTCAATTGGACTTTGAGGTAGGAAAGTGCGGAGCGAGAGCAATATATGTGTCACAGTTGCAAAGCTGACTGCGTGCTGAAGATGCCCTGCCGGAGCTTTCACTCCGGGCTCTTCGGCTGTGGGAGCAGAGGCCAAGAGATCGTGTTCACCTGTCACTGCTGCTGTTCAAACGAGAGAGGGCGGGAGAGACCATGGATTCAAACGGATTATTAGGAGATGAAGTGAGGAGTGACAGCAATGTGTGTTTCAGAGTTGCAAAGCTCACTGTGCGCTGAAGATGATCTGCAAGGACTTTCCCTCCCTGCCCTTCGGAACTGGGAGCGGATTCCAAGCGCTCGTGCTCACCTTCCTCTGCTGCTCTTGAAACGAGAGTGGAGACCAGAAACGCTGGATTCAAATGCACTTTTAGGAGCTACAATGAGGAGTGACAACAGTGTGTGTGTCACAGTTGTAAAGCTCAGTGTGTTGAAGAAGCACAAGAGCAGCCTTCAGGCCTGTCTCTTCCACTGCCTTACAGATTGCAGACATTCCTGCTCACTCTGCTGCTCAGCAGAGTGCTGGCAACGGAGTTCTTGGATTGAAATGGTCTTTTAGGAGAAAGAGTGAAGAGTGACAGCAATGTTTGTGTCACAGTTTAAAGCTCACTGTGTGCTAAACATGATCAGGAGGAGCTTTTTTGCAAGGCTCTTCTGCTGTTTTAGCCCAATCTAAACATTCCTTCTCTCTGTTGCTGCTCAGCAGAGAGTGGGCACAGAGATGTTGGAATCAATTGGTCTTCCAGGCAGGAAAAGGAGTTACAGCAATGTGTGTTGCAGAATTGCAAAGCTCACTGTGTGCTGAAGATGCCCTGCAGGAGTTTCCCTGCTGGCCCTTCGTCTGTGGGATTAGAGTCCAAGCGCTGCTCCTCCCCTGTCACAACTCCTCTCGAAACGTGAGAGCGCACCAGAAACTTTGGATTCAAATGCACTTTTAGGAGATAAAGTGAGGAGTGACAGCAATGTTTGTGTCACAGTTTAAAGCTCACTGTGTGCAAAACATGATCAAGCAGGAGATTTTTTGCAAGGCTCTTCTGCTGTTTTAGCCCAGGCTAAACATTCCTGCTCTACTCTCTCTGTTGCTGCTCAGCAGAGAGCGGGCACAGAGATGGTGGATTCAGCTGGTCTTTCAGGCAGGAAAAGAAGAGACAGCAATGTGTGTTGCAGAGTTGCAAAGCTCACTGTGTGCTGAAGATGATCAGTGGGAACTTTCTGGACTGTCTCTTCTGCTGTTTCAGCAGAGTCCAAACGTAAGTGCTATATTCTGCTACTGCTCACAAAGAGCAAGCACAGGAGATGTATTATTCAATTGGACTTTCAGGCAGGAAAGTGAGAGGTGACAGCAATATGTGTTTCAGAGTTGTGAATCTCAATGTGTGCTGAAGATGCCCAGCAGTAGTTTCCATGCTGGCCCTTCGGCTGTGAAATTAGAATCCAAGCGCTCGTCCTCCCCTGTCACAACTGCTCTCGAAGCGAGAGAGCGCACCAGAAACGTTGGCTTGAAATGCACTTTTAGGAGATAAAGTGAGGAGTGACAGCAATGTGTGTTTCAGAGTTGCAAAGCTCACTGTGCGCTGAAGATGATCTGCAAGGACTTTCCCTCCCTGCCCTTCGGAACTGGGAGCGGATTCCAAGCGCTCGTGCTCACCTGCCTCTGGTGCACTGGAAACGAGAGTGGAGACCAGAAACGCTGGATTCAAATGCACTTTTAGGAGCTACAATGAGGAGTGACAACAGTGTGTGTGTCAAAGTTGTAAAGCTCAGTGTGTTGAAGAAGCACAAGAGCAGCCTTCAGGCCTGTCTCTTCCACTGCCTTACAGATTGCAGACATCCCTGCTCACTCTGCTGCTCAGCAGAGTGCTGGCAACGGAGTTCTGGGATTGAAATGGTCTTTTAGGAGAAAGAGTGCAGAGTGACACCAATGTTTGTGTCACAGTTTAAAGCTCACTGTGTGCTAAACATGATCAGGAGGAGCTTTTCTGCAAGGCTCTTCTGCTGTTTTAGCCCCGTCTAAACATTGCTGCTCTACTCTCTCTGTTGCTGCTCAGCAGAGAGTGGGCACAGAGATGTTGGAATCAATTGGTCTTTCAGGCAAGAAAAGGAGGAGTGACAGCAATGTGTGTTTCAGAATTGTAAAGCTCACTGTGCGCTGAAGATGCCCTGCAGGAGTTTCCCTGCTGGCCCTTCCTCTGTGGGATTAGAGTCCAAGAGCTGCTCCTCCCCTGTCACAACTCCTCTCGAAACGAGAGAGCGCACCAGAAACTTTGGATTCAAATGCACTTTTAGGAGATAAAGTGAGGAGTGACAGCAATGTTTGTGTCACAGTTTAAAGCTCACTGTGTGCAAAACATGATCAAGCAGGAGATTTTTTTCAAGGCTCTTCTGCTGTTTTAGCCCAGTCTAAACATTCCTGCTCTACTCTCTCTGTTGCTGCTCAGCAGAGAGTGGGCACAGAGATGTTGGAATCAATAGGTCTTCCAGGCAGGAAAAGGAGGAGTTACAGCAATGTGTTTTGCAAAGTTGCAAAGCTCACTGTGTGCTGAAGATGCCCTGCAGGAGTTTCCCTGCTGGCCCTTCGTCTGTGGGATTAGAGTCCAAGCGCTGCTCCTCCCCTGTCACAACTCCTCTCCAAACGAGAGAGCGCACCAGAAACTTTGGATTCAAATGCACTTTTAGGAGATAAAGTGAGGAGTGACAGCAATGTTTGTGTCACAGTTTAAAGCTCACTGTGTGCAAAACATGATCAAGCAGGAGATTTTTTTCAAGGCTCTTCTGCTGTTTTAGGCAGGTCTAAAAATTCCTGCTCTACTCTCTCTGTTGCTGCTCAGCAGAGAGCGGGCACAGAGATGGTGGATTCAGCTGGTCTTTCAGGCAAAAAGGGAGGAGTGACAGCAATGTGTGTTGCAGTGTTGCAAAGCTCGCTGTGCGCTGAAGATGATCAGTGGGAACTTTCTGGACTGTCTCTTCAGCTCTTTTAGCATTGGCTAAAGGTTCCTGCTCTACTCTCTCTGCTTCTGCCCAGCAGAGAAAGGGCACAGAGATTTTGGATTCAATTGGACTTTGAGGTAGGAAAGTGCGGAGCGAGAGCAATATATGTGTCACAGTTGCAAAGCTGACTGCGTGCTGAAGATGCCCTGCCGGAGCTTTCACTCCGGGCTCTTCGGCTGTGGGAGCAGAGGCCAAGAGATCGTGTTCACCTGTCACTGCTGCTGTTCAAACGAGAGAGGGCGGGAGAGACCATGGATTCAAACGGATTATTAGGAGATGAAGTGAGGAGTGACAGCAATGTGTGTTTCAGAGTTGCAAAGCTCACTGTGCGCTGAAGATGATCTGCAAGGACTTTCCCTCCCTGCCCTTCGGAACTGGGAGCGGATTCCAAGCGCTCGTGCTCACCTTCCTCTGCTGCTCTTGAAACGAGAGTGGAGACCAGAAACGCTGGATTCAAATGCACTTTTAGGAGCTACAATGAGGAGTGACAACAGTGTGTGTGTCACAGTTGTAAAGCTCAGTGTGTTGAAGAAGCACAAGAGCAGCCTTCAGGCCTGTCTCTTCCACTGCCTTACAGATTGCAGACATTCCTGCTCACTCTGCTGCTCAGCAGAGTGCTGGCAACGGAGTTCTTGGATTGAAATGGTCTTTTAGGAGAAAGAGTGAAGAGTGACAGCAATGTTTGTGTCACAGTTTAAAGCTCACTGTGTGCTAAACATGATCAGGAGGAGCTCTTCTGCAAGGCTCTTCTGCTGTTTTAGCCCAGTCTAAACATTCCTTCTCTCTGTTGCTGCTCAGCAGAGAGTGGGCACAGAGATGTTGGAATCAATTGGTCTTCCAGGCAGGAAAAGGAGGAGTTACAGCAATGTGTGTTGCAGAATTGCAAAGCTCACTGTGTGCTGAAGATGCCCTGCAGGAGTTTCCCTGCTGGCCCTTCGTCTGTGGGATTAGAGTCCAAGCGCTGCTCCTCCCCTGTCACAACTCCTCTCGAAACGTGAGAGCGCACCAGAAACTTTGGATTCAAATGCACTTTTAGGAGATAAAGTGAGGAGTGACAGCAATGTTTGTGTCACAGTTTAAAGCTCACTGTGTGCAAAACATGATCAAGCAGGAGATTTTTTTCAAGGCTCTTCTGCTGTTTTAGCCCAGGCTAAACATTCCTGCTCTACTCTCTCTGTTGCTGCTCAGCAGAGAGCGGGCACAGAGGTGTTGGAATCAATTGGTCTTTCAGGCAGGAAAAGAAGTGACAGCAGTGTGTGTTGCAGAGTTGCAAAGCTCACTGTGTGCTGAAGATGATCAGTGGGAACTTTCTGGACTGTCTCTTCTGCTGTTTCAGCAGAGTCCAAACGTAAGTGCTATATTCTGCTACTGCTCACAAAGAGCAAGCACAGGAGATGTATTATTCAATTGGACTTTCAGGTAGTAAAGTGAGAGGTGACAGCAATATGTGTTTCAGAGTTGCGAATCTCAATGTGTGCTGAAGATGCCCAGCAGTAGTTTCCATGCTGGCCCTTCGGCTGTGAAATTAGAATCCAAGCGCTCGTCCTCCCCTGTCACAACTGCTCTCGAAGTGAGAGAGCGCACCAGAAACGTTGGCTTGAAATGCACTTTTAGGAGATAAAGTGAGGAGCGACAGCAATGTGTGTTTCAGAGTTGCAAAGCTCACTGTGCGCTGAAGATGATCTGCAAGGACTTTCCCTCCCCTGCCCTTCGGAACTGGGAGCGGATTCCAAGCGCTCGTGCTCACCTGCCTCTGCTGCACTGGAAACGAGAGTGGAGACCAGAAACGCTGGATTCAAATGCACTTTTAGGAGCTACAATGAGGAGTGACAACAGTGTGTGTGTCAAAGTTGTAAAGCTCAGTGTGTTGAAGAAGCACAAGAGCAGCCTTCAGGCCTGTCTCTTCCACTGCCTTACAGATTGCAGACATTCCTGCTCACTCTGCTGCTCAGCAGAGTGCTGGCAACGGAGTTCTTGGATTGAAATGGTCTTTTAGGAGAAAGAGTGAAGAGTGACAGCAATGTTTGTGTCACAGTTTAAAGCTCACTGTGTGCTAAACATGATCAGGAGGAGCTTTTTTGCAAGGCTCTTCTGCTGTTTTAGCCCAGTCTAAACATTCCTGCTCTACTCTCTCTGTTGCTGCTCAGCAGAGAGTGGGCACAGAGATGTTGGAATCAATTGGTCTTTCAGTCAAGAAAAGGAGGAGTGACAGCAATGTGTGTTGCAGAATTGTAAAGCTCACTGTGTGCTGAAGATGCCCTGCAGGAGTTTCCCTGCTGGCCCTTCGTCTGTGGGATTAGAGTCCAAGCGCTGCTCCTCCCCTGTCACAACTGCTCTCGAAGCGAGAGAGCGCACCAGAAACGTTGGCTTGAAATGCACTTTTAGGAGATAAAGTGAGGAGTGACAGCAATGTTTGTGTCACAGTTTAAAGCTCACTGTGTGCAAAACATGATCAAGCAGGAGATTTTTTTCAAGGCTCTTCTGCTGTTTTAGGCAGGTCTAAAAATTCCTGCTCTACTCTCTCTGTTGCTGCTCAGCAGAGAGCGGGCACAGAGATGGTGGATTCAGCTGGTCTTTCAGGCAAAAAGGGAGGAGTGACAGCAATGTGTGTTGCAGAGTTGCAAAGCTCGCTGTGCGCTGAAGATGATCAGTGGGAACTTTCTGGACTGTCTCTTCTGCTCTTTTAGCATTGGCTAAAGGTTCCTGCTCTACTCTCTCTGCTTCTGCCCAGCAGAGAAAGGGCACAGAGATTTTGGATTCAATTGGACTTTGAGGTAGGAAAGTGCGGAGCGAGAGCAATATATGTGTCACAGTTGCAAAGCTGACTGCGTGCTGAAGATGCCCTGCCGGAGCTTTCACTCCGGGCTCTTCGGCTGTGGGAGCAGAGGCCAAGAGATCGTGTTCACCTGTCACTGCTGCTGTTCAAACGAGAGAGGGCGGGAGAGACCATGGATTCAAACGGATTATTAGGAGATGAAGTGAGGAGTGACAGCAATGTGTGTTTCAGAGTTGCAAAGCTCACTGTGCGCTGAAGATGATCTGCAAGGACTTTCCCTCCCTGCCCTTCGGAACTGGGAGCGGATTCCAAGCGCTCGTGCTCACCTTCCTCTGCTGCTCTTGAAACGAGAGTGGAGACCAGAAACGCTGGATTCAAATGCACTTTTAGGAGCTACAATGAGGAGTGACAACAGTGTGTGTGTCACAGTTGTAAAGCTCAGTGTGTTGAAGAAGCACAAGAGCAGCCTTCAGGCCTGTCTCTTCCACTGCCTTACAGATTGCAGACATTCCTGCTCACTCTGCTGCTCAGCAGAGTGCTGGCAACGGAGTTCTTGGATTGAAATGGTCTTTTAGGAGAAAGAGTGAAGAGTGACAGCAATGTTTGTGTCACAGTTTAAAGCTCACTGTGTGCTAAACATGATCAGGAGGAGCTTTTCTGCAAGGCTCTTCTGCTGTTTTAGCCCAGTCTAAACATTCCTTCTCTCTGTTGCTGCTCAGCAGAGAGTGGGCACAGAGATGTTGGAATCAATTGGTCTTCCAGGCAGGAAAAGGAGGAGTTACAGCAATGTGTGTTGCAGAATTGCAAAGCTCACTGTGTGCTGAAGATGCCCTGCAGGAGTTTCCCTGCTGGCCCTTCGTCTGTGGGATTAGAGTCCAAGCGCTGCTCCTCCCCTGTCACAACTCCTCTCGAAACGTGAGAGCGCACCAGAAACTTTGGATTCAAATGCACTTTTAGGAGATAAAGTGAGGAGTGACAGCAATGTTTGTGTCACAGTTTAAAGCTCACTGTGTGCAAAACATGATCAAGCAGGAGATTTTTTTCAAGGCTCTTCTGCTGTTTTAGCCCAGGCTAAACATTCCTGCTCTACTCTCTCTGTTGCTGCTCAGCAGAGAGCGGGCACAGAGGTGTTGGAATCAATTGGTCTTTCAGGCAGGAAAAGAAGTGACAGCAGTGTGTGTTGCAGAGTTGCAAAGCTCACTGTGTGCTGAAGATGATCAGTGGGAACTTTCTGGACTGTCTCTTCTGCTGTTTCAGCAGAGTCCAAACGTAAGTGCTATATTCTGCTACTGCTCACAAAGAGCAAGCACAGGAGATGTATTATTCAATTGGACTTTCAGGTAGTAAAGTGAGAGGTGACAGCAATATGTGTTTCAGAGTTGCGAATCTCAATGTGTGCTGAAGATGCCCAGCAGTAGTTTCCATGCTGGCCCTTCGGCTGTGAAATTAGAATCCAAGCGCTCGTCCTCCCCTGTCACAACTGCTCTCGAAGTGAGAGAGCGCACCAGAAACGTTGGCTTGAAATGCACTTTTAGGAGATAAAGTGAGGAGTGACAGCAATGTGTGTTTCAGAGTTGCAAAGCTCACTGTGCGCTGAAGATGATCTGCAAGGACTTTCCCTCCCCTGCCCTTCGGAACTGGGAGCGGATTCCAAGCGCTCGTGCTCACCTGCCTCTGCTGCACTGGAAACGAGAGTGGAGACCAGAAACGCTGGATTCAAATGCACTTTTAGGAGCTACAATGAGGAGTGACAACAGTGTGTGTGTCAAAGTTGTAAAGCTCAGTGTGTTGAAGAAGCACAAGAGCAGCCTTCAGGCCTGTCTCTTCCACTGCCTTACAGATTGCAGACATTCCTGCTCACTCTGCTGCTCAGCAGAGTGCTGGCAACGGAGTTCTTGGATTGAAATGGTCTTTTAGGAGAAAGAGTGAAGAGTGACAGCAATGTTTGTGTCACAGTTTAAAGCTCACTGTGTGCTAAACATGATCAGGAGGAGCTTTTTTGCAAGGCTCTTCTGCTGTTTTAGCCCAGTCTAAACATTCCTGCTCTACTCTCTCTGTTGCTGCTCAGCAGAGAGTGGGCACAGAGATGTTGGAATCAATTGGTCTTCCAGGCAGGAAAAGGAGGAGTTACAGCAATGTGTGTTGCAGAATTGCAAAGCTCACTGTGTGCTGAAGATGCCCTGCAGGAGTTTCCCTGCTGGCCCTTCGTCTGTGGGATTAGAGTCCAAGCGCTGCTCCTCCCCTGTCACAACTCCTCTCGAAACGAGAGAGCGCACCAGAAACTTTGGATTCAAATGCACTTTTAGGAGATAAAGTGAGGAGTGACAGCAATGTTTGTGTCACAGTTTAAAGATCACTGTGTGCAAAACATGATCAAGCAGGAGATTTTTTTCAAGGCTCTTCTGCTGTTTTAGGCAGGTCTAAAAATTCCTGCTCTACTCTCTCTGTTGCTGCTCAGCAGAGAGCGGGCACAGAGATGGTGGATTCAGCTGGTCTTTCAGGCAAAAAGGGAGGAGTGACAGCAATGTGTGTTGCAGAGTTGCAAAGCTCGCTGTGCGCTGAAGATGATCAGTGGGAACTTTCTGGACTGTCTCTTCTGCTCTTTTAGCATTGGCTAAAGGTTCCTGCTCTACTCTCTCTGCTTCTGCCCAGCAGAGAAAGGGCACAGAGATTTTGGATTCAATTGGACTTTGAGGTAGGAAAGTGCGGAGCGAGAGCAATATATGTGTCACAGTTGCAAAGCTGACTGCGTGCTGAAGATGCCCTGCCGGAGCTTTCACTCCGGGCTCTTCGGCTGTGGGAGCAGAGGCCAAGAGATCGTGTTCACCTGTCACTGCTGCTGTTCAAACGAGAGAGGGCGGGAGAGACCATGGATTCAAACGGATTATTAGGAGATGAAGTGAGGAGTGACAGCAATGTGTGTTTCAGAGTTGCAAAGCTCACTGTGCGCTGAAGATGATCTGCAAGGACTTTCCCTCCCTGCCCTTCGGAACTGGGAGCGGATTCCAAGCGCTCGTGCTCACCTTCCTCTGCTGCTCTTGAAACGAGAGTGGAGACCAGAAACGCTGGATTCAAATGCACTTTTAGGAGCTACAATGAGGAGTGACAACAGTGTGTGTGTCAAAGTTGTAAAGCTCAGTGTGTTGAAGAAGCACAAGAGCAGCCTTCAGGCCTGTCTCTTCCACTGCCTTACAGATTGCAGACATTCCTGCTCACTCTGCTGCTCAGCAGAGTGCTGGCAACGGAGTTCTTGGATTGAAATGGTCTTTTAGGAGAAAGAGTGAAGAGTGACAGCAATGTTTGTGTCACAGTTTAAAGCTCACTGTGTGCTAAACATGATCAGGAGGAGCTTTTTTGCAAGGCTCTTCTGCTGTTTTAGCCCAATCTAAACATTCCTTCTCTCTGTTGCTGCTCAGCAGAGAGTGGGCACAGAGATGTTGGAATCAATTGGTCTTCCAGGCAGGAAAAGGAGTTACAGCAATGTGTGTTGCAGAATTGCAAAGCTCACTGTGTGCTGAAGATGCCCTTCAGGAGTTTCCCTGCTGGCCCTTCGTCTGTGGGATTAGAGTCCAAACGCTCGTCCTCCCCTGTGACATCTGCTCTCGAAACGTGAGAGCGCACCAGAAACTTTGGATTCAAATGCATTTTTAGGAGATAAAGTGAGGAGTGACAGCAATGTTTGTGTCACAGTTTAAAGCTCACTGAGTGCAAAACATGATCAAGCAGGAGATTTTTTGCAAGGCTCTTCTGCTGTTTTAGCCCAGGCTAAACATTCCTGCTCTACTCTCTCTGTTGCTGCTCAGCAGAGAGCGGGCACAGAGGTGTTGGAATCAATTGGTCTTTCAGGCAGGAAAAGAAGAGACAGCAATGTGTGTTGCAGAGTTGCAAAGCTCACTGTGTGCTGAAGATGATCAGTGGGAACTTTCTGGACTGTCTCTTCTGCTGTTTCAGCAGAGTCCAAACGTAAGTGCTATATTCTGCTACTGCTCACAAAGAGCAAGCACAGGAGATGTATTATTCAATTGGACTTTCAGGTAGGAAAGTGAGAGGTGACAGCAATATGTGTTTCAGAGTTGTGAATCTCAATGTGTGCTGAAGATGCCCAGCAGTAGTTTCCATGCTGGCCCTTCGGCTGTGAAATTAGAACCCAAGCGCTCGTCCTCCCCTGTCACAACTGCTCTCGAAGCGAGAGAGCGCACCAGAAACGTTGGCTTGAAATGCACTTTTAGGAGATAAAGTGAGGAGTGACAGCAATGTTTGTGTCACAGTTTAAAGCTCACTGTGTGCAAAACATGATCAAGCAGGAGATTTTTTTCAAGGCTCTTCTGCTGTTTTAGGCAGGTCTAAAAATTCCTGCTCTACTCTGTCTGTTGCTTCTCAGCAGAGAGCGGGCACAGAGATGGTGGATTCAGCTGGTCTTTCAGGCAAAAAGGGAGGAGTGACAGCAATGTGTGTTGCAGAGTTGCAAAGCTCGCTGTGTGCTGAAGATGATCAGTGGGAACTTTCTGGACTGTCTCTTCTGCTCTTTTAGCATTGGCTAAAGGTTCCTGCTCTACTCTCTCTGCTTCTGCCCAGCAGAGAAAGGGCACAGAGATTTTGGATTCAATTGGACTTTGAGGTAGGAAAGTGCGGAGCGAGAGCAATATATGTGTCACAGTTGCAAAGCTGACTGCGTGCTGAAGATGCCCTGCCGGAGCTTTCACTCCGGGCTCTTCGGCTGTGGGAGCAGAGGCCAAGAGATCGTGTTCACCTGTCACTGCTGCTGTTCAAACGAGAGAGGGCGGGAGAGACCATGGATTCAAACGGATTATTAGGAGATGAAGTGAGGAGTGACAGCAATGTGTGTTTCAGAGTTGCAAAGCTCACTGTGCGCTGAAGATGATCTGCAAGGACTTTCCCTCCCTGCCCTTCGGAACTGGGAGCGGATTCCAAGCGCTCGTGCTCACCTTCCTCTGCTGCTCTTGAAACGAGAGTGGAGACCAGAAACGCTGGATTCAAATGCACTTTTAGGAGCTACAATGAGGAGTGACAACAGTGTGTGTGTCACAGTTGTAAAGCTCAGTGTGTTGAAGAAGCACAAGAGCAGCCTTCAGGCCTGTCTCTTCCACTGCCTTACAGATAGCAGACATCCCTGCTCACTCTGCTGCTCAGCAGAGTGCTGGCAACGGAGTTCTTGGATTGAAATTGTCTTTTAGGAGAAAGAGTGAAGAGTGACAGCAATGTTTGTGTCACAGTTTAAAGCTCACTGTGTGCTAAACATGATCAGGAGGAGCTTTTTTGCAAGGCTCTTCTGCTGTTTTAGCCCAATCTAAACATTCCTTCTCTCTGTTGCTGCTCAGCAGAGAGTGGGCACAGAGATGTTGGAATCAATTGGTCTTCCAGGCAGGAAAAGGAGTTACAGCAATGTGTGTTGCAGAATTGCAAAGCTCACTGTGTGCTGAAGATGCCCTGCAGGATTTTCGCTGCTGGCCCTTCATCTGTGGGATTAGAGTCCAAGCGCTGCTCCTCCCCTGTCACAACTCCTCTCGAAACTTGAGAGAGCACCAGAAACTTTGGATTCAAATGCACTTTTAGGAGATAAAGTGAGGAGTGACAGCAATGTTTGTGTCACAGTTTAAAGCTCACTGTGTGCAAAACATGATCAAGCAGGAGATTTTTTGCGAGGCTCTTCTGCTGTTTTAGCCCAGGCTAAACATTCCTGCTCTACTCTCTCTGTTGCTGCTCAGCAGAGAGCGGGCACAGAGGTGTTGGAATCAATTGGTCTTTCAGGCAGGAAAAGAAGAGACAGCAATGTGTGTTGCAGAGTTGCAAAGCTCGCTGTTCGCTGAAGATGATCAGTGGGAATTTTCTGGACTGTCTCTTCTGCTGTTTCTTCAGAGTCCAAACGTAAGTGCTATATTCTGCTACTGCTCACAAAGAGCAAGCACAGGAGATGTAGGATTCAATTGTACTTTCAGGTAGGAAAGTGAGAGGTGACAGCAATGTGTGTTTCAGAGTTGCAAAGCTCACTGGGTGCTGAAGATGCCCAGCTGGATTTTCCATGCTGGCAATTCGTCTGTGAAATTAGAGTCCAAACGCTCGTCCTCCCCTGTGACATCTGCTCTCGAAACGAGAGAGCGCACCAGAAACGTTGGCTTGAAATGCACTTTTAGGAGATAAAGTGAGGAGTGACAGCAATGTTTGTGTCACAGTTTAAAGCTCACTGTGTGCAAAACATGATCAAGCAGGAGATTTTTTGCAAGGCTCTTCTGCTGTTTTAGCCCAGGCTAAACATTCCTGCTCTACTCTCTCTGTTGCTGCTCAGCAGAGAGCGGGCACAGAGGTGTTGGAATCAATTGGTCTTTCAGGCAGGAAAAGAAGAGACAGCAATGTGTGTTGCAGAGTTGCAAAGCTCACTGTGTGCTGAAGATGATCAGTGGGAACTTTCTGGACTGTCTCTTCTGCTCTTTTAGCATTGGCTAAAAGTTCCTGCTCTACTCTCTCTGCTTCTGCCCAGCAGAGAAAGGGCACAGAGATTTTGGATTCAATTGGACTTTGAGGTAGGAAAGTGCGGAGCGAGAGCAATATATGTGTCACAGTTGCAAAGCTGACTGCGTGCTGAAGATGCCCTGCCGGAGCTTTCACTCCGGGCTCTTCGGCTGTGGGAGCAGAGGCCAAGAGATCGTGTTCACCTGTCACTGCTGCTGTTCAAACGAGAGAGGGCGGGAGAGACCATGGATTCAAACGGATTATTAGGAGATGAAGTGAGGAGTGACAGCAATGTGTGTTTCAGAGTTGCAAAGCTCACTGTGCGCTGAAGATGATCTGCAAGGACTTTCCCTCCCTGCCCTTCGGAACTGGGAGCGGATTCCAAGCGCTCGTGCTCACCTTCCTCTGCTGCTCTTGAAACGAGAGTGGAGACCAGAAACGCTGGATTCAAATGCACTTTTAGGAGCTACAATGAGGAGTGACAACAGTGTGTGTGTCACAGTTGTAAAGCTCAGTGTCTTGAAGAAGCACAAGAGCAGCCTTCAGGCCTGTTTCTTCCACTGCCTTACAGATTGCAGACATTCCTGCTCACTCTGCTGCTCAGCAGAGTGCTGGCAACAGAGTTCTTGGATTGAAATGGTCTTTTAGGAGAAAGAGTGAAGAGTGACAGCAATGTTTGTGTCACAGTTTAAAGCTCACTGTGTGCTAAACATGATCAGGAGGAGCTTTTTTGCAAGGCTCTTCTGCTGTTTTAGCCCAGTCTAAACATTCCTTCTCTCTGTTGCTGCTCAGCAGAGAGTGGGCACAGAGATGTTGGAATCAATTGGTCTTCCAGGCAGGAAAAGGAGTTACAGCAATGTGTGTTGCAGAATTGCAAAGCTCACTGTGTGCTGAAGATGCCCTGCAGGAGTTTCCCTGCTGGCCCTTCGTCTGTGGGATTAGAGTCCAAGCGCTGCTCCTCCCCTGTCACAACTCCTCTCGAAACGTGAGAGCGCACCAGAAACTTTGGATTCAAATGCACTTTTAGGAGATAAAGTGAGGAGTGACATCAATGTTTGTGTCACAGTTTAAAGCTCACTGTGTGCAAAACATGATCAAGCAGGAGATTTTTTGCAAGGCTCTTCTGCTGTTTTAGCCCAGGCTAAACATTCCTGCTCTACTCTCTCTGTTGCTGCTCAGCAGAGAGTGGGCACAAAGATGTTGGAATCAATAGGTCTTCCAGGCAGGAAAAGGAGGAGTGACAGCAATGTGTTTTGCAGAGTTGCAAAGCTCACTGTGTGCTGAAGATGCCCTGCAGGAGTTTCCCTGCTGGCCCTTCATCTGTGGGATTAGAGTCCAAGCGCTGCTCCTCCCCTGTCACAACTCCTCTCCAAACGAGAGTGCGTACCAGAAACTTTGGATTCAAATGCACTTTTAGGAGATAAAGTGAGGAGTGACAGCAATGTTTGTGTCACAGTTTAAAGCTCACTGTGTGCAAAACATGATCAAGCAGGAGATTTTTTTCAAGGCTCTTCTGCTGTTTTAGGCAGGTCTAAAAATTCCTGCTCTACTCTCTCTGTTGCTGCTCAGCAGAGAGCGGGCACAGAGATGGTGGATTCAGCTGGTCTTTCAGGCAAAAAGGGAGGAGTGACAGCAATTTGTGTTGCAGAGTTGCAAAGCTCGCTGTGCGCTGAAGATGATCAGTGGGAACTTTCTGGACTGTCTCTTCTGCTCTTTTAGCATTGGCTAAAGGTTCCTGCTCTACTCTCTCTGCTTCTGCCCAGCAGAGAAAGGGCACAGAGATTTTGGATTCAATTGGACTTTGAGGTAGGAAAGTGCGGAGCGAGAGCAATATATGTGTCACAGTTGCAAAGCTGACTGCGTGCTGAAGATGCCCTGCCGGAGCTTTCACTCCGGGCTCTTCGGCTGTGGGAGCAGAGGCCAAGAGATCGTGTTCACCTGTCACTGCTGCTGTTCAAACGAGAGAGGGCGGGAGAGACCATGGATTCAAACGGATTATTAGGAGATGAAGTGAGGAGTGACAGCAATGTGTGTTTCAGAGTTGCAAAGCTCACTGTGCGCTGAAGATGATCTGCAAGGACTTTCCCTCCCTGCCCTTCGGAACTGGGAGCGGATTCCAAGCGCTCGTGCTCACCTTCCTCTGCTGCTCTTGAAACGAGAGTGGAGACCAGAAACGCTGGATTCAAATGCACTTTTAGGAGCTACAATGAGGAGTGACAACAGTGTGTGTGTCACAGTTGTAAAGCTCAGTGTGTTGAAGAAGCACAAGAGCAGCCTTCAGGCCTGTTTCTTCCACTGCCTTACAGATTGCAGACATCCCTGCTCACTCTGCTGCTCAGCAGAGTGCTGGCAACGGAGTTCTTGGATTGAAATGGTCTTTTAGGAGAAAGAGTGAAGAGTGACAGCAATGTTTGTGTCACAGTTTAAAGCTCACTGTGTGCTAAACATGATCAGGAGGAGCTTTTTTGCAAGGCTCTTCTGCTGTTTTAGCCCAGTCTAAACATTCCTTCTCTCTGTTGCTGCTCAGCAGATAGTGGGCACAGAGATGTTGGAATCAATTGGTCTTCCAGGCAGGAAAAGGAGTTACAGCAATGTGTGTTGCAGAATTGCAAAGCTCACTGTGTGCTGAAGATGCCCTGCAGGAGTTTCCCTGCTGGCCCTTCGTCTGTGGGATTAGAGTCCAAGCGCTGCTCCTCCCCTGTCACAACTCCTCTCGAAACGTGAGAGCGCACCAGAAACTTTGGATTCAAATGCACTTTCAGGAGATAAAGTGAGGAGTGACAGCAATGTTTGTGTCACAGTTTAAAGCTCACTGTGTGCAAAACATGATCAAGCAGGAGATTTTTTGCAAGGCTCTTCTGCTGTTTTAGCCCAGGCTAAACATTCCTGCTCTACTCTCTCTGTTGCTGCTCAGCAGAGAGCGGGCACAGAGGTGTTGGAATAAATTGGTCTTTCAGGCAGGAAAAGAAGAGACAGCAATGTGTGTTGCAGAGTTGCAAAGCTCACTGTGTGCTGAAGATGATCAGTGGGAACTTTCTGGACTGTCTCTTCTGCTGTTTCAGCAGAGTCAAAACGTAAGTGCTATATTCTGCTACTGCTCACAAAGAGCAAGCACAGGAGATGTATTATTCAATAGGACTTTCAGGTAGGAAAGTGAGAGGTGACAGCAATATGTGTTTCAGAGTTGTGAATCTCAATGTGTGCTGAAGATGCCCAGCAGTAGTTTCCATGCTGGCCCTTCGGCTGTGAAATTAGAATCCAAGCGCTCGTCCTCCCCTGTCACAACTGCTCTCGAAGCGAGAGAGCGCACCAGAAACGTTGGCTTGAAATGCACTTTTAGGAGATAAAGTGAGGAGTGACAGCAATGTTTGTGTCACAGTTTAAAGCTCACTGTGTGCAAAACATGATCAAGCAGGAGATTTTTTTCAAGGCTCTTCTGCTGTTTTAGGCAGGTCTAAAAATTCCTGCTCTTCTCTCTCTGTTGCTGCTCAGCAGAGAGCGGGCACAGAGATGGTGGATTCAGCTGGTCTTTCAGGCAAAAAGGGAGGAGTGACAGCAATGTGTGTTGCAGAGTTGCAAAGCTCGCTGTGCGCTGAAGATGATCAGTGGGAACTTTCTGGACTGTCTCTTCTGCTCTTTTAGCATTGGCTAAAAGTTCCTGCTCTACTCTCTCTGCTTCTGCCCAGCAGAGAAAGGGCACAGAGATTTTGGATTCAATTGGACTTTGAGGTAGGAAAGTGCGGAGCGAGAGCAATATATGTGTCACAGTTGCAAAGCTGACTGCGTGCTGAAGATGCCCTGCCGGAGCTTTCACTCCGGGCTCTTCGGCTGTGGGAGCAGAGGCCAAGAGATCGTGTTCACCTGTCACTGCTGCTGTTCAAACGAGAGAGGGCGGGAGAGACCATGGATTCAAACGGATTATTAGGAGATGAAGTGAGGAGTGACAGCAATGTGTGTTTCAGAGTTGCAAAGCTCACTGTGCGCTGAAGATGATCTGCAAGGACTTTCCCTCCCTGCCCTTCGGAACTGGGAGCGGATTCCAAGCGCTCGTGCTCACCTTCCTCTGCTGCTCTTGAAACGAGAGTGGAGACCAGAAACGCTGGATTCAAATGCACTTTTAGGAGCTACAATGAGGAGTGACAACAGTGTGTGTGTCACAGTTGTAAAGCTCAGTGTGTTGAAGAAGCACAAGAGCAGCCTTCAGGCCTGTCTCTTCCACTGCCTTACAGATTGCAGACATTCCTGCTCACTCTGCTGCTCAGCAGAGTGCTAGCAACGGAGTTCTTGGATTGAAATGGTCTTTTAGGAGAAAGAGTGAAGAGTGACAGCAATGTTTGTGTCACAGTTTAAAGCTCACTGTGTGCTAAACATGATCAGGAGGAGCTTTTTTGCAAGGCTCTTCTGCTGTTTTAGCCCAATCTAAACATTCCTTCTCTCTGTTGCTGCTCAGCAGAGAGTGGGCACAGAGATGTTGGAATCAATTGGTCTTCCAGGCAGGAAAAGGAGTTACAGCAATGTGTGTTGCAGAATTGCAAAGCTCACTGTGTGCTGAAGATGCCCTGCAGGAGTTTCCCTGCTGGCCCTTCGTCTGTGGGATTAGAGTCCAAGCGCTGCTCCTCCCCTGTCACAACTCCTCTTGAAACGTGAGAGCGCACCAGAAACTTTGGATTCAAATGCACTTTTAGGAGATAAAGTGAGGAGTGACAGCAATGTTTGTGTCACAGTTTAAAGCTCACTGTGTGCAAAACATGATCAAGCAGGAGATTTTTTGCAAGGCTCTTCTGCTGTTTTAGCCCAGGCTAAACATTCCTGCTCTACTCTCTCTGTTGCTGCTCAGCAGTGAGCGGGCACAGAGGTGTTGGAATCAATTGGTCTTTCAGGCAGGAAAAGAAGAGACAGCAATGTGTGTTGCAGAGTTGCAAAGCTCACTGTGTGCTGAAGATGATCAGTGGGAACTTTCTGGACTGTCTCTTCTGCTGTTTCAGCAGAGTCCAAACATAAGTGCTATATTCTGCTACTGCTCACAAAGAGCAAGCACAGGAGATGTATTATTCAATTGGACTTTCAGGTAGGAAAGTGAGAGGTGACAGCAATATGTGTTTCAGAGTTGTGAATCTCAATGTGTGCTGAAGATGCCCAGCAGTAGTTTCCATGCTGGCCCTTCGGCTGTGAAATTAGAATCCAAGCGCTCGTCCTCCCCTGTCACAACTGCTCTCTAAGCGAGAGAGCGCACCAGAAACGTTGGCTTGAAATGCACTTTTAGGAGATAAAGTGAGGAGTGACAGCAATGTGTGTTTCAGAGTTGCAAAGCTCACTGTGCGCTGAAGATGATCTGCAAGGACTTTCCCTCCCTGCCCTTCGGAACTGGGAGCGGATTCCAAGCGCTCGTGCTCACCTTCCTCTGCTGCTCTTGAAACGAGAGTGGAGACCAGAAACGCTGGATTCAAATGCACTTTTAGGAGCTACAATGAGGAGTGACAACAGTGTGTGTGTCAAAGTTGTAAAGCTAAGTGTGTTGAAGAAGCACAAGAGCAGCCTTCAGGCCTGTCTCTTCCACTGCCTTACAGATTGCAGACATCCCTGCTCACTCTGCTGCTCAGCAGAGTGCTGGCAACGGAGTTCTGGGATTGAAATGGTCTTTTAGGAGAAAGAGTGAAGAGTGACAGCAATGTTTGTGTCACAGTTTAAAGCTCACTGTGTGCAAAACATGATCAAGCAGGAGATTTTTTTCAAGGCTCTTCTGCTGTTTTAGGCAGGTCTAAAAATTCCTGCTCTACTCTCTCTGTTGCTGCTCAGCAGAGAGCGGGCACAGAGATGGTGGATTCAGCTGGTCTTTCAGGCAAAAAGGGAGGAGTGACAGCAATGTGTGTTGCAGAGTTGCAAAGCTCGCTGTGCGCTGAAGATGATCAGTGGGAACTTTCTGGACTGTCTCTTCTGCTCTTTTAGCATTGGCTAAAGGTTCCTGCTCTACTCTCTCTGCTTCTGCCCAGCAGAGAAAGGGCACAGAGATTTTGGATTCAATTGGACTTTGAGGTAGGAAAGTGCGGAGCGAGAGCAATATATGTGTCACAGTTGCAAAGCTGACTGCGTGCTGAAGATGCCCTTCCGGAGCTTTCACTCCGGGCTCTTCGGCTGTGGGAGCAGAGGCCAAGAGATCGTGTTCACCTGTCACTGCTGCTGTTCAAACGAGAGAGGGCGGGAGAGACCATGGATTCAAACGGATTATTAGGAGATGAAGTGAGGAGTGACAGCAATGTGTGTTTCAGAGTTGCAAAGCTCACTGTGCGCTGAAGATGATCTGCAAGGACTTTCCCTCCCTGCCCTTCGGAACTGGGAGCGGATTCCAAGCGCTCGTGCTCACCTTCCTCTGCTGCTCTTGAAACGAGAGTGGAGACCAGAAACGCTGGATTCAAATGCACTTTTAGGAGCTACAATGAGGAGTGACAACAGTGTGTGTGTCACAGTTGTAAAGCTCAGTGTGTTGAAGAAGCACAAGAGCAGCCTTCAGGCCTGTCTCTTCCACTGCCTTACAGATTGCAGACATCCCTGCTCACTCTGCTGCTCAGCAGAGTGCTGGCAACAGAGTTCTTGGATTGAAATGGTCTTTTAGGAGAAAGAGTGAAGAGTGACAGCAATGTTTGTGTCACAGTTTAAAGCTCACTGTGTGCTAAACATGATCAGGAGGAGCTTTTTTGCAAGGCTCTTCTGCTGTTTTAGCCCAGTCTAAACATTCCTTCTCTCTGTTGCTGCTCAGCAGATAGTGGGCACAGAGATGTTGGAATCAATTGGTCTTCCAGGCAGGAAAAGGAGTTACAGCAATGTGTGTTGCAGAATTGCAAAGCTCACTGTGTGCTGAAGATGCCCTGCAGGAGTTTCCCTGCTGGCCCTTCGTCTGTGGGATTAGAGTCCAAGCGCTGCTCCTCCCCTGTCACAACTCCTCTCGAAACGTGAGAGCGCACCAGAAACTTTGGATTCAAATGCACTTTCAGGAGATAAAGTGAGGAGTGACAGCAATGTTTGTGTCACAGTTTAAAGCTCACTGTGTGCAAAACATGATCAAGCAGGAGATTTTTTGCAAGGCTCTTCTGCTGTTTTAGCCCAGGCTAAACATTCCTGCTCTACTCTCTCTGTTGCTGCTCAGCAGAGAGCGGGCACAGAGGTGTTGGAATCAATTGGTCTTTCAGGCAGGAAAAGAAGAGACAGCAATGTGTGTTGCAGAGTTGCAAAGCTCACTGTGTGCTGAAGATGATCAGTGGGAACTTTCTGGACTGTCTCTTCTGCTGTTTCAGCAGAGTCAAAACGTAAGTGCTATATTCTGCTACTGCTCACAAAGAGCAAGCACAGGAGATGTATTATTCAATAGGACTTTCAGGTAGGAAAGTGAGAGGTGACAGCAATATGTGTTTCAGAGTTGTGAATCTCAATGTGTGCTGAAGATGCCCAGCAGTAGTTTCCATGCTGGCCCTTCGGCTGTGAAATTAGAATCCAAGCGCTCGTCCTCCCCTGTCACAACTGCTCTCGAAGCGAGAGAGCGCACCAGAAACGTTGGCTTGAAATGCACTTTTAGGAGATAAAGTGAGGAGTGACAGCAATGTTTGTGTCACAGTTTAAAGCTCACTGTGTGCAAAACATGATCAAGCAGGAGATTTTTTTCAAGGCTCTTCTGCTGTTTTAGGCAGGTCTAAAAATTCCTGCTCTACTCTCTCTGTTGCTGCTCAGCAGAGAGCGGGCACAGAGATGGTGGATTCAGCTGGTCTTTCAGGCAAAAAGGGAGGAGTGACAGCAATGTGTGTTGCAGAGTTGCAAAGCTCGCTGTGCGCTGAAGATGATCAGTGGGAACTTTCTGGACTGTCTCTTCTGCTCTTTTAGCATTGGCTAAAAGTTCCTGCTCTACTCTCTCTGCTTCTGCCCAGCAGAGAAAGGGCACAGAGATTTTGGATTCAATTGGACTTTGAGGTAGGAAAGTGCGGAGCGAGAGCAATATATGTGTCACAGTTGCAAAGCTGACTGCGTGCTGAAGATGCCCTGCCGGAGCTTTCACTCCGGGCTCTTCGGCTGTGGGAGCAGAGGCCAAGAGATCGTGTTCACCTGTCACTGCTGCTGTTCAAACGAGAGAGGGCGGGAGAGACCATGGATTCAAACGGATTATTAGGAGATGAAGTGAGGAGTGACAGCAATGTGTGTTTCAGAGTTGCAAAGCTCACTGTGCGCTGAAGATGATCTGCAAGGACTTTCCCTCCCTGCCCTTCGGAACTGGGAGCGGATTCCAAGCGCTCGTGCTCACCTTCCTCTGCTGCTCTTGAAACGAGAGTGGAGACCAGAAACGCTGGATTCAAATGCACTTTTAGGAGCTACAATGAGGAGTGACAACAGTGTGTGTGTCACAGTTGTAAAGCTCAGTGTGTTGAAGAAGCACAAGAGCAGCCTTCAGGCCTGTCTCTTCCACTGCCTTACAGATTGCAGACATTCCTGCTCACTCTGCTGCTCAGCAGAGTGCTAGCAACGGAGTTCTTGGATTGAAATGGTCTTTTAGGAGAAAGAGTGAAGAGTGACAGCAATGTTTGTGTCACAGTTTAAAGCTCACTGTGTGCTAAACATGATCAGGAGGAGCTTTTTTGCAAGGCTCTTCTGCTGTTTTAGCCCAATCTAAACATTCCTTCTCTCTGTTGCTGCTCAGCAGAGAGTGGGCACAGAGATGTTGGAATCAATTGGTCTTCCAGGCAGGAAAAGGAGTTACAGCAATGTGTGTTGCAGAATTGCAAAGCTCACTGTGTGCTGAAGATGCCCTGCAGGAGTTTCCCTGCTGGCCCTTCGTCTGTGGGATTAGAGTCCAAGCGCTGCTCCTCCCCTGTCACAACTCCTCTTGAAACGTGAGAGCGCACCAGAAACTTTGGATTCAAATGCACTTTTAGGAGATAAAGTGAGGAGTGACAGCAATGTTTGTGTCACAGTTTAAAGCTCACTGTGTGCAAAACATGATCAAGCAGGAGATTTTTTGCAAGGCTCTTCTGCTGTTTTAGCCCAGGCTAAACATTCCTGCTCTACTCTCTCTGTTGCTGCTCAGCAGTGAGCGGGCACAGAGGTGTTGGAATCAATTGGTCTTTCAGGCAGGAAAAGAAGAGACAGCAATGTGTGTTGCAGAGTTGCAAAGCTCACTGTGTGCTGAAGATGATCAGTGGGAACTTTCTGGACTGTCTCTTCTGCTGTTTCAGCAGAGTCCAAACATAAGTGCTATATTCTGCTACTGCTCACAAAGAGCAAGCACAGGAGATGTATTATTCAATTGGACTTTCAGGTAGGAAAGTGAGAGGTGACAGCAATATGTGTTTCAGAGTTGTGAATCTCAATGTGTGCTGAAGATGCCCAGCAGTAGTTTCCATGCTGGCCCTTCGGCTGTGAAATTAGAATCCAAGCGCTCGTCCTCCCCTGTCACAACTGCTCTCTAAGCGAGAGAGCGCACCAGAAACGTTGGCTTGAAATGCACTTTTAGGAGATAAAGTGAGGAGTGACAGCAATGTGTGTTTCAGAGTTGCAAAGCTCACTGTGCGCTGAAGATGATCTGCAAGGACTTTCCCTCCCTGCCCTTCGGAACTGGGAGCGGATTCCAAGCGCTCGTGCTCACCTGCCTCTGCTGCTCTTGAAACGAGAGTGGAGACCAGAAACGCTGGATTCAAATGCACTTTTAGGAGCTACAATGAGGAGTGACAACAGTGTGTGTGTCAAAGTTGTAAAGCTAAGTGTGTTGAAGAAGCACAAGAGCAGCCTTCAGGCCTGTCTCTTCCACTGCCTTACAGATTGCAGACATCCCTGCTCACTCTGCTGCTCAGCAGAGTGCTGGCAACGGAGTTCTGGGATTGAAATGGTCTTTTAGGAGAAAGAGTGAAGAGTGACAGCAATGTTTGTGTCACAGTTTAAAGCTCACTGTGTGCTAAACATGATCAGGAGGAGCTTTTTTGCAAGGCTCTTCTGCTGTTTTAGCCCAGTCTAAACATTCCTGCTCTACTCTCTCTGTTGCTGCTCAGCAGAGAGTGGGCACAGAGATGTTGGAATCAATTGGTCTTTCAGGCAAGAAAAGGAGGAGTGACAGCAATGTGTGTTTCATAATTGTAAAGCTCACTGTGCGCTGAAGATGCCCTGCAGGAGTTTCCCTGCTGGCCCTTCGTCTGTGGGATTAGAGTCCAAGCGCTGCTCCTCCCCTGTCACAACTCCTCTCGAAACGAGAGAGCGCACCAGAAACTTTGGATTCAAATGCACTTTTAGGAGATAAAGTGAGGAGTGACAGCAATGTTTGTGTCACAGTTTAAAGCTCACTGTGTGCAAAACATGATCAAGCAGGAGATTTTTTTCAAGGCTCTTCTGCTGTTTTAGGCAGGTCTAAAAATTCCTGCTCTACTCTCTCTGTTGCTGCTCAGCAGAGAGCGGGCACAGAGATGGTGGATTCAGCTGGTCTTTCAGGCAAAAAGGGAGGAGTGACAGCAATGTGTGTTGCAGAGTTGCAAAGCTCGCTGTGCGCTGAAGATGATCAGTGGGAACTTTCTGGACTGTCTCTTCTGCTCTTTTAGCATTGGCTAAAAGTTCCTGCTCTACTCTCTCTGCTTCTGCCCAGCAGAGAAAGGGCACAGAGATTTTGGATTCAATTGGACTTTGAGGTAGGAAAGTGCGGAGCGAGAGCAATATATGTGTCACAGTTGCAAAGCTGACTGCGTGCTGAAGATGCCCTGCCGGAGCTTTCACTCCGGGCTCTTCGGCTGTGGGAGCAGAGGCCAAGAGATCGTGTTCACCTGTCACTGCTGCTGTTCAAACGAGAGAGGGCGGGAGAGACCATGGATTCAAACGGATTATTAGGAGATGAAGTGAGGAGTGACAGCAATGTGTGTTTCAGAGTTGCAAAGCTCACTGTGCGCTGAAGATGATCTGCAAGGACTTTCCCTCCCTGCCCTTCGGAACTGGGAGCGGATTCCAAGCGCTCGTGCTCACCTTCCTCTGCTGCTCTTGAAACGAGAGTGGAGACCAGAAACGCTGGATTCAAATGCACTTTTAGGAGCTACAATGAGGAGTGACAACAGTGTGTGTGTCACAGTTGTAAAGCTCAGTGTGTTGAAGAAGCACAAGAGCAGCCTTCAGGCCTGTCTCTTCCACTGCCTTACAGATTGCAGACATTCCTGCTCACTCTGCTGCTCAGCAGAGTGCTGGCAACGGAGTTCTTGGATTGAAATGGTCTTTTAGGAGAAAGAGTGAAGAGTGACAGCAATGTTTGTGTCACAGTTTAAAGCTCACTGTGTGCTAAACATGATCAGGAGGAGCTTTTTTGCAAGGCTCTTCTGCTGTTTTAGCCCAATCTAAACATTCCTTCTCTCTGTTGCTGCTCAGCAGAGAGTGGGCACAGAGATGTTGGAATCAATTGGTCTTCCAGGCAGGAAAAGGAGTTACAGCAATGTGTGTTGCAGAATTGCAAAGCTCACTGTGTGCTGAAGATGCCCTGCAGGAGTTTCCCTGCTGGCCCTTCGTCTGTGGGATTAGAGTCCAAGCGCTGCTCCTCCCCTGTCACAACTCCTCTCCAAACGAGAGAGCGTACCAGAAACTTTGGATTCAAATGAACTTTTAGGAGATAAAGTGAGGAGTGACAGCAATGTTTGTGTCACAGTTTAAAGCTCACTGTGTGCAAAACATGATAGGGCAGGAGATTTTTTGCAAGGCTCTTCTGCTGTTTTAGCCCAGGCTAAACATTCCTGCTCAACTGTCTGTTGCTGCTCAGCAGAGAGTGGGCACAGAGATGTTGGAATCAATTGGTCTTTCAGGCAGGAAAAGAAGTGACAGCAATGTGTGTTGCAGATTTGCAAAGCTCGCTGTTCGCTGAAGATGATCAGTGGGAATTTTCTGGACTGTCTCTTCTGCTGTTTCTTCAGAGTCCAAACGTAAGTGCTATATTCTGCTACGGCTCACAAAGAGCAAGCACAGGAGATGTATTATTCAATTGGACTTTCAGGTAGGAAAGTGAGAGGTGACAGCAATGTGTGTTTCAGAGTTGCAAAGCTCACTGGGTGCTGAAGATGCCCAGCAGGATTTTCCATGCTGGCAATTCGTCTGTGAAATTAGAGTCCAAACGCTCGTCCTCCCCTGTGACATCTGCTCTCGAAACGAGAGAGCGCACCAGAAACTTTGGATTCAAATGCACTTTTAGGAGATAAAGTGAGAAGTGACAGCAATGTTTGTGTCACAGTTTAAAGCTCACTGAGTGCAAAACATGATCAAGCAGGAGATTTTTTGCAAGGCTCTTCTGCTGTTTTAGCCCAGGCTAAACATTCCTGCTCTACTCTCTCTGTTGCTGCTCAGCAGAGAGCGGGCACAGAGGTGTTGGAATCAATTGGTCTTTCAGGCAGGAAAAGAAGAGACAGCAATGTGTGTTGCAGAGTTGCAAAGCTCACTGTGTGCTGAAGATGATCAGTGGGAACTTTCTGGACTGTCTCTTCTGCTGTTTCAGCAGAGTCCAAACGTAAGTGCTATATTCTGCTACTGCTCACAAAGAGCAAGCACAGGAGATGTATTATTCAATTGGACTTTCAGGTAGGAAAGTGAGAGGTGACAGCAATATGTGTTTCAGAGTTGTGAATCTCAATGTGTGCTGAAGATGCCCAGCAGTAGTTTCCATGCTGGCCCTTCGGCTGTGAAATTAGAATCCAAGCGCTCGTCCTCCCCTGTCACAACTGCTCTCGAAGCGAGAGAGCGCACCAGAAACGTTGGCTTGAAATGCACTTTTAGGAGATAAAGTGAGGAGTGGCAGCAATGTGTGTTTCAGAGTTGCAAAGCTCACTGTGCGCTGAAGATGATCTGCAAGGACTTTCCCTCCCTGCCCTTCGGAACTGGGAGCGGATTCCAAGCGCTCGTGCTCACCTGCCTCTGCTGCACTGGAAACGAGAGTGGAGACCAGAAACGCTGGATTCAAATGCACTTTTAGGAGCTACAATGAGGAGTGACAACAGTGTGTGTGTCACAGTTGTAAAGCTCAGTGTGTTGAAGAAGCACAAGAGCAGCCTTCAGGCCTGTCTCTTCCACTGCCTTACAGATTGCAGACATCCCTGCTCACTCTGCTGCTCAGCAGAGTGCTGGCAACGGAGTTCTTGGATTGAAATGGTCTTTTAGGAGAAAGAGTGAAGAGTGACAGCAATGTTTGTGTCACAGTTTAAAGCTCACTGTGTGCTAAACATGATCAGGAGGAGCTTTTTTGCAAGGCTCTTCTGCTGTTTTAGCCCAATCTAAACATTCCTTCTCTCTGTTGCTGCTCAGCAGAGAGTGGGCACAGAGATGTTGGAATCAATTGGTCTTCCAGGCAGGAAAAGGAGTGACAGCAATGTGTGTTGCAGAATTGCAAAGCTCACTGTGTGCTGAAGATGCCCTGCAGGAGTTTCCCTGCTGGCCCTTCGTCTGTGGGATTAGAGTCCAAGCGCTGCTCCTCCCCTGTCACAACTCCTCTCGAAACGTGAGAGCGCACCAGAAACTTTGGATTCAAATGCACTTTTAGGAGATAAAGTGAGGAGTGACAGCAATGTTTGTGTCACAGTTTAAAGCTCACTGTGTGCAAAACATGATCAAGCAGGAGATTTTTTGCAAGGCTCTTCTGCTGTTTTAGCCCAGGCTAAACATTCCTGCTCTACTCTCTCTGTTGCTGCTCAGCAGAGAGCGGGCACAGAGGTGTTGGAATCAATTGGTCTTTCAGGCAGGAAAAGAAGAGACAGCAATGTGTGTTGCAGAGTTGCAAAGCTCACTGTCTGCTGAAGATGATCAGTGGGAACTTTCTGGACTGTCTCTTCTGCTGTTTCAGCAGAGTCCAAACGTAAGTGCTATATTCTGCTACTGCTCACAAAGAGCAAGCACAGGAGATGTATTATTCAATTGGACTTTCAGGTAGGAAAGTGAGAGGTGACAGCAATATGTGTTTCAGAGTTGTGAATCTCAATGTGTGCTGAAGATGCCCAGCAGTAGTTTCCATGCTGGCCCTTCGGCTGTGAAATTAGAATCCAAGCGCTCGTCCTCCCCTGTCACAACTGCTCTCGAAGCGAGAGAGCGCACCAGAAACGTTGGCTTGAAATGCACTTTTAGGAGATAAAGTGAGGAGTGACAGCAATGTGTGTTTCAGAGTTGCAAAGCTCACTGTGCGCTGAAGATGATCTGCAAGGACTTTCCCTCCCTGCCCTTCGGAACTGGGAGCGGATTCCAAGCGCTCATGCTCACCTTCCTCTGCTGCTCTTGAAACGAGAGTGGAGACCAGAAACGCTGGATTCAAATGCACTTTTAGGAGCTACAATGAGGAGTGACAACAGTGTGTGTGTCACAGTTGTAAAGCTCAGTGTGTGGAAGAAGCACAAGAGCAGCCTTCAGGCCTGTCTCTTCCACTGCCTTACAGATTGCAGACATCCCTGCTCACTCTGCTGCTCAGCAGAGTGCTGGCAACGGAGTTCTGGGATTGAAATGGTCTTTTAGGAGAAAGAGTGAAGAGTGACAGCAATGTTTGTGTCACAGTTTAAAGCTCACTGTGTGCTAAACATGATCAGGAGGAGCTTTTTTGCAAGGCTCTTCTGCTGTTTTAGACCAGTCTAAACATTCCTGCTCTACTCTCTCTGTTGCTGCTCAGCAGAGAGTGGGCACAGAGATGTTGGAATCAATTGGTCTTTCAGGCAAGAAAAGGAGGAGTGACAGCAATGTGTGTTTCTGAATTGTAAAGCTCACTGTGCGCTGAAGATGCCCTGCAGGAGTTTCCCTGCTGGCCCTTCGTCTGTGGGATTAGAGTCCAAGCGCTGCTCCTCCCCTGTCACAACTCCTCTCGAAACGAGAGAGCGCACCAGAAACTTTGGATTCAAATGCACTTTTAGGAGATAAAGTGAGGAGTGACAGCAATGTTTGTGTCACAGTTTAAAGCTCACTGTGTGCAAAACATGATCAAGCAGGAGATTTTTTGCAAGGCTCTTCTGCTGTTTTAGCCCAGGCTAAACATTCCTGCTCTACTCTCTCTGTTGCTGCTCAGCAGAGAGCGGGCACAGAGATGGTGGATTCAGCTGGTCTTTCAGGCAGGAAAAGAAGAGACAGCAATGTGTGTTGCAGAGTTGCAAAGCTCACTGTGTGCTGAAGATGATCAGTGGGAACTTCCTGGACTGTCTCTTCTGCTGTTTCAGCAGAGTCCAAACGTAAGTGCTATATTCTGCTACTGCTCACAAAGAGCAAGCACAGGAGATGTATTATTCAATTGGACTTTCAGGTAGGAAAGTGAGAGGTGACAGCAATATGTGTTTCAGAGTTGCGAATCTCAATGTGTGCTGAAGATGCCCAGCAGTAGTTTCCATGCTGGCCCTTCGGCTGTGAAATTAGAATCCAAGCGCTCGTCCTCCCCTGTCACAACTGCTCTCGAAGCGAGAGAGCGCACCAGAAACGTTGGCTTGAAATGCACTTTTAGGAGATAAAGTGAGGAGTGACAGCAATGTGTGTTTCAGAGTTGCAAAGCTCACTGTTCGCTGAAGATGATCTGCAAGGACTTTCCCTCCCTGCCCTTCGGAACTGGGAGCGGATTCCAAGCGCTCGTGCTCACCTGCCTCTGCTGCACTGGAAACGAGAGTGGAGACCAGAAACGCTGGATTCAAATGCACTTTTAGGAGCTACAATGAGGAGTGACAACAGTGTGTGTGTCACAGTTGTAAAGCTCAGTGTGTTGAAGAAGCACAAGAGCAGCCTTCAGGCCTGTCTCTTCCACTGCCTTACAGATTGCAGACATTCCTGCTCACTCTGCTGCTCAGCAGAGTGCTGGCAACGGAGTTCTTGGATTGAAATGGTCTTTTAGGAGAAAGAGTGAAGAGTGACAGCAATGTTTGTGTCACAGTTTAAAGCTCACTGTGTGCTAAACATGATCAGGAGGAGCTTTTTTGCAAGGCTCTTCTGCTGTTTTAGCCCAGTCTAAACATTCCTGCTCTACTCTCTCTGTTGCTGCTCAGCAGAGAGTGGGCACAGTGATGTTGGAATCAATTGGACTTTCAGGCAAGAAAAGGAGGAGTGACAGCAATGTGTGTTGCAGAATTGTAAAGCTCACTGTGTGCTGAAGATGCCCTGCAGGATTTTCCCTGCTGGCCCTTCGTCTGTGGGATTAGAGTCCAAGCGCTGCTCCTCCCCTGTCACAACTCCTCTCGAAACGAGAGAGCGCACCAGAAACTTTGGATTCAAATGCACTTTTAGGAGATAAAGTGAGGAGTGACAGCAATGTTTGTGTCACAGTTTAAAGCTCACTGTGTGCAAAACACGATCAAGCAGGAGATTTTTTTCAAGGCTCTTCTGCTGTTTTAGGCAGGTCTAAAAATTCCTGCTCTACTCTCTCTGTTGCTGCTCAGCAGAGAGCGGGCACAGAGATGGTCGATTCAGCTGGTCTTTCAGGCAAAAAGGGAGGAGTGACAGCAATGTGTGTTGCAGAGTTGCAAAGCTCGCTGTGCGCTGAAGATGATCAGTGGGAACTTTCTGGACTGTCTCTTCTGCTCTTTTAGCATTGGCTAAAGGTTCCTGCTCTACTCTCTCTGCTTCTGCCCAGCAGAGAAAGGGCACAGAGATTTTGGATTCAATTGGACTTTGAGGTAGGAAAGTGCGGGGCGAGAGCAATATATGTGTCACAGTTGCAAAGCTGACTGCGTGCTGAAGATGCCCTGCCGGAGCTTTCACTCCGGGCTCTTCGGCTGTGGGAGCAGAGGCCAAGAGATCGTGTTCACCTGTCACTGCTGCTGTTCAAACGAGAGAGGGCGGGAGAGACCATGGATTCAAACGGATTATTAGGAGATGAAGTGAGGAGTGACAGCAATGTGTGTTTCAGAGTTGCAAAGCTCACTGTGCGCTGAAGATGATCTGCAAGGACTTTCCCTCCCTGCCCTTCGGAACTGGGAGCGGATTCCAAGCGCTCGTGCTCACCTGCCTCTGCTGCTCTTGAAACGAGAGTGGAGACCAGAAACGCTGGATTCAAATGCACTTTTAGGAGCTACAATGAGGAGTGACAACAGTGTGTGTGTCACAGTTGTAAAGCTCAGTGTGTTGAAGAAGCAGAAGAGCAGCCTTCAGGCCTGTCTCTTCCACTGCCTTACAGATTGCAGACATTCCTGCTCACTCTGCTGCTCAGCAGAGTGCTGGCAACGGAGTTCTTGGATTGAAATGGTCTTTTAGGAGAAAGAGTGAAGAGTGACAGCAATGTTTGTGTCACAGTTTAAAGCTCACTGTGTGCTAAACATGATCAGGAGGAGCTTTTTTGCAAGGCTCTTCTGCTGTTTTAGCCCAGTCTAAACATTCCTTCTCTCTGTTGCTGCTCAGCAGAGAGTGGGCACAGAGATGTTGGAATCAATTGGTCTTCCAGGCAGGAAAAGGAGTTACAGCAATGTGTGTTGCAGAATTGCAAAGCTCACTGTGTGCTGAAGATGCCCTGCAGGAGTTTCCCTGCTGGCCCTTCGTCTGTGGGATTAGAGTCCAAGCGCTGCTCCTCCCCTGTCACAACTCCTCTCGAAACGAGAGAGCGCACCAGAAACTTTGGATTCAAATGCACTTTTAGGAGATAAAGTGAGGAGTGACAGCAATGTTTGTGTCACAGTTTAAAGCTCACTGTGTGCAAAACATGATCAAGCAGGAGATTTTTTGCAAGGCTCTTCTGCTGTTTTAGCCCAGGCTAAACATTCCTGCTCTACTCTCTCTGTTGCTGCTCAGCAGAGAGCGGGCACAGAGATGGTGGATTCAGCTGGTCTTTCAGGCAGGAAAAGAAGAGACAGCAATGTGTGTTGCAGAGTTGCAAAGCTCACTGTGTGCTGAAGATGATCAGTGGGAACTTCCTGGACTGTCTCTTCTGCTGTTTCAGCAGAGTCCAAACGTAAGTGCTATATTCTGCTACTGCTCACAAAGAGCAAGCACAGGAGATGTATTATTCAATTGGACTTTCAGGTAGGAAAGTGAGAGGTGACAGCAATATGTGTTTCAGAGTTGCGAATCTCAATGTGTGCTGAAGATGCCCAGCAGTAGTTTCCATGCTGGCCCTTCGGCTGTGAAATTAGAATCCAAGCGCTCGTCCTCCCCTGTCACAACTGCTCTCGAAGCGAGAGAGCGCACCAGAAACGTTGGCTTGAAATGCACTTTTAGGAGATAAAGTGAGGAGTGACAGCAATGTGTGTTTCAGAGTTGCAAAGCTCACTGTTCGCTGAAGATGATCTGCAAGGACTTTCCCTCCCTGCCCTTCGGAACTGGGAGCGGATTCCAAGCGCTCGTGCTCACCTGCCTCTGCTGCACTGGAAACGAGAGTGGAGACCAGAAACGCTGGATTCAAATGCACTTTTAGGAGCTACAATGAGGAGTGACAACAGTGTGTGTGTCAAAGTTGTAAAGCTCAGTGTGTTGAAGAAGCACAAGAGCAGCCTTCAGGCCTGTCTCTTCCACTGCCTTACAGATTGCAGACATTCCTGCTCACTCTGCTGCTCAGCAGAGTGCTGGCAACGGAGTTCTTGGATTGAAATGGTCTTTTAGGAGAAAGAGTGAAGAGTGACAGCAATGTTTGTGTCACAGTTTAAAGCTCACTGTGTGCTAAACATGATCAGGAGGAGCTTTTTTGCAAGGCTCTTCTGCTGTTTTAGCCCAGTCTAAACATTCCTGCTCTACTCTCTCTGTTGCTGCTCAGCAGAGAGTGGGCACAGTGATGTTGGAATCAATTGGACTTTCAGGCAAGAAAAGGAGGAGTGACAGCAATGTGTGTTGCAGAATTGTAAAGCTCACTGTGTGCTGAAGATGCCCTGCAGGATTTTCCCTGCTGGCCCTTCGTCTGTGGGATTAGAGTCCAAGCGCTGCTCCTCCCCTGTCACAACTCCTCTCGAAACGAGAGAGCGCACCAGAAACTTTGGATTCAAATGCACTTTTAGGAGATAAAGTGAGGAGTGACAGCAATGTTTGTGTCACAGTTTAAAGCTCACTGTGTGCAAAACATGATCAAGCAGGAGATTTTTTTCAAGGCTCTTCTGCTGTTTTAGGCAGGTCTAAAAATTCCTGCTCTACTCTCTCTGTTGCTGCTCAGCAGAGAGCGGGCACAGAGATGGTGAATTCAGCTGGTCTTTCAGGCAAAAAGGGAGGAGTGACAGCAATGTGTGTTGCAGAGTTGCAAAGCTCGCTGTGCGCTGAAGATGATCAGTGGGAACTTTCTGGACTGTCTCTTCTGCTCTTTTAGCATTGGCTAAAGGTTCCTGCTCTACTCTCTCTGCTTCTGCTCAGCAGAGAAAGGGCACAGAGATTTTGGATTCAATTGGACTTTGAGGTAGGAAAGTGCGGAGCGAGAGCAATATATGTGTCACAGTTGCAAAGCTGACTGCGTGCTGAAGATGCCCTGCCGGAGCTTTCACTCCGGGCTCTTCGGCTGTGGGAGCAGAGGCCAAGAGATCGTGTTCACCTGTCACTGCTGCTGTTCAAACGAGAGAGGGCGGGAGAGACCATGGATTCAAACGGATTATTAGGAGATGAAGTGAGGAGTGACAGCAATGTGTGTTTCAGAGTTGCAAAGCTCACTGTGCGCTGAAGATGATCTGCAAGGACTTTCCCTCCCTGCCCTTCGGAACTGGGAGCGGATTCCAAGCGCTCGTGCTCACCTTCCTCTGCTGCTCTTGAAACGAGAGTGGAGACCAGAAACGCTGGATTCAAATGCACTTTTAGGAGCTACAATGAGGAGTGACAACAGTGTGTGTGTCAAAGTTGTAAAGCTCAGTGTGTTGAAGAAGCACAAGAGCAGCCTTCAGGCCTGTCTCTTCCACTGCCTTACAGATTGCAGACATTCCTGCTCACTCTGCTGCTCAGCAGAGTGCTGGCAACGGAGTTCTTGGATTGAAATGGTCTTTTAGGAGAAAGAGTGAAGAGTGACAGCAATGTTTGTGTCACAGTTTAAAGCTCACTGTGTGCTAAACATGATCAGGAGGAGCTTTTTTGCAAGGCTCTTCTGCTGTTTTAGCCCAGTCTAAACATTCCTGCTCTACTCTCTCTGTTGCTGCTCAGCAGAGAGTGGGCACAGAGATGTTGGAATCAATTGGTCTTTCAGGCAAGAAAAGGAGGAGTGACACCAATATGTGTTTCAGAATTGTAAAGCTCACTGTGTGCTGAAGATGCCCTGCAGGAGTTTCCCTGCTGGCCCTTCGTCTGTGGGATTAGAGTCCAAGCGCTGCTCCTCCCCTGTCACAACTCCTATCGAAACGAGAGAGCGCAAGAGTAACTTTGGATTCAAATGCACTTTTAGGAGATAAAGTGAGGAGTGACAGCAATGTTTGTGTCACAGTTTAAAGCTCACTGTGTGCAAAACATGATCAAGCAGGAGATTTTTTGCAAGGCTCTTCTGCTGTTTTAGCCCAGGCTAAACATTCCTGCTCTACTCTCTCTGTTGCTGCTCAGCAGAGAGTGGGCACAAAGATGTTGGAATCAATAGGTCTTCCAGGCAGGAAAAGGAGGAGTGACAGCAATGTGTTTTGCAGAGTTGCAAAGCTCACTGTGTGCTGAAGATGCCCTGCAGGAGTTTCCCTGCTGGCCCTTCGTCTGTGGGATTAGAGTCCAAGCGCTGCTCCTCCCCTGTCACAACTCCTCTCCAAACGAGAGTGCGTACCAGAAACTTTGGATTCAAATGCACTTTTAGGAGATAAAGTGAGGAGTGACAGCAATGTTTGTGTCACAGTTTAAAGCTCACTGTGTGCAAAACATGATCAAGCAGGAGATTTTTTTTAAGGCTCTTCTGCTGTTTTAGGCAGGTCTAAAAATTCCTGCTCTACTCTCTCTGTTGCTGCTCAGCAGAGAGCGGGCACAGAGATGGTCGATTCAGCTGGTCTTTCAGGCAAAAAGGGAGGAGTGACAGCAATGTGTGTTGCAGAGTTGCAAAGCTCGCTGTGCGCTGAAGATGATCAGTGGGAACTTTCTGGACTGTCTCTTCTGCTCTTTTAGCATTGGCTAAAGGTTCCTGCTCTACTCTCTCTGCTTCTGCCCAGCAGAGAAAGGGCACAGAGATTTTGGATTCAATTGGACTTTGAGGTAGGAAAGTGCGGGGCGAGAGCAATATATGTGTCACAGTTGCAAAGCTGACTGCGTGCTGAAGATGCCCTGCCGGAGCTTTCACTCCGGGCTCTTCGGCTGTGGGAGCAGAGGCCAAGAGATCGTGTTCACCTGTCACTGCTGCTGTTCAAACGAGAGAGGGCGGGAGAGACCATGGATTCAAACGGATTATTAGGAGATGAAGTGAGGAGTGACAGCAATGTGTGTTTCAGAGTTGCAAAGCTCACTGTGCGCTGAAGATGATCTGCAAGGACTTTCCCTCCCTGCCCTTCGGAACTGGGAGCGGATTCCAAGCGCTCGTGCTCACCTTCCTCTGCTGCTCTTGAAACGAGAGTGGAGACCAGAAACGCTGGATTCAAATGCACTTTTAGGAGCTACAATGAGGAGTGACAACAGTGTGTGTGTCACAGTTGTAAAGCTCAGTGTGTTGAAGAAGCACAAGAGCAGCCTTCAGGCCTGTCTCTTCCACTGCCTTACAGATTGCAGACATTCCTGCTCACTCTGCTGCTCAGCAGAGTGCTGGCAACGGAGTTCTTGGATTGAAATGGTCTTTTAGGAGAAAGAGTGAAGAGTGACAGCAATGTTTGTGTCACAGTTTAAAGCTCACTGTGTGCTAAACATGATCAGGAGGAGCTTTTTTGCAAGGCTCTTCTGCTGTTTTAGCCCAGTCTAAATATTCCTTCTCTCTGTTGCTGCTCAGCAAAGAGTGGGCACAGAGATGTTGGAATCAATTGGTCTTCCAGGCAGGAAAAGGAGTTACAGCAATGTGTGTTGCAGAATTGCAAAGCTCACTGTGTGCTGAAGATGCCCTGCAGGAGTTTCCCTGCTGGCCCTTCGTCTGTGGGATTAGAGTCCAAGCGCTGCTCCTCCCCTGTCACAACTCCTCTCCAAACGTGAGAGCGCACCAGAAACTTTGGATTCAAATGCACTTTTAGGAGATAAAGTGAGGAGTGACATCAATGTTTGTGTCACAGTTTAAAGCTCACTGTGTGCAAAACATGATCAAGCAGGAGATTTTTTGCAAGGCTCTTCTGCTGTTTTAGCCCAGGCTAAACATTCCTGCTCTACTCTCTCTGTTGCTGCTCAGCAGAGAGTGGGCACAGAGATGTTGGAATCAATAGGTCTTCCAGGCAGGAAAAGGAGGAGTGACAGCAATGTGTTTTGCAGAGTTGCAAAGCTCACTGTGTGCTGAAGATGCCCTGCAGGAGTTTCCCTGCTGGCCCTTCATCTGTTGGATTAGAGTCCAAGCGCTGCTCCTCCCCTGTCACAACTCCTCTCCAAACGAGAGTGCGTACCAGAAACTTTGGATTCAAATGCACTTTTAGGAGATAAAGTGAGGAGTGACAGCAATGTTTGTGTCACAGTTTAAAGCTCACTGTGTGCAAAACATGATCAAGCAGGAGATTTTTTGCAAGGCTCTTCTGCTGTTTTAGCCCAGGCTAAACATTCCTGCTCAACTCTCTGTTGCTGCTCAGCAGAGAGCGGGCACAGAGATGTTGGAATCAATTGGTCTTTCAGGCAGGAAAAGAAGTGACAGCAATGTGTGTTGCAGAGTTGCAAAGCTCGCTGTTCGCTGAAGATGATCAGTGGGAACTTTCTGGACTGTCTCTTCTGCTGTTTCTTCAGAGTCCAAACGTAAGTGCTATTTTCTGCTACTGCTCACAAAGAGCAAGCACAGGAGATGTAGGATTCAATTGGACTTTCAGGTAGGAAAGTGAGAGGTGACAGCTATTTGTGTTTCAGAGTTGCGAAGCTCACTGGGTGCTGAAGATGCCCTGCAGGAGTTTCCATGCTGGCAATTCGTCTGTGAAATTAGAGTCCAAAAGCTCGTCCTCCCCTGCGACATCTGCTCTCAAAACGAGAGAGCGCACCATAAACTTTGCATTCAAATTCACTTTTAGGAGATAAAGTGAGGAGTGACAGCAATGTTTGTGTCACAGTTTGAAGCTCACTGAGTGCAAAACATGATCAAGCAGGAGATTTTTTGCAAGGCTCTTCTGCTGTTTTAGCCCAGTCTAAACATTCCTGCTCTGCTCTCTCTGTTGTTGCTCAGCAGAGAGCGGGCACAGAGATGGTGGATTCAGTTGGTCTTTCAGGCAGGAAAGGGAGGAGCGACAGCAATGTGTGTTGCAGAGTTGCAAAGCTCACTGTGTGCTGAAGATGATCATTGGGAACTTTCTGGACTGTCTCTTCTGCTGTTTCAGCAGAGTCCAAACGTAAGTGCTATATTCTGCTACTGCTCACAAAGAGCAAGCACAGGAGATGTATTATTCAATTGGACTTTCAGGTAGGAAAGTGAGAGGTGACAGCAATATGTGTTTCAGAGTTGCGAATCTCAATGTGTGTTGAAGATGCCCAGCAGTAGTTTCCATGCTGGCCCTTCGGCTGTGAAATTAGAATCCAAGCGCTCGTCCTCCCCTGTCACAACTGCTCTCGAAGCGAGAGAGCGCACCAGAAACGTTGGCTTGAAATGCACTTTTAGGGGATAAAGTGAGGAGTGACAGCAATGTGTGTTTCAGAGTTGTAAAGCTCACTGTGCGCTGAAGATGATCTGCAAGGACTTTCCCTCCCTGCCCTTCGGAACTGGGAGCGGATTCCAAGCGCTCGTGCTCACCTGCCTCTGCTGCACTGGAAACGAGAGTGGAGACCAGAAACGCTGGATTCAAATGCACTTTTAGGAGCTACAATGAGGAGTGACAACAGTGTGTGTGTCAAAGTTGTAAAGCTCAGTGTGTTGAAGAAGCACAAGGGCAGCCTTCAGGCCTGTCTCTTCCACTGCCTTACAGATTGCAGACATCCCTGCTCACTCTGCTGCTCAGCAGAGTGCTGGCAACGGAGTTCTTGGATTGAAATGGTCTTTTAGGAGAAAGAGTGAAGAGTGACAGCAATGTTTGTGTCACAGTTTAAAGCTCACTGTGTGCTAAACATGATCAGGAGGAGCTTTTTTGCAAGGCTCTTCTGCTGTTTTAGCCCAGTCTAAACATTCCTTCTCTCTGTTGCTGCTCAGCAGAGAGTGGGCACAGAGATGTTGGAATCAATTGGTCTTCCAGGCAGGAAAAGGAGTTACAGCAATGTGTGTTGCAGAATTGCAAAGCTCACTGTGTGCTGAAGATGCCCTGCAGGAGTTTCCCTGCTGGCCCTTCGTCTGTGGGATTAGAGTCCAAGCGCTGCTCCTCCCCTGTCACAACTCCTCTCGAAACGAGAGAGCGCACCAGAAACTTTGGATTCAAATGCACTTTTAGGAGATAAAGTGAGGAGTGACAGCAATGTTTGTGTCACAGTTTAAAGCTCACTGTGTGCAAAACATGATCAAGCAGGAGATTTTTTGCAAGGCTCTTCTGCTGTTTTAGCCCAGGCTAAACATTCCTGCTCTACTCTCTCTGATGCTGCTCAGCAGAGAGCGGGCACAGAGGTGTTGGAATCAATTGGTCTTTCAGACAGGAAAAGAAGTGACAGCAATGTGTGTTGCAGAGTTGCAAAGCTCACTGTGCGCTGAAGATGATCATTGGGAACTTTCTGGACTGTCTCTTCTGCTGTTTCAGCAGAGTCCAAACGTAAGTGCTATATTCTGCTACTGCTCACAAAGAGCAAGCACAGGAGATGTATTATTCAATTGGACTTTCAGGTAGGAAAGTGAGAGGTGACAGCAATATGTGTTTCAGAGTTGCGAATCTCAATGTGTGTTGAAGATGCCCAGCAGTAGTTTCCATGCTGGCCCTTCGGCTGTGAAATTAGAATCCAAGCGCTCGTCCTCCCCTGTCACAACTGCTCTCGAAGCGAGAGAGCGCACCAGAAACGTTGGCTTGAAATGCACTTTTAGGGGATAAAGTGAGGAGTGACAGCAATGTGTGTTTCAGAGTTGTAAAGCTCACTGTGCGCTGAAGATGATCTGCAAGGACTTTCCCTCCCTGCCCTTCGGAACTGGGAGCGGATTCCAAGCGCTCGTGCTCACCTGCCTCTGCTGCACTGGAAACGAGAGTGGAGACCAGAAACGCTGGATTCAAATGCACTTTTAGGAGCTACAATGAGGAGTGACAACAGTGTGTGTGTCAAAGTTGTAAAGCTCAGTGTGTTGAAGAAGCACAAGGGCAGCCTTCAGGCCTGTCTCTTCCACTGCCTTACAGATTGCAGACATCCCTGCTCACTCTGCTGCTCAGCAGAGTGCTGGCAACGGAGTTCTTGGATTGAAATGGTCTTTTAGGAGAAAGAGTGAAGAGTGACAGCAATGTTTGTGTCACAGTTTAAAGCTCACTGTGTGCTAAACATGATCAGGAGGAGCTTTTTTGCAAGGCTCTTCTGCTGTTTTAGCCCAGTCTAAACATTCCTTCTCCCTGTTGCTGCTCAGCAGAGAGTGGGCACAGAGATGTTGGAATCAATTGGTCTTTCAGGCAAGAAAAGGAGGAGTGACAGCAATGTGTGTTGCAGAATTGCAAAGCTCACTGTGTGCTGAAGATGCCCAGCAGGAGTTTCCCTGCTGGCCCTTCGTCTGTGGGATTAGAGTCCAAGCGCTGCTCCTCCCCTGTCACAACTCCTCTCGAAACGAGAGAGCGCACCAGAAACTTTGGATTCAAATGCACTTTTAGGAGATAAAGTGAGGAGTGACAGCAATGTTTGTGTCACAGTTTAAAGCTCACTGTGTGCAAAACATGATCAAGCAGGAGATTTTTTTCAAGGCTCTTCTGCTGTTTTAGGCAGGTCTAAAAATTCCTGCTCTACTCTCTCTGTTGCTGCTCAGCAGAGAGCGGGCACAGAGATGGTGGATTCAGCTGGTCTTTCAGGCAAAAAGGGAGGAGTGACAGCAATGTGCGTTGCAGTGTTGCAAAGCTCGCTGTGCGCTGAAGATGATCAGTGGGAACTTTCTGGACTGTCTCTTCTGCTCTTTTAGCATTGGCTAAAGGTTCCTGCTCTACTCTGCTTCTGCCCAGCAGAGAAAGGGCACAGAGATTTTGGATTCAATTGGACTTTGAGGTAGGAAAGTGCGGAGCGAGAGCAATATATGTGTCACAGTTGCAAAGCTGACTGCGTGCTGAAGATGCCCTGCTGGAGCTTTCACTCCGGGCTCTTCGGCTGTGGGAGCAGAGGCCATGAGATCGTGTTCACCTGTCACTGCTGCTGTTCAAACGAGAGAGGGCGGGAGAGACCATGGATTCAAACGGATTATTAGGAGATGAAGTGAGGAGTGACAGCAATGTGTGTTTCAGAGTTGCAAAGCTCACTGTGCGCTGAAGATGATCTGCAAGGACTTTCCCTCCCTGCCCTTCGGAACTGGGAGCGGATTCCAAGCGCTCGTGCTCACCTGCCTCTGCTGCACTGGAAACGAGAGTGGAGACCAGAAACGCTGGATTCAAATGCACTTTTAGGAGCTACAATGAGGAGTGACAACAGTGTGTGTGTCACAGTTGTAAAGCTCAGTGTGTTGAAGAAGCACAAGGGCAGCCTTCAGGCCTGTCTCTTCCACTGCCTTACAGATTGCAGACATTCCTGCTCACTCTGCTGCTCAGCAGAGTGCTGGCAACGGAGTTCTTGGATTGAAATGGTCTTTTAGGAGAAAGAGTGAAGAGTGACAGCAATGTTTGTGTCACAGTTTAAAGCTCACTGTGTGCTAAACATGATCAGGAGGAGCTTTTTTGCAAGGCTCTTCTGCTGTTTTAGCCCAGTCTAAACATTCCTGCTCTACTCTCTCTGTTGCTGCTCAGCAGAGAGTGGGCACAGAGGTGTTGGAATCAATTGGTCTTCCAGGCAGGAAAAGGAGTTACAGCAATGTGTGTTGCAGAATTGCAAAGCTCACTGTGTGCTGAAGATGCCCTGCAGGAGTTTCCCTGCTGGCCCTTCGTCTGTGGGATTAGAGTCCAAGCGCTGCTCCTCCCCTGTCACAACTCCTCTCGAAACGTGAGAGCGCACCAGAAACTTTGGATTCAAATGCACTTTTAGGAGATAAAGTGAGGAGTGACATCAATGTTTGTGTCACAGTTTAAAGCTCACTGTGTGCAAAACATGATCAAGCAGGAGATTTTTTGCAAGGCTCTTCTGCTGTTTTAGCCCAGGCTAAACATTCCTGCTCTACTCTCTCTGTTGCTGCTCAGCAGAGAGCGGGCACAGAGGTGTTGGAATCAATTGGTCTTTCAGGCAGGAAAAGAAGAGACAGCAATGTGTGTTGCAGAGTTGCAAAGCTCACTGTGTGCTGAAGATGATCAGTGGGAACTTTCTGGACTGTCTCTTCTGCTGTTTCAGCAGAGTCCAAACGTAAGTGCTATATTCTGCTACTGCTCACAAAGAGCAAGCACAGGAGATGTATTATTCAATTGGACTTTCAGGTAGGAAAGTGAGAGGTGACAGCAATATGTGTTTCAGAGTTGTGAATCTCAATGTGTGCTGAAGATGCCCAGCAGTAGTTTCCATGCTGGCCCTTCGGCTGTGAAATTAGAATCCAAGCGCTCGTCCTCCCCTGTCACAACTGCTCTCTAAGCGAGAGAGCGCACCAGAAACGTTGGCTTGAAATGCACTTTTAGGAGATAAAGTGAGGAGTGACAGCAATGTTTGTGTCACAGTTTAAAGCTCACTGTGTGCAAAACATGATCAAGCAGGAGATTTTTTTCAAGGCTCTTCTGCTGTTTTAGGCAGGTCTAAAAATTCCTGCTCTACTCTCTCTGTTGCTGCTCAGCAGAGAGCGGGCACAGAGATGTTGGAATCAATTGGTCTTTCAGGCAGGAAAAGGAGGAGTGACAGCAATGTGTGTTGCAGAATTGCAAAGCTCACTGTGTGCTGAAGATGCCCAGCAGGAGTTTCCCTGCTGGCCCTTCGTCTGTGGGATTAGAGCCCAAGCGCTGCTCCTCCCCTGTCACAACTCCTCTCGAAACGAGAGAGCGCACCAGAAACGTTGGCTTCAAATGCACTTTTAGGAGATAAAGTGAGGAGTGACAGCAATGTCTGTGTCACAGTTTAAAGATCACTGTGTGCTAAACATGATTAGCAGGAGCTTTTTTTGCAATGCTCTTCTGCTGTTTTAGCCCAGGCTAAACATTCCTGCTCTACTCTCTCTGTTGCTGCTCAGTAGAGAGCGGGCACAGAGATTGTGGATTCAGTTGGTCTTTCTTTCAGGCAGGAAAGGGAGGAGTGACAGCAATGCGTGTTGCTGAGTTGCAAAGCTCGCTGTGCGCTGAAGATGATCAGTGTTAACTTTCTGGACTGTCTCTTCTGCTGTTTCAGCAGAATCTGAACGTAAGTGCTATATTCTGCTACTGCTCTCAAGGAGCAAGCACAGGAGATGTAGGATTCAATTGGACTTTCAGGTAGGAAAGTGAGAGGTGACAGCAATGTGTGTTTCAGAGTAGCAAAGCTCAATGTGTGCTGAAGATGCCCAGCAGGATTTTCCCTGCACGCCCTTTGGCTGTGGGATTAGAGTCCAAGCGCTCGTCCTCCCCTGTCACAACTCCTCTCGAAACGAGAGAGCGCACCAGAAACGATGGTTTCAAATGCACTTTTAGGAGATAAAGTGAGGAGTGACAGCAATGTTTGTGTCACAGCTTCAAAACTCACTGTGTGCTAAACATGATCAGCAGGAGCTTTTTTGCAAGGCTCTTCTGCTGTTTTAGCCCAGTCTAAACATTCCAGCTATACTCTCCCTGTTGCTGCTCAGCAGAGAGCGGGCACAGAGAATGCGGATTCAGTTGGTCTTTCAGGCAGAAAAGGTAGGAGTGAGAGCAATGCGTGTTGCAGAGTTGCAAAGCTCGCTGTGCGCTGAAGATGATCAGTGGGAACTTTCAGGACTGTCTCTTCTGCTGTTTCAGCAGAGTCCAAACGTAAGTGCTATATTCTGCTACTGCTCACAAAGCAAGAACAGGAGATGTGGGATTCAATTGGACTTTCCGGTAGGAAAGTGAGAGGTGACATCAATATATATTTCACAGTTGCAAAGCTCACTGTGTGCTGAAGATGATCAGTGGGAACTTTCTGGACTGTGTCTTCTGCTGTTTCAGCAGAGTGCAAACGTATGTGCTATATTCTGCTACTGCTCACAAGGAGCAAGCACAGGAGATGTAGGATTCAATTGGACTTTCAGGTAGGAAAGTGAGAGGTGACAGCAATGTGTGTTTCAGAGTTGCAAAGCTCACTGTATGCTGAAGATGCCCAGCAGGAGTTTCCCTGCACGCCGTTCGGCTGTGGGATTAGAGTCCAAGCGCTCGTCCTCCCCTGTCGCAACTCCTCTCGAAACGACAGAGCGCACCAGAAACGTTGGACTCAAATGCACTTTTAGGAGATAAAGTGAGGAGAGACAGCTATGTTTGCGTCACAGCTTCAAAACTCACTGTGTGCTAAACATGATCAGCAGGAGCTTTTTTCAAGGCTGTTCTGCTGTTATAGCCCTGTCTAAACATTCCTGCTATACTCTCTCTGTTGCTGCTAAGCAGAGAGCGGGCACAGAGATGGTGGAATCAGTTCGTCTTTCAGGCAGGAAAGGGAGGAGTGACAGCAGTGTGTGTTGCAGAGTTGCAAAGCTCGCTGTGCGCTGATGATCAGTGGGAACTTTCTGGACTGTCTCTTCTGCTGTTTCAGCAGAGTCCAAACGTAAGTGCTATATTCTGCTACTGCTCACAAGGAGCAAGCACAGGAGATGTAGGATTCAATTGGACTTTCAGGTAGGAAAGTGAGAGGTGACAGCAATGTGTGTTTCAGAGTTGCAAAGCTCACTGTGTGCTGAAGATGCCCAGCAGGAGTTTCCCTGATGGCCCTTCGGCTGTGGGATTAGAGTCCACGCGCTCGTCCTCCCCTGTCACAACTCCTCTGGAAACAAGAGTGCGCACCAGAAACGATGGAGTCAAATGCACTTTTAGGAGATAAAGTGAGTGACAGCAATGTTTGTGTCACAGTTTAAAGCTCACTGTGTGCTAAACATGATCAGCAGGAGCTTTTTTGCAAGGCTCTTCTGCTGTTTTAGCCCAGTCTAAACATTCCTGCTATACTCTCCCTGTTGCTGCTCAGCAGAGAGCTGGCACAGAGATGGTGGTTTCAGTTGGTCTTTCAGGCAGGAAAGGGAGGTGTGACAGCAATGTGTGTTGCAGTGTTGCAAAGCTCGCTGTGCACTGAAGATGAGCAATGGGAAATTTCTGGACTGTCTCTTCTGCTGTTTCAGCAGAGTCCAAACGAATGTGCTATATTCAGCTACTGCTTACAAGGAGCAAAGCACAGGAGATGTAGGATTCAATTGGACTTTCAGGTAGGAAAGTGAGAGGTGACAGCAATGTGTGTTTCAGAGTAGCAAAGCTCAATGTGTGCTGAAGATGCCCTGCAGGAGTTTCCCTGCTGGCCCTTCGTCTGCGGGATTAGAGTCCAAGCGCTCGTCCTCCCCTGTCACAACTCCTCTCGAAACGAGAGCGCGCACCAGAAACGATGGATTCAAATGCACTTTTAGGAGATAAAGTGAGGAGTGACAGCAATGTTTGTGTCACAGCTTCAATGCTCACTGTGCGCTAAACATGATCAGCAGGAGCTTTTTTGCAAGGCTCTTCTGCTGTTTTTGCCCAGTCTAAACATTCCTGCAATACTCTCCCTGTTGCTGCTCAGCAGAGAGCGGGCACAGAGATGGTGGAATCAGTTCGTCTTTCAGGCAGGAAAGGGAGGAGTGACAGCAATGTGTGTTGCAGAGTTGCAAAGCTCGCTGTGCGCTGATGATCTGTGGGAACTTTCTGGACTGTCTCTTCTGCTGTTTCAGCAGAGTCCAAGCGTAAGTGCTATATTCTGCTACTGCTCACAAGGAGCAAGCACAGGAGATGTAGGATTCAATTGGACTTTCAGGTAGGAAAGTGAGAGGTGACAGCAATGTGTGTTTCAGAGTTGCAAAGCTCACTGTGTGCTGAAGATGCCCATCAGGAGTTTCCCTGCTGGCCCTTCGGCTGTGGGATTAGAGTCCAAGCGCTCCTCCTCCCCTGTCACAACTCCTCTCGAAACGAGAGAGCGCACCAGAAACGATGGTTTCAAATGCACTTTTAGCAGATAAAGTGAATGACATCAACGTTTGTGTCGCAGTTTAATGCTCACTGTGCGCTAAACATGAAAAGCAGGAGCTTTTTTGCAAGGCTCTTCTGCTGTTTTAGCCCAGTCTAAACATTCCTGCTATACTCTCCCTGTTGCTGCTCAATAGAGTGCGGGCTCACAGATGGTGGAATCAGTTGGTCTTTCAGGCAGGAAAGGGCGGAGTGACAGCAATGTGTGCTGCAGAGTTTCAAAGCTCGCTATGCGCTGAAGATGATCAGTGGGAACTTTCAGGACTGTCTCTTCTGCTGTTTCAGCAGAGTGCAAACGTAAGTGCTGTATTCTGCTACTGCTCACAAGATGCAAGCACAGGAGATGTAGGATTCAATTGGACTTTCAGGTAGGAAAGTGAGAGGTGACAGCAATGTGTGTTTCAGAGTAGCAAAGCTCAATGTGTGCTGAAGATGCCCAGCAGGAGTTTCCCTGCTGGCCCTTCAGCTGTGGGATTAGAGTCCAAGCGCTCGTCCTCCCCTGTCACAACTCCTCTCGAAACGAGAGAGCGCACCAGAAACGATGGTTTCAAATGCACTTTTAGGAGATAAAGTGAGGAGTGACAGCAATGCTTGTGTCACAGCTTCAAAGCTCACTGTGTGCTAATCATGATCAGCAGGAGCATTTTTGCAAGGCTCTTCTGCTGTTTTAGCCCAGTCTAAACATTCCTGCTATACTCTCCCTGTTGCTGCTCAGCAGAGAGCGGGCACAGAGATGGTGGATTCAGTTGGTCTTTCAGGCAGGAAAGGGAGGAGTGACAGCAATGTGTGTTGCAGAGTTGCAAAGCTCGCTCTGCGCTGAAGATGATCAGTGGGAACTTTCAGGACTGTCTCTTCTGCTGTTTCAGCAGAGTGCAAACGTATGGGCTATATTCTGCTACTTCTCACAAGGAGCAAAGCACAGGAGGAGTAGGATTCAATTGGACTTTCAGGTAGGAAAGTGGGAGGTGACAGCAATGTGTGTTTCCGAGTTGCAAAGCTCACTGTGTGCTGAAGATGCCCAGCAGGAGTTTCCCTGCTGGCCCTTCGGCTGTGGGATTAGAGTCCAAGCGCTCGTCCTCCCCTGTCACATCTGCTCTTGAAGCGAGAGAGGGCACCAAAAACGTTGGACTCAAATGCACTTTTAGGAGATAAAGTGAGGAGTGACAGCAATGTTTGTGTCACAGCCTCAAAGCTCACTGTGTGCTAAACATGATCAGCAGGAGCTTCTTTGCAAGGCTCTTCTGCTGTTTTAGCCCAGTCTAAACATTATTGCTCTTCTCTCCCTGTTGCTGCTCAGCAGAGAGCAGGCACAGAGATGGTGGAATCTTTTGGTCTTTCAGGCAGGAAAAGGAGGAGTGACAGCAATATGTGTTGCAGAGTTGCAAAGCTCTCTGTGTTCTGAAGATGATCAGTGGGAACTTTCTAAACTTTCTCTTCTGCTGTTTCAGCAGAGTGCAAACGTATGGGCTATATTCTGCTACTGCTCACAAATTGCAGCACAGGAGATGTAGGATTCAATTGGACTTTCAGGTAGGAAAGGGAGAGGTGACAGCTATATGTGTTCAGGGTTGAAAAGATCACTGTGTGCTGAAGATGGCCAGCAGGAGTTTCCCTGCACGCCCTTCGGCTGTGGGATTAGAGTCCAAGCGCTCGTCCTCCCCTGTCACAACTCCACTCGAAACGAGAGAGCGCAGCAGAAACGATGGTTTCAAATGCACTTTTAGGAGATAAAGTGAGGAGTGACAGCAATGTTTGTATCACAGCTTCAAAGCTCACTGTGTGCTAATCATGATCAGCACGAGCTTTTTTGCAAGGCTCTTCTGCTGTTATAGCCCTGTCTAAACATTCCTGTTATACTCTCCCAGTTGCTGCTCAGCAGAGAGCGGGCACAGAGATGGTGGATTCAGTTGGTCATTCAGGCAGGAAAGGTAGGAGTGAAAGCAATGCGTGTTGCAGAGTTGCAAAGCTCGCTGTGCGCTGAAGATGATCAGTGGGAACTTTCAGGACTGTCTCTTCTGCTGTTTCAGCAGAGTGCAAACATAAGTGCTATATTCAGCTACTGCTCACAAGGAGCAAGCACAGGAGATGTATGATTCAATTGGACTTTCAACTAGGAAAGTCAGAGGTGACAGCTATATGTGTTTCAGAGTTGCAAAGCTCACTGTGTGCTGAAGATGCCCAGCAGGACTTTCCCTGCACGCCCTTCGGCTGTGGGATTAGAGTCCAAGCGCTCGTCCTCCCCTGTCACAACTCCTCTCGAAACGAGAGAGCGCCCCAGAAACGATAGATTCAAATGCACTTTTAGGAGATAAAGTGAGTGGCAGCAATGTTTGTGTCGCAGTTTAAAGCTCACTGTGCGCTAAACATGAAAAGCTGGAGCTTTTTTGCAAGGCTCTTCTGCTGTTTTAGCCCAGTCTAAACATTCCTGCTATACTCTCCCTGTTGCTGCTCAATAGAGTGCGGGCACAGAGATGGTGGAATCAATTGGTCTTTCAGGCAGGAAAGAGAGGAGTGACAGCAATGTGTGTTGCAGTGTTGCAAAGCTCGCTGTGTGCTGAAGTTGATCAGTGGGAACTTTCAGGACTGTCTCTTCTGCTGTTTCAGCAGAGTGCAAACGTAAGTGCTATATTCTGCTACTGCTCACAAGGAGCAAGCACAGGAGATGTATGATTCAACTGGACTTTCAACTAGGAAAGTCAGAGGTGACAGCTATATGTGTTTCAGAGTTGCAAAGCTCACTGTGTGCTGAAGATGCCCAGCAGGACTTTCCCTGCACGCCCTTCGGCTGTGGGATTAGAGTCCAAGCGCTCGTCCTCCCCTGTCACAACTCCTCTCGAAACGAGAGAGCGCCCCAGAAACGAGAGATTCAAATGCACTTTTAGGAGATAAAGTGAGTGGCAGCAATGTTTGTGTCGCAGTTTAAAGCTCACTGTGCGCTAAACATGAAAAGCTGGAGCTTTTTTGCAAGGCTCTTCTGCTGTTATAGCCCTGTCTAAACATTCCTGCTATACTCTCTCTGTTGCTGCTAAGCAGAGAGCGGGCACAGAGATGGTGGAATCAATTGGTCTTTCAGGCAGGAAAGGGAGGAGTGACAGCAATGTGTGCTGCAGAGCTGCAAAGCTCGCTGTGTGCTGAAGATGATCAGTGTTAACTTTCTGGACTGTCTCTTCTGCTGTTTCAGCAGAATCTGAACGTAAGTGCTATATTCTGCTACTGCTCACAAGGAGCAAGCACAGGAGATGTAGGATTCAATTGGACTTTCAGGTAGGAAAGTGAGAGGTGACAGCAATGTGTGTTTCAGAGTAGCAAAGCTCAATGTGTGCTGAAGATGCCCAGCAGGAGTTTCCCTGATGGCCCTTCGGCTGTGGGATTAGAGTCCAAGCGCTCGTCCTCCCCTGTCACAACTCCTCTCGAAACGAGAGAGCGCACCAGAAACGATGGCTTCAAATGCACTTTTAGGAGATAAAGTGAGGAGTGACAGCAATGCTTGTGTCACAGTTTCAAAGCTCACTGTGTGCTAATCATGATCAGCAGGAGCTTTTTTGCAAGGCTCTTCTTCTGTTTTAGCCCAGTCTAAACATTCCTGCTATACTCTCCCTGTTGCTGCTCAGCAGAGAGCGGGCACAGAGACGGTGGATTCAGTTGGTCTTTCAGGCAGGAAAGGGAGGAGTGACAGCAATGTGTGTTGCAGAGTTGCAAAGCTCGCTGTGCGCTGAAGATGATGAGTGGGAACTTTCAGGACTGTCTCTTCTGCTGTTTCAGCAGAGTGCAAAAGTATGGGCTATATTCTGCTACTGCTCACAAGGAGCAAAGCACAGGAGGAGTAGGATTCAATTGGACTTTCAGGTAGGAAAGTGAGAGGTGACAGCAATGTGTGTTTCCGAGTTGCAAAGCTCGCTGTGTGCTGAAGATGCCCATCAGGAGTTTCCCTGCTGGCCCTTCGGCTGTGGGATTAGAGTCCAAGCGCTCGTCCTCCCCTGTCACAACTCCACTCGAAACGAGAGAGCGCAGCAGAAACGATGATTTCAAATGCACTTTTAGGAGATAAAGTGAGGAGTGACAGCAATGTTTGTGTCACAGCTTCAAAGCTCACTGTGTGCTAATCATGATCATCAGGAGCTTTTTTGCAAGGCTCTTCTGCTGTTTTTGCACAGTCTAAACATTCCTGCTATACTCTCCGTGTTGCTGCTAAGCAGAGGGCGGGCACAGAGATGGTGGATTCAGTTGGTCTTTCAGGCAGGAAAGGGAGGAGTGACAGCAATGCGTGTTGCAGAGTTGCAAAGCTCGCTGTGCGCTGAAGATGATCAGTGGGAACTTTCAGGACTGTCTCTTCTGCTGTTTCAGCTGAGTGCAAACGTATGGGCTATATTCTGCTACTGCTCACAAGGAGCAAAGCACAGGAGAAGTAGGATTCAATTGGACTTTCAGGTAGGAAAGTGAGAGGTGACAGCTATATGTGTTCAGGGTTGCAAAGATCACTGTGTGCTGAAGATGGCCAGCAGGAGTTTCCCTGCACGCCCTTCGGCTGTGGGATTAGAGTCCAAGCGCTCGTCCTCCCCTGTCGCAACTCCTCTCGAAACGACAGAGCGCACCAGAAACGTTGGACTCAAATGCACTTTTAGGAGATAAAGTGAGGAGTGACAGCTATGTTTGTGTCACAGCTTCAAAACTCACTGTGTGCTAAACATGATCAGCAGGAGCTTTTTTGCAAGGCTCTTCTGCTGTTTTAGCCCTGTCTAAACATTCCTGCTATACTCTCTCTGTTGCTGCTAAGCAGAGAGCGGGCACAGAGATGGTGGAATCAATTGGTCTTTCAGGCAGGAAAGAGAGGAGTGACAGCAATGTGTGCTGCAGAGCTGCAAAGCTCGCTGTGCGCTGAAGATGATCAGTGTTAACTTTCTGGACTGTCTCTTCTGCTGTTTCAGCAGAATCTGAACGTAAGTGCTATATTCACAGAATCACAGAATCACAGAATCCCAAGGGTTGGAAGGGACCTAAAAAGATCATCTAGTCCAACCCCCCTGCAAGAGCAGGGTAACCTACAGTACATCACACAGGAACTTGTCCAGGCGGGCCTTGAATATCTCCAGTGTAGGAGACTCCACAACCCCCCTGGGCAGCCTGTTCCAGTGCTCTGTCACTCTTACAGTAAAGAAGTTCTTCCTGATGTTAACGTGGAACTTCCTATGTTCCAGTTTACACCCATTGCCCCTTGTCCTATCACTGGATATCACTGAAAAAAGCCTAGCTCCATCATCCTGACACCTACCCTTCACATATTTGTAAACATTGATGAGGTCACCCCTCAGTCTCCTCTTTTGCAAGCTAAAGAGACCCAGCTCCCTCAGCCTCTCCTCATAAGGGAGATGTTCCACTCCCTTAATCATCTTTGTGGCTCTGCGCTGGACTCCTTCAAGCAATTCCCTGTCCTTCTTGAACAGAGGGGCCCACAACTGGACGCAATATTCCAGATGCGGCCTCACCAAGGCTGAGTAGAGGGGGAGGAGAACCTCTCTTGACCTACTAACCACTCCCTTTCTAATGCACCCTAAGATGCCATTTGCCTTCTTGGCCACAAGAGCACATTGCTGGCTCATGGTCATCCTCCTATCCACCAGGACCCCCAGGTCCCTTTCCCCTTCACTACTTTCCAGCAGGTCAACCCCCAACCTGTACTGGTACATGGGGTTGTTCTTCCCCAGATGCAAGACTCTACACTTGCCCTTGTTAAATTTCATCAAGTTTCTCCCCGCCCAACTCTCCAGCCTGTCCAGGTCTCGCTGAATGGCAGCACAGTCCTCTGGTGTGTCAGCCACTCCTCCCAGTTTTGTGTCATCAGCAAACTTGCTGAGGGTGCACTCAGTTCCCTCATCCAGGTCATTGATGAAAATATTAAACAGCACCGGTCCCAGCACCGACCCCTGAGGAACTCCACTAGTCACAGACCTCCAGCTAGATTCTGCGCCATTGACCACAACTCTCTGCCTTCTTCCTTTCAACCAGTTCTCGATCCACCTCACTACTTGATCGTCAAGCCCACACTTCCTCAGCTTATCTATGAGGATGCTGTGGGAGACAGTATCAAATGCCTTACTGAAATCAAGAAAAACCACATCTACCGCTCTACCATCATCCCTCCACCTAGTCACTTCCTCATAGAAGGCTATAAGGTTAGTCATACATGACTTCCCCCTCATAAAACCATGTTGGCTGTTCTTAATGACCCCCTCATCCTTGATATGCCTAGTGATGGAGTCAAGAATAAGTTGTTCCATCATCTTTCCAGGGATGGAGGTAAGGCTGACCGGTCTATAATTACCCGGGTCCTCCTTCTTGCCCTTCTTATAGATTGGTGTGACCTTTGCCATCCGCCAATCCTCAGGCACCTCGCCCATTTCCCACGACTTACCAAAGATGATGGAAAGTGGCCTAGCAATGACCTCCGCCAGCTCCCTCAGCACCCGTGGGTGCATTCCATCCGGACCCATCGATTTACAGATGTCCAGTTTGCATAGCTGATCCCTAACCCAATCCTCATCTACCAAAGCAAACTCCTCCTTTGTCCTGACTCCTTCTGGGGCTATAGAAATCCGGGGCCCTCGGGGAGAGTCTGCAGGAGTAAAGACAGAGGCAAAGAAGGCATTCAGCACCTCTGCCTTCTTTATATCCTCTGTCTCCAGGGTACCCACTTCGTTCAGCAGTGGGCCTATATTGCGTCTTGTTTTAGTTTTATTTGCTATGTATTTGAAGAAGCCCTTTCTATTGTCTTTAACCCGACTAGCAAGATTGAGTTCCAAGGAGGCCTTAGCTGTCCTAATTGCCTCCCTACATCCTCTAACAACTGTCCTATATTCCTCCCAAGCGGCCAGCCCCTCCTTCCATAATCCATAGATTCTCCTTTTCCACTTGAGTTTGCCCAGCAGCTCCTTGTTTAACCACGCCGGTCTCCTAGATCCCTTACTTGACTTCCTACTCATTGGGACGCTCCGATCCTGAGCTTGGAAGAAGCGGTCCTTGAATGCTAACCAACTATCTTGAGCCCCTTTACCGCCTAGTACACTTTCCCATGAGACTTCCCTTAGCAGTTGACTGAAGAGACCAAAGTTGGCCCTTCGGAAATCCAGAACTGTGGCTTTGCTAGGTATTCTATTCCTCCCACACAGGATCCTAAACTCCACCATCTCATGGTCACTGCAGCCAAGGCTGCCATTGACCGTCACCACTTCGACCAAACCCTCCTTGTTGGCGAGTACTAAATCTAGCAGCGCTGCTCCCCTAGTTGGTACGTCCACCATTTGCATTAAGAAATTATCATCAATGCACTCGAGGAACCTCCTAGACTGTGAATGACTGGCTGTGTGAGTCTTCCAGCAAATATCGGGGTAATTAAAGTCCCCCACGACGACTAAGGCATGTAGTCGCGAGGCTACTTCCAGTTGCCTGTAGAAAGCCTCATCAACTCCTTCGTGCTGATCAGGAGGTCTGTAATAGACCCCCACAACTGTATCACCCGTGCCAGTCAGCCCCTTGATTCGTACCCACAGACATTCCACTTGCTCCTCATCCGACCCCGGACAGAACTCAATACATTCTAGTTGCTCTCTCACGTAAAGAGCAACTCCACCACCTCGCTTCGCTGACCTATCTTTCCTAAAAAGGACATAGCCATCCATGACCACATTCCAGTCATGTGAACTGTCCCACCATGTCTCTGTAATCGCCACTAGATCATAACCTTTAGCCCGCACACAGACTTCTAACTCCTCCTGTTTATTCCCCATGCTGCGTGCATTGGTGTACAGGCATTTCAGGGAGCCAGTCCTAGTACTCTTTTTCCCCTGCGGGACAGGGTCTAAAGAGCTATCCTTTCCCACAAGTGAAACAAGAGATTGATAGTCCTCCTTAGCCCGCCATCCTTCAATCCCTAGCATGTTCCTCTTGGGAGCAAGCACAGGAGATGTAGGATTCAATTGGACTTTCAGGTAGGAAAGTGAGAGGTGACAGCAATGTGTGTTTCAGAGTAGCAAAGCTCAATGTGTGCTGAAGATGCCCAGCAGGAGTTTCCCTGATGGCCCTTCGGCTGTGGGATTAGAGTCCAAGCGCTCGTCCTCCCCTGTCACAACTCCTCTCGAAACGAGAGAGCGCACCAGAAACGATGGTTTCAAATGCACTTTTAGGAGATAAAGTGAGGAGTGACAGCAATGTTTGTGTCACAGCTTCAAAACTCACTGTGTGCTAAACATGATCAGCAGGAGCTTTATTGCATGGCTCTTCTGCTGTTTTAGCCCAGTCTAAACATTCCAGCTATACTCTCTCTGTTGATGCTCAGCAGAGAGCGGACACAGAGATGGTGGAATCAGTTGGTCTTTCAGGTAGGAAAGGGAGGAGTGACAGCAATGTGTGTTGCAGAGTTGCAAAGCTCGCTGTGCGCTGAAGATGATCAGTGGGAACTTTCAGGACTGTCTCTTCTGCTGTTTCAGCAGAGTGCAAAAGTATGGGCTATATTCTGCTACTGCTCACAAGGAGCAAGCACAGGAGATGTAGGATTCAATTGGACTTTCAGGTAGGAAAGTGAGAGGTGACAGCAATGTGTGTTTCAGAGTTGCAAAGCTCACTGTGTGCTGAAGATGCCCAGCAGGAGTTTCCCTGATGGCCCTTCGGCTGTGGGATTAGAGTCCACGCGCTCGTCCTCCCCGTCACAACTCCTCTGGAAACAAGAGTGCGCACCAGAAACGATGGAGTCAAATGCACTTTTAGGAGATAAAGTGAGTGACAGCAATGTTTTTGTCGCAGTTTAAAGCTCACTGTGTGCTAAACATGATCAGCAGGAGCTTTTTTGCAAGGCTCTTCTGCTGTTTTTGCACAGTCTAAATATTCCTGCTATACTCTCCCTGTTGCTGCTAAGCAGAGGGCGGGCACAGAGATGGTGGATTCAGTTGGTCTTTCAGGCAGGAAAGGGAGGAGTGACAGCAATGTGTGTTGCAGAGTTGCAAAGCTCGCTGTGCGCTGAAGATGATCAGTGGGAACTTTCAGGAGTGTCTCTTCTGCTGTTTCAGCTGAGTGCAAACGTAAGTGCTATATTCTGCTACTGCTCACAAGGAGCAAGCACAGGAGATGTATGATTCAACTGGACTTTCAACTAGGAAAGTCAGAGGTGACAGCTATATGTGTTTCAGAGTTGCAAAGCTCACTGTGTGCTGAAGATGCCCAGCAGGACTTTCCCTGCACGCCCTTCGGCTGTGGGATTAGAGTCCAAGCGCTCGTCCTCCCCTGTCACAACTCCTCTCGAAACGAGAGAGCGCCCCAGAAACGAGAGATTCAAATGGACTTCTAGGAGATAAAGTGAGTGGCAGCAATGTTTGTGTCGCAGTTTAAAGCTCACTGTGCGCTAAACATGAAAAGCTGGAGCTTTTTTGCAAGGCTCTTCTGCTGTTTTAGCCCTGTCTAAACATTCCTGCTATACTCTCTCTGTTGCTGCTAAGCAGAGAGCGGGCACAGAGATGGTGGAATCAATTGGTCTTTCAGGCAGGAAAGAGAGGAGTGACAGCAATGTGTGCTGCAGAGCTGCAAAGCTCGCTGTGCGCTGAAGATGATCAGTGTTAACTTTCTGGACTGTCTCTTCTGCTGTTTCAGCAGAATCTGAACGTAAGTGCTATATTCTGCTACTGCTCACAAGGATCAAGCACAGGAGATGTAGGATTCAATTGGACTTTCAGGTAGGAAAGTGAGAGGTGACAGCAATGTGTGTTTCAGAGTAGCAAAGCTCAATGTGTGCTGAAGATGCCCAGCAGGAGTTTCCATGATGGCCCTTCGGCTGTGGGATTAGAGTCCAAGCGCTCGTCCTCCCCTGTCACAACTCCTCTCGAAACGAGAGAGCGCACCAGAAACGATGGTTTCAAATGCACTTTTAGGAGATAAAGTGAGGAGTGACAGCAATGTTTGTGTCACAGCTTCAAAACTCACTGTGTGCTAAACATGATCAGCAGGAGCTTTTTTGCATGGCTCTTCTGCTGTTTTAGCCCAGTCTAAACATTCCAGCTATACTCTCTCTGTTGATGCTCAGCAGAGAGCGGACACAGAGATGGTGGAATCAGTTGGTCTTTCAGGTAGGAAAGGGAGGAGTGACAGCAATGTGTGTTGCAGAGTTGCAAAGCTCGCTGTGCGCTGAAGATGATCAGTGGGAACTTTCAGGAGTGTCTCTTCTGCTGTTTCAGCTGAGTGCAAACGTAAGTGCTATATTCTGCTACTGCTCACAAGGAGCAAGCACAGGAGATGTATGATTCAACTGGACTTTCAACTAGGAAAGTGAGAGGTGACAGCAATGTGTGTTTCCGAGTTGCAAAGCTCACTGTGTGCTGAAGATGCCCTGCAGGAGTTTCCCTGCTGGCCCTTTTGTCTGTGGTATAAGAGTCCAAGCGCTCGTCCTCCCCTGTCACATCTGCTCTTGAAACGAGAGAGGGCACCAAAAACGTTGGACTCAAATGCACTTTTAGGAGATAAAGTGAGGAGTGACAGCAATGTTTGTGTCACAGCCTCAAAGCTCACTGTGTGCTAAACATGATCAGCAGGAGCTTCTTTGCAAGGCTCTTCTGCTGTTTTAGCCCAGTCTAAACATTATTGCTCTTCTCTCCCTGTTGCTGCTCAGCAGAGAGCAGGCACAGAGATGGTGGAATCTTTTGGTCTTTCAGGCAGGAAAAGGAGGAGTGACAGCAATGTGTGCTGCAGAGTTGCAAAGCTCTCTGTGTTCTGAAGATGATCAGTGGGAAGTTTCTAAACTTTCTCTTCTGCTGTTTCAGCAGAGTGCAAACGTATGGGCTATATTCTGCTACTGCTCACAAATTGCAGCACAGGAGATGTAGGATTCAATTGGACTTTCAGGTAGGAAAGGGAGAGGTGACAGCTATATGTGTTCAGGGTTGCAAAGATCACTGTGTGCTGAAGATGCCCAGCAGGAGTTTCCCTGCTCGCCCTACGGCTGTGGGATTAGAGTCCAAACGCTCGTCCTCCCCTGTCACAACTCCTCTCGAAACGACAGAGCGCACCAGAAACGTTGGACTCAAATGCACTTTTAGGAGATAAAGTGAGGAGTGACAGCTATGTTTGTGTCACAGCTTCAAAACTCACTGTGTGCTAAACATGATCAGCAGGAGCTTTTTTGCAAGGCTCTTCTGCTGTTATAGCCCTGTCTAAACATTCCTGCTATACTCTCTCTGTTGCTGCTAAGCAGAGAGCGGGCACAGAGATGGTGGAATCAGTTCGTCTTTCAGGCAGGAAAGGGAGGAGTGACAGCAGTGTGTGTTGCAGAGTTGCAAAGCTCGCTGTGCGCTGATGATCAGTGGGAACTTTCTGGACTGTCTCTTCTGCTGTTTCAGCAGAGTCCAAACGTAAGTGCTATATTCTGCTACTGCTCACAAGGAGCAAGCACAGGAGATGTAGGATTCAATTGGACTTTCAGGTAGGAAAGCGAGAGGTGACAGCAATGTGTGTTTCAGAGTTGCAAAGCTCACTGTGTGCTGAAGATGCCCAGCAGGAGTTTCCCTGATGGCCCTTCGGCTGTGGGATTAGAGTCCACGCGCTCGTCCTCCCCTGTCACAACTCCACTGGAAACAAGAGTGCGCACCAGAAACGATGGAGTCAAATGCACTTTTAGGAGATAAAGTGAGTGACAGCAATGTTTGTGTCACAGTTTAAAGCTCACTGTGTGCTAAACATGATCAGCAGGAGCTTTTTTGCAAGGCTCTTCTGCTGTTTTAGCCCAGTCTAAACATTCCTGCTATACTCTCCCTGTTGCTGCTCAGCAGAGAGCTGGCACAGAGATGGTGGTTTCAGTTGGTCTTTCAGGCAGGAAAGGGAGGTGTGACAGCAATGTGTGTTGCAGTGTTGCAAAGCTCGCTGTGCACTGAAGATGAGCAATGGGAAATTTCTGGACTGTCTCTTCTGCTGTTTCAGCAGAGTCCAAACGTAAGTGCTATATTCAGCTACTGCTTACAAGGAGCAAAGCACAGGAGATGTAGGATTCAATTGGACTTTCAGGTAGGAAAGTGAGAGGTGACAGCAATGTGAGTTTCAGAGTAGCAAAGCTCAATGTGTGCTGAAGATGCCCATCAGGAGTTTCCCTGCTGGCCCTTCGGCTGTGGGATTAGAGTCCAAGCGCTCGTCCTCCCCTGTCACAACTCCTCTCGAAACGAGAGAGCGCACCAGAAACGATGGCTTCAAATGCACTTTTAGGAGATAAAGTGAGGAGTGACAGCAATGCTTGTGTCACAGTTTCAAAGCTCACTGTGTGCTAATCATGATCAGCAGGAGCTTTTTTGCAAGGCTCTTCTGCTGTTTTAGCCCAGTCTAAACATTCCTGCTATACTCTCCCTGTTGCTGCTCAGCAGAGAGCGGGCACAGAGATGGTGGATTCAGTTGGTCTTTCAGGCAGGAAAGGGAGGAGTGACAGCAATGTGTGTTGCAGAGTTGCAAAGCTCGCTGTGCGCTGAAGATGATCAGTGGGAACTTTCAGGACTGTCTCTTCTGCTGTTTCAGCAGAGTGCAAAAGTATGGGCTATATTCTGCTACTGCTCACAAGGAGCAAAGCACAGGAGGAGTAGGATTCAATTGGACTTTCAGGTAGGAAAGTGAGAGGTGACAGCAATGTGTGTTTCCGAGTTGCAAAGCTCACTGTGTGCTGAAGATGCCCATCAGGAGTTTCCCTGCTGGCCCTTTGGCTGTGGGATTAGAGTCCAAGCGCTCGTCCTCCCCTGTCACATCTGCTCTTGAAGCGAGAGAGGGCACCAAAAACGTTGGACTCAAATGCACTTTTAGGAGATAAAGTGAGGAGTGACAGCAATGTTTGTGTCACAGCCTCAAAGCTCACTGTGTGCTAAACATGATCAGCAGGAGCTTCTTTGCAAGGCTCTTCTGCTGTTTTAGCCCAGTCTAAACATTATTGCTCTTCTCTCCCTGTTGCTGCTCAGCAGAGAGCAGGCACAGAGATGGTGGAATCTTTTGGTCTTTCAGGCAGGAAAAGGAGGAGTGACAGCAATATGTGTTGCAGAGTTGCAAAGCTCTCTGTGTTCTGAAGATGATCAGTGGGAACTTTCTAAACTTTCTCTTCTGCTGTTTCAGCAGAGTGCAAACGTATGGGCTATATTCTGCTACTGCTCACAAATTGCAGCACAGGAGATGTAGGATTCAATTGGACTTTCAGGTAGGAAAGGGAGAGGTGACAGCTATATGTGTTCAGGGTTGAAAAGATCACTGTGTGCTGAAGATGGCCAGCAGGAGTTTCCCTGCACGCCCTTCGGCTGTGGGATTAGAGTCCAAGCGCTCGTCCTCCCCTGTCACAACTGCTCTCGAAACGAGAGAGCGCAGCAGAAACGATGGTTTCAAATGCACTTTTAGGAGATAAAGTGAGGAGTGACAGCAATGTTTGTGTCACAGCTTCAAAGCTCACTGTGTGCTAATCATGATCATCAGGAGCTTTTTTGCAAGGCTCTTCTGCTGTTTTAGCCCTGTCTAAACATTCCTGCTATACTCTCTCTGTTGCTGCTAAGCAGAGAGCGGGCACAGAGATGGTGGAATCAGTTCGTCTTTCAGGCAGGAAAGGGAGGAGTGACAGCAATGTGTGTTACAGAGTTGCAAAGCTCGCTGTGCGCTGATGATCAGTGGGAACTTTCTGGACTGTCTCTTCTGCTGTTTCAGCAGAGTCCAAACGTATGGTCTATATTCTGCTACTGCTCACAAGGAGCAAGCACAGGAGATGTAGGATTCAATTGGACTTTCAGGTAGGAAAGTGAGAGGTGACAGCAATGTGTGTTTCAGAGTTGCAAAGCTCACTGTGTGCTGAAGATGCCCAGCAGGAGTTTCCCTGATGGCCCTTCGGCTGTGGGATTAGAGTCCACGCGCTCGTCCTCCCCTGTCACAACTCCTCTGGAAACAAGAGTGCGCACCAGAAACGATGGAGTCAAATGCACTTTTAGGAGATAAAGTGAGTGACAGCAATGTTTTTGTCGCAGTTTAAAGCTCACTGTGTGCTAAACATGATCAGCAGGAGCTTTTTTGCAAGGCTCTTCTGCTGTTTTTGCACAGTCTAAATATTCCTGCTATACTCTCCCTGTTGCTGCTAAGCAGAGGGCGGGCACAGAGATGGTGGATTCAGTTGGTCTTTCAGGCAGGAAAGGGAGGAGTGACAGCAATGTGTGTTGTAGAGTTGCAAAGCTCGCTGTGCGCTGAAGATGATCAGTGGGAACTTTCAGGACTGTCTCTTCTGCTGTTTCAGCTGAGTGCAAACGTAAGTGCTATATTCTGCTACTGCTCACAAGGAGCAAGCACAGGAGATGTAGGATTCAATTGGACTTTCAGGTAGGAAAGTGAGAGGTGACAGCAATATGTGTTTCAGAGTTGCGAATCACAATGTGTGCTGAAGATGCCCAACAGTAGTTTCCATGCTGGCCCTTCGGCTGTGAAATTAGAATCCAAGCGCTCGTCCTCCCCTGTCACAACTGCTCTCGAAGCGAGAGAGCGCACCAGAAACGTTGGCTTGAAATGCACTTTTAGGAGATAAAGTGAGGAGTGACAGCAATGTGTGTTTCAGAGTTGCAAAGCTCACTGTGCGCTGAAGATGATCTGCAAGGACTTTCCCTCCCTGCCCTTCGGAACTGGGAGCGGATTCCAAGCGCTCGTGCTCACCTTCCTCTGCTGCTCTTGAAACGAGAGTGGAGACCAGAAACGCTGGATTCAAATGCACTTTTAGGAGCTACAATGAGGAGTGACAACAGTGTGTGTGTCACAGTTGTAAAGCTCAGTGTGTTGAAGAAGCACAATAGCAGCCTTCAGGCCTGTCTCTTCCACTGCCTTACAGATTGCAGACATTCCTGCTCACTCTGCTGCTCAGCAGAGTGCTGGCAACGGAGTTCTTGGATTGAAATGGTCTTTTAGGAGAAAGAGTGAAGAGTGACAGCAATGTTTGTGTCACAGTTTAAAGCTCACTGTGTGCTAAACATGATCAGGAGGAGCTTTTTTGCAAGGCTCTTCTGCTGTTTTAGCCCAGTCTAAACATTCCTTCTCTCTGTTGCTGCTCAGCAGAGAGTGGGCACAGAGATGTTGGAATCAATTGGTCTTCCAGGCAGGAAAAGGAGTTACAGCAATGTGTGTTGCAGAATGGCAAAGCTCACTGTGTGTTGAAGATGCCCTGCAGGAGTTTCCCTGCTGGCCCTTCGTCTGTGGGATTAGAGTCCAAGCGCTGCTCCTCCCCTGTCACAACTCCTCTCGAAACGTGAGAGCGCACCAGAAACTTTGGATTCAAATGCACTTTTAGGAGATAAAGTGAGGAGTGACAGCAATGTTTGTGTCACAGTTTAAAGCTCACTGTGTGCAAAACATGATCAAGCAGGAGATTTTTTGCAAGGCTCTTCTGCTGTTTTAGCCCAGGCTAAACATTCCTGCTCTACTCTCTCTGTTGCTGCTCAGCAGAGAGCGGGCACAGAGGTGTTGGAATCAATTGGTCTTTCAGGCAGGAAAAGAAGAGACAGCAATGTGTGTTGCAGAGTTGCAAAGCTCACTGTGTGCTGAAGATGATCAGTGGGAACTTTCTGGACTGTCTCTTCTGCTGTTTTAGCAGAGTCCAAACGTAAGTGCTATATTCTGCTACTGCTCACAAAGAGCAAGCACAGGAGATGTATTATTCAATTGTACTTTCAGGTAGGAAAGTGAGAGGTGACAGCAATATGTGTTTCAGAGTTGTGAATCTCAATGTGTGCTGAAGATGCCCAGCAGTAGTTTCCATGCTGGCCCTTCGGCTGTGAAATTAGAATCCAAGCGCTCGTCCTCCCCTGTCACAACTGCTCTCGAAGCGAGAGAGCGCACCAGAAACGTTGGCTTGAAATGCACTTTTAGGAGATAAAGTGAGGAGTGACAGCAATGTGTGTTTCAGAGTTGCAAAGCTCACTGTGCGCTGAAGATAATCTGCAAGGACTTTCCCTCCCTGCCCTTCGGAACTGGGAGCGGATTCCAAGCGCTCGTGCTCACCTGCCTCTGCTGCACTGGAAACGAGAGTGGAGACCAGAAACGCTGGATTCAAATGCACTTTTAGGAGCTACAATGAGGAGTGACAACAGTGTGTGTGTCAAAGTTGTAAAGCTCAGTGTGTTGAAGAAGCACAAGAGCAGCCTTCAGGCCTGTCTCTTCCACTGCCTTACAGATTGCAGACATTCCTGCTCACTCTGCTGCTCAGCAGAGTGCTGGCAACGGAGTTCTCGGATTGAAATGGTCTTTTAGGAGAAAGAGTGAAGAGTGACAGCAATGTTTGTGTCACAGTTTAAAGCTCACTGTGTGCTAAACATGATCAGGAGGAGCTTTTTTGCAAGGCTCTTCTGCTGTTTTAGCCCAGTCTAAACATTCCTGCTCTACTCTCTCTGTTGCTGCTCAGCAGAGAGTGGGCACAGAGATGTTGGAATCAATAGGTCTTCCAGGCAGGAAAAGGAGGAGTTACAGCAATGTGTTTTGCAGAGTTGCAAAGCTCACTGTGTGCTTAAGATGCCCTGCAGGAGTTTCCCTGCTGGCCCTTCGTCTGTGGGATTAGAGTCCAAGCGCTGCTCCTCCCCTGTCACAACTCCTCTCCAAACGAGAGAGCGCACCAGAAACTTTGGATTCAAATGCACTTTTAGGAGATAAAGTGAGGAGTGACAGCAATGTTTGTGTCACAGTTTAAAGCTCACTGTGTGCAAAACATGATCAAGCAGGAGATTTTTTTCAAGGCTCTTCTGCTGTTTTAGGCAGGTCTAAAAATTCCTGCTCTACTCTCTCTGTTGCTGCTCAGCAGAGAGCGGGCACAGAGATGGTGGATTCAGCTGGTCTTTCAGGCAAAAAGGGAGGAGTGACAGCAATGTGTGTTGCAGAGTTGCAAAGCTCGCTGTGCGCTGAAGATGATCAGTGGGAACTTTCTGGACTGTCTCTTCTGCTCTTTTAGCATTGGCTAAAGGTTCCTGCTCTACTCTCTCTGCTTCTGCCCAGCAGAGAAAGGGCACAGAGATTTTGGATTCAATTGGACTTTGAGGTAGGAAAGTGCGGAGCGAGAGCAATATATGTGTCACAGTTGCAAAGCTGACTGCGTGCTGAAGATGCCCTGCCGGAGCTTTCACTCCGGGCTCTTCGGCTGTGGGAGCAGAGGCCAAGAGATCGTGTTCACCTGTCACTGCTGCTGTTCAAACGAGAGAGGGCGGGAGAGACCATGGATTCAAACGGATTATTAGGAGATGAAGTGAGGAGTGACAGCAATGTGTGTTTCAGAGTTGCAAAGCTCACTGTGCGCTGAAGATGATCTGCAAGGACTTTCCCTCCCTGCCCTTCGGAACTGGGAGCGGATTCCAAGCGCTCGTGCTCACCTACCTCTGCTGCTCTTGAAACGAGAGTGGAGACCAGAAACGCTGGATTCAAATGTGTTGGAGTCGCGGGAGACAAGCCTCATGCTCTCATGGTCAGCAAGCCTCGTTTATTTAGCAAGACACATCCACTTTTATAGCTTGCAGGGTTAGTTACATTGTCTGATAAGATACAGCAAAATCATTGGTCAGCCTGTGTCGATGCAGGGGTCTCCAGGTAACTGTGACCACTTCTTGTTTCAACATGTCTCGACATGTCCCAACTTGCCCAAGCAAGACCATTGTGCTATTCCAGCAAGATACCCTTGCTCTTATCTCAGCAAGATGCATATCCTGTTTCTTAAGCAAATCAGGGTAAACATTAACCACGAGATTGCTGTGCCCTGGGGGCCTACATTTCCACCAGCTGCACGGTATCATGCCCTTTGTTACTTAGCCATTCAGTTGTTAAGCTCTCTACACTTCCCCTGTTTTCTTTAACAGCAAGCATAGCCATTTTATGATTAAAAGCGTTCGATATCATTTTTTGTAAACACTGCATAATTCACGGCAAAAGCAATACTGCTAATAATATTACAACCACCACCAAAACAATTTTTTCTATTAGGGTAACAAGCCAGGCCTATTTGAGGAAACATTTACTGTGTTATGTGGAAGCCCAAAAGGGTCCTTCCAAGAGTCAAAGTGAAAACAATATTGTGCAGGCGCAGAACCAAGCAGGTGAAATTCTTGGATTTCAGAGACATTTTTTCTTATATTGAGCTGAAAGGTAAAATTGGCTGGGACGCCTATCAAACAGGTTCTAAAGGGGTCAGAAGCTTTAGCAAGAGCAAGGCATAAACTACTTTGGTTATCTTTTTCAGCCCAAGTGACCCACATGTTTTTTCGTTCCTCTATTTTGTTTAGAGTGTCCCAAGCTCCTGTGTTGAGGCCGGAAATGGCGACAAGCACGATCCCAATCTTCAGGTTTAACTTGCCACAAAAGCGGAATACCCACATCTTTACCGCACTTAATCTCTAGAGGCACTGTGGCTAGTGTGGTTTGAATCTGGGAGAGAATCTCCTGAACCCGATATTTCAAATATCGTTGTTCCAGATCTTCCCGATTCTCGACTAATAGATACGTTAAGGGTAGATTTATGGGAGGAGTTATACCTGCCTCCGCCAGCAGTGCTCTATAAGGATTGTAATTATGATGGGGATTCCAGGTACAGTTTACACAAGCACCATGTGCCTGTAATTGGCTTTGGGACACCCAAACCTTTTGGTGACAATTTCCACACTTAATTTTGATCCAAGCCCTATGATAATCTTGTAAACACGCTAAACAATAACGAGTAGGAGACAAAATCCGATCAAATGTTCTCATAAGTTCCCAAAACAAATGGAGTTCTGCCTCTTCTTGAGTCGAATAGGAAAAGCGAATCCCAAAATGTCTTTCAAGTGGTTCCAGCAACGGACGAAGGATCAGCTGCAGACGATGACGACGACGGAGTTCTGGGCTGTCCATTCGATTGAGCAGCTCGAGTCCAGCGAGCAGGGATCCACTTGGGTCCAAACACCAGGGGCCTGACAGTCGCGACGAATGTGGCCTAATTTTCCGCATCGAAAACACTTCATTCGGGTGGCTGGAGCTGCTGGGCGAGTCTGCGCAACTGCCGCCTGAAGAGGTGCAAGGGCTGCCAAAACTTGGCTTTGAACTTTAGACTGGGCGTTAAGGCCTTCACCAATTTTGTTAAGGGCTTCCACTACAAAAATTTGACTGCTTAAGGGGAGAGTATTTGCTTTATCTAAGAGGTCTTGAATTACCCAGTTGCCAGGAGCAGTAGCGATAAGGGAGCGTGTGACTTGATTACCATTTTGTATAACACACTGCTTTAGGAGTGCGTCCTGCATGTGCTCCGCAACACCAGCTTTAGAAAGGGCTTGCATCAATTTGTCAATGAATGACCCAAGGGGTTCCTCTCGGCCTTGTTTAATGTTCATATACATAGGGGGCCCCCCCGGCTCCCGAATTTTGTCCATTGCCCTTTTTGCCACCCGCATGACCTCTCTTAATTTTTCTACTCCTATACCAGCCTGGGCATCTGTTCGAGTATAATCACCGTTTCCTAGTAATTCATTCATTGTAATTCCAAAAAGGGGGTCTCCTTGGGCACGAGGTAATGCTACTGAAGCAGCCGCTTCCTCCCCCCATCTTGCATCAAATGTAAGTTTCTGATGAGGGGTATAAATTAAACGAGCGATACCCTTGATGTCTACAGGCAGGAGAATCATTGAATTAAATAAGTAATCAAGCATCTGCTTGGCCGGTTCACTAGTAACCCCGAATTGAGAGACTGTAGCTCGGAGTTGTGCCAATATTTTCCAATCCATTTGAGTGATATCTACCCTATGACCGCCGCCTGGTCGAGGGTGGAAAATAACAGGAAAGGCCATAGAAGTAGCAACATGGTCTTGTGCCGCGTCGGCAAGGACCCTGTCTCCGTTTTCGACTCCGTGGCGTGCCAGAGCAGCCCAAACTTCCCGTCTCTGACTTGCCATAGCCTCCGCGAGGTCCGAAAGGGCTCCGGGGAACGGCTCCGTGGCATTAGGAGACAAAGGAAGGGAGTTTGGAGGAGACTCAGATGGTCCGTTTTCCATAATAGAGGCAGACGGGGGAGAGGGAAGAGGGGGAGGAGGAGGGGGGGGGGGGTATCCGAGGGGGGAGGGGGGGGGGGGGGGGTATCTCGACTGTCGAAACGGTCGGCGGATTAGGGGCAGAAGGATCATAGTGACGATTTTGATTTTGTGCCAGACGGGCACTTTCGGCCGCACGTTTCTCTGCCTGTACCATCAAGAGTTCGTTATGTATCAAGCGCCATAATTTGGATAATTTTTTAGCAATTTTATCATCGTCTATCGTAAGGTCCCATAATTTATCGCCGTAGCGGCGCCATTCCGATAATTGGTGAATAGAGTGGGGGTCACTAAAAATACCGAGGGACCGAGCATGGGAAAGAAGGGCAGGGAGGTCCTTATCAAAATCTAAGCCTTTTACCCCCCGACGACGGAGGAAGGCAGTAAAAAGATCATACGCCGCTTGCCTGTCCATATTTACCGGATCCGTTGCACCCTCCAGGCGTCGGCAGCGCGTAGCAGCAGAGCCTGCCGATGCAGCACTCTGGGCCAAAGCAGGAGACGAGCAGCCCACCGATGTAGCACTCCCGTTCTGCAGAAGCCGTCTTTAAATCGAGACCTGCACCCAACGCAACTCCTTCAGGCAAAGGGAAGTGTCCCTGTTCGGGCGCCAGTTGTTGGAGTCGCGGGAGACAAGCCTCATGCTCTCATGGTCAGCAAGTCTCGTTTATTTAGCAAGATGTTGTTGGAGTCGCGGGAGACAAGCCTCATGCTCTCATGGTCAGCAAGCCTCGTTTATTTAGCTAGACACATCCACTTTTATAGCTTGCAGGGTTAGTTACATTGTCTGATAAGATACAGCAAAATCATTGGTCAGCCTGTGTCGATGCAGGGGTCTCCAGGTAACTGTGACCACTTCTTGTTTCAACATGTCTCGACATGTCCCAACTTGCCCAAGCAAGACCATTGTGCTATTCCAGCAAGATACCCTTGCTCTTATCTCAGCAAGATGCATATCCTGTTTCTTAAGAAAATCAGGGTAAACTTTAACCACGAGATTGCTGTGCCCTGGGGGCCTACATTTCCACCAGCTGCACAGTATCATGCCCTTTGTTACTTAGCCATTCAGTTGTTAAGCTCTCTACACAAATGCACTTTTAGGAGCTACAATGAGGAGTGACAACAGTGTGTGTGTCAAAGTTGTAAAGCTCAGTGTGTTGAAGAAGCACAAGAGCAGCCTTCAGCCTGTCTCTTCCACTGCCTTACAGATTGCAGACATTCCTGCTCACTCTGCTGCTCAGCAGAGTGCTGGCAACGGAGTTCTTGGATTGAAATGGTCTTTTAGGAGAAAGAGTGAAGAGTGACAGCAATGTTTGTGTCACAGTTTAAAGCTCACTGTGTGCTAAACATGATCAGGAGGAGCTTTTTTGCAAGGCTCTTCTGCTGTTTTAGGCAGGTCTAAAAATTCCTGCTCTACTATCTCTGTTGCTGCTCAGCAGAGAGCGGGCACAGAGATGGTGGATTCAGCTGGTCTTTCAGGCAAAAAGGGAGGAGTGACAGCAATGTGTGTTGCAGAGTTGCAAAGCTCGCTGTGCGCTGAAGATGATCAGTGGGAACTTTCTGGACTGTCTCTTCTGCTCTTTTAGCATTGGCTAAAGGTTCCTGCTCTACTCTCTCTGCTTCTGCCCAGCAGAGAAAGGGCACAGAGATTTTGGTTTCAATTGGACTTTGAGGTAGGAAAGTGCGGAGCGAGAGCAATATATGTGTCACAGTTGCAAAGCTGACTGCGTGCTGAAGATGCCCTGCCGGAGCTTTCACTCCGGGCTCTTCGGCTGTGGGAGCAGAGGCCAAGAGATCGTGTTCACCTGTCACTGCTGCTGTTCAAACGAGAGAGGGCGGGAGAGACCATGGATTCAAACGGATTATTAGGAGATGAAGTGAGGAGTGACAGCAATGTGTGTTTCAGAGTTGCAAAGCTCACTGTGCGCTGAAGATGATCTGCAAGGACTTTCCCTCCCTGCCCTTCGGAACTGGGAGCGGATTCCAAGCGCTCGTGCTCACCTGCCTCTGCTGCACTGGAAACGAGAGTGGAGACCAGAAACGCTGGATTCAAATGCACTTTTAGGAGCTACAATGAGGAGTGACAACAGTGTGTGTGTCAAAGTTGTAAAGCTCAGTGTGCTGAAGAAGCACAAGAGCAGCCTTCAGCCTGTCTCTTCCACTGCCTTACAGATTGCAGACATTCCTGCTCACTCTGCTGCTCAGCAGAGTGCTGGCAACGGAGTTCTTGGATTGAAATGGTCTTTTAGGAGAAAGAGTGAAGAGTGACAGCAATGTTTGTGTCACAGTTTAAAGCTCACTGTGTGCTAAACATGATCAGGAGGAGCTTTTTTGCAAGGCTCTTCTGCTGTTTTAGCCCAGTCTAAACATTCCTGCTCTACTCTCTCTGATGCTGCTCAGCAGAGAGTGGGCACAGAGATGTTGGAATCAATTGGTCTTCCAGGCAGGAGAAGGAGGAGTTACAGCAATGTGTTTTGCAGAGTTGCAAAGCTCACTGTGTGCTGAAGATGCCCTGCAGGAGTTTCCCTGCTGGCCCTTCGTCTGTGGGATTAGAGTCCAAGCGCTGCTCCTCCCTTGTCACAACTCCTCTCATAACGAGAGTGCGTACCAGAAACTTTGGATTCAAATGCACTTTTAGGAGATAAAGTGAGGAGTGACAGCAATGTTTGTGTCACAGTTTAAAGCTCACTGTGTGCAAAACATGATCAAGCAGGAGATTTTTTTCAAGGCTCTTCTGCTGTTTTAGGCAGGTCTAAAAATTCCTGCTCTACTCTCTCTGTTGCTGCTCAGCAGAGAGCGGGCACAGAGATGGTCGATTCAGCTGGTCTTTCAGGCAAAAAGGGAGGAGTGACAGCAATGTGTGTTGCAGAGTTGCAAAGCTCGCTGTGCGCTGAAGATGATCAGTGGGAACTTTCTGGACTGTCTCTTCTGCTCTTTTAGCATTGGCTAAAGGTTCCTGCTCTACTCTCTCTGCTTCTGCCCAGCAGAGAAAGGGCACAGAGATTTTGGTTTCAATTGGACTTTGAGGTAGGAAAGTGCGGAGCGAGAGCAATATATGTGTCACAGTTGCAAAGCTGACTGCGTGCTGAAGATGCCCTGCCGGAGCTTTCACTCCGGGCTCTTCGGCTGTGGGAGCAGAGGCCAAGAGATCGTGTTCACCTGTCACTGCTGCTGTTCAAACGAGAGAGGGCGGGAGAGACCATGGATTCAAACGGATTATTAGGAGATGAAGTGAGGAGTGACAGCAATGTGTGTTTCAGAGTTGCAAAGCTCACTGTGCGCTGAAGATGATCTGCAAGGACTTTCCCTCCCTGCCCTTCGGAACTGGGAGCGGATTCCAAGCGCTCGTGCTCACCTGCCTCTGCTGCACTGGAAACGAGAGTGGAGACCAGAAACGCTGGATTCAAATGCACTTTTAGGAGCTACAATGAGGAGTGACAACAGTGTGTGTGTCAAAGTTGTAAAGCTCAGTGTGCTGAAGAAGCACAAGAGCAGCCTTCAGCCTGTCTCTTCCACTGCCTTACAGATTGCAGACATTCCTGCTCACTCTGCTGCTCAGCAGAGTGCTGGCAACGGAGTTCTTGGATTGAAATGGTCTTTTAGGAGAAAGAGTGAAGAGTGACAGCAATGTTTGTGTCACAGTTTAAAGCTCACTGTGTGCTAAACATGATCAGGAGGAGCTTTTTTGCAAGGCTCTTCTGCTGTTTTAGCCCAGTCTAAACATTCCTGCTCTACTCTCTCTGATGCTGCTCAGCAGAGAGTGGGCACAGAGATGTTGGAATCAATTGGTCTTCCAGGCAGGAGAAGGAGGAGTTACAGCAATGTGTTTTGCAGAGTTGCAAAGCTCACTGTGTGCTGAAGATGCCCTGCAGGAGTTTCCCTGCTGGCCCTTCGTCTGTGGGATTAGAGTCCAAGCGCTGCTCCTCCCTTGTCACAACTCCTCTCATAACGAGAGTGCGTACCAGAAACTTTGGATTCAAATGCACTTTTAGGAGATAAAGTGAGGAGTGACAGCAATGTTTGTGTCACAGTTTAAAGCTCACTGTGTGCAAAACATGATCAAGCAGGAGATTTTTTTCAAGGCTCTTCTGCTGTTTTAGGCAGGTCTAAAAATTCCTGCTCTACTCTCTCTGTTGCTGCTCAGCAGAGAGCGGGCACAGAGATGGTCGATTCAGCTGGTCTTTCAGGCAAAAAGGGAGGAGTGACAGCAATGTGTGTTGCAGAGTTGCAAAGCTCGCTGTGCGCTGAAGATGATCAGTGGGAACTTTCTGGACTGTCTCTTCTGCTCTTTTAGCATTGGCTAAAGGTTCCTGCTCTACTCTCTCTGCTTCTGCCCAGCAGAGAAAGGGCACAGAGATTTTGGATTCAATTGGACTTTGAGGTAGGAAAGTGCGGAGCGAGAGCAATATATGTGTCACAGTTGCAAAGCTGACTGCGTGCTGAAGATGCCCTGCCGGAGCTTTCACTCCGGGCTCTTCGGCTGTGGGAGCAGAGGCCAAGAGATCGTGTTCACCTGTCACTGCTGCTGTTCAAACGAGAGAGGGCGGGAGAGACCATGGATTCAAACGGATTATTAGGAGATGAAGTGAGGAGTGACAGCAATGTGTGTTTCAGAGTTGCAAAGCTCACTGTGCGCTGAAGATGATCTGCAAGGACTTTCCCTCCCTGCCCTTCGGAACTGGGAGCGGATTCCAAGCGCTCGTGATCACCTGCCTCTGCTGCACTGGAAACGAGAGTGGAGACCAGAAACGCTGGATTCAAATGCACTTTTAGGAGCTACAATGAGGAGTGACAACAGTGTGTGTGTCACAGTTGTAAAGCTCAGTGTGTTGAAGAAGCACAAGAGCAGCCTTCAGCCTGTCTCTTCCACTGCCTTACAGATTGCAGACATTCCTGCTCACTCTGCTGCTCAGCAGAGTGCTGGCAACGGAGTTCTTGGATTGAAATGGTCTTTTAGGAGAAAGAGTGAAGAGTGACAGCAATGTTTGTGTCACAGTTTAAAGCTCACTGTGTGCTAAACATGATCAGGAGGAGCTTTTTTGCAAGGCTCTTCTGCTGTTTTAGCCCAGTCTAAACATTCCTTCTCTCTGTTGCTGCTCAGCAGAGAGTGGGCACAGAGATGTTGGAATCAATTGGTCTTCCAGGCAGGAAAAGGAGGAGTTACAGCAATGTGTTTTGCAGAGTTGCAAAGCTCACTGTGTGCTGAAGATGCCCTGCAGGAGTTTCCCTGCTGGCCCTTCGTCTGTGGTATTAGAGTCCAAGCGCTGCTCCTCCCCTGTCACAACTCCTCTCCAAACGAGAGAGCGCACCAGAAACTTTGGATTCAAATGCACTTTTAGGAGATAAAGTGAGGAGTGACAGCAATGTTTGTGTCACAGTTTAAAGCTCACTGTGTGCAAAACATGATCAAGCAGGATATTTTTTTCAAGGCTCTTCTGCTGTTTTAGGCAGGTCTAAAAATTCCTGCTCTACTCTCTCTGTTGCTGCTCAGCAGAGAGCGGGCACAGAGATGGTGGATTCAGCTGGTCTTTCAGGCAAAAAGGGAGGAGTGACAGCAATGTGTGTTGCAGAGTTGCAAAGCTCGCTGTGCGCTGAAGATGATCAGTGGGAACTTTCTGGACTGTCTCTTCTGCTCTTTTAGCATTGGCTAAAGGTTCCTGCTCTACTCTGCTTCTGCCCAGCAGAGAAAGGGCACAGAGATTTTGGATTCAATTGGACTTTGAGGTAGGAAAGTGCGGAGCGAGAGCAATATATGTGTCACAGTTGCAAAGCTGACTGCGTGCTGAAGATGCCCTGCCGGAGCTTTCACTCCGGGCTCTTCGGCTGTGGGAGCAGAGGCCAAGAGATCGTGTTCACCTGTCACTGCTGCTGTTCAAACGAGAGAGGGCGGGAGAGACCATGGATTCAAACGGATTATTAGGAGATGAAGTGAGGAGTGACAGCAATGTGTGTTTCAGACTTGCAAAGCTCACTGTGCGCTGAAGATGATCTGCAAGGACTTTCCCTCCCTGCCCTTCGGAACTGGGAGCGGATTCCAAGCGCTCGTGCTCACCTTCCTCTGCTGCTCTTGAAACGAGAGTGGAGACCAGAAACGCTGGATTCAAATGCACTTTTAGGAGCTACAATGAGGAGTGACAACAGTGTGTGTGTCACAGTTGTAAAGCTCAGTGTGTTGAAGAAGCACAAGAGCAGCCTTCAGCCTGTCTCTTCCACTGCCTTACAGATTGCAGACATTCCTGCTCACTCTGCTGCTCAGCAGAGTGCTGGCAACGGAGTTCTTGGATTGAAATGGTCTTTTAGGAGAAAGAGTGAAGAGTGACAGCAATGTTTGTGTCACAGTTTAAAGCTCACTGTGTGCTAAACATGATCAGGAGGAGCTTTTTTGCAAGGCTCTTCTGCTGTTTTAGCCCAGTCTAAACATTCCTGCTCTACTCTCTCTGATGCTGCTCAGCAGAGAGTGGGCACAGAGATGTTGGAATCAATTGGTCTTCCAGGCAGGAGAAGGAGGAGTTACAGCAATGTGTTTTGCAGAGTTGCAAAGCTCACTGTGTGCTGAAGATGCCCTGCAGGAGTTTCCCTGCTGGCCCTTCGTCTGTGGTATTAGAGTCCAAGCGCTGCTCCTCCCCTGTCACAACTCCTCTCGAAACGAGAGAGCGCACAAGAAACTTTGGATTCAAATGCACTTTTAGGAGATAAAGTGAGGAGTGACAGCAATGTTTGTGTCACAGTTTAAAGCTCACTGTGTGCAAAACATGATCAAGCAGGAGATTTTTTTCAAGGCTCTTCTGCTGTTTTAGGCAGGTCTAAAAATTCCTGCTCTACTATCTCTGTTGCTGCTCAGCAGAGAGCGGGCACAGAGATGGTGGATTCAGCTGGTCTTTCAGGCAAAAAGGGAGGAGTGACAGCAATGTGTGTTGCAGAGTTGCAAAGCTCGCTGTGCGCTGAAGATGATCAGTGGGAACTTTCTGGACTGTCTCTTCTGCTCTTTTAGCATTGGCTAAAGGTTCCTGCTCTACTCTGCTTCTGCCCAGCAGAGAAAGGGCACAGAGATTTTGGATTCAATTGGACTTTGAGGTAGGAAAGTGCGGAGCGAGAGCAATATATGTGTCACAGTTGCAAAGCTGACTGCGTGCTGAAGATGCCCTGCCGGAGCTTTCACTCCGGGCTCTTCGGCTGTGGGAGCAGAGGCCAAGAGATCGTGTTCACCTGTCACTGCTGCTGTTCAAACGAGAGAGGGCGGGAGAGACCATGGATTCAAACGGATTATTAGGAGATGAAGTGAGGAGTGACAGCAATGTGTGTTTCAGACTTGCAAAGCTCACTGTGCGCTGAAGATGATCTGCAAGGACTTTCCCTCCCTGCCCTTCGGAACTGGGAGCGGATTCCAAGCGCTCGTGCTCACCTTCCTCTGCTGCTCTTGAAACGAGAGTGGAGACCAGAAACGCTGGATTCAAATGCACTTTTAGGAGCTACAATGAGGAGTGACAACAGTGTGTGTGTCACAGTTGTAAAGCTCAGTGTGTTGAAGAAGCACAAGAGCAGCCTTCAGCCTGTCTCTTCCACTGCCTTACAGATTGCAGACATTCCTGCTCACTCTGCTGCTCAGCAGAGTGCTGGCAACGGAGTTCTTGGATTGAAATGGTCTTTTAGGAGAAAGAGTGAAGAGTGACAGCAATGTTTGTGTCACAGTTTAAAGCTCACTGTGTGCTAAACATGATCAGGAGGAGCTTTTTTGCAAGGCTCTTCTGCTGTTTTAGCCCAGTCTAAACATTCCTTCTCTCTGTTGCTGCTCAGCAGAGAGTGGGCACAGAGATGTTGGAATCAATTGGTCTTCCAGGCAGGAAAAGGAGGAGTTACAGCAATGTGTTTTGCAGAGTTGCAAAGCTCACTGTGTGCTGAAGATGCCCTGCAGGAGTTTCCCTGCTGGCCCTTCGTCTGTGGTATTAGAGTCCAAGCGCTGCTCCTCCCCTGTCACAACTCCTCTCCAAACGAGAGAGCGCACCAGAAACTTTGGATTCAAATGCACTTTTAGGAGATAAAGTGAGGAGTGACAGCAATGTTTGTGTCACAGTTTAAAGCTCACTGTGTGCAAAACATGATCAAGCAGGAGATTTTTTTCAAGGCTCTTCTGCTGTTTTAGGCAGGTCTAAAAATTCCTGCTCTACTATCTCTGTTGCTGCTCAGCAGAGAGCGGGCACAGAGATGGTGGATTCAGCTGGTCTTTCAGGCAAAAAGGGAGGAGTGACAGCAATGTGTGTTGCAGTGTTGCAAAGCTCGCTGTGCGCTGAAGATGATCAGTGGGAACTTTCTGGACTGTCTCTTCTGCTCTTTTAGCATTGGCTAAAGGTTCCTGCTCTACTCTGCTTCTGCCCAGCAGAGAAAGGGCACAGAGATTTTGGATTCAATTGGACTTTGAGGTAGGAAAGTGCGGAGCGAGAGCAATATATGTGTCACAGTTGCAAAGCTGACTGCGTGCTGAAGATGCCCTGCCGGAGCTTTCACTCCGGGCTCTTCGGCTGTGGGAGCAGAGGCCAAGAGATCGTGTTCACCTGTCACTGCTGCTGTTCAAACGAGAGAGGGCGGGAGAGACCATGGATTCAAACGGATTATTAGGAGATGAAGTGAGGAGTGACAGCAATGTGTGTTTCAGACTTGCAAAGCTCACTGTGCGCTGAAGATGATCTGCAAGGACTTTCCCTCCCTGCCCTTCGGAACTGGGAGCGGATTCCAAGCGCTCGTGCTCACCTTCCTCTGCTGCTCTTGAAACGAGAGTGGAGACCAGAAACGCTGGATTCAAATGCACTTTTAGGAGCTACAATGAGGAGTGACAACAGTGTGTGTGTCACAGTTGTAAAGCTCAGTGTGTTGAAGAAGCACAAGAGCAGCCTTCAGGCCTGTCTCTTCCACTGCCTTACAGATTGCAGACATTCCTGCTCACTCTGCTGCTCAGCAGAGTGCTGGCAACGGAGTTCTTGGATTGAAATGGTCTTTTAGGAGAAAGAGTGAAGAGTGACAGCAATGTTTGTGCCACAGTTTAAAGCTCACTGTGTGCTAAACATGATCAGGAGGAGCTTTTTTGCAAGGCTCTTCTGCTGTTTTAGCCCAGTCTAAACATTCCTGCTCTACTCTCTCTGTTGCTGCTCAGCAGAGAGTGGGCACAGAGATGTTGGAATCAATTGGTCTTCCAGGCAGGAGAAGGAGGAGTTACAGCAATGTGTTTTGCCGAGTTGCAAAGCTCACTGTGTGCTGAAGATGCCCTGCAGGAGTTTCCCTGCTGGCCCTTCGTCTGTGGTATTAGAGTCCAAGCGCTGCTCCTCCCCTGTCACAACTCCTCTCGAAACGAGAGAGCGCACAAGAAACTTTGGATTCAAATGCACTTTTAGGAGATAAAGTGAGGAGTGACAGCAATGTTTGTGTCACAGTTTAAAGCTCACTGTGTGCAAAACATGATCAAGCAGGAGATTTTTTTCAAGGCTCTTCTGCTGTTTTAGGCAGGTCTAAAAATTCCTGCTCTACTCTCTCTGTTGCTGCTCAGCAGAGAGCGGGCACAGAGATGGTGGATTCAGCTGGTCTTTCAGGCAAAAAGGGAGGAGTGACAGCAATGTGTGTTGCAGAGTTGCAAAGCTCGCTGTGCGCTGAAGATGATCAGTGGGAACTTTCTGGACTGTCTCTTCTGCTCTTTTAGCATTGGCTAAAGGTTCCTGCTCTACTCTGCTTCTGCCCAGCAGAGAAAGGGCACAGAGATTTTGGATTCAATTGGACTTTGAGGTAGGAAAGTGCGGGGCGAGAGCAATATATGTGTCACAGTTGCAAAGCTGACTGCGTGCTGAAGATGCCCTGCCGGAGCTTTCACTCCGGGCTCTTCGGCTGTGGGAGCAGAGGCCAAGAGATCGTGTTCACCTGTCACTGCTGCTGTTCAAACGAGAGAGGGCGGGAGAGACCATGGATTCAAACGGATTATTAGGAGATGAAGTGAGGAGTGACAGCAATGTGTGTTTCAGAGTTGCAAAGCTCACTGTGCGCTGAAGATGATCTGCAAGGACTTTCCCTCCCTGCCCTTCGGAACTGGGAGCGGATTCCAAGCGCTCGTGCTCACCTTCCTCTGCTGCTCTTGAAACGAGAGTGGAGACCAGAAACGCTGGATTCAAATGCACTTTTAGGAGCTACAATGAGGAGTGACAACAGTGTGTGTGTCACAGTTGTAAAGCTCAGTGTGTTGAAGAAGCACAAGAGCAGCCTTCAGGCCTGTCTCTTCCACTGCCTTACAGATTGCAGACATTCCTGCTCACTCTGCTGCTCAGCAGAGTGCTGGCAACGGAGTTCTTGGATTGAAATGGTCTTTTAGGAGAAAGAGTGAAGAGTGACAGCAATGTTTGTGTCACAGTTTAAAGCTCACTGTGTGCTAAACATGATCAGGAGGAGCTTTTTTGCAAGGCTCTTCTGCTGTTTTAGCCCAGTCTAAACATTCCTGCTCTACTCTCTCTGTTGCTGCTCAGCAGAGAGTGGGCACAGAGATGTTGGAATCAATAGGTCTTCCAGGCAGGAAAAGGAGGAGTTACAGCAATGTGTTTTGCAGAGTTGCAAAGCTCATTGTGTGCTGAAGATGCCCTGCAGGCATTTCCCTGCTGGCCCTTCGTCTGTGGGATTAGAGTCCAAGCGCAGCTCCTCCCCTGTCACAACTCCTCTCGAAACGAGAGAGCGCACCAGAAACTTTGGATTCAAATGCACTTTTAGGAGATAAAGTGAGGAGTGACAGCAATGTTTGTGTCACAGTTTAAAGCTCACTGTGTGCAAAACATGATCAAGCAGGAGATTTTTTTCAAGGCTCTTCTGCTGTTTTAGGCAGGTCTAAAAATTCCTGCTCTACTCTCTCTGTTGCTGCTCAGCAGAGAGCGGGCACAGAGATGGTGGATTCAGCTGGTCTTTCAGGCAAAAAGGGAGGAGTGACAGCAATGTGTGTTGCAGAGTTGCAAAGCTCGCTGTGCGCTGAAGATGATCAGTGGGAACTTTCTGGACTGTCTCTTCTGCTCTTTTAGCATTGGCTAAAGGTTCCTGCTCTACTCTGCTTCTGCCCAGCAGAGAAAGGGCACAGAGATTTTGGATTCAATTGGACTTTGAGGTAGGAAAGTGCGGAGCGAGAGCAATATATGTGTCACAGTTGCAAAGCTGACTGCGTGCTGAAGATGCCCTGCCGGAGCTTTCACTCCGGGCTCTTCGGCTGTGGGAGCAGAGGCCAAGAGATCGTGTTCACCTGTCACTGCTGCTGTTCAAACGAGAGAGGGCGGGAGAGACCATGGATTCAAACGGATTATTAGGAGATGAAGTGAGGAGTGACAGCAATGTGTGTTTCAGAGTTGCAAAGCTCACTGTGCGCTGAAGATGATCTGCAAGGACTTTCCCTCCCTGCCCTTCGGAACTGGGAGCGGATTCCAAGCGCTCGTGATCACCTGCCTCTGCTGCTCTTGAAACGAGAGTGGAGACCAGAAACGCTGGATTCAAATGCACTTTTAGGAGCTACAATGAGGAGTGACAACAGTGTGTGTGTCACAGTTGTAAAGCTCAGTGTGTTGAAGAAGCACAAGAGCAGCCTTCAGGCCTGTCTCTTCCACTGCCTTACAGATTGCAGACATTCCTGCTCACTCTGCTGCTCAGCAGAGTGCTGGCAATGGAGTTCTTGGATTGAAATGGTCTTTTAGGAGAAAGAGTGAAGAGTGACAGCAATGTTTGTGTCACAGTTTAAAGCTCACTGTGTGCTAAACATGATCAGGAGGAGCTTTTTTGCAAGGCTCTTCTGCTGTTTTAGCCCAGTCTAAACATTCCTGCTCTACTCTCTCTGTTGCTGCTCAGCAGAGAGTGGGCACAGAGATGTTGGAATCAATTGGTCTTCCAGGCAGGAGAAGGAGGAGTTACAGCAATGTGTTTTGCAGAGTTGCAAAGCTCACTGTGTGCTGAAGATGCCCTGCAGGCGTTTCCCTGCTGGCCCTTCGTCTGTGGGATTAGAGTCCAAGCGCTGCTCCTCCCCTGTCACAACTCCTCTCGAAACGAGAGAGCGCACCAGAAACTTTGGATTCAAATGCACTTTTAGGAGATAAAGTGAGGAGTGACAGCAATGTTTGTGTCACAGTTTAAAGCTCACTGTGTGCAAAACATGACCAAGCAGGAGATTTTTTTCAAGGCTCTTCTGCTGTTTTAGGCAGGTCTAAAAATTCCTGCTCTACTCTCTCTGTTGCTGCTCAGCAGAGAGCGGGCACAGAGATGGTCGATTCAGCTGGTCTTTCAGGCAAAAAGGGAGGAGTGACAGCAATGTGTGTTGCAGAGTTGCAAAGCTCGCTGTGCGCTGAAGATGATCAGTGGGAACTTTCTGGACTGTCTCTTCTGCTCTTTTAGCATTGGCTAAAGGTTCCTGCTCTACTCTGCTTCTGCCCAGCAGAGAAAGGGCACAGAGTTTTGGATTCAATTGGACTTTGAGGTAGGAAAGTGCGGAGCGAGAGCAATATATGTGTCACAGTTGCAAAGCTGACTGCGTGCTGAAGATGCCCTGCCGGAGCTTTCACTCAGGGCTCTTCGGCTGTGGGAGCAGAGGCCAAGAGATCGTGTTCACCTGTCACTGCTGCTGTTCAAACGAGAGAGGGCGGGAGAGACCATGGATTCAAACGGATTATTAGGAGATGAAGTGAGGAGTGACAGCAATGTGTGTTTCAGAGTTGCAAAGCTCACTGTGCGCTGAAGATGATCTGCAAGGACTTTCCCTCCCTGCCCTTCGGAACTGGGAGCGGATTCCAAGCGCTCGTGCTCACCTGCCTCTGCTGCTCTTGAAACGAGAGTGGAGACCAGAAACGCTGGATTCAAATGCACTTTTAGGAGCTACAATGAGGAGTGACAACAGTGTGTGTGTCACAGTTGTAAAGCTCAGTGTGTTGAAGAAGCACAAGAGCAGCCTTCAGGCCTGTCTCTTCCACTGCCTTACAGATTGCAGACATTCCTGCTCACTCTGCTGCTCAGCAGAGTGCTGGCAACGGAGTTCTTGGATTGAAATGGTCTTTTAGGAGAAAGAGTGAAGAGTGACAGCAATGTTTGTGTCACAGTTTAAAGCTCACTGTGTGCTAAACATGATCAGGAGGAGCTTTTTTGCAAGGCTCTTCTGCTGTTTTAGCCCAGTCTAAACATTCCTGCTCTACTCTCTCTGATGCTGCTCAGCAGAGAGTGGGCACAGAGATGTTGGAATCAATTGGTCTTCCAGGCAGGAGAAGGAGGAGTTACAGCAATGTGTTTTGCAGAGTTGCAAAGCTCACTGTGTGCTGAAGATGCCCTGCAGGAGTTTCCCTGCTGGCCCTTCGTCTGTGGGATTAGAGTCCAAGCGCTGCTCCTCCCCTGTCACAACTCCTCTCGAAACGAGAGAGCGCACCAGAAACTTTGGATTCAAATGCACTTTTAGGAGATAAAGTGAGGAGTGACAGCAATGTTTGTGTCACAGTTTAAAGCTCACTGTGTGCAAAACATGATCAAGCAGGAGATTTTTTTCAAGGCTCTTCTGCTGTTTTAGGCAGGTCTAAAAATTCCTGCTCTACTATCTCTGTTGCTGCTCAGCAGAGAGCGGGCACAGAGATGGTGGATTCAGCTGGTCTTTCAGGCAAAAAGGGAGGAGTGACAGCAATGTGTGTTGCAGAGTTGCAAAGCTCGCTGTGCGCTGAAGATGATCAGTGGGAACTTTCTGGACTGTCTCTTCTGCTCTTTTAGCATTGGCTAAAGGTTCCTGCTCTACTCTGCTTCTGCCCAGCAGAGAAAGGGCACAGAGATTTTGGATTCAATTGGACTTTGAGGTAGGAAAGTGCGGAGCGAGAGCAATATATGTGTCACAGTTGCAAAGCTGACTGCGTGCTGAAGATGCCCTGCCGGAGCTTTCACTCCGGGCTCTTCGGCTGTGGGAGCAGAGGCCAAGAGATCGTGTTCACCTGTCACTGCTGCTGTTCAAACGAGAGAGGGCGGGAGAGACCATGGATTCAAACGGATTATTAGGAGATGAAGTGAGGAGTGACAGCAATGTGTGTTTCAGACTTGCAAAGCTCACTGTGCGCTGAAGATGATCTGCAAGGACTTTCCCTCCCTGCCCTTCGGAACTGGGAGCGGATTCCAAGCGCTCGTGCTCACCTGCCTCTGCTGCACTGGAAACGAGAGTGGAGACCAGAAACGCTGGATTCAAATGCACTTTTAGGAGCTACAATGAGGAGTGACAACAGTGTGTGTGTCAAAGTTGTAAAGCTCAGTGTGTTGAAGAAGCACAAGAGCAGCCTTCAGCCTGTCTCTTCCACTGCCTTACAGATTGCAGACATTCCTGCTCACTCTGCTGCTCAGCAGAGTGCTGGCAACGGAGTTCTTGGATTGAAATGGTCTTTTAGGAGAAAGAGTGAAGAGTGACAGCAATGTTTGTGTCACAGTTTAAAGCTCACTGTGTGCTAAACATGATCAGGAGGAGCTTTTTTGCAAGGCTCTTCTGCTGTTTTAGCCCAGTCTAAACATTCCTGCTCTACTCTCTCTGTTGCTGCTCAGCAGAGAGTGGGCACAGAGATGTTGGAATCAATAGGTCTTCCAGGCAGGAAAAGGAGGAGTTACAGCAATGTGTTTTGCAGAGTTGCAAAGCTCACTGTGTGCTGAAGATGCCCTGCAGGAGTTTCCCTGCTGGCCCTTCGTCTGTGGGATTAGAGTCCAAGCGCTGCTCCTCCCCTGTCACAACTCCTCTCGAAACGAGAGAGCGCACCAGAAACTTTGGATTCAAATGCACTTTTAGGAGATAAAGTGAGGAGTGACAGCAATGTTTGTGTCACAGTTTAAAGCTCACTGTGTGCAAAACATGACCAAGCAGGAGATTTTTTTCAAGGCTCTTCTGCTGTTTTAGGCAGGTCTAAAAATTCCTGCTCTACTCTCTCTGTTGCTGCTCAGCAGAGAGCGGGCACAGAGATGGTCGATTCAGCTGGTCTTTCAGGCAAAAAGGGAGGAGTGACAGCAATGTGTGTTGCTGAGTTGCAAAGCTCGCTGTGCGCTGAAGATGATCAGTGGGAACTTTCTGGACTGTCTCTTCTGCTCTTTTAGCATTGGCTAAAGGTTCCTGCTCTACTCTGCTTCTGCCCAGCAGAGAAAGGGCACAGAGTTTTGGATTCAATTGGACTTTGAGGTAGGAAAGTGCGGAGCGAGAGCAATATATGTGTCACAGTTGCAAAGCTGACTGCGTGCTGAAGATGCCCTGCCGGAGCTTTCACTCAGGGCTCTTCGGCTGTGGGAGCAGAGGCCAAGAGATCGTGTTCACCTGTCACTGCTGCTGTTCAAACGAGAGAGGGCGGGAGAGACCATGGATTCAAACGGATTATTAGGAGATGAAGTGAGGAGTGACAGCAATGTGTGTTTCAGAGTTGCAAAGCTCACTGTGCGCTGAAGATGATCTGCAAGGACTTTCCCTCCCTGCCCTTCGGAACTGGGAGCGGATTCCAAGCGCTCGTGCTCACCTGCCTCTGCTGCTCTTGAAACGAGAGTGGAGACCAGAAACGCTGGATTCAAATGCACTTTTAGGAGCTACAATGAGGAGTGACAACAGTGTGTGTGTCACAGTTGTAAAGCTCAGTGTGTTGAAGAAGCACAAGAGCAGCCTTCAGGCCTGTCTCTTCCACTGCCTTACAGATTGCAGACATTCCTGCTCACTCTGCTGCTCAGCAGAGTGCTGGCAACGGAGTTCTTGGATTGAAATGGTCTTTTAGGAGAAAGAGTGAAGAGTGACAGCAATGTTTGTGTCACAGTTTAAAGCTCACTGTGTGCTAAACATGATCAGGAGGAGCTTTTTTGCAAGGCTCTTCTGCTGTTTTAGCCCAGTCTAAACATTCCTGCTCTACTCTCTCTGATGCTGCTCAGCAGAGAGTGGGCACAGAGATGTTGGAATCAATTGGTCTTCCAGGCAGGAGAAGGAGGAGTTACAGCAATGTGTTTTGCAGAGTTGCAAAGCTCACTGTGTGCTGAAGATGCCCTGCAGGAGTTTCCCTGCTGGCCCTTCGTCTGTGGGATTAGAGTCCAAGCGCTGCTCCTCCCCTGTCACAACTCCTCTCGAAACGAGAGAGCGCACCAGAAACTTTGGATTCAAATGCACTTTTAGGAGATAAAGTGAGGAGTGACAGCAATGTTTGTGTCACAGTTTAAAGCTCACTGTGTGCAAAACATGATCAAGCAGGAGATTTTTTTCAAGGCTCTTCTGCTGTTTTAGGCAGGTCTAAAAATTCCTGCTCTACTATCTCTGTTGCTGCTCAGCAGAGAGCGGGCACAGAGATGGTGGATTCAGCTGGTCTTTCAGGCAAAAAGGGAGGAGTGACAGCAATGTGTGTTGCAGAGTTGCAAAGCTCGCTGTGCGCTGAAGATGATCAGTGGGAACTTTCTGGACTGTCTCTTCTGCTCTTTTAGCATTGGCTAAAGGTTCCTGCTCTACTCTGCTTCTGCCCAGCAGAGAAAGGGCACAGAGATTTTGGATTCAATTGGACTTTGAGGTAGGAAAGTGCGGAGCGAGAGCAATATATGTGTCACAGTTGCAAAGCTGACTGCGTGCTGAAGATGCCCTGCCGGAGCTTTCACTCCGGGCTCTTCGGCTGTGGGAGCAGAGGCCAAGAGATCGTGTTCACCTGTCACTGCTGCTGTTCAAACGAGAGAGGGCGGGAGAGACCATGGATTCAAACGGATTATTAGGAGATGAAGTGAGGAGTGACAGCAATGTGTGTTTCAGACTTGCAAAGCTCACTGTGCGCTGAAGATGATCTGCAAGGACTTTCCCTCCCTGCCCTTCGGAACTGGGAGCGGATTCCAAGCGCTCGTGCTCACCTGCCTCTGCTGCACTGGAAACGAGAGTGGAGACCAGAAACGCTGGATTCAAATGCACTTTTAGGAGCTACAATGAGGAGTGACAACAGTGTGTGTGTCAAAGTTGTAAAGCTCAGTGTGTTGAAGAAGCACAAGAGCAGCCTTCAGCCTGTCTCTTCCACTGCCTTACAGATTGCAGACATTCCTGCTCACTCTGCTGCTCAGCAGAGTGCTGGCAACGGAGTTCTTGGATTGAAATGGTCTTTTAGGAGAAAGAGTGAAGAGTGACAGCAATGTTTGTGTCACAGTTTAAAGCTCACTGTGTGCTAAACATGATCAGGAGGAGCTTTTTTGCAAGGCTCTTCTGCTGTTTTAGCCCAGTCTAAACATTCCTGCTCTACTCTCTCTGTTGCTGCTCAGCAGAGAGTGGGCACAGAGATGTTGGAATCAATAGGTCTTCCAGGCAGGAAAAGGAGGAGTTACAGCAATGTGTTTTGCAGAGTTGCAAAGCTCACTGTGTGCTGAAGATGCCCTGCAGGAGTTTCCCTGCTGGCCCTTCGTCTGTGGGATTAGAGTCCAAGCGCTGCTCCTCCCTTGTCACAACTCCTCTCGAAACGAGAGAGCGCACAAGAAACTTTGGATTCAAATGCACTTTTAGGAGATAAAGTGAGGAGTGACAGCAATGTTTGTGTCACAGTTTAAAGCTCACTGTGTGCAAAACATGACCAAGCAGGAGATTTTTTTCAAGGCTCTTCTGCTGTTTTAGGCAGGTCTAAAAATTCCTGCTCTACTATCTCTGTTGCTGCTCAGCAGAGAGCGGGCACAGAGATGGTGGATTCAGCTGGTCTTTCAGGCAAAAAGGGAGGAGTGACAGCAATGTGTGTTGCAGAGTTGCAAAGCTCGCTGTGCGCTGAAGATGATCAGTGGGAACTTTCTGGACTGTCTCTTCTGCTCTTTTAGCATTGGCTAAAGGTTCCTGCTCTACTCTGCTTCTGCCCAGCAGAGAAAGGGCACAGAGATTTTGGATTCAATTGGACTTTGAGGTAGGAAAGTGCGGAGCGAGAGCAATATATGTGTCACAGTTGCAAAGCTGACTGCGTGCTGAAGATGCCCTGCTGGAGCTTTCACTCCGGGCTCTTCGGCTGTGGGAGCAGAGGCCAAGAGATCGTGTTCACCTGTCACTGCTGCTGTTCAAACGAGAGAGGGCGGGAGAGACCATGGATTCAAACGGATTATTAGGAGATGAAGTGAGGAGTGACAGCAATGTGTGTTTCAGAGTTGCAAAGCTCACTGTGCGCTGAAGATGATCTGCAAGGACTTTCCCTCCCTGCCCTTCGGAACTGGGAGCGGATTCCAAGCGCTCGTCCTCACCTGCCTCTGCTGCACTGGAAACGAGAGTGGAGACCAGAAACGCTGGATTCAAATGCACTTTTAGGAGCTACAATGAGGAGTGACAACAGTGTGTGTGTCAAAGTTGTAAAGCTCAGTGTGTTGAAGAAGCACAAGAGCAGCCTTCAGCCTGTCTCTTCCACTGCCTTACAGATTGCAGACATTCCTGCTCACTCTGCTGCTCAGCAGAGTGCTGGCAACGGAGTTCTTGGATTGAAATGGTCTTTTAGGAGAAAGAGTGAAGAGTGACAGCAATGTTTGTGTCACAGTTTAAAGCTCACTGTGTGCTAAACATGATCAGGAGGAGCTTTTTTGCAAGGCTCTTCTGCTGTTTTAGCCCAGTCTAAACATTCCTGCTCTACTCTCTCTGATGCTGCTCAGCAGAGAGTGGGCACAGAGATGTTGGAATCAATTGGTCTTCCAGGCAGGAAAAGGAGGAGTTACAGCAATGTGTTTTGCAGAGTTGCAAAGCTCATTGTGTGCTGAAGATGCCCTGCAGGAGTTTCCCTGCTGGCCCTTCCTCTGTGGGATTAGAGTCCAAGCGCTGCTCCTCCCCTGTCACACCTCCTCTCCAAACGAGAGAGCGCACCAGAAACTTTGGATTCAAATGCACTTTTAGGAGATAAAGTGAGGAGTGACAGCAATGTTTGTGTCACAGTTTAAAGCTCACTGTGTGCAAAACATGATCAAGCAGGAGATTTTTTTCAAGGCTCTTCTGCTGTTTTAGGCAGGTCTAAAAATTCCTGCTCTACTCTCTCTGTTGCTGCTCAGCAGAGAGCGGGCACAGAGATGGTGGATTCAGCTGGTCTTTCAGGCAAAAAGGGAGGAGTGACAGCAATGTGTGTTGCAGAGTTGCAAAGCTCGCTGTGCGCTGAAGATGATCAGTGGGAACTTTCTGGACTGTCTCTTCTGCTCTTTTAGCATTGGCTAAAGGTTCCTGCTCTACTCTGCTTCTGCCCAGCAGAGAAAGGGCACAGAGATTTTGGATTCAATTGGACTTTGAGGTAGGAAAGTGCGGAGCGAGAGCAATATATGTGTCACAGTTGCAAAGCTGACTGCGTGCTGAAGATGCCCTGCCGGAGCTTTCACTCCGGGCTCTTCGGCTGTGGGAGCAGAGGCCAAGAGATCGTGTTCACCTGTCACTGCTGCTGTTCAAACGAGAGAGGGCGGGAGAGACCATGGATTCAAACGGATTATTAGGAGATGAAGTGAGGAGTGACAGCAATGTGTGTTTCAGAGTTGCAAAGCTCACTGTGCGCTGAAGATGATCTGCAAGGACTTTCCCTCCCTGCCCTTCGGAACTGGGAGCGGATTCCAAGCGCTCGTGCTCACCTGCCTCTGCTGCACTGGAAACGAGAGTGGAGACCAGAAACGCTGGATTCAAATGCACTTTTAGGAGCTACAATGAGGAGTGACAACAGTGTGTGTGTCAAAGTTGTAAAGCTCAGTGTGTTGAAGAAGCACAAGAGCAGCCTTCAGCCTGTCTCTTCCACTGCCTTACAGATTGCAGACATTCCTGCTCACTCTGCTGCTCAGCAGAGTGCTGGCAACGGAGTTCTTGGATTGAAATGGTCTTTTAGGAGAAAGAGTGAAGAGTGACAGCAATGTTTGTGTCACAGTTTAAAGCTCACTGTGTGCTAAACATGATCAGGAGGAGCTTTTTTGCAAGGCTCTTCTGCTGTTTTAGCCCAGTCTAAACATTCCTGCTCTACTCTCTCTGATGCTGCTCAGCAGAGAGTGGGCACAGAGATGTTGGAATCAATTGGTCTTCCAGGCAGGAGAAGGAGGAGTTACAGCAATGTGTTTTGCAGAGTTGCAAAGCTCACTGTGTGCTGAAGATGCCCTGCAGGAGTTTCCCTGCTGGCCCTTCGTCTGTGGTATTAGAGTCCAAGCGCTGCTCCTCCCCTGTCACAACTGCTCTCGAAACGAGAGAGCGCACCAGAAACTTTGGATTCAAATGCACTTTTAGGAGATAAAGTGAGGAGTGACAGCAATGTTTGTGTCACAGTTTAAAGCTCACTGTGTGCAAAACATGATCAAGCAGGAGATTTTTTTCAAGGCTCTTCTGCTGTTTTAGGCAGGTCTAAAAATTCCTGCTCTACTCTCTCTGTTGCTGCTCAGCAGAGAGCGGGCACAGAGATGGTGGATTCAGCTGGTCTTTCAGGCAAAAAGGGAGGAGTGACAGCAATGTGTGTTGCAGAGTTGCAAAGCTCGCTGTGCGCTGAAGATGATCAGTGGGAACTTTCTGGACTGTCTCTTCTGCTCTTTTAGCATTGGCTAAAGGTTCCTGCTCTACTCTGCTTCTGCCCAGCAGAGAAAGGGCACAGAGATTTTGGATTCAATTGGACTTTGAGGTAGGAAAGTGCGGAGCGAGAGCAATATATGTGTCACAGTTGCAAAGCTGACTGCGTGCTGAAGATGCCCTGCCGGAGCTTTCACTCCGGGCTCTTCGGCTGTGGGAGCAGAGGCCAAGAGATCGTGTTCACCTGTCACTGCTGCTGTTCAAACGAGAGAGGGCGGGAGAGACCATGGATTCAAACGGATTATTAGGAGATGAAGTGAGGAGTGACAGCAATGTGTGTTTCAGAGTTGCAAAGCTCACTGTGCGCTGAAGATGATCTGCAAGGACTTTCCCTCCCTGCCCTTCGGAACTGGGAGCGGATTCCAAGCGCTCGTGCTCACCTGCCTCTGCTGCACTGGAAACGAGAGTGGAGACCAGAAACGCTGGATTCAAATGCACTTTTAGGAGCTACAATGAGGAGTGACAACAGTGTGTGTGTCAAAGTTGTAAAGCTCAGTGTGTTGAAGAAGCACAAGAGCAGCCTTCAGCCTGTCTCTTCCACTGCCTTACAGATTGCAGACATTCCTGCTCACTCTGCTGCTCAGCAGAGTGCTGGCAACGGAGTTCTTGGATTGAAATGGTCTTTTAGGAGAAAGAGTGAAGAGTGACAGCAATGTTTGTGTCACAGTTTAAAGCTCACTGTGTGCTAAACATGATCAGGAGGAGCTTTTTTGCAAGGCTCTTCTGCTGTTTTAGCCCAGTCTAAACATTCCTGCTCTACTCTCTCTGATGCTGCTCAGCAGAGAGTGGGCACAGAGATGTTGGAATCAATTGGTCTTCCAGGCAGGAGAAGGAGGAGTTACAGCAATGTGTTTTGCAGAGTTGCAAAGCTCACTGTGTGCTGAAGATGCCCTGCAGGAGTTTCCCTGCTGGCCCTTCGTCTGTGGTATTAGAGTCCAAGCGCTGCTCCTCCCCTGTCACAACTGCTCTCGAAACGAGAGAGCGCACCAGAAACTTTGGATTCAAATGCACTTTTAGGAGATAAAGTGAGGAGTGACAGCAATGTTTGTGTCACAGTTTAAAGCTCACTGTGTGCAAAACATGATCAAGCAGGAGATTTTTTTCAAGGCTCTTCTGCTGTTTTAGGCAGGTCTAAAAATTCCTGCTCTACTATCTCTGTTGCTGCTCAGCAGAGAGCGGGCACAGAGATGGTGGATTCAGCTGGTCTTTCAGGCAAAAAGGGAGGAGTGACAGCAATGTGTGTTGCAGAGTTGCAAAGCTCGCTGTGCGCTGAAGATGATCAGTGGGAACTTTCTGGACTGTCTCTTCTGCTCTTTTAGCATTGGCTAAAGGTTCCTGCTCTACTCTGCTTCTGCCCAGCAGAGAAAGGGCACAGAGATTTTGGATTCAATTGGACTTTGAGGTAGGAAAGTGCGGAGCGAGAGCAATGTATGTGTCACAGTTGCAAAGCTGACTGCGTGCTGAAGATGCCCTGCCGGAGCTTTCACTCCGGGCTCTTTGGCTGTGGGAGCAGAGGCCAAGAGATCGTGTTCACCTGTCACTGCTGCTGTTCAAACGAGAGAGGGCGGGAGAGACCATGGATTCAAACGGATTATTAGGAGATGAAGTGAGGAGTGACAGCAATGTGTGTTTCAGAGTTGCAAAGCTCACTGTGCGCTGAAGATGATCTGCAAGGACTTTCCCTCCCTGCCCTTCGGAACTGGGAGCGGATTCCAAGCGCTCGTGCTCACCTTCCTCTGCTGCTCTTGAAACGAGAGTGGAGACCAGAAACGCTGGATTCAAATGCACTTTTAGGAGCTACAATGAGGAGTGACAACAGTGTGTGTGTCAAAGTTGTAAAGCTCAGTGTGTTGAAGAAGCACAAGAGCAGCCTTCAGCCTGTCTCTTCCACTGCCTTACAGATTGCAGACATTCCTGCTCACTCTGCTGCTCAGCAGAGTGCTGGCAACGGAGTTCTTGGATTGAAATGGTCTTTTAGGAGAAAGAGTGAAGAGTGACAGCAATGTTTGTGTCACAGTTTAAAGCTCACTGTGTGCTAAACATGATCAGGAGGAGCTTTTTTGCAAGGCTCTTCTGCTGTTTTAGCCCAGTCTAAACATTCCTGCTCTACTCTCTCTGTTGCTGCTCAGCAGAGAGTGGGCACAGAGATGTTGGAATCAATAGGTCTTCCAGGCAGGAAAAGGAGGAGTTACAGCAATGTGTTTTGCAGAGTTGCAAAGCTCACTGTGTGCTGAAGATGCCCTGCAGGAGTTTCCCTGCTGGCCCTCCGTCTGTGGGATTAGAGTCCAAGCGCTGCTCCTCCCCTGTCACAACTCCTCTCGAAACGAGAGAGCGCACCAGAAACTTTGGATTCAAATGCACTTTTAGGAGATAAAGTGAGGAGTGACAGCAATGTTTGTGTCACAGTTTAAAGCTCACTGTGTGCAAAACATGATCAAGGAGGAGATTTTTTTCAAGGCTCTTCTGCTGTTTTAGGCAGGTCTAAAAATTCCTGCTCTACTCTCTCTGTTGCTGCTCAGCAGAGAGCGGGCACAGAGATGGTGGATTCAGCTGGTCTTTCAGGCAAAAAGGGAGGAGTGACAGCAATGTGTGTTGCAGAGTTGCAAAGCTCGCTGTGCGCTGAAGATGATCAGTGGGAACTTTCTGGACTGTCTCTTCTGCTCTTTTAGCATTGGCTAAAGGTTCCTGCTCTACTCTGCTTCTGCCCAGCAGAGAAAGGGCACAGAGATTTTGGATTCAATTGGACTTTGAGGTAGGAAAGTGCGGAGCGAGAGCAATATATGTGTCACAGTTGCAAAGCTGACTGCGTGCTGAAGATGCCCTGCCGGAGCTTTCACTCCGGGCTCTTCGGCTGTGGGAGCAGAGGCCAAGAGATCGTGTTCACCTGTCACTGCTGCTGTTCAAACGAGAGAGGGCGGGAGAGACCATGGATTCAAACGGATTATTAGGAGATGAAGTGAGGAGTGACAGCAATGTGTGTTTCAGAGTTGCAAAGCTCACTGTGCGCTGAAGATGATCTGCAAGGACTTTCCCTCCCTGCCCTTCGGAACTGGGAGCGGATTCCAAGCGCTCGTGCTCACCTGCCTCTGCTGCACTGGAAACGAGAGTGGAGACCAGAAACGCTGGATTCAAATGCACTTTTAGGAGCTACAATGAGGAGTGACAACAGTGTGTGTGTCAAAGTTGTAAAGCTCAGTGTGTTGAAGAAGCACAAGAGCAGCCTTCAGCCTGTCTCTTCCACTGCCTTACAGATTGCAGACATTCCTGCTCACTCTGCTGCTCAGCAGAGTGCTGGCAACGGAGTTCTTGGATTGAAATGGTCTTTTAGGAGAAAGAGTGAAGAGTGACAGCAATGTTTGTGTCACAGTTTAAAGCTCACTGTGTGCTAAACATGATCAGGAGGAGCTTTTTTGCAAGGCTCTTCTGCTGTTTTAGCCCAGTCTAAACATTCCTGCTCTACTCTCTCTGATGCTGCTCAGCAGAGAGTGGGCACAGAGATGTTGGAATCAATTGGTCTTCCAGGCAGGAGAAGGAGGAGTTACAGCAATGTGTTTTGCAGAGTTGCAAAGCTCACTGTGTGCTGAAGATGCCCTGCAGGAGTTTCCCTGCTGGCCCTTCGTCTGTGGTATTAGAGTCCAAGCGCTGCTCCTCCCCTGTCACAACTCCTCTCGAAACGAGAGAGCGCACCAGAAACGTTGGATTCAAATGCACTTTTAGGAGATAAAGTGAGGAGTGACAGCAATGTTTGTGTCACAGTTTAAAGCTCACTGTGTGCAAAACATGATCAAGCAGGAGATTTTTTTCAAGGCTCTTCTGCTGTTTTAGGCAGGTCTAAAAATTCCTGCTCTACTCTCTCTGTTGCTGCTCAGCAGAGAGCGGGCACAGAGATGGTGGATTCAGCTGGTCTTTCAGGCAAAAAGGGAGGAGTGACAGCAATGTGTGTTGCAGAGTTGCAAAGCTCGCTGTGCGCTGAAGATGATCAGTGGGAACTTTCTGGACTGTCTCTTCTGCTCTTTTAGCATTGGCTAAAGGTTCCTGCTCTACTCTGCTTCTGCCCAGCAGAGGAAGGGCACAGAGATTTTGGATTCAATTGGACTTTGAGGTAGGAAAGTGCGGAGCGAGAGCAATATATGTGTCACAGTTGCAAAGCTGACTGCGTGCTGAAGATGCCCTGCCGGAGCTTTCACTCCGGGCTCTTTGGCTGTGGGAGCAGAGGCCAAGAGATCGTGTTCACCTGTCACTGCTGCTGTTTAAACGAGAGAGGGCGGGAGAGACCATGGATTCAAACGGATTATTAGGAGATGAAGTGAGGAGTGACAGCAATGTGTGTTTCAGAGTTGCAAAGCTCACTGTGCGCTGAAGATGATCTGCAAGGACTTTCCCTCCCTGCCCTTCGGAACTGGGAGCGGATTCCAAGCGCTCGTGCTCACCTTCCTCTGCTGCTCTTGAAACGAGAGTGGAGACCAGAAACGCTGGATTCAAATGCACTTTTAGGAGCTACAATGAGGAGTGACAACAGTGTGTGTGTCACAGTTGTAAAGCTCAGTGTGTTGAAGAAGCACAAGAGCAGCCTTCAGGCCTGTCTCTTCCACTGCCTTACAGATTGCAGACATTCCTGCTCACTCTGCTGCTCAGCAGAGTGCTGGCAACGGAGTTCTTGGATTGAAATGGTCTTTTAGGAGAAAGAGTGAAGAGTGACAGCAATGTTTGTGTCACAGTTTAAAGCTCACTGTGTGCTAAACATGATCAGGAGGAGCTTTTTTGCAAGGCTCTTCTGCTGTTTTAGCCCAGTCTAAACATTCCTGCTCTCTGTTGCTGCTCAGCAGAGAGTGGGCACAGAGATGTTGGAATCAATTGGTCTTCCAGGCAGGAAAAGGAGGAGTTACAGCAATGTGTGCTGCAGAATTGCAAAGCTCACTGTGTGCTGAAGATGCCCTGCAGGAGTTTCCCTGCTGGCCCTTCGTCTGTGGGATTAGAGTCCAAGCGCTGCTCCTCCCCTGTCACAACTCCTCTCGAAACGAGAGAGCGCACCAGAAACTTTGGATTCAAATGCACTTTTAGGAGATAAAGTGAGGAGTGACAGCAATGTTTGTGTCACAGTTTAAAGCTCACTGTGTGCAAAACATGATCAAGCAGGAGATTTTTTTCAAGGCTCTTCTGCTGTTTTAGGCAGGTCTAAAAATTCCTGCTCTACTCTCTCTGTTGCTGCTCAGCAGAGAGCGGGCACAGAGATGGTGGATTCAGCTGGTCTTTCAGGCAAAAAGGGAGGAGTGACAGCAATGTGTGTTGCAGAGTTGCAAAGCTCGCTGTGCGCTGAAGATGATCAGTGGGAACTTTCTGGACTGTCTCTTCTGCTCTTTTAGCATTGGCTAAAGGTTCCTGCTCTACTCTGCTTCTGCCCAGCAGAGAAAGGGCACAGAGATTTTGGATTCAATTGGACTTTGAGGTAGGAAAGTGCGGAGCGAGAGCAATATATGTGTCACAGTTGCAAAGCTGACTGCGTGCTGAAGATGCCCTGCCGGAGCTTTCACTCCGGGCTCTTCGGCTGTGGGAGCAGAGGCCAAGAGATCGTGTTCACCTGTCACTGCTGCTGTTCAAACGAGAGAGGGCGGGAGAGACCATGGATTCAAACGGATTATTAGGAGATGAAGTGAGGAGTGACAGCAATGTGTGTTTCAGAGTTGCAAAGCTCACTGTGCGCTGAAGATGATCTGCAAGGACTTTCCCTCCCTGCCCTTCGGAACTGGGAGCGGATTCCAAGCGCTCGTGCTCACCTGCCTCTGCTGCACTGGAAACGAGAGTGGAGACCAGAAACGCTGGATTCAAATGCACTTTTAGGAGCTACAATGAGGAGTGACAACAGTGTGTGTGTCACAGTTGTAAAGCTCAGTGTGTTGAAGAAGCACAAGAGCAGCCTTCAGCCTGTCTCTTCCACTGCCTTACAGATTGCAGACATTCCTGCTCACTCTGCTGCTCAGCAGAGTGCTGGCAACGGAGTTCTTGGATTGAAATGGTCTTTTAGGAGAAAGAGTGAAGAGTGACAGCAATGTTTGTGTCACAGTTTAAAGCTCACTGTGTGCTAAACATGATCAGGAGGAGCTTTTTTGCAAGGCTCTTCTGCTGTTTTAGCCCAGTCTAAACATTCCTGCTCTACTCTCTCTGATGCTGCTCAGCAGAGAGTGGGCACAGAGATGTTGGAATCAATTGGTCTTCCAGGCAGGAAAAGGAGGAGTTACAGCAATGTGTTTTGCAGAGTTGCAAAGCTCACTGTGTGCTGAAGATGCCCTGCAGGCGTTTCCCTGCTGGCCCTTCATCTGTGGGATTAGAGTCCAAGCGCTGCTCCTCCCCTGTCACACCTCCTCTCCAAACGAGAGAGCGCACCAGAAACTTTGGATTCAAATGCACTTTTAGGAGATAAAGTGAGGAGTGACAGCAATGTTTGTGTCACAGTTTAAAGCTCACTGTGTGCAAAACATGATCAAGCAGGAGATTTTTTTCAAGGCTCTTCTGCTGTTTTAGGCAGGTCTAAAAATTCCTGCTCTACTCTCTCTGTTGCTGCTCAGCAGAGAGCGGGCACAGAGATGGTGGATTCAGCTGGTCTTTCAGGCAAAAAGGGAGGAGTGACAGCAATGTGTGTTGCAGAGTTGCAAAGCTCGCTGTGCGCTGAAGATGATCAGTGGGAACTTTCTGGACTGTCTCTTCTGCTCTTTTAGCATTGGCTAAAGGTTCCTGCTCTACTCTGCTTCTGCCCAGCAGAGAAAGGGCACAGAGATTTTGGATTCACTTGGACTTTGAGGTAGGAAAGTGCGGAGCGAGAGCAATATATGTGTCACAGTTGCAAAGCTGACTGCGTGCTGAAGATGCCCTGCCGGAGCTTTCACTCCGGGCTCTTCGGCTGTGGGAGCAGAGGCCAAGAGATCGTGTTCACCTGTCACTGCTGCTGTTCAAACGAGAGAGGGCGGGAGAGACCATGGATTCAAACGGATTATTAGGAGATGAAGTGAGGAGTGACAGCAATGTGTGTTTCAGAGTTGCAAAGCTCACTGTGCGCTGAAGATGATCTGCAAGGACTTTCCCGCCCTGCCCTTCGGAACTGGGAGCGGATTCCAAGCGCTCGTGCTCACCTGCCTCTGCTGCACTGGAAACGAGAGTGGAGACCAGAAACGCTGGATTCAAATGCACTTTTAGGAGCTACAATGAGGAGTGACAACAGTGTGTGTGTCAAAGTTGTAAAGCTCAGTGTGTTGAAGAAGCACAAGAGCAGCCTTCAGCCTGTCTCTTCCACTGCCTTACAGATTGCAGACATTCCTGCTCACTCTGCTGCTCAGCAGAGTGCTGGCAATGGAGTTCTTGGATTGAAATGGTCTTTTAGGAGAAAGAGTGAAGAGTGACAGCAATGTTTGTGTCACAGTTTAAAGCTCACTGTGTGCTAAACATGATCAGGAGGAGCTTTTTTGCAAGGCTCTTCTGCTGTTTTAGCCCAGTCTAAACATTCCTGCTCTACTCTCTCTGATGCTGCTCAGCAGAGAGTGGGCACAGAGATGTTGGAATCAATTGGTCTTCCAGGCAGGAGAAGGAGGAGTTACAGCAATGTGTTTTGCAGAGTTGCAAAGCTCACTGTGTGCTGAAGATGCCCTGCAGGAGTTTCCCTGCTGGCCCTTCGTCTGTGGTATTAGAGTCCAAGCGCTGCTCCTCCCCTGTCACAACTCCTCTCGAAACGAGAGAGCGCACCAGAAACATTGGATTCAAATGCACTTTTAGGAGATAAAGTGAGGAGTGACAGCAATGTTTGTGTCACAGTTTAAAGCTCACTGTGTGCAAAACATGATCAAGCAGGAGATTTTTTTCAAGGCTCTTCTGCTGTTTTAGGCAGGTCTAAAAATTCCTGCTCTACTCTCTCTGTTGCTGCTCAGCAGAGAGCGGGCACAGAGATGGTGGATTCAGCTGGTCTTTCAGGCAAAAAGGGAGGAGTGACAGCAATGTGTGTTGCAGAGTTGCAAAGCTCGCTGTGCGCTGAAGATGATCAGTGGGAACTTTCTGGACTGTCTCTTCTGCTCTTTTAGCATTGGCTAAAGGTTCCTGCTCTACTCTGCTTCTGCCCAGCAGAGAAAGGGCACAGAGATTTTGGATTCAATTGGACTTTGAGGTAGGAAAGTGCGGAGCGAGAGCAATATATGTGTCACAGTTGCAAAGCTGACTGCGTGCTGAAGATGCCCTGCCGGAGCTTTCACTCCGGGCTCTTCGGCTGTGGGAGCAGAGGCCAAGAGATCGTGTTCACCTGTCACTGCTGCTGTTCAAACGAGAGAGGGCGGGAGAGACCATGGATTCAAACGGATTATTAGGAGATGAAGTGAGGAGTGACAGCAATGTGTGTTTCAGAGTTGCAAAGCTCACTGTGCGCTGAAGATGATCTGCAAGGACTTTCCCTCCCTGCCCTTCGGAACTGGGAGCGGATTCCAAGCGCTCGTGCTCACCTGCCTCTGCTGCACTGGAAACGAGAGTGGAGACCAGAAACGCTGGATTCAAATGCACTTTTAGGAGCTACAATGAGGAGTGACAACAGTGTGTGTGTCAAAGTTGTAAAGCTCAGTGTGTTGAAGAAGCACAAGAGCAGCCTTCAGCCTGTCTCTTCCACTGCCTTACAGATTGCAGACATTCCTGCTCACTCTGCTGCTCAGCAGAGTGCTGGCAACGGAGTTCTTGGATTGAAATGGTCTTTTAGGAGAAAGAGTGAAGAGTGACAGCAATGTTTGTGTCACAGTTTAAAGCTCACTGTGTGCTAAACATGATCAGGAGGAGCTTTTTTGCAAGGCTCTTCTGCTGTTTTAGCCCAGTCTAAACATTCCTGCTCTACTCTCTCTGATGCTGCTCAGCAGAGAGTGGGCACAGAGATGTTGGAATCAATTGGTCTTCCAGGCAGGAGAAGGAGGAGTTACAGCAATGTGTTTTGCAGAGTTGCAAAGCTCACTGTGTGCTGAAGATGCCCTGCAGGAGTTTCCCTGCTGGCCCTTCGTCTGTGGTATTAGAGTCCAAGCGCTGCTCCTCCCCTGTCACAACTCCTCTCGAAACGAGAGAGCGCACCAGAAACATTGGATTCAAATGCACTTTTAGGAGATAAAGTGAGGAGTGACAGCAATGTTTGTGTCACAGTTTAAAGCTCACTGTGTGCAAAACATGATCAAGCAGGAGATTTTTTTCAAGGCTCTTCTGCTGTTTTAGGCAGGTCTAAAAATTCCTGCTCTACTCTCTCTGTTGCTGCTCAGCAGAGAGCGGGCACAGAGATGGTGGATTCAGCTGGTCTTTCAGGCAAAAAGGGAGGAGTGACAGCAATGTGTGTTGCAGAGTTGCAAAGCTCGCTGTGCGCTGAAGATGATCAGTGGGAACTTTCTGGACTGTCTCTTCTGCTCTTTTAGCATTGGCTAAAGGTTCCTGCTCTACTCTGCTTCTGCCCAGCAGAGAAAGGGCACAGAGATTTTGGATTCAATTGGACTTTGAGGTAGGAAAGTGCGGAGCGAGAGCAATATATGTGTCACAGTTGCAAAGCTGACTGCGTGCTGAAGATGCCCTGCCGGAGCTTTCACTCCGGGCTCTTCGGCTGTGGGAGCAGAGGCCAAGAGATCGTGTTCACCTGTCACTGCTGCTGTTTAAACGAGAGAGGGCGGGAGAGACCATGGATTCAAACGGATTATTAGGAGATGAAGTGAGGAGTGACAGCAATGTGTGTTTCAGAGTTGCAAAGCTCACTGTGCGCTGAAGATGATCTGCAAGGACTTTCCCTCCCTGCCCTTCGGAACTGGGAGCGGATTCCAAGCGCTCATGCTCACCTTCCTCTGCTGCTCTTGAAACGAGAGTGGAGACCAGAAACGCTGGATTCAAATGCACTTTTAGGAGCTACAATGAGGAGTGACAACAGTGTGTGTGTCACAGTTGTAAAGCTCAGTGTGTTGAAGAAGCACAAGAGCAGCCTTCAGGCCTGTCTCTTCCACTGCCTTACAGATTGCAGACATTCCTGCTCACTCTGCTGCTCAGCAGAGTGCTGGCAACGGAGTTCTTGGATTGAAATGGTCTTTTAGGAGAAAGAGTGAAGAGTGACAGCAATGTTTGTGTCACAGTTTAAAGCTCACTGTGTGCTAAACATGATCAGGAGGAGCTTTTTTGCAAGGCTCTTCTGCTGTTTTAGCCCAGTCTAAACATTCCTGCTCTCTGTTGCTGCTCAGCAGAGAGTGGGCACAGAGATGTTGGAATCAATTGGTCTTCCAGGCAGGAGAATGAGGAGTTACAGCAATGTGTTTTGCAGAGTTGCAAAGCTCACTGTGTGCTGAAGATGCCCTGCAGGAGTTTCCCTGCTGGCCCTTCGTCTGTGGGATTAGAGTCCAAGCGCTGCTCCTCCCCTGTCACAACTCCTCTCGAAACGAGAGAGCGCACCAGAAACTTTGGATTCAAATGCACTTTTAGGAGATAAAGTGAGGAGTGACAGCAATGTTTGTGTCACAGTTTAAAGCTCACTGTGTGCAAAACATGATCAAGCAGGAGATTTTTTTCAAGGCTCTTCTGCTGTTTTAGGCAGGTCTAAAAATTCCTGCTCTACTCTCTCTGTTGCTGCTCAGCAGAGAGCGGGCACAGAGATGGTGGATTCAGCTGGTCTTTCAGGCAAAAAGGGAGGAGTGACAGCAATGTGTGTTGCAGAGTTGCAAAGCTCGCTGTGCGCTGAAGATGATCAGTGGGAACTTTCTGGACTGTCTCTTCTGCTCTTTTAGCATTGGCTAAAGGTTCCTGCTCTACTCTGCTTCTGCCCAGCAGAGAAAGGGCACAGAGATTTTGGATTCAATTGGACTTTGAGGTAGGAAAGTGCGGAGCGAGAGCAATATATGTGTCACAGTTGCAAAGCTGACTGCGTGCTGAATATGCCCTGCCGGAGCTTTCACTCCGGGCTCTTTGGCTGTGGGAGCAGAGGCCAAGAGATCGTGTTCACCTGTCACTGCTGCTGTTCAAACGAGAGAGGGCGGGAGAGACCATGGATTCAAACGGATTATTAGGAGATGAAGTGAGGAGTGACAGCAATGTGTGTTTCAGAGTTGCAAAGCTCACTGTGCGCTGAAGATGATCTGCAAGGACTTTCCCTCCCTGCCCTTCGGAACTGGGAGCGGATTCCAAGCGCTCGTGCTCACCTGCCTCTGCTGCACTGGAAACGAGAGTGGAGACCAGAAACGCTGGATTCAAATGCACTTTTAGGAGCTACAATGAGGAGTGACAACAGTGTGTGTGTCACAGTTGTAAAGCTCAGTGTGTTGAAGAAGCACAAGAGCAGCCTTCAGCCTGTCTCTTCCACTGCCTTACAGATTGCAGACATTCCTGCTCACTCTGCTGCTCAGCAGAGTGCTGACAACGGAGTTCTTGGATTGAAATGGTCTTTTAGGAGAAAGAGTGAAGAGTGACAGCAATGTTTGTGTCACAGTTTAAAGCTCACTGTGTGCTAAACATGATCAGGAGGAGCTTTTTTGCAAGGCTCTTCTGCTGTTTTAGCCCAGTCTAAACATTCCTGCTCTACTCTCTCTGTTGCTGCTCAGCAGAGAGTGGGCACAGAGATGTTGGAATCAATAGGTCTTCCAGGCAGGAAAAGGAGGAGTTACAGCAATGTGTTTTGCAGAGTTGCAATGCTCACTGTGTGCTGAAGATGCCCTGCAGGAGTTTCCCTGCTGGCCCTCTGTCTGTGGGATTAGAGTCCAAGCGCTGCTCCTCCCCTGTCACAACTCCTCTCGAAACGAGAGAGCGCACCAGAAACTTTGGATTCAAATGCACTTTTAGGAGATAAAGTGAGGAGTGACAGCAATGTTTGTGTCACAGTTTAAAGCTCACTGTGTGCAAAACATGATCAAGCAGGAGATTTTTTTCAAGGCTCTTCTGCTGTTTTAGGCAGGTCTAAAAATTCCTGCTCTACTATCTCTGTTGCTGCTCAGCAGAGAGCGGGCACAGAGATGGTGGATTCAGCTGGTCTTTCAGGCAAAAAGGGAGGAGTGACAGCAATGTGTGTTGCAGAGTTGCAAAGCTCGCTGTGCGCTGAAGATGATCAGTGGGAACTTTCTGGACTGTCTCTTCTGCTCTTTTAGCATTGGCTAAAGGTTCCTGCTCTACTCTGCTTCTGCCCAGCAGAGAAAGGGCACAGAGATTTTGGATTCAATTGGACTTTGAGGTAGGAAAGTGCGGAGCGAGAGCAATATATGTGTCACAGTTGCAAAGCTGACTGCGTGCTGAAGATGCCCTGCCGGAGCTTTCACTCCGGGCTCTTCGGCTGTGGGAGCAGAGGCCAAGAGATCGTGTTCACCTGTCACTGCTGCTGTTCAAACGAGAGAGGGCGGGAGAGACCATGGATTCAAACGGATTATTAGGAGATGAAGTGAGGAGTGACAGCAATGTGTGTTTCAGACTTGCAAAGCTCACTGTGCGCTGAAGATGATCTGCAAGGACTTTCCCTCCCTGCCCTTCGGAACTGGGAGCGGATTCCAAGCGCTCGTGCTCACCTGCCTCTGCTGCACTGGAAACGAGAGTGGAGACCAGAAACGCTGGATTCAAATGCACTTTTAGGAGCTACAATGAGGAGTGACAACAGTGTGTGTGTCAAAGTTGTAAAGCTCAGTGTGTTGAAGAAGCACAAGAGCAGCCTTCAGCCTGTCTCTTCCACTGCCTTACAGATTGCAGACATTCCTGCTCACTCTGCTGCTCAGCAGAGTGCTGGCAACGGAGTTCTTGGATTGAAATGGTCTTTTAGGAGAAAGAGTGAAGAGTGACAGCAATGTTTGTGTCACAGTTTAAAGCTCACTGTGTGCTAAACATGATCAGGAGGAGCTTTTTTGCAAGGCTCTTCTGCTGTTTTAGCCCAGTCTAAACATTCCTGCTCTACTCTCTCTGATGCTGCTCAGCAGAGAGTGGGCACAGAGATGTTGGAATCAATTGGTCTTCCAGGCAGGAGAAGGAGGAGTTACAGCAATGTGTTTTGCAGAGTTGCAAAGCTCACTGTGTGCTGAAGATGCCCTGCAGGAGTTTCCCTGCTGGCCCTTCGTCTGTGGTATTAGAGTCCAAGCGCTGCTCCTCCCCTGTCACAACTCCTCTCGAAACGAGAGAGCGCACCAGAAACGTTGGATTCAAATGCACTTTTAGGAGATAAAGTGAGGAGTGACAGCAATGTTTGTGTCACAGTTTAAAGCTCACTGTGTGCAAAACATGATCAAGCAGGAGATTTTTTTCAAGGCTCTTCTGCTGTTTTAGGCAGGTCTAACAATTCCTGCTCTACTCTCTCTGTTGCTGCTCAGCAGAGAGCGGGCACAGAGATGGTGGATTCAGCTGGTCTTTCAGGCAAAAAGGGAGGAGTGACAGCAATGTGTGTTGCAGGGTTGCAAAGCTCGCTGTGCGCTGAAGATGATCAGTGGGAACTTTCTGGACTGTCTCTTCTGCTCTTTTAGCATTGGCTAAAGGTTCCTGCTCTACTCTGCTTCTGCCCAGCAGAGGAAGGGCACAGAGATTTTGGATTCAATTGGACTTTGAGGTAGGAAAGTGCGGAGCGAGAGCAATATATGTGTCACAGTTGCAAAGCTGACTGCGTGCTGAAGATGCCCTGCCGGAGCTTTCACTCCGGGCTCTTTGGCTGTGGGAGCAGAGGCCAAGAGATCGTGTTCACCTGTCACTGCTGCTGTTTAAACGAGAGAGGGCGGGAGAGACCATGGATTCAAACGGATTATTAGGAGATGAAGTGAGGAGTGACAGCAATGTGTGTTTCAGAGTTGCAAAGCTCACTGTGCGCTGAAGATGATCTGCAAGGACTTTCCCTCCCTGCCCTTCGGAACTGGGAGCGGATTCCAAGCGCTCGTGCTCACCTGCCTCTGCTGCTCTTGAAACGAGAGTGGAGACCAGAAACGCTGGATTCAAATGCACTTTTAGGAGCTACAATGAGGAGTGACAACAGTGTGTGTGTCACAGTTGTAAAGCTCAGTGTGTTGAAGAAGCACAAGAGCAGCCTTCAGGCCTGTCTCTTCCACTGCCTTACAGATTGCAGACATTCCTGCTCACTCTGCTGCTCAGCAGAGTGCTGGCAACGGAGTTCTTGGATTGAAATGGTCTTTTAGGAGAAAGAGTGAAGAGTGACAGCAATGTTTGTGTCACAGTTTAAAGCTCACTGTGTGCTAAACATGATCAGGAGGAGCTTTTTTGCAAGGCTCTTCTGCTGTTTTAGCCCAGTCTAAACATTCCTGCTCTCTGTTGCTGCTCAGCAGAGAGTGGGCACAGAGATGTTGGAATCAATTGGTCTTCCAGGCAGGAAAAGGAGGAGTTACAGCAATGTGTGTTGCAGAATTGCAAAGCTCACTGTGTGCTGAAGATGCCCTGCAGGAGTTTCCCTGCTGGCCCTTCGTCTGTGGGATTAGAGTCCAAGCGCTGCTCCTCCCCTGTCACAACTCCTCTCGAAACGAGAGAGCGCACCAGAAACTTTGGATTCAAATGCACTTTTAGGAGATAAAGTGAGGAGTGACAGCAATGTTTGTGTCACAGTTTAAAGCTCACTGTGTGCAAAACATGATCAAGCAGGAGATTTTTTTCAAGGCTCTTCTGCTGTTTTAGGCAGGTCTAAAAATTCCTGCTCTACTCTCTCTGTTGCTGCTCAGCAGAGAGCGGGCACAGAGATGGTGGATTCAGCTGGTCTTTCAGGCAAAAAGGGAGGAGTGACAGCAATGTGTGTTGCAGAGTTGCAAAGCTCGCTGTGCGCTGAAGATGATCAGTGGGAACTTTCTGGACTGTCTCTTCTGCTCTTTTAGCATTGGCTAAAGGTTCCTGCTCTACTCTGCTTCTGCCCAGCAGAGAAAGGGCACAGAGATTTTGGATTCAATTGGACTTTGAGGTAGGAAAGTGCGGAGCGAGAGCAATATATGTGTCACAGTTGCAAAGCTGACTGCGTGCTGAAGATGCCCTGCCGGAGCTTTCACTCCGGGCTCTTCGGCTGTGGGAGCAGAGGCCAAGAGATCGTGTTCACCTGTCACTGCTGCTGTTTAAACGAGAGAGGGCGGGAGAGACCATGGATTCAAACGGATTATTAGGAGATGAAGTGAGGAGTGACAGCAATGTGTGTTTCAGAGTTGCAAAGCTCACTGTGCGCTGAAGATGATCTGCAAGGACTTTCCCTCCCTGCCCTTCGGAACTGGGAGCGGATTCCAAGCGCTCGTGCTCACCTGCCTCTGCTGCTCTTGAAACGAGAGTGGAGACCAGAAACGCTGGATTCAAATGCACTTTTAGGAGCTACAATGAGGAGTGACAACAGTGTGTGTGTCACAGTTGTAAAGCTCAGTGTGTTGAAGAAGCACAAGAGCAGCCTTCAGGCCTGTCTCTTCCACTGCCTTACAGATTGCAGACATTCCTGCTCACTCTGCTGCTCAGCAGAGTGCTGGCAACGGAGTTTTTGGATTGAAATGGTCTTTTAGGAGAAAGAGTGAAGAGTGACAGCAATGTTTGTGTCACAGTTTAAAGCTCACTGTGTGCTAAACATGATCAGGAGGAGCTTTTTTGCAAGGCTCTTCTGCTGTTTTAGCCCAGTCTAAACATTCCTGCTCTCTGTTGCTGCTCAGCAGAGAGTGGGCACAGAGATGTTGGAATCAATTGGTCTTCCAGGCAGGAAAAGGAGGAGTTGCAGCAATGTGTTTTGCAGAGTTGCAAAGCTCACTGTGTGCTGAAGATGCCCTGCAGGCGTTTCCCTGCTGGCCCTTCGTCTGTGGGATTAGAGTCCAAGCGCTGCTCCTCCCCTGTCACAACTCCTCTCGAAACGAGAGAGCGCACCAGAAACTTTGGATTCAAATGCACTTTTAGGAGATAAAGTGAGGAGTGACAGCAATGTTTGTGTCACAGTTTAAAGCTCACTGTGTGCAAAACATGATCAAGCAGGAGATTTTTTTCAAGGCTCTTCTGCTGTTTTAGGCAGGTCTAAAAATTCCTGCTCTACTCTCTCTGTTGCTGCTCAGCAGAGAGCGGGCACAGAGATGGTGGATTCAGCTGGTCTTTCAGGCAAAAAGGGAGGAGTGACAGCAATGTGTGTTGCAGAGTTGCAAAGCTCGCTGTGCGCAGAAGATGATCAGTGGGAACTTTCTGGACTGTCTCTTCTGCTCTTTTAGCATTGGCTAAAGGTTCCTGCTCTACTCTGCTTCTGCCCAGCAGAGAAAGGGCACAGAGATTTTGGATTCAATTGGACTTTGAGGTAGGAAAGTGCGGAGCGAGAGCAATATATGTGTCACAGTTGCAAAGCTGACTGCGTGCTGAATATGCCCTGCCGGAGCTTTCACTCCGGGCTCTTCGGCTGTGGGAGCAGAGGCCAAGAGATCGTGTTCACCTGTCACTGCTGCTGTTCAAACGAGAGAGGGCGGGAGAGACCATGGATTCAAACGGATTATTAGGAGATGAAGTGAGGAGTGACAGCAATGTGTGTTTCAGAGTTGCAAAGCTCACTGTGCGCTGAAGATGATCTGCAAGGACTTTCCCTCCCTGCCCTTCGGAACTGGGAGCGGATTCCAAGCGCTCGTGCTCACCTGCCTCTGCTGCACTGGAAACGAGAGTGGAGACCAGAAACGCTGGATTCAAATGCACTTTTAGGAGCTACAATGAGGAGTGACAACAGTGTGTGTGTCAAAGTTGTAAAGCTCAGTGTGTTGAAGAAGCACAAGAGCAGCCTTCAGCCTGTCTCTTCCACTGCCTTACAGATTGCAGACATTCCTGCTCACTCTGCTGCTCAGCAGAGTGCTGGCAACGGAGTTCTTGGATTGAAATGGTCTTTTAGGAGAAAGAGTGAAGAGTGACAGCAATGTTTGTGTCACAGTTTAAAGCTCACTGTGTGCTAAACATGATCAGGAGGAGCTTTTTTGCAAGGCTCTTCTGCTGTTTTAGCCCAGTCTAAACATTCCTGCTCTACTCTCTCTGTTGCTGCTCAGCAGAGAGTGGGCACAGAGATGTTGGAATCAATAGGTCTTCCAGGCAGGAAAAGGAGGAGTTACAGCAATGTGTTTTGCAGAGTTGCAATGCTCACTGTGTGCTGAAGATGCCCTGCAGGAGTTTCCCTGCTGGCCCTCTGTCTGTGGGATTAGAGTCCAAGCGCTGCTCCTCCCCTGTCACAACTCCTCTCGAAACGAGAGAGCGCACCAGAAACTTTGGATTCAAATGCACTTTTAGGAGATAAAGTGAGGAGTGACAGCAATGTGTGTTTCAGAGTTGCAAAGCTCACTGTGCGCTGAAGATGATCTGCAAGGACTTTCCCTCCCTGCCCTTCGGAACTGGGAGCGGATTCCAAGCGCTCGTGCTCACCTGCCTCTGCTGCACTGGAAACGAGAGTGGAGACCAGAAACGCTGGATTCAAATGCACTTTTAGGAGCTACAATGAGGAGTGACAACAGTGTGTGTGTCAAAGTTGTAAAGCTCAGTGTGTTGAAGAAGCACAAGAGCAGCCTTCAGCCTGTCTCTTCCACTGCCTTACAGATTGCAGACATTCCTGCTCACTCTGCTGCTCAGCAGAGTGCTGGCAACGGAGTTCTTGGATTGAAATGGTCTTTTAGGAGAAAGAGTGAAGAGTGACAGCAATGTTTGTGTCACAGTTTAAAGCTCACTGTGTGCTAAACATGATCAGGAGGAGCTTTTTTGCAAGGCTCTTCTGCTGTTTTAGCCCAGTCTAAACATTCCTGCTCTACTCTCTCTGATGCTGCTCAGCAGAGAGTGGGCACAGAGATGTTGGAATCAATTGGTCTTCCAGGCAGGAGAAGGAGGAGTTACAGCAATGTGTTTTGCAGAGTTGCAAAGCTCACTGTGTGCTGAAGATGCCCTGCAGGAGTTTCCCTGCTGGCCCTTCGTCTGTGGGATTAGAGTCCAAGCGCTGCTCCTCCCCTGTCACAACTCCTCTCGAAACGAGAGAGCGCACCAGAAACTTTGGATTCAAATGCACTTTTAGGAGATAAAGTGAGGAGTGACAGCAATGTTTGTGTCACAGTTTAAAGCTCACTGTGTGCAAAACATGATCAAGCAGGAGATTTTTTTCAAGGCTCTTCTGCTGTTTTAGGCAGGTCTAACAATTCCTGCTCTACTATCTCTGTTGCTGCTCAGCAGAGAGCGGGCACAAAGATGGTGGATTCAGCTGGTCTTTCAGGCAAAAAGGGAGGAGTGACAGCAATGTGTGTTGCAGAGTTGCAAAGCTCGCTGTGCGCTGAAGATGATCAGTGGGAACTTTCTGGACTGTCTCTTCTGCTCTTTTAGCATTGGCTAAAGGTTCCTGCTCTACTCTGCTTCTGCCCAGCAGAGAAAGGGCACAGAGATTTTGGATTCAATTGGACTTTGAGGTAGGAAAGTGCGGAGCGAGAGCAATGTATGTGTCACAGTTGCAAAGCTGACTGCGTGCTGAAGATGCCCTGCCGGAGCTTTCACTCCGGGCTCTTTGGCTGTGGGAGCAGAGGCCAAGAGATCGTGTTCACCTGTCACTGCTGCTGTTCAAACGAGAGAGGGCGGGAGAGACCATGGATTCAAACGGATTATTAGGAGATGAAGTGAGGAGTGACAGCAATGTGTGTTTCAGAGTTGCAAAGCTCACTGTGCGCTGAAGATGATCTGCAAGGACTTTCCCTCCCTGCCCTTCAGAACTGGGAGCGGATTCCAAGCGCTCGTGCTCACCTGCCTCTGCTGCACTGGAAACGAGAGTGGAGACCAGAAACGCTGGATTCAAATGCACTTTTAGGAGCTACAATGAGGAGTGACAACAGTGTGTGTGTCAAAGTTGTAAAGCTCAGTGTGTTGAAGAAGCACAAGAGCAGCCTTCAGCCTGTCTCTTCCACTGCCTTACAGATTGCAGACATTCCTGCTCACTCTGCTGCTCAGCAGAGTGCTGGCAACGGAGTTCTTGGATTGAAATGGTCTTTTAGGAGAAAGAGTGAAGAGTGACAGCAATGTTTGTGTCACAGTTTAAAGCTCACTGTGTGCTAAACATGATCAGGAGGAGCTTTTTTGCAAGGCTCTTCTGCTGTTTTAGCCCAGTCTAAACATTCCTGCTCTACTCTCTCTGTTGCTGCTCAGCAGAGAGTGGGCACAGAGATGTTGGAATCAATAGGTCTTCCAGGCAGGAAAAGGAGGAGTTACAGCAATGTGTTTTGCAGAGTTGCAATGCTCACTGTGTGCTGAAGATGCCCTGCAGGAGTTTCCCTGCTGGCCCTCTGTCTGTGGGATTAGAGTCCAAGCGCTGCTCCTCCCCTGTCACAACTCCTCTCGAAACGAGAGAGCGCACCAGAAACTTTGGATTCAAATGCACTTTTAGGAGATAAAGTGAGGAGTGACAGCAATGTTTGTGTCACAGTTTAAAGCTCACTGTGTGCAAAACATGATCAAGCAGGAGATTTTTTTCAAGGCTCTTCTGCTGTTTTAGGCAGGTCTAAAAATTCCTGCTCTACTATCTCTGTTGCTGCTCAGCAGAGAGCGGGCACAGAGATGGTGGATTCAGCTGGTCTTTCAGGCAAAAAGGGAGGAGTGACAGCAATGTGTGTTGCAGAGTTGCAAAGCTCGCTGTGCGCTGAAGATGATCAGTGGGAACTTTCTGGACTGTCTCTTCTGCTCTTTTAGCATTGGCTAAAGGTTCCTGCTCTACTCTGCTTCTGCCCAGCAGAGAAAGGGCACAGAGATTTTGGATTCAATTGGACTTTGAGGTAGGAAAGTGCGGAGCGAGAGCAATATATGTGTCACAGTTGCAAAGCTGACTGCGTGCTGAAGATGCCCTGCCGGAGCTTTCACTCCGGGCTCTTCGGCTGTGGGAGCAGAGGCCAAGAGATCGTGTTCACCTGTCACTGCTGCTGTTCAAACGAGAGAGGGCGGGAGAGACCATGGATTCAAACGGATTATTAGGAGATGAAGTGAGGAGTGACAGCAATGTGTGTTTCAGACTTGCAAAGCTCACTGTGCGCTGAAGATGATCTGCAAGGACTTTCCCTCCCTGCCCTTTGGAACTGGGAGCGGATTCCAAGCGCTCGTGCTCACCTGCCTCTGCTGCACTGGAAACGAGAGTGGAGACCAGAAACGCTGGATTCAAATGCACTTTTAGGAGCTACAATGAGGAGTGACAACAGTGTGTGTGTCAAAGTTGTAAAGCTCAGTGTGTTGAAGAAGCACAAGAGCAGCCTTCAGCCTGTCTCTTCCACTGCCTTACAGATTGCAGACATTCCTGCTCACTCTGCTGCTCAGCAGAGTGCTGGCAACGGAGTTCTTGGATTGAAATGGTCTTTTAGGAGAAAGAGTGAAGAGTGACAGCAATGTTTGTGTCACAGTTTAAAGCTCACTGTGTGCTAAACATGATCAGGAGGAGCTTTTTTGCAAGGCTCTTCTGCTGTTTTAGCCCAGTCTAAACATTCCTGCTCTACTCTCTCTGATGCTGCTCAGCAGAGAGTGGGCACAGAGATGTTGGAATCAATTGGTCTTCCAGGCAGGAGAAGGAGGAGTTACAGCAATGTGTTTTGCAGAGTTGCAAAGCTCACTGTGTGCTGAAGATGCCCTGCAGGAGTTTCCCTGCTGGCCCTTCGTCTGTGGGATTAGAGTCCAAGCGCTGCTCCTCCCCTGTCACACCTCCTCTCCAAACGAGAGAGCGCACCAGAAACTTTGGATTCAAATGCACTTTTAGGAGATAAAGTGAGGAGTGACAGCAATGTTTGTGTCACAGTTTAAAGCTCACTGTGTGCAAAACATGATCAAGCAGGAGATTTTTTTCAAGGCTCTTCTGCTGTTTTAGGCAGGTCTAAAAATTCCTGCTCTACTCTCTCTGTTGCTGCTCAGCAGAGAGCGGGCACAGAGATGGTGGATTCAGCTGGTCTTTCAGGCAAAAAGGGAGGAGTGACAGCAATGTGTGTTGCAGAGTTGCAAAGCTCGCTGTGCGCTGAAGATGATCAGTGGGAACTTTCTGGACTGTCTCTTCTGCTCTTTTAGCATTGGCTAAAGGTTCCTGCTCTACTCTGCTTCTGCCCAGCAGAGAAAGGGCACAGAGATTTTGGATTCAATTGGACTTTGAGGTAGGAAAGTGCGGAGCGAGAGCAATATATGTGTCACAGTTGCAAAGCTGACTGCGTGCTGAATATGCCCTGCCGGAGCTTTCACTCCGGGCTCTTCGGCTGTGGGAGCAGAGGCCAAGAGATCGTGTTCACCTGTCACTGCTGCTGTTCAAACGAGAGAGGGCGGGAGAGACCATGGATTCAAACGGATTATTAGGAGATGAAGTGAGGAGTGACAGCAATGTGTGTTTCAGAGTTGCAAAGCTCACTGTGCGCTGAAGATGATCTGCAAGGACTTTCCCTCCCTGCCCTTCGGAACTGGGAGCGGATTCCAAGCGCTCGTGCTCACCTGCCTCTGCTGCACTGGAAACGAGAGTGGAGACCAGAAACGCTGGATTCAAATGCACTTTTAGGAGCTACAATGAGGAGTGACAACAGTGTGTGTGTCAAAGTTGTAAAGCTCAGTGTGTTGAAGAAGCACAAGAGCAGCCTTCAGCCTGTCTCTTCCACTGCCTTACAGATTGCAGACATTCCTGCTCACTCTGCTGCTCAGCAGAGTGCTGGCAACGGAGTTCTTGGATTGAAATGGTCTTTTAGGAGAAAGAGTGAAGAGTGACAGCAATGTTTGTGTCACAGTTTAAAGCTCACTGTGTGCTAAACATGATCAGGAGGAGCTTTTTTGCAAGGCTCTTCTGCTGTTTTAGCCCAGTCTAAACATTCCTGCTCTACTCTCTCTGTTGCTGCTCAGCAGAGAGTGGGCACAGAGATGTTGGAATCAATAGGTCTTCCAGGCAGGAAAAGGAGGAGTTACAGCAATGTGTTTTGCAGAGTTGCAATGCTCACTGTGTGCTGAAGATGCCCTGCAGGAGTTTCCCTGCTGGCCCTCTGTCTGTGGGATTAGAGTCCAAGCGCTGCTCCTCCCCTGTCACAACTCCTCTCGAAACGAGAGAGCGCACCAGAAACTTTGGATTCAAATGCACTTTTAGGAGATAAAGTGAGGAGTGACAGCAATGTGTGTTTCAGAGTTGCAAAGCTCACTGTGCGCTGAAGATGATCTGCAAGGACTTTCCCTCCCTGCCCTTCGGAACTGGGAGCGGATTCCAAGCGCTCGTGCTCACCTGCCTCTGCTGCACTGGAAACGAGAGTGGAGACCAGAAACGCTGGATTCAAATGCACTTTTAGGAGCTACAATGAGGAGTGACAACAGTGTGTGTGTCAAAGTTGTAAAGCTCAGTGTGTTGAAGAAGCACAAGAGCAGCCTTCAGCCTGTCTCTTCCACTGCCTTACAGATTGCAGACATTCCTGCTCACTCTGCTGCTCAGCAGAGTGCTGGCAACGGAGTTCTTGGATTGAAATGGTCTTTTAGGAGAAAGAGTGAAGAGTGACAGCAATGTTTGTGTCACAGTTTAAAGCTCACTGTGTGCTAAACATGATCAGGAGGAGCTTTTTTGCAAGGCTCTTCTGCTGTTTTAGCCCAGTCTAAACATTCCTGCTCTACTCTCTCTGATGCTGCTCAGCAGAGAGTGGGCACAGAGATGTTGGAATCAATTGGTCTTCCAGGCAGGAGAAGGAGGAGTTACAGCAATGTGTTTTGCAGAGTTGCAAAGCTCACTGTGTACTGAAGATGCCCTGCAGGAGTTTCCCTGCTGGCCCTTCGTCTGTGGGATTAGAGTCCAAGCGCTGCTCCTCCCCTGTCACAACTCCTCTCGAAACGAGAGAGCGCACCAGAAACTTTGGATTCAAATGCACTTTTAGGAGATAAAGTGAGGAGTGACAGCAATGTTTGTGTCACAGTTTAAAGCTCACTGTGTGCAAAACATGATCAAGCAGGAGATTTTTTTCAAGGCTCTTCTGCTGTTTTAGGCAGGTCTAACAATTCCTGCTCTACTATCTCTGTTGCTGCTCAGCAGAGAGCGGGCACAAAGATGGTGGATTCAGCTGGTCTTTCAGGCAAAAAGGGAGGAGTGACAGCAATGTGTGTTGCAGAGTTGCAAAGCTCGCTGTGCGCTGAAGATGATCAGTGGGAACTTTCTGGACTGTCTCTTCTGCTCTTTTAGCATTGGCTAAAGGTTCCTGCTCTACTCTGCTTCTGCCCAGCAGAGAAAGGGCACAGAGATTTTGGATTCAATTGGACTTTGAGGTAGGAAAGTGCGGAGCGAGAGCAATGTATGTGTCACAGTTGCAAAGCTGACTGCGTGCTGAAGATGCCCTGCCGGAGCTTTCACTCCGGGCTCTTTGGCTGTGGGAGCAGAGGCCAAGAGATCGTGTTCACCTGTCACTGCTGCTGTTCAAACGAGAGAGGGCGGGAGAGACCATGGATTCAAACGGATTATTAGGAGATGAAGTGAGGAGTGACAGCAATGTGTGTTTCAGAGTTGCAAAGCTCACTGTGCGCTGAAGATGATCTGCAAGGACTTTCCCTCCCTGCCCTTCAGAACTGGGAGCGGATTCCAAGCGCTCGTGCTCACCTGCCTCTGCTGCACTGGAAACGAGAGTGGAGACCAGAAACGCTGGATTCAAATGCACTTTTAGGAGCTACAATGAGGAGTGACAACAGTGTGTGTGTCAAAGTTGTAAAGCTCAGTGTGTTGAAGAAGCACAAGAGCAGCCTTCAGCCTGTCTCTTCCACTGCCTTACAGATTGCAGACATTCCTGCTCACTCTGCTGCTCAGCAGAGTGCTGGCAACGGAGTTCTTGGATTGAAATGGTCTTTTAGGAGAAAGAGTGAAGAGTGACAGCAATGTTTGTGTCACAGTTTAAAGCTCACTGTGTGCTAAACATGATCAGGAGGAGCTTTTTTGCAAGGCTCTTCTGCTGTTTTAGCCCAGTCTAAACATTCCTGCTCTACTCTCTCTGTTGCTGCTCAGCAGAGAGTGGGCACAGAGATGTTGGAATCAATAGGTCTTCCAGGCAGGAAAAGGAGGAGTTACAGCAATGTGTTTTGCAGAGTTGCAATGCTCACTGTGTGCTGAAGATGCCCTGCAGGAGTTTCCCTGCTGGCCCTCTGTCTGTGGGATTAGAGTCCAAGCGCTGCTCCTCCCCTGTCACAACTCCTCTCGAAACGAGAGAGCGCACCAGAAACTTTGGATTCAAATGCACTTTTAGGAGATAAAGTGAGGAGTGACAGCAATGTTTGTGTCACAGTTTAAAGCTCACTGTGTGCAAAACATGATCAAGCAGGAGATTTTTTTCAAGGCTCTTCTGCTGTTTTAGGCAGGTCTAAAAATTCCTGCTCTACTATCTCTGTTGCTGCTCAGCAGAGAGCGGGCACAGAGATGGTGGATTCAGCTGGTCTTTCAGGCAAAAAGGGAGGAGTGACAGCAATGTGTGTTGCAGAGTTGCAAAGCTCGCTGTGCGCTGAAGATGATCAGTGGGAACTTTCTGGACTGTCTCTTCTGCTCTTTTAGCATTGGCTAAAGGTTCCTGCTCTACTCTGCTTCTGCCCAGCAGAGAAAGGGCACAGAGATTTTGGATTCAATTGGACTTTGAGGTAGGAAAGTGCGGAGCGAGAGCAATATATGTGTCACAGTTGCAAAGCTGACTGCGTGCTGAAGATGCCCTGCCGGAGCTTTCACTCCGGGCTCTTCGGCTGTGGGAGCAGAGGCCAAGAGATCGTGTTCACCTGTCACTGCTGCTGTTCAAACGAGAGAGGGCGGGAGAGACCATGGATTCAAACGGATTATTAGGAGATGAAGTGAGGAGTGACAGCAATGTGTGTTTCAGACTTGCAAAGCTCACTGTGCGCTGAAGATGATCTGCAAGCACTTTCCCTCCCTGCCCTTTGGAACTGGGAGCGGATTCCAAGCGCTCGTGCTCACCTGCCTCTGCTGCACTGGAAACGAGAGTGGAGACCAGAAACGCTGGATTCAAATGCACTTTTAGGAGCTACAATGAGGAGTGACAACAGTGTGTGTGTCAAAGTTGTAAAGCTCAGTGTGTTGAAGAAGCACAAGAGCAGCCTTCAGCCTGTCTCTTCCACTGCCTTACAGATTGCAGACATTCCTGCTCACTCTGCTGCTCAGCAGAGTGCTGGCAACGGAGTTCTTGGATTGAAATGGTCTTTTAGGAGAAAGAGTGAAGAGTGACAGCAATGTTTGTGTCACAGTTTAAAGCTCACTGTGTGCTAAACATGATCAGGAGGAGCTTTTTTGCAAGGCTCTTCTGCTGTTTTAGCCCAGTCTAAACATTCCTGCTCTACTCTCTCTGATGCTGCTCAGCAGAGAGTGGGCACAGAGATGTTGGAATCAATTGGTCTTCCAGGCAGGAGAAGGAGGAGTTACAGCAATGTGTTTTGCAGAGTTGCAAAGCTCACTGTGTGCTGAAGATGCCCTGCAGGAGTTTCCCTGCTGGCCCTTCGTCTGTGGGATTAGAGTCCAAGCGCTGCTCCTCCCCTGTCACACCTCCTCTCCAAACGAGAGAGCGCACCAGAAACTTTGGATTCAAATGCACTTTTAGGAGATAAAGTGAGGAGTGACAGCAATGTTTGTGTCACAGTTTAAAGCTCACTGTGTGCAAAACATGATCAAGCAGGAGATTTTTTTCAAGGCTCTTCTGCTGTTTTAGGCAGGTCTAAAAATTCCTGCTCTACTCTCTCTGTTGCTGCTCAGCAGAGAGCGGGCACAGAGATGGTGGATTCAGCTGGTCTTTCAGGCAAAAAGGGAGGAGTGACAGCAATGTGTGTTGCAGAGTTGCAAAGCTCGCTGTGCGCTGAAGATGATCAGTGGGAACTTTCTGGACTGTCTCTTCTGCTCTTTTAGCATTGGCTAAAGGTTCCTGCTCTACTCTGCTTCTGCCCAGCAGAGAAAGGGCACAGAGATTTTGGATTCAATTGGACTTTGAGGTAGGAAAGTGCGGAGCGAGAGCAATATATGTGTCACAGTTGCAAAGCTGACTGCGTGCTGAAGATGCCCTGCCGGAGCTTTCACTCCGGGCTCTTCGGCTGTGGGAGCAGAGGCCAAGAGATCGTGTTCACCTGTCACTGCTGCTGTTCAAACGAGAGAGGGCGGGAGAGACCATGGATTCAAACGGATTATTAGGAGATGAAGTGAGGAGTGACAGCAATGTGTGTTTCAGAGTTGCAAAGCTCACTGTGCGCTGAAGATGATCTGCAAGGACTTTCCCTCCCTGCCCTTCGGAACTGGGAGCGGATTCCAAGCGCTCGTGCTCACCTGCCTCTGCTGCACTGGAAACGAGAGTGGAGACCAGAAACGCTGGATTCAAATGCACTTTTAGGAGCTACAATGAGGAGTGACAACAGTGTGTGTGTCAAAGTTGTAAAGCTCAGTGTGTTGAAGAAGCACAAGTGCAGCCTTCAGCCTGTCTCTTCCACTGCCTTACAGATTGCAGACATTCCTGCTCACTCTGCTGCTCAGCAGAGTGCTGGCAACGGAGTTCTTGGATTGAAATGGTCTTTTAGGAGAAAGAGTGAAGAGTGACAGCAATGTTTGTGTCACAGTTTAAAGCTCACTGTGTGCTAAACATGATCAGGAGGAGCTTTTTTGCAAGGCTCTTCTGCTGTTTTAGCCCAGTCTAAACATTCCTGCTCTACTCTCTCTGATGCTGCTCAGCAGAGAGTGGGCACAGAGATGTTGGAATCACTTGGTCTCCAGGCAGGAGAAGGAGGAGTTACAGCAATGTGTTTTGCAGAGTTGCAAAGCTCACTGTGTGCTGAAGATGCCCTGCAGGAGTTTCCCTGCTGGCCCTCCGTCTGTGGGATTAGAGTCCAAGCGCTGCTCCTCCCCTGTCACAACTCCTCTCGAAACGAGAGAGCGCACCAGAAACTTTGGATTCAAATGCACTTTTAGGAGATAAAGTGAGGAGTGACAGCAATGTTTGTGTCACAGTTTAAAGCTCACTGTGTGCAAAACATGATCAAGCAGGAGATTTTTTTCAAGGCTCTTCTGCTGTTTTAGGCAGGTCTAAAAATTCCTGCTCTACTATCTCTGTTGCTGCTCAGCAGAGAGCGGGCACAGAGATGGTGGATTCAGCTGGTCTTTCAGGCAAAAAGGGAGGAGTGACAGCAATGTGTGTTGCAGAGTTGCAAAGCTCGCTGTGCGCTGAAGATGATCAGTGGGAACTTTCTGGACTGTCTCTTCTGCTCTTTTAGCATTGGCTAAAGGTTCCTGCTCTACTCTGCTTCTGCCCAGCAGAGAAAGGGCACAGAGATTTTGGATTCAATTGGACTTTGAGGTAGGAAAGTGCGGAGCGAGAGCAATATATGTGTCACAGTTGCAAAGCTGACTGCGTGCTGAAGATGCCCTGCCGGAGCTTTCACTCCGGGCTCTTCGGCTGTGGGAGCAGAGGCCAAGAGATCGTGTTCACCTGTCACTGCTGCTGTTCAAACGAGAGAGGGCGGGAGAGACCATGGATTCAAACGGATTATTAGGAGATGAAGTGAGGAGTGACAGCAATGTGTGTTTCAGAGTTGCAAAGCTCACTGTGCGCTGAAGATGATCTGCAAGGACTTTCCCTCCCTGCCCTTCGGAACTGGGAGCGGATTCCAAGCGCTCGTGCTCACCTGCCTCTGCTGCACTGGAAACGAGAGTGGAGACCAGAAACGCTGGATTCAAATGCACTTTTAGGAGCTACAATGAGGAGTGACAACAGTGTGTGTGTCAAAGTTGTAAAGCTCAGTGTGTTGAAGAAGCACAAGAGCAGCCTTCAGCCTGTCTCTTCCACTGCCTTACAGATTGCAGACATTCCTGCTCACTCTGCTGCTCAGCAGAGTGCTGGCAACGGAGTTCTTGGATTGAAATGGTCTTTTAGGAGAAAGAGTGAAGAGTGACAGCAATGTTTGTGTCACAGTTTAAAGCTCACTGTGTGCTAAACATGATCAGGAGGAGCTTTTTTGCAAGGCTCTTCTGCTGTTTTAGCCCAGTCTAAACATTCCTGCTCTACTCTCTCTGATGCTGCTCAGCAGAGAGTGGGCACAGAGATGTTGGAATCAATTGGTCTTCCAGGCAGGAGAAGGAGGAGTTACAGCAATGTGTTTTGCAGAGTTGCAAAGCTCACTGTGTGCTGAAGATGCCCTGCAGGAGTTTCCCTGCTGGCCCTTCGTCTGTGGTATTAGAGTCCAAGCGCTGCTCCTCCCCTGTCACAACTCCTCTCGAAACGAGAGAGCGCACCAGAAACTTTGGATTCAAATGCACTTTTAGGAGATAAAGTGAGGAGTGACAGCAATGTTTGTGTCACAGTTTAAAGCTCACTGTGTGCAAAACATGATCAAGCAGGAGATTTTTTTCAAGGCTCTTCTGCTGTTTTAGGCAGGTCTAAAAATTCCTGCTCTACTATCTCTGTTGCTGCTCAGCAGAGAGCGGGCACAGAGATGGTGGATTCAGCTGGTCTTTCAGGCAAAAAGGGAGGAGTGACAGCAATGTGTGTTGCAGAGTTGCAAAGCTCGCTGTGCGCTGAAGATGATCAGTGGGAACTTTCTGGACTGTCTCTTCTGCTCTTTTAGCATTGGCTAAAGGTTCCTGCTCTACTCTGCTTCTGCCCAGCAGAGAAAGGGCACAGAGATTTTGGATTCAATTGGACTTTGAGGTAGGAAAGTGCGGAGCGAGAGCAATATATGTGTCACAGTTGCAAAGCTGACTGCGTGCTGAAGATGCCCTGCCGGAGCTTTCACTCCGGGCTCTTCGGCTGTGGGAGCAGAGGCCAAGAGATCGTGTTCACCTGTCACTGCTGCTGTTCAAACGAGAGAGGGCGGGAGAGACCATGGATTCAAACGGATTATTAGGAGATGAAGTGAGGAGTGACAGCAATGTGTGTTTCAGAGTTGCAAAGCTCACTGTGCGCTGAAGATGATCTGCAAGGACTTTCCCTCCCTGCCCTTCGGAACTGGGAGCGGATTCCAAGCGCTCGTGCTCACCTGCCTCTGCTGCACTGGAAACGAGAGTGGAGACCAGAAACGCTGGATTCAAATGCACTTTTAGGAGCTACAATGAGGAGTGACAACAGTGTGTGTGTCAAAGTTGTAAAGCTCAGTGTGTTGAAGAAGCACAAGAGCAGCCTTCAGCTTGTCTCTTCCACTGCCTTACAGATTGCAGACATTCCTGCTCACTCTGCTGCTCAGCAGAGTGCTGGCAACGGAGTTCTTGGATTGAAATGGTCTTTTAGGAGAAAGAGTGAAGAGTGACAGCAATGTTTGTGTCACAGTTTAAAGCTCACTGTGTGCTAAACATGATCAGGAGGAGCTTTTTTGCAAGGCTCTTCTGCTGTTTTAGCCCAGTCTAAACATTCCTGCTCTACTCTCTCTGATGCTGCTCAGCAGAGAGTGGGCACAGAGATGTTGGAATCAATTGGTCTTCCAGGCAGGAGAAGGAGGAGTTACAGCAATGTGTTTTGCAGAGTTGCAAAGCTCACTGTGTGCTGAAGATGCCCTGCAGGAGTTTCCCTGCTGGCCCTTCGTCTGTGGTATTAGAGTCCAAGCGCTGCTCCTCCCCTGTCACAACTCCTCTCGAAACGAGAGAGCGCACAAGAAACTTTGGATTCAAATGCACTTTTAGGAGATAAAGTGAGGAGTGACAGCAATGTTTGTGTCACAGTTTAAAGCTCACTGTGTGCAAAACATGATCAAGCAGGAGATTTTTTTCAAGGCTCTTCTGCTGTTTTAGGCAGGTCTAAAAATTCCTGCTCTACTATCTCTGTTGCTGCTCAGCAGAGAGCGGGCACAGAGATGGTGGATTCAGCTGGTCTTTCAGGCAAAAAGGGAGGAGTGACAGCAATGTGTGTTGCAGAGTTGCAAAGCTCGCTGTGCGCTGAAGATGATCAGTGGGAACTTTCTGGACTGTCTCTTCTGCTCTTTTAGCATTGGCTAAAGGTTCCTGCTCTACTCTGCTTCTGCCCAGCAGAGAAAGGGCACAGAGATTTTGGATTCAATTGGACTTTGAGGTAGGAAAGTGCGGAGCGAGAGCAATATATGTGTCACAGTTGCAAAGCTGACTGCGTGCTGAAGATGCCCTGCCGGAGCTTTCACTCCGGGCTCTTCGGCTGTGGGAGCAGAGGCCAAGAGATCGTGTTCACCTGTCACTGCCGCTGTTCAAACGAGAAAGGGCGGGAGAGACCATGGATTCAAATGGATTATTAGGAGATGAAGTGAGGAGTGACAGCAATGTGTGTTTCAGAGTTGCAAAGCTCACTGTGCGCTGAAGATGATCTGCAAGGACTTTCCCTCCCTGCCCTTCGGAACTGGGAGCGGATTCCAAGCGCTCGTGCTCACCTGCCTCTGCTACTCTTGAAACGAGAGTGGAGACCAGAAACGCTGGATTCAAATGCACTTTTAGGAGCTACAATGAGGAGTGACAACAGTATGTGTGTCACAGTTGTAAAGCTCAGTGTGTTGAAGAAGCACAAGAGCAGCCTTCAGGCCTGTCTCTTCCACTGCCTTACAGATTGCAGACATTCCTGCTCACTCTGCTGCTCAGCAGAGTGCTGGCAACGGAGTTCTTGGATTGAAATGGTCTTTTAGGAGAAAGAGTGAAGAGTGACAGCAATGTTTGTGTCACAGTTTAAAGCTCACTGTGTGCTAAACATGATCAGGAGGAGCTTTTTTGCAAGGCTCTTCTGCTGTTTTAGCCCAGTCTAAACATTCCTGCTCTACTCTCTCTGATGCTGCTCAGCAGAGAGTGGGCACAGAGATGTTGGAATCAATTGGTCTTCCAGGCAGGAGAAGGAGGAGTTACAGCAATGTGTTTTGCAGAGTTGCAAAGCTCACTGTGTGCTGAAGATGCCCTGCAGGCGTTTCCCTGCTGGCCCTTCGTCTGTGGTATTAGAGTCCAAGCGCTGCTCCTCCCCTGTCACAACTCCTCTCGAAACGAGAGAGCGCACCAGAAACTTTGGATTCAAATGCACTTTTAGGAGATAAAGTGAGGAGTGACAGCAATGTTTGTGTCACAGTTTAAAGCTCACTGTGTGCAAAACATGATCAAGCAGGAGATTTTTTTCAAGGCTCTTCTGCTGTTTTAGGCAGGTCTAAAAATTCCTGCTCTACTCTCTCTGTTGCTGCTCAGCAGAGAGCGGGCACAGAGATGGTGGATTCAGCTGGTCTTTCAGGCAAAAAGGGAGGAGTGACAGCAATGTGTGTTGCAGAGTTGCAAAGCTCGCTGTGCGCTGAAGATGATCAGTGGGAACTTTCTGGACTGTCTCTTCTGCTCTTTTAGCATTGGCTAAAGGTTCCTGCTCTACTCTGCTTCTGCCCAGCAGAGAAAGGGCACAGAGATTTTGGATTCAATTGGACTTTGAGGTAGGAAAGTGCGGAGCGAGAGCAATATATGTGTCACAGTTGCAAAGCTGACTGCGTGCTGAAGATGCCCTGCCGGAGCTTTCACTCCGGGCTCTTCGGCTGTGGGAGCAGAGGCCAAGAGATCGTGTTCACCTGTCACTGCTGCTGTTCAAACGAGAGAGGGCGGGAGAGACCATGGATTCAAACGGATTATTAGGAGATGAAGTGAGGAGTGACAGCAATGTGTGTTTCAGAGTTGCAAAGCTCACTGTGCGCTGAAGATGATCTGCAAGGACTTTCCCTCCCTGCCCTTCGGAACTGGGAGCGGATTCCAAGCGCTCGTGCTCACCTGCCTCTGCTGCACTGGAAACGAGAGTGGAGACCAGAAACGCTGGATTCAAATGCACTTTTAGGAGCTACAATGAGGAGTGACAACAGTGTGTGTGTCAAAGTTGTAAAGCTCAGTGTGTTGAAGAAGCACAAGAGCAGCCTTCAGCCTGTCTCTTCCACTGCCTTACTGATTGCAGACATTCCTGCTCACTCTGCTGCTCAGCAGAGTGCTGGCAACGGAGTTCTTGGATTGAAATGGTTTTTTAGGAGAAAGAGTGAAGAGTGACAGCAATGTTTGTGTCACAGTTTAAAGCTCACTGTGTGCTAAACATTATCAGGAGGAGCTTTTTTGCAAGGCTCTTCTGCTGTTTTAGCCCAGTCTAAACATTCCTGCTCTACTCTCTCTGATGCTGCTCAGCAGAGAGTGGGCACAGAGATGTTGGAATCAATTGGTCTTCCAGGCAGGAGAAGGAGGAGTTACAGCAATGTGTTTTGCAGAGTTGCAAAGCTCACTGTGTGCTGAAGATGCCCTGCAGGAGTTTCCCTGCTGGCCCTTCGTCTGTGGTATTAGAGTCCAAGCGCTGCTCCTCCCCTGTCACAACTCCTCTCGAAACGAGAGAGCGCACAAGAAACTTTGGATTCAAGTGCACTTTTAGGAGATAAAGTGAGGAGTGACAGCAATGTTTGTGTCACAGTTTAAAGCTCACTGTGTGCAAAACATGATCAAGCAGGAGATTTTTTTCAAGGCTCTTCTGCTGTTTTAGGCAGGTCTAAAAATTCCTGCTCTACTCTCTCTGTTGCTGCTCAGCAGAGAGCAGGCACAGAGATGGTGGATTCAGCTGGTCTTTCAGGCAAAAAGGGAGGAGTGACAGCAATGTGTGTTTCAGAGTTGCAAAGCTCGCTGTGCGCTGAAGATGATCAGTGGGAACTTTCTGGACTGTCTCTTCTGCTCTTTTAGCATTGGCTAAAGGTTCCTGCTCTACTCTGCTTCTGCCCAGCAGAGAAAGGGCACAGAGATTTTGGATTCAATTGGACTTTGAGGTAGGAAAGTGCGGAGCGAGAGCAATATATGTGTCACAGTTGCAAAGCTGACTGCGTGCTGAAGATGCCCTGCCGGAGCTTTCACTCAGGGCTCTTCGGCTGTGGGAGCAGAGGCCAAGAGATCGTGTTCACCTGTCACTGCTGCTGTTCAAACGAGAGAGGGCGGGAGAGACCATGGATTCAAACGGATTATTAGGAGATGAAGTGAGGAGTGACAGCAATGTGTGTTTCAGAGTTGCAAAGCTCACTGTGCGCTGAAGATGATCTGCAAGGACTTTCCCTCCCTGCCCTTCGGAACTGGGAGCGGATTCCAAGCGCTCGTGCTCACCTGCCTCTGCTGCTCTTGAAACGAGAGTGGAGACCAGAAACGCTGGATTCAAATGCACTTTTAGGAGCTACAATGAGGAGTGACAACAGTGTGTGTGTCACAGTTGTAAAGCTCAGTGTGTTGAAGAAGCACAAGAGCAGCCTTCAGGCCTGTCTCTTCCACTGCCTTACAGATTGCAGACATTCCTGCTCACTCTGCTGCTCAGCAGAGTGCTGGCAACGGAGTTCTTGGATTGAAATGGTCTTTTAGGAGAAAGAGTGAAGAGTGACAGCAATGTTTGTGTCACAGTTTAAAGCTCACTGTGTGCTAAACATGATCAGGAGGAGCTTTTTTGCAAGGCTCTTCTGCTGTTTTAGCCCAGTCTAAACATTCCTGCTCTACTCTCTCTGTTGCTGCTCAGCAGAGAGTGGGCACAGAGATGTTGGAATCAATAGGTCTTCCAGGCAGGAAAAGGAGGAGTTACAGCAATGTGTTTTGCAGAGTTGCAAAGCTCACTGTGTGCTGAAGATGCCCTGCAGGCGTTTCCCTGCTGGCCCTTCGTCTGTGGGATTAGAGTCCAAGCGCAGCTCCTCCCCTGTCACAACTCCTCTCGAAACGAGAGAGCGCACCAGAAACTTTGGATTCAAATGCACTTTTAGGAGATAAAGTGAGGAGTGACAGCAATGTTTGTGTCACAGTTTAAAGCTCACTGTGTGCAAAACATGATCAAGCAGGAGATTTTTTTCAAGGCTCTTCTGCTGTTTTAGGCAGGTCTAAAAATTCCTGCTCTACTATCTCTGTTGCTGCACAGCAGAGAGCGGGCACAGAGATGGTGGATTCAGCTGGTCTTTCAGGCAAAAAGGGAGGAGTGACAGCAATGTGTGTTGCAGAGTTGCAAAGCTCGCTGTGCGCTGAAGATGATCAGTGGGAACTTTCTGGACTGTCTCTTCTGCTCTTTTAGCATTGGCTAAAGGTTCCTGCTCTACTCTGCTTCTGCCCAGCAGAGAAAGGGCACAGAGTTTTGGATTCAATTGGACTTTGAGGTAGGAAAGTGCGGAGCGAGAGCAATATATGTGTCACAGTTGCAAAGCTGACTGCGTGCTGAAGATGCCCTGCCGGAGCTTTCACTCCGGGCTCTTCGGCTGTGGGAGCAGAGGCCAAGAGATCGTGTTCACCTGTCACTGCTGCTGTTCAAACGAGAGAGGGCGGGAGAGACCATGGATTCAAACGGATTATTAGGAGATGAAGTGAGGAGTGACAGCAATGTGTGTTTCAGAGTTGCAAAGCTCACTGTGCGCTGAAGATGATCTGCAAGGACTTTCCCTCCCTGCCCTTCGGAACTGGGAGCGGATTCCAAGCGCTCGTGCTCACCTGCCTCTGCTGCTCTTGAAACGAGAGTGGAGACCAGAAACGCTGGATTCAAATGCACTTTTAGGAGCTACAATGAGGAGTGACAACAGTGTGTGTGTCACAGTTGTAAAGCTCAGTGTGTTGAAGAAGCACAAGAGCAGCCTTCAGGCCTGTCTCTTCCACTGCCTTACAGATTGCAGACATTCCTGCTCACTCTGCTGCTCAGCAGAGTGCTGGCAGCGGAGTTCTTGGATTGAAATGGTCTTTTAGGAGAAAGAGTGAAGAGTGACAGCAATGTTTGTGTCACAGTTTAAAGCTCACTGTGTGCTAAACATGATCAGGAGGAGCTTTTTTGCAAGGCTCTTCTGCTGTTTTAGCCCAGTCTAAACATTCCTGCTCTACTCTCTCTGTTGCTGCTCAGCAGAGAGTGGGCACAGAGATGTTGGAATCAATAGGTCTTCCAGGCAGGAAAAGGAGGAGTTACAGCAATGTGTTTTGCAGAGTTGCAAAGCTCATTGTGTGCTGAAGATGCCCTGCAGGCGTTTCCCTGCTGGCCCTTCGTCTGTGGGATTAGAGTCCAAGCGCTGCTCCTCCCCTGTCACAACTCCTCTCCAAACGAGAGAGCGCACCAGAAACTTTGGATTCAAATGCACTTTTAGGAGATAAAGTGAGGAGTGACAGCAATGTTTGTGTCACAGTTTAAAGCTCACTGTGTGCAAAACATGATCAAGCAGGAGATTTTTTTCAAGGCTCTTCTGCTGTTTTAGGCAGGTCTAAAAATTCCTGCTCTACTCTCTCTGTTGCTGCTCAGCAGAGAGCGGGCACAGAGATGGTGGATTCAGCTGGTCTTTCAGGCAAAAAGGGAGGAGTGACAGCAATGTGTGTTGCAGAGTTGCAAAGCTCGCTGTGCGCTGAAGATGATCAGTGGGAACTTTCTGGACTGTCTCTTCTGCTCTTTTAGCATTGGCTAAAGGTTCCTGCTCTACTCTGCTTCTGCCCAGCAGAGAAAGGGCATAGAGATTTTGGATTCAATTGGACTTTGAGGTAGGAAAGTGCGGAGCGAGAGCAATATATGTGTCACAGTTGCAAAGCTGACTGCGTGCTGAAGATGCCCTGCCGGAGCTTTCACTCCGGGCTCTTCGGCTGTGGGAGCAGAGGCCAAGAGATCGTGTTCACCTGTCACTGCTGCTGTTCAAACGAGAGAGGGCGGGAGAGACCATGGATTCAAACGGATTATTAGGAGATGAAGTGAGGAGTGACAGCAATGTGTGTTTCAGAGTTGCAAAGCTCACTGTGCGCTGAAGATGATCTGCAAGGACTTTCCCTCCCTGCCCTTCGGAACTGGGAGCGGATTCCAAGCGCTCGTGCTCACCTGCCTCTGCTGCTCTTGAAACGAGAGTGGAGACCAGAAACGCTGGATTCAAATGCACTTTTAGGAGCTACAATGAGGAGTGACAACAGTGTGTGTGTCACAGTTGTAAAGCTCAGTGTGTTGAAGAAGCACAAGAGCAGCCTTCAGGCCTGTCTCTTCCACTGCCTTACAGATTGCAGACATTCCTGCTCACTCTGCTGCTCAGCAGAGTGCTGGCAACGGAGTTCTTGGATTGAAATGGTCTTTTAGGAGAAAGAGTGAAGAGTGACAGCAATGTTTGTGTCACAGTTTAAAGCTCACTGTGTGCTAAACATGATCAGGAGGAGCTTTTTTGCAAGGCTCTTCTGCTGTTTTAGCCCAGTCTAAACATTCCTTCTCTCTGTTGCTGCTCAGCAGAGAGTGGGCACAGAGATGTTGGAATCAATTGGTCTTCCAGGCAGGAAAAGGAGGAGTTACAGCAATGTGTGTTGCAGAATTGCAAAGCTCACTGTGTGCTGAAGATGCCCTGCAGGAGTTTCCCTGCTGGCCCTTCGTCTGTGGGATTAGAGTCCAAGCGCTGCTCCTCCCCTGTCACAACTCCTCTCGAAACGAGAGAGCGCACCAGAAACTTTGGATTCAAATGCACTTTTAGGAGATAAAGTGAGGAGTGACAGCAATGTTTGTGTCACAGTTTAAAGCTCACTGTGTGCAAAACATGATCAAGCAGGAGATTTTTTTCAAGGCTCTTCTGCTGTTTTAGGCAGGTCTAAAAATTCCTGCTCTACTCTCTCTGTTGCTGCTCAGCAGAGAGCGGGCACAGAGATGGTGGATTCAGCTGGTCTTTCAGGCAAAAAGGGAGGAGTGACAGCAATGTGTGTTGCAGAGTTGCAAAGCTCGCTGTGCGCTGAAGATGATCAGTGGGAACTTTCTGGACTGTCTCTTCTGCTCTTTTAGCATTGGCTAAAGGTTCCTGCTCTACTCTGCTTCTGCCCAGCAGAGAAAGGGCACAGAGATTTTGGATTCAATTGGACTTTGAGGTAGGAAAGTGCGGAGCGAGAGCAATATATGTGTCACAGTTGCAAAGCTGACTGCGTGCTGAAGATGCCCTGCCGGAGCTTTCACTCCGGGCTCTTCGGCTGTGGGAGCAGAGGCCAAGAGATCGTGTTCACCTGTCACTGCTGCTGTTCAAACGAGAGAGGGCGGGAGAGACCATGGATTCAAACGGATTATTAGGAGATGAAGTGAGGAGTGACAGCAATGTGTGTTTCAGAGTTGCAAAGCTCACTGTGCGCTGAAGATGATCTGCAAGGACTTTCCCTCCCTGCCCTTCGGAACTGGGAGCGGATTCCAAGCGCTCGTGCTCACCTGCCTCTGCTGCACTGGAAACGAGAGTGGAGACCAGAAACGCTGGATTCAAATGCACTTTTAGGAGCTACAATGAGGAGTGACAACAGTGTGTGTGTCAAAGTTGTAAAGCTCAGTGTGTTGAAGAAGCACAAGAGCAGCCTTCAGCCTGTCTCTTCCACTGCCTTACAGATTGCAGACATTCCTGCTCACTCTGCTGCTCAGCAGAGTGCTGGCAACGGAGTTCTTGGATTGAAATGGTCTTTTAGGAGAAAGAGTGAAGAGTGACAGCAATGTTTGTGTCACAGTTTAAAGCTCACTGTGTGCTAAACATGATCAGGAGGAGCTTTTTTGCAAGGCTCTTCTGCTGTTTTAGCCCAGTCTAAACATTCCTGCTCTACTCTCTCTGTTGCTGCTCAGCAGAGAGTGGGCACAGAGATGTTGGAATCAATAATGTCTTCCAGGCAGGAAAAGGAGGAGTTACAGCAATGTGTTTTGCAGAGTTGCAAAGCTCACTGTGTGCTGAAGATGCCCTGCAGGAGTTTCCCTGCTGGCCCTCCGTCTGTGGGATTAGAGTCCAAGCGCTGCTCCTCCCCTGTCACAACTCCTCTCGAAACGAGAGAGCGCACCAGAAACTTTGGATTCAAATGCACTTTTAGGAGATAAAGTGAGGAGTGACAGCAATGTTTGTGTCACAGTTTAAAGCTCACTGTGTGCAAAACATGATCAAGCAGGAGATTTTTTTCAAGGCTCTTCTGCTGTTTTAGGCAGGTCTAAAAATTCCTGCTCTACTATCTCTGTTGCTGCTCAGCAGAGAGCGGGCACAGAGATGGTGGATTCAGCTGGTCTTTCAGGCAAAAAGGGAGGAGTGACAGCAATGTGTGTTGCAGAGTTGCAAAGCTCGCTGTGCGCTGAAGATGATCAGTGGGAACTTTCTGGACTGTCTCTTCTGCTCTTTTAGCATTGGCTAAAGGTTCCTGCTCTACTCTGCTTCTGCCCAGCAGAGAAAGGGCACAGAGATTTTGGATTCAATTGGACTTTGAGGTAGGAAAGTGCGGAGCGAGAGCAATGTATGTGTCACAGTTGCAAAGCTGACTGCGTGCTGAAGATGCCCTGCCGGAGCTTTCACTCCGGGCTCTTCGGCTGTGGGAGCAGAGGCCAAGAGATCGTGTTCACCTGTCACTGCTGCTGTTCAAACGAGAGAGGGCGGGAGAGACCATGGATTCAAACGGATTATTAGGAGATGAAGTGAGGAGTGACAGCAATGTGTGTTTCAGAGTTGCAAAGCTCACTGTGCGCTGAAGATGATCTGCAAGGACTTTCCCTCCCTGCCCTTTGGAACTGGGAGCGGATTCCAAGCGCTCGTGCTCACCTGCCTCTGCTGCACTGGAAACGAGAGTGGAGACCAGAAACGCTGGATTCAAATGCACTTTTAGGAGCTACAATGAGGAGTGACAACAGTGTGTGTGTCAAAGTTGTAAAGCTCAGTGTGTTGAAGAAGCACAAGAGCAGCCTTCAGCCTGTCTCTTCCACTGCCTTACAGATTGCAGACATTCCTGCTCACTCTGCTGCTCAGCAGAGTGCTGGCAACGGAGTTCTTGGATTGAAATGGTCTTTTAGGAGAAAGAGTGAAGAGTGACAGCAATGTTTGTGTCACAGTTTAAAGCTCACTGTGTGCTAAACATGATCAGGAGGAGCTTTTTTGCAAGGCTCTTCTGCTGTTTTAGCCCAGTCTAAACATTCCTGCTCTACTCTCTCTGATGCTGCTCAGCAGAGAGTGGGCACAGAGATGTTGGAATCAATTGGTCTTCCAGGCAGGAGAATGAGGAGTTACAGCAATGTGTTTTGCAGAGTTGCAAAGCTCACTGTGTGCTGAAGATGCCCTGCAGGAGTTTCCCTGCTGGCCCTTCGTCTGTGGGATTAGAGTCCAAGCGCTGCTCCTCCCCTGTCACACCTCCTCTCCAAACGAGAGAGCGCACCAGAAACTTTGGATTCAAATGCACTTTTAGGAGATAAAGTGAGGAGTGACAGCAATGTTTGTGTCACAGTTTAAAGCTCACTGTGTGCAAAACATGATCAAGCAGGAGATTTTTTTCAAGGCTCTTCTGCTGTTTTAGGCAGGTCTAAAAATTCCTGCTCTACTCTCTCTGTTGCTGCTCAGCAGAGAGCGGGCACAGAGATGGTGGATTCAGCTGGTCTTTCAGGCAAAAAGGGAGGAGTGACAGCAATGTGTGTTTCAGAGTTGCAAAGCTCGCTGTGCGCTGAAGATGATCAGTGGGAACTTTCTGGACTGTCTCTTCTGCTCTTTTAGCATTGGCTAAAGGTTCCTGCTCTACTCTGCTTCTGCCCAGCAGAGAAAGGGCACAGAGATTTTGGATTCAATTGGACTTTGAGGTAGGAAAGTGCGGAGCGAGAGCAATATATGTGTCACAGTTGCAAAGCTGACTGCGTGCTGAAGATGCCCTGCCGGAGCTTTCACTCCGGGCTCTTCGGCTGTGGGAGCAGAGGCCAAGAGATCGTGTTCACCTGTCACTGCTGCTGTTCAAACGAGAGAGGGCGGGAGAGACCATGGATTCAAACGGATTATTAGGAGATGAAGTGAGGAGTGACAGCAATGTGTGTTTCAGAGTTGCAAAGCTCACTGTGCGCTGAAGATGATCTGCAAGGACTTTCCCTCCCTGCCCTTCGGAACTGGGAGCGGATTCCAAGCGCTCGTGCTCACCTGCCTCTGCTGCACTGGAAACGAGAGTGGAGACCAGAAACGCTGGATTCAAATGCACTTTTAGGAGCTACAATGAGGAGTGACAACAGTGTGTGTGTCAAAGTTGTAAAGCTCAGTGTGTTGAAGAAGCACAAGAGCAGCCTTCAGCCTGTCTCTTCCACTGCCTTACAGATTGCAGACATTCCTGCTCACTCTGCTGCTCAGCAGAGTGCTGGCAACGGAGTTCTTGGATTGAAATGGTCTTTTAGGAGAAAGAGTGAAGAGTGACAGCAATGTTTGTGTCACAGTTTAAAGCTCACTGTGTGCTAAACATGATCAGGAGGAGCTTTTTTGCAAGGCTCTTCTGCTGTTTTAGCCCAGTCTAAACATTCCTGCTCTACTCTCTCTGTTGCTGCTCAGCAGAGAGTGGGCACAGAGATGTTGGAATCAATAATGTCTTCCAGGCAGGAAAAGGAGGAGTTACAGCAATGTGTTTTGCAGAGTTGCAAAGCTCACTGTGTGCTGAAGATGCCCTGCAGGAGTTTCCCTGCTGGCCCTCCGTCTGTGGGATTAGAGTCCAAGCGCTGCTCCTCCCCTGTCACAACTCCTCTCGAAACGAGAGAGCGCACCAGAAACTTTGGATTCAAATGCACTTTTAGGAGATAAAGTGAGGAGTGACAGCAATGTTTGTGTCACAGTTTAAAGCTCACTGTGTGCAAAACATGATCAAGCAGGAGATTTTTTTCAAGGCTCTTCTGCTGTTTTAGGCAGGTCTAAAAATTCCTGCTCTACTATCTCTGTTGCTGCTCAGCAGAGAGCGGGCACAGAGATGGTGGATTCAGCTGGTCTTTCAGGCAAAAAGGGAGGAGTGACAGCAATGTGTGTTGCAGAGTTGCAAAGCTCGCTGTGCGCTGAAGATGATCAGTGGGAACTTTCTGGACTGTCTCTTCTGCTCTTTTAGCATTGGCTAAAGGTTCCTGCTCTACTCTGCTTCTGCCCAGCAGAGAAAGGGCACAGAGATTTTGGATTCACTTGGACTTTGAGGTAGGAAAGTGCGGAGCGAGAGCAATATATGTGTCACAGTTGCAAAGCTGACTGCGTGCTGAAGATGCCCTGCCGGAGCTTTCACTCCGGGCTCTTCGGCTGTGGGAGCAGAGGCCAAGAGATCGTGTTCACCTGTCACTGCTGCTGTTCAAACGAGAGAGGGCGGGAGAGACCATGGATTCAAACGGATTATTAGGAGATGAAGTGAGGAGTGACAGCAATGTGTGTTTCAGAGTTGCAAAGCTCACTGTGCGCTGAAGATGATCTGCAAGGACTTTCCCTCCCTGCCCTTTGGAACTGGGAGCGGATTCCAAGCGCTCGTGCTCACCTGCCTCTGCTGCACTGGAAACGAGAGTGGAGACCAGAAACGATGGATTCAAATGCACTTTTAGGAGCTACAATGAGGAGTGACAACAGTGTGTGTGTCAAAGTTGTAAAGCTCAGTGTGTTGAAGAAGCACAAGAGCAGCCTTCAGCCTGTCTCTTCCACTGCCTTACAGATTGCAGACATTCCTGCTCACTCTGCTGCTCAGCAGAGTGCTGGCAACGGAGTTCTTGGATTGAAATGGTCTTTTAGGAGAAAGAGTGAAGAGTGACAGCAATGTTTGTGTCACAGTTTAAAGCTCACTGTGTGCTAAACATGATCAGGAGGAGCTTTTTTGCAAGGCTCTTCTGCTGTTTTAGCCCAGTCTAAACATTCCTGCTCTACTCTCTCTGATGCTGCTCAGCAGAGAGTGGGCACAGAGATGTTGGAATCAATTGGTCTTCCAGGCAGGAGAAGGAGGAGTTACAGCAATGTGTTTTGCAGAGTTGCAAAGCTCACTGTGTGCTGAAGATGCCCTGCAGGAGTTTCCCTGCTGGCCCTTCGTCTGTGGTATTAGAGTCCAAGCGCTGCTCCTCCCCTGTCACAACTCCTCTCGAAACGAGAGAGCGCACCAGAAACTTTGGATTCAAATGCACTTTTAGGAGATAAAGTGAGGAGTGACAGCAATGTTTGTGTCACACTTTAAAGCTCAGTGTGCAAAACATGATCAAGCAGGAGATTTTTTTCAAGGCTCTTCTGCTGTTTTAGGCAGGTCTAAAAATTCCTGCTCTACTCTCTCTGTTGCTGCTCAGCAGAGAGCGGGCACAGAGATGGTGGATTCAGCTGGTCTTTCAGGCAAAAAGGGAGGAGTGACAGCAATGTGTGTTGCAGAGTTGCAAAGCTCGCTGTGCGCTGAAGATGATCAGTGGGAACTTTCTGGACTGTCTCTTCTGCTCTTTTAGCATTGGCTAAAGGTTCCTGCTCTACTCTGCTTCTGCCCAGCAGAGAAAGGGCACAGAGATTTTGGATTCAATTGGACTTTGAGGTAGGAAAGTGCGGAGCGAGAGCAATATATGTGTCACAGTTGCAAAGCTGACTGCGTGCTGAAGATGCCCTGCCGGAGCTTTCACTCCGGGCTCTTCGGCTGTGGGAGCAGAGGCCAAGAGATCGTGTTCACCTGTCACTGCTGCTGTTCAAACGAGAGAGGGCGGGAGAGACCATGGATTCAAACGGATTATTAGGAGATGAAGTGAGGAGTGACAGCAATGTGTGTTTCAGAGTTGCAAAGCTCACTGTGCGCTGAAGATGATCTGCAAGGACTTTCCCTCCCTGCCCTTCGGAACTGGGAGCGGATTCCAAGCGCTCGTGCTCACCTGCCTCTGCTGCACTGGAAACGAGAGTGGAGACCAGAAACGCTGGATTCAAATGCACTTTTAGGAGCTACAATGAGGAGTGACAACAGTGTGTGTGTCAAAGTTGTAAAGCTCAGTGTGTTGAAGAAGCACAAGAGCAGCCTTCAGCCTGTCTCTTCCACTGCCTTACAGATTGCAGACATTCCTGCTCACTCTGCTGCTCAGCAGAGTGCTGGCAACGGAGTTCTTGGATTGAAATGGTCTTTTAGGAGAAAGAGTGAAGAGTGACAGCAATGTTTGTGTCACAGTTTAAAGCTCACTGTGTGCTAAACATGATCAGGAGGAGCTTTTTTGCAAGGCTCTTCTGCTGTTTTAGCCCAGTCTAAACATTCCTGCTCTACTCTCTCTGTTGCTGCTCAGCAGAGAGTGGGCACAGAGATGTTGGAATCAATAATGTCTTCCAGGCAGGAAAAGGAGGAGTTACAGCAATGTGTTTTGCAGAGTTGCAAAGCTCACTGTGTGCTGAAGATGCCCTGCAGGAGTTTCCCTGCTGGCCCTCCGTCTGTGGGATTAGAGTCCAAGCGCTGCTCCTCCCCTGTCACAACTCCTCTCGAAACGAGAGAGCGCACCAGAAACTTTGGATTCAAATGCACTTTTAGGAGATAAAGTGAGGAGTGACAGCAATGTTTGTGTCACAGTTTAAAGCTCACTGTGTGCAAAACATGATCAAGCAGGAGATTTTTTTCAAGGCTCTTCTGCTGTTTTAGGCAGGTCTAAAAATTCCTGCTCTACTATCTCTGTTGCTGCTCAGCAGAGAGCGGGCACAGAGATGGTGGATTCAGCTGGTCTTTCAGGCAAAAAGGGAGGAGTGACAGCAATGTGTGTTGCAGAGTTGCAAAGCTCGCTGTGCGCTGAAGATGATCAGTGGGAACTTTCTGGACTGTCTCTTCTGCTCTGTTAGCATTGGCTAAAGGTTCCTGCTCTACTCTGCTTCTGCCCAGCAGAGAAAGGGCACAGAGATTTTGGATTCAATTGGACTTTGAGGTAGGAAAGTGCGGAGCGAGAGCAATATATGTGTCACAGTTGCAAAGCTGACTGCGTGCTGAAGATGCCCTGCCGGAGCTTTCACTCCGGGCTCTTCGGCTGTGGGAGCAGAGGCCAAGAGATCGTGTTCACCTGTCACTGCTGCTGTTCAAACGAGAGAGGGCGGGAGAGACCATGGATTCAAACGGATTATTAGGAGATGAAGTGAGGAGTGACAGCAATGTGTGTTTCAGAGTTGCAAAGCTCACTGTGCGCTGAAGATGATCTGCAAGGACTTTCCCTCCCTGCCCTTCGGAACTGGGAGCGGATTCCAAGCGCTCGTGCTCACCTGCCTCTGCTGCACTGGAAACGAGAGTGGAGACCAGAAACGCTGGATTCAAATGCACTTTTAGGAGCTACAATGAGGAGTGACAACAGTGTGTGTGTCAAAGTTGTAAAGCTCAGTGTGTTGAAGAAGCACAAGAGCAGCCTTCAGCCTGTCTCTTCCACTGCCTTACAGATTGCAGACATTCCTGCTCACTCTGCTGCTCAGCAGAGTGCTGGCAACGGAGTTCTTGGATTGAAATGGTCTTTTAGGAGAAAGAGTGAAGAGTGACAGCAATGTTTGTGTCACAGTTTAAAGCTCACTGTGTGCTAAACATGATCAGGAGGAGCTTTTTTGCAAGGCTCTTCTGCTGTTTTAGCCCAGTCTAAACATTCCTGCTCTACTCTCTCTGATGCTGCTCAGCAGAGAGTGGGCACAGAGATGTTGGAATCAATTGGTCTTCCAGGCAGGAGAAGGAGGAGTTACAGCAATGTGTTTTGCAGAGTTGCAAAGCTCACTGTGTGCTGAAGATGCCCTGCAGGAGTTTCCCTGCTGGCCCTTCGTCTGTGGTATTAGAGTCCAAGCGCTGCTCCTCCCCTGTCACAACTCCTCTCGAAACGAGAGAGCGCACCAGAAACTTTGGATTCAAATGCACTTTTAGGAGATAAAGTGAGGAGTGACAGCAATGTTTGTGTCACAGTTTAAAGCTCAGTGTGCAAAACATGATCAAGCAGGAGATTTTTTTCAAGGCTCTTCTGCTGTTTTAGGCAGGTCTAAAAATTCCTGCTCTACTATCTCTGTTGCTGCTCAGCAGAGAGCGGGCACAGAGATGGTGGATTCAGCTGGTCTTTCAGGCAAAAAGGGAGGAGTGACAGCAATGTGTGTTGCAGAGTTGCAAAGCTCGCTGTGCGCTGAAGATGATCAGTGGGAACTTTCTGGACTGTCTCTTCTGCTCTTTTAGCATTGGCTAAAGGTTCCTGCTCTACTCTGCTTCTGCCCAGCAGAGAAAGGGCACAGAGATTTTGGATTCAATTGGACTTTGAGGTAGGAAAGTGCGGAGCGAGAGCAATGTATGTGTCACAGTTGCAAAGCTGACTGCGTGCTGAAGATGCCCTGCCGGAGCTTTCACTCCGGGCTCTTTGGCTGTGGGAGCAGAGGCCAAGAGATCGTGTTCACCTGTCACTGCTGCTGTTCAAACGAGAGAGGGCGGGAGAGACCATGGATTCAAACGGATTATTAGGAGATGAAGTGAGGAGTGACAGCAATGTGTGTTTCAGACTTGCAAAGCTCACTGTGCGCTGAAGATGATCTGCAAGGACTTTCCCTCCCTGCCCTTCGGAACTGGGAGCGGATTCCAAGCGCTCGTGCTCACCTGCCTCTGCTGCACTGGAAACGAGAGTGGAGACCAGAAACGCTGGATTCAAATGCACTTTTAGGAGCTACAATGAGGAGTGACAACAGTGTGTGTGTCAAAGTTGTAAAGCTCAGTGTGTTGAAGAAGCACAAGAGCAGCCTTCAGCCTGTCTCTTCCACTGCCTTACAGATTGCAGACATTCCTGCTCACTCTGCTGCTCAGCAGAGTGCTGGCAACGGAGTTCTTGGATTGAAATGGTCTTTTAGGAGAAAGAGTGAAGAGTGACAGCAATGTTTGTGTCACAGTTTAAAGCTCACTGTGTGCTAAACATGATCAGGAGGAGCTTTTTTGCAAGGCTCTTCTGCTGTTTTAGCCCAGTCTAAACATTCCTGCTCTACTCTCTCTGATGCTGCTCAGCAGAGAGTGGGCACAGAGATGTTGGAATCAATTGGTCTTCCAGGCAGGAGAAGGAGGAGTTACAGCAATGTGTTTTGCAGAGTTGCAAAGCTCACTGTGTGCTGAAGATGCCCTGCAGGAGTTTCCCTGCTGGCCCTTCGTCTGTGGGATTAGAGTCCAAGCGCTGCTCCTCCCCTGTCACACCTCCTCTCCAAACGAGAGAGCGCACCAGAAACTTTGGATTCAAATGCACTTTTAGGAGATAAAGTGAGGAGTGACAGCAATGTTTGTGTCACAGTTTAAAGCTCACTGTGTGCAAAACATGATCAAGCAGGAGATTTTTTTCAAGGCTCTTCTGCTGTTTTAGGCAGGTCTAAAAATTCCTGCTCTACTCTCTCTGTTGCTGCTCAGCAGAGAGCGGGCACAGAGATGGTGGATTCAGCTGGTCTTTCAGGCAAAAAGGGAGGAGTGACAGCAATGTGTGTTGCAGAGTTGCAAAGCTCGCTGTGCGCTGAAGATGATCAGTGGGAACTTTCTGGACTGTCTCTTCTGCTCTTTTAGCATTGGCTAAAGGTTCCTGCTCTACTCTGCTTCTGCCCAGCAGAGAAAGGGCACAGAGATTTTGGATTCAATTGGACTTTGAGGTAGGAAAGTGCGGAGCGAGAGCAATATATGTGTCACAGTTGCAAAGCTGACTGCGTGCTGAAGATGCCCTGCCGGAGCTTTCACTCCGGGCTCTTCGGCTGTGGGAGCAGAGGCCAAGAGATCGTGTTCACCTGTCACTGCTGCTGTTCAAACGAGAGAGGGCGGGAGAGACCATGGATTCAAACGGATTATTAGGAGATGAAGTGAGGAGTGACAGCAATGTGTGTTTCAGAGTTGCAAAGCTCACTGTGCGCTGAAGATGATCTGCAAGGACTTTCCCTCCCTGCCCTTCGGAACTGGGAGCGGATTCCAAGCGCTCGTGCTCACCTTCCTCTGCTGCTCTTGAAACGAGAGGGGAGACCAGAAACGCTGGATTCAAATGCACTTTTAGGAGCTACAATGAGGAGTGACAACAGTGTGTGTGTCACAGTTGTAAAGCTCAGTGTGTTGAAGAAGCACAAGAGCAGCCTTCAGGCCTGTCTCTTCCACTGCCTTACAGATTGCAGACATTCCTGCTCACTCTGCTGCTCAGCAGAGTGCTGGCAACGGAGTTCTTGGATTGAAATGGTCTTTTAGGAGAAAGAGTGAAGAGTGACAGCAATGTTTGTGTCACAGTTTAAAGCTCACTGTGTGCTAAACATGATCAGGAGGAGCTTTTTTGCAAGGCTCTTCTGCTGTTTTAGCCCAGTCTAAACATTCCTGCTCTACTCTCTCTGTTGCTGCTCAGCAGAGAGTGGGCACAGAGATGTTGGAATCAATAATGTCTTCCAGGCAGGAAAAGGAGGAGTTACAGCAATGTGTTTTGCAGAGTTGCAAAGCTCACTGTGTGCTGAAGATGCCCTGCAGGAGTTTCCCTGCTGGCCCTCCGTCTGTGGGATTAGAGTCCAAGCGCTGCTCCTCCCCTGTCACAACTCCTCTCGAAACGAGAGAGCGCACCAGAAACTTTGGATTCAAATGCACTTTTAGGAGATAAAGTGAGGAGTGACAGCAATGTTTGTGTCACAGTTTAAAGCTCACTGTGTGCAAAACATGATCAAGCAGGAGATTTTTTTCAAGGCTCTTCTGCTGTTTTAGGCAGGTCTAAAAATTCCTGCTCTACTATCTCTGTTGCTGCTCAGCAGAGAGCGGGCACAGAGATGGTGGATTCAGCTGGTCTTTCAGGCAAAAAGGGAGGAGTGACAGCAATGTGTGTTGCAGAGTTGCAAAGCTCGCTGTGCGCTGAAGATGATCAGTGGGAACTTTCTGGACTGTCTCTTCTGCTCTTTTAGCATTGGCTAAAGGTTCCTGCTCTACTCTGCTTCTGCCCAGCAGAGAAAGGGCACAGAGATTTTGGATTCAATTGGACTTTGAGGTAGGAAAGTGCGGAGCGAGAGCAATATATGTGTCACAGTTGCAAAGCTGACTGCGTGCTGAAGATGCCCTGCCGGAGCTTTCACTCCGGGCTCTTCGGCTGTGGGAGCAGAGGCCAAGAGATCGTGTTCACCTGTCACTGCTGCTGTTCAAACGAGAGAGGGCGGGAGAGACCATGGATTCAAACGGATTATTAGGAGATGAAGTGAGGAGTGACAGCAATGTGTGTTTCAGAGTTGCAAAGCTCACTGTGCGCTGAAGATGATCTGCAAGGACTTTCCCTCCCTGCCCTTCGGAACTGGGAGCGGATTCCAAGCGCTCGTGCTCACCTGCCTCTGCTGCACTGGAAACGAGAGTGGAGACCAGAAACGCTGGATTCAAATGCACTTTTAGGAGCTACAATGAGGAGTGACAACAGTGTGTGTGTCAAAGTTGTAAAGCTCAGTGTGTTGAAGAAGCACAAGAGCAGCCTTCAGCCTGTCTCTTCCACTGCCTTACAGATTGCAGACATTCCTGCTCACTCTGCTGCTCAGCAGAGTGCTGGCAACGGAGTTCTTGGATTGAAATGGTCTTTTAGGAGAAAGAGTGAAGAGTGACAGCAATGTTTGTGTCACAGTTTAAAGCTCACTGTGTGCTAAACATGATCAGGAGGAGCTTTTTTGCAAGGCTCTTCTGCTGTTTTAGCCCAGTCTAAACATTCCTGCTCTACTCTCTCTGATGCTGCTCAGCAGAGAGTGGGCACAGAGATGTTGGAATCAATTGGTCTTCCAGGCAGGAGAAGGAGGAGTTACAGCAATGTGTTTTGCAGAGTTGCAAAGCTCACTGTGTGCTGAAGATGCCCTGCAGGAGTTTCCCTGCTGGCCCTTCGTCTGTGGGATTAGAGTCCAAGCGCTGCTCCTCCCCTGTCACACCTCCTCTCCAAACGAGAGAGCGCACCAGAAACTTTGGATTCAAATGCACTTTTAGGAGATAAAGTGAGGAGTGACAGCAATGTTTGTGTCACAGTTTAAAGCTCACTGTGTGCAAAACATGATCAAGCAGGAGATTTTTTTCAAGGCTCTTCTGCTGTTTTAGGCAGGTCTAAAAATTCCTGCTCTACTCTCTCTGTTGCTGCTCAGCAGAGAGCGGGCACAGAGATGGTGGATTCAGCTGGTCTTTCAGGCAAAAAGGGAGGAGTGACAGCAATGTGTGTTGCAGAGTTGCAAAGCTCGCTGTGCGCTGAAGATGATCAGTGGGAACTTTCTGGACTGTCTCTTCTGCTCTTTTAGCATTGGCTAAAGGTTCCTGCTCTACTCTGCTTCTGCCCAGCAGAGAAAGGGCACAGAGATTTTGGATTCAATTGGACTTTGAGGTAGGAAAGTGCGGAGCGAGAGCAATATATGTGTCACAGTTGCAAAGCTGACTGCGTGCTGAAGATGCCCTGCCGGAGCTTTCACTCCGGGCTCTTCGGCTGTGGGAGCAGAGGCCAAGAGATCGTGTTCACCTGTCACTGCTGCTGTTCAAACGAGAGAGGGCGGGAGAGACCATGAATTCAAACGGATTATTAGGAGATGAAGTGAGGAGTGACAGCAATGTGTGTTTCAGAGTTGCAAAGCTCACTGTGCGCTGAAGATGATCTGCAAGGACTTTCCCTCCCTGCCCTTCGGAACTGGGAGCGGATTCCAAGCGCTCGTGCTCACCTGCCTCTGCTGCACTGGAAACGAGAGTGGAGACCAGAAACGCTGGATTCAAATGCACTTTTAGGAGCTACAATGAGGAGTGACAACAGTGTGTGTGTCAAAGTTGTAAAGCTCAGTGTGTTGAAGAAGCACAAGAGCAGCCTTCAGCCTGTCTCTTCCACTGCCTTACAGATTGCAGACATTCCTGCTCACTCTGCTGCTCAGCAGAGTGCTGGCAACGGAGTTCTTGGATTGAAATGGTCTTTTAGGAGAAAGAGTGAAGAGTGACAGCAATGTTTGTGTCACAGTTTAAAGCTCACTGTGTGCTAAACATTATCAGGAGGAGCTTTTTTGCAAGGCTCTTCTGCTGTTTTAGCCCAGTCTAAACATTCCTGCTCTACTCTCTCTGTTGCTGCTCAGCAGAGAGTGGGCACAGAGATGTTGGAATCAATTGGTCTTCCAGGCAGGAGAAGGAGGAGTTACAGCAATGTGTTTTGCAGAGTTGCAAAGCTCACTGTGTGCTGAAGATGCCCTGCAGGAGTTTCCCTGCTGGCCCTTCGTCTGTGGTATTAGAGTCCAAGCGCTGCTCCTCCCCTGTCACAACTCCTCTCGAAACGAGAGAGCGCACAAGAAACTTTGGATTCAAATGCACTTTTAGGAGATAAAGTGAGGAGTGACAGCAATGTTTGTGTCACAGTTTAAAGCTCACTGTGTGCAAAACATGACCAAGCAGGAGATTTTTTTCAAGGCTCTTCTGCTGTTTTAGGCAGGTCTAAAAATTCCTGCTCTACTATCTCTGTTGCTGCTCAGCAGAGAGCGGGCACAGAGATGGTGGATTCAGCTGGTCTTTCAGGCAAAAAGGGAGGAGTGACAGCAATGTGTGTTGCAGAGTTGCAAAGCTCGCTGTGCGCTGAAGATGATCAGTGGGAACTTTCTGGACTGTCTCTTCTGCTCTTTTAGCATTGGCTAAAGGTTCCTGCTCTACTCTGCTTCTGCCCAGCAGAGAAAGGGCACAGAGATTTTGGATTCAATTGGACTTTGAGGTAGGAAAGTGCGGAGCGAGAGCAATATATGTGTCACAGTTGCAAAGCTGACTGCGTGCTGAAGATGCCCTGCCGGAGCTTTCACTCCGGGCTCTTCGGCTGTGGGAGCAGAGGCCAAGAGATCGTGTTCACCTGTCACTGCCGCTGTTCAAACGAGAAAGGGCGGGAGAGACCATGGATTCAAACGGATTATTAGGAGATGAAGTGAGGAGTGACAGCAATGTGTGTTTCAGAGTTGCAAAGCTCACTGTGCGCTGAAGATGATCTGCAAGGACTTTCCCTCCCTGCCCTTCGGAACTGGGAGCGGATTCCAAGCGCTCGTGCTCACCTGCCTCTGCTGCACTGGAAACGAGAGTGGAGACCAGAAACGCTGGATTCAAATGCACTTTTAGGAGCTACAATGAGGAGTGACAACAGTGTGTGTGTCAAAGTTGTAAAGCTCAGTGTGTTGAAGAAGCACAAGAGCAGCCTTCAGCCTGTCTCTTCCACTGCCTTACAGATTGCAGACATTCCTGCTCACTCTGCTGCTCAGCAGAGTGCTGGCAACGGAGTTCTTGGATTGAAATGGTCTTTTAGGAGAAAGAGTGAAGAGTGACAGCAATGTTTGTGTCACAGTTTAAAGCTCACTGTGTGCTAAACATGATCAGGAGGAGCTTTTTTGCAAGGCTCTTCTGCTGTTTTAGCCCAGTCTAAACATTCCTGCTCTACTCTCTCTGATGCTGCTCAGCAGAGAGTGGGCACAGAGATGTTGGAATCAATTGGTCTTCCAGGCAGGAGAAGGAGGAGTTACATCAATGTGTTTTGCAGAGTTGCAAAGCTCACTGTGTGCTGAAGATGCCCTGCAGGAGTTTCCCTGCTGGCCCTTCGTCTGTGGTATTAGAGTCCAAGCGCTGCTCCTCCCCTGTCACAACTCCTCTCGAAACGAGAGAGCGCACCAGAAACGTTGGATTCAAATGCACTTTTAGGAGATAAAGTGAGGAGTGACAGCAATGTTTGTGTCACAGTTTAAAGCTCACTGTGTGCAAAACATGATCAAGCAGGAGATTTTTTTCAAGGCTCTTCTGCTGTTTTAGGCAGGTCTAAAAATTCCTGCTCTACTCTCTCTGTTGCTGCTCAGCAGAGAGCGGGCACAGAGATGGTGGATTCAGCTGGTCTTTCAGGCAAAAAGGGAGGAGTGACAGCAATGTGTGTTGCAGAGTTGCAAAGCTCGCTGTGCGCTGAAGATGATCAGTGGGAACTTTCTGGACTGTCTCTTCTGCTCTTTTAGCATTGGCTAAAGGTTCCTGCTCTACTCTGCTTCTGCCCAGCAGAGAAAGGGCACAGAGATTTTGGATTCAATTGGACTTTGAGGTAGGAAAGTGCGGAGCGAGAGCAATATATGTGTCACAGTTGCAAAGCTGACTGCGTGCTGAAGATGCCCTGCCGGAGCTTTCACTCCGGGCTCTTCGGCTGTGGGAGCAGAGGCCAAGAGATCGTGTTCACCTGTCACTGCTGCTGTTCAAACGAGAGAGGGCGGGAGAGACCATGGATTCAAACGGATTATTAGGAGATGAAGTGAGGAGTGACAGCAATGTGTGTTTCAGAGTTGCAAAGCTCACTGTGCGCTGAAGATGATCTGCAAGGACTTTCCCTCCCTGCCCTTCGGAACTGGGAGCGGATTCCAAGCCCTCGTGCTCACCTTCCTCTGCTGCTCTTGAAACGAGAGGGGAGACCAGAAACGCTGGATTCAAATGCACTTTTAGGAGCTACAATGAGGAGTGACAACAGTGTGTGTGTCACAGTTGTAAAGCTCAGTGTGTTGAAGAAGCACAAGACCAGCCTTCAGGCCTGTCTCTTCCACTGCCTTACAGATTGCAGACATTCCTGCTCACTCTGCTGCTCAGCAGAGTGCTGGCAACGGAGTTCTTGGATTGAAATGGTCTTTTAGGAGAAAGAGTGAAGAGTGACAGCAATGTTTGTGTCACAGTTTAAAGCTCACTGTGTGCTAAACATGATCAGGAGGAGCTTTTTTGCAAGGCTCTTCTGCTGTTTTAGCCCAGTCTAAACATTCCTGCTCTCTGTTGCTGCTCAGCAGAGAGTGGGCACAGAGATGTTGGAATCAATTGGTCTTCCAGGCAAGAAAAGGAGGAGTTACAGCAATGTGTGTTGCAGAATTGCAAAGCTCACTGTGTGCTGAAGATGCCCTGCAGGAGTTTCCCTGCTGGCCCTCCGTCTGTGGGATTAGAGTCCAAGCGCTGCTCCTCCCCTGTCACAACTCCTCTCGAAACGAGAGAGCGCACCAGAAACTTTGGATTCAAATGCACTTTTAGGAGATAAAGTGAGGAGTGACAGCAATGTTTGTGTCACAGTTTAAAGCTCACTGTGTGCAAAACATGATCAAGCAGGAGATTTTTTTCAAGGCTCTTCTGCTGTTTTAGGCAGGTCTAAAAATTCCTGCTCTACTATCTCTGTTGCTGCTCAGCAGAGAGCGGGCACAGAGATGGTGGATTCAGCTGGTCTTTCAGGCAAAAAGGGAGGAGTGACAGCAATGTGTGTTGCAGAGTTGCAAAGCTCGCTGTGCGCTGAAGATGATCAGTGGGAACTTTCTGGACTGTCTCTTCTGCTCTTTTAGCATTGGCTAAAGGTTCCTGCTCTACTCTGCTTCTGCCCAGCAGAGAAAGGGCACAGAGATTTTGGATTCAATTGGACTTTGAGGTAGGAAAGTGCGGAGCGAGAGCAATATATGTGTCACAGTTGCAAAGCTGACTGCGTGCTGAAGATGCCCTGCCGGAGCTTTCACTCCGGGCTCTTCGGCTGTGGGAGCAGAGGCCAAGAGATCGTGTTCACCTGTCACTGCTGCTGTTCAAACGAGAGAGGGCGGGAGAGACCATGGATTCAAACGGATTATTAGGAGATGAAGTGAGGAGTGACAGCAATGTGTGTTTCAGAGTTGCAAAGCTCACTGTGCGCTGAAGATGATCTGCAAGGACTTTCCCTCCCTGCCCTTCGGAACTGGGAGCGGATTCCAAGCGCTCGTGCTCACCTGCCTCTGCTGCTCTTGAAACGAGAGTGGAGACCAGAAACGCTGGATTCAAATGCACTTTTAGGAGCTACAATGAGGAGTGACAACAGTGTGTGTGTCACAGTTGTAAAGCTCAGTGTGTTGAAGAAGCACAAGAGCAGCCTTCAGGCCTGTCTCTTCCACTGCCTTACAGATTGCAGACATTCCTGCTCACTCTGCTGCTCAGCAGAGTGCTGGCAACGGAGTTCTTGGATTGAAATGGTCTTTTAGGAGAAAGAGTGAAGAGTGACAGCAATGTTTGTGTCACAGTTTAAAGCTCACTGTGTGCTAAACATGATCAGGAGGAGCTTTTTTGCAAGGCTCTTCTGCTGTTTTAGCCCAGTCTAAACATTCCTGCTCTACTCTCTCTGTTGCTGCTCAGCAGAGAGTGGGCACAGAGATGTTGGAATCAATAGGTCTTCCAGGCAGGAAAAGGAGGAGTTACAGCAATGTGTTTTGCAGAGTTGCAAAGCTCATTGTGTGCTGAAGATGCCCTGCAGGAGTTTCCCTGCTGGCCCTTCGTCTGTGGGATTAGAGTCCAAGCGCTGCTCCTCCCCTGTCACAACTCCTCTCCAAACGAGAGAGCGCACCAGAAACTTTGGATTCAAATGCACTTTTAGGAGATAAAGTGAGGAGTGACAGCAATGTTTGTGTCACAGTTTAAAGCTCACTGTGTGCAAAACATGATCAAGCAGGAGATTTTTTTCAAGGCTCTTCTGCTGTTTTAGGCAGGTCTAAAAATTCCTGCTCTACTATCTCTGTTGCTGCTCAGCAGAGAGCGGGCACAGAGATGGTGGATTCAGCTGGTCTTTCAGGCAAAAAGGGAGGAGTGACAGCAATGTGTGTTGCAGAGTTGCAAAGCTCGCTGTGCGCTGAAGATGATCAGTGGGAACTTTCTGGACTGTCTCTTCTGCTCTTTTAGCATTGGCTAAAGGTTCCTGCTCTACTCTGCTTCTGCCCAGCAGAGAAAGGGCACAGAGTTTTGGATTCAATTGGACTTTGAGGTAGGAAAGTGCGGAGCGAGAGCAATATATGTGTCACAGTTGCAAAGCTGACTGCGTGCTGAAGATGCCCTGCCGGAGCTTTCACTCCGGGCTCTTCGGCTGTGGGAGCAGAGGCCAAGAGATCGTGTTCACCTGTCACTGCTGCTGTTCAAACGAGAGAGGGCGGGAGAGACCATGGATTCAAACGGATTATTAGGAGATGAAGTGAGGAGTGACAGCAATGTGTGTTTCAGAGTTGCAAAGCTCACTGTGCGCTGAAGATGATCTGCAAGGACTTTCCCTCCCTGCCCTTCGGAACTGGGAGCGGATTCCAAGCGCTCGTGCTCACCTGCCTCTGCTGCTCTTGAAACGAGAGTGGAGACCAGAAACGCTGGATTCAAATGCACTTTTAGGAGCTACAATGAGGAGTGACAACAGTGTGTGTGTCACAGTTGTAAAGCTCAGTGTGTTGAAGAAGCACAAGAGCAGCCTTCAGGCCTGTCTCTTCCACTGCCTTACAGATTGCAGACATTCCTGCTCACTCTGCTGCTCAGCAGAGTGCTGGCAACGGAGTTCTTGGATTGAAATGGTCTTTTAGGAGAAAGAGTGAAGAGTGACAGCAATGTTTGTGTCACAGTTTAAAGCTCACTGTGTGCTAAACATGATCAGGAGGAGCTTTTTTGCAAGGCTCTTCTGCTGTTTTAGCCCAGTCTAAACATTCCTGCTCTACTCTCTCTGATGCTGCTCAGCAGAGAGTGGGCACAGAGATGTTGGAATCAATTGGTCTTCCAGGCAGGAAAAGGAGGAGTTACAGCAATGTGTTTTGCAGAGTTGCAAAGCTCATTGTGTGCTGAAGATGCCCTGCAGGCGTTTCCCTGCTGGCCCTTCGTCTGTGGGATTAGAGTCCAAGCGCTGCTCCTCCCCTGTCACAACTCCTCTCCAAACGAGAGAGCGCACCAGAAACTTTGGATTCAAATGCACTTTTAGGAGATAAAGTGAGGAGTGACAGCAATGTTTGTGTCACAGTTTAAAGCTCACTGTGTGCAAAACATGATCAAGCAGGAGATTTTTTTCAAGGCTCTTCTGCTGTTTTAGGCAGGTCTAAAAATTCCTGCTCTACTATCTCTGTTGCTGCTCAGCAGAGAGCGGGCACAGAGATGGTGGATTCAGCTGGTCTTTCAGGCAAAAAGGGAGGAGTGACAGCAATGTGTGTTGCAGAGTTGCAAAGCTCGCTGTGCGCTGAAGATGATCAGTGGGAACTTTCTGGACTGTCTCTTCTGCTCTTTTAGCATTGGCTAAAGGTTCCTGCTCTACTCTGCTTCTGCCCAGCAGAGAAAGGGCACAGAGATTTTGGATTCAATTGGACTTTGAGGTAGGAAAGTGCGGAGCGAGAGCAATATATGTGTCACAGTTGCAAAGCTGACTGCGTGCTGAAGATGCCCTTCCGGAGCTATCACTCCGGGCTCTTCGGCTGTGGGAGCAGAGGCCAAGAGATCGTGTTCACCTGTCACTGCTGCTGTTCAAACGAGAGAGGGCGGGAGAGACCATGGATTCAAACGGATTATTAGGAGATGAAGTGAGGAGTGACCGCAAAGTGTGTTTCAGAGTTGCAAAGCTCGCTGTGCGCTGAAGATGATCAGTGGGAACTTTCTGGACTGTCTCTTCTGCTCTTTTAGCATTGGCTAAAGGTTCCTGCTCTACTCTGCTTCTGCCCAGCAGAGAAAGGGCACAGAGTTTTGGATTCAATTGGACTTTGAGGTAGGAAAGTGCGGAGCGAGAGCAATATATGTGTCACAGTTGCAAAGCTGACTGCGTGCTGAAGATGCCCTTCCGGAGCTTTCACTCCGGGCTCTTCGGCTGTGGGAGCAGAGGCCAAGAGATCGTGTTCACCTGTCACTGCTGCTGTTCAAACGAGAGAGGGCGGGAGAGACCATGGATTCAAACGGATTATTAGGAGATGAAGTGAGGAGTGACAGCAATGTGTGTTTCAGAGTTGCAAAGCTCACTGTGCGCTGAAGATGATCTGCAAGGACTTTCCCTCCCTGCCCTTCGGAACTGGGAGCGGATTCCAAGCGCTCGTGCTCACCTGCCTCTGCTGCTCTTGAAACGAGAGTGGAGACCAGAAACGCTGGATTCAAATGCACTTTTAGGAGCTACAATGAGGAGTGACAACAGTGTGTGTGTCACAGTTGTAAAGCTCAGTGTGTTGAAGAAGCACAAGAGCAGCCTTCAGGCCTGTCTCTTCCACTGCCTTACAGATTGCAGACATTCCTGCTCACTCTGCTGCTCAGCAGAGTGCTGGCAACGGAGTTCTTGGATTGAAATGGTCTTTTAGGAGAAAGAGTGAAGAGTGACAGCAATGTTTGTGTCACAGTTTAAAGCTCACTGTGTGCTAAACATGATCAGGAGGAGCTTTTTTGCAAGGCTCTTCTGCTGTTTTAGCCCAGTCTAAACATTCCTGCTCTACTCTCTCTGATGCTGCTCAGCAGAGAGTGGGCACAGAGATGTTGGAATCAATTGGTCTTCCAGGCAGGAAAAGGAGGAGTTACAGCAATGTGTTTTGCAGAGTTGCAAAGCTCATTGTGTGCTGAAGATGCCCTGCAGGCGTTTCCCTGCTGGCCCTTCGTCTGTGGGATTAGAGTCCAAGCGCTGCTCCTCCCCTGTCACAACTCCTCTCCAAACGAGAGAGCGCACCAGAAACTTTGGATTCAAATGCACTTTTAGGAGATAAAGTGAGGAGTGACAGCAATGTTTGTGTCACAGTTTAAAGCTCACTGTGTGCAAAACATGATCAAGCAGGAGATTTTTTTCAAGGCTCTTCTGCTGTTTTAGGCAGGTCTAAAAATTCCTGCTCTACTATCTCTGTTGCTGCTCAGCAGAGAGCGGGCACAGAGATGGTGGATTCAGCTGGTCTTTCAGGCAAAAAGGGAGGAGTGACAGCAATGTGTGTTGCAGAGTTGCAAAGCTCGCTGTGCGCTGAAGATGATCAGTGGGAACTTTCTGGACTGTCTCTTCTGCTCTTTTAGCATTGGCTAAAGGTTCCTGCTCTACTCTGCTTCTGCCCAGCAGAGAAAGGGCACAGAGATTTTGGATTCAATTGGACTTTGAGGTAGGAAAGTGCGGAGCGAGAGCAATATATGTGTCACAGTTGCAAAGCTGACTGCGTGCTGAAGATGCCCTGCCGGAGCTTTCACTCCGGGCTCTTCGGCTGTGGGAGCAGAGGCCAAGAGATCGTGTTCACCTGTCACTGCTGCTGTTCAAACGAGAGAGGGCGGGAGAGACCATGGATTCAAACGGATTATTAGGAGATGAAGTGAGGAGTGACAGCAATGTGTGTTTCAGAGTTGCAAAGCTCGCTGTGCGCTGAAGATGATCAGTGGGAACTTTCTGGACTGTCTCTTCTGCTCTTTTAGCATTGGCTAAAGGTTCCTGCTCTACTCTGCTTCTGCCCAGCAGAGAAAGGGCACAGAGATTTTGGATTCAATTGGACTTTGAGGTAGGAAAGTGCGGAGCGAGAGCAATATATGTGTCACAGTTGCAAAGCTGACTGCGTGCTGAAGATGCCCTTCCGGAGCTATCACTCCGGGCTCTTCGGCTGTGGGAGCAGAGGCCAAGAGATCGTGTTCACCTGTCACTGCTGCTGTTCAAACGAGAGAGGGCGGGAGAGACCATGGATTCAAACGGATTATTAGGAGATGAAGTGAGGAGTGACAGCAATGTGTGTTTCAGAGTTGCAAAGCTCACTGTGCGCTGAAGATGATCTGCAAGGACTTTCCCTCCCTGCCCTTCGGAACTGGGAGCGGATTCCAAGCGCTCGTGCTCACCTGCCTCTGCTGCTCTTGAAACGAGAGTGGAGACCAGAAACGCTGGATTCAAATGCACTTTTAGGAGCTAAATTGAGGAGTGACAACAGTGTGTGTGTCACAGTTGTAAAGCTCAGTGTGTTGAAGAAGCACAAGAGCAGCCTTCAGGCCTGTCTCTTCCACTGCCTTACAGATTGCAGACATTCCTGCTCACTCTGCTGCTCAGCAGAGTGCTGGCAACGGAGTTCTTGGATTGAAATGGTCTTTTAGGAGAAAGAGTGAAGAGTGACAGCAATGTTTGTGTCACAGTTTAAAGCTCACTGTGTGCTAAACATGATCAGGAGGAGCTTTTTTGCAAGGCTCTTCTGCTGTTTTAGCCCAGTCTAAACATTCCTGCTCTACTCTCTCTGTTGCTGCTCAGCAGAGAGTGGGCACAGAGATGTTGGAATCAATTGGTCTTCCAGGCAGGAAAAGGAGGAGTTACAGCAATGTGTTTTGCAGAGTTGCAAAGCTCATTGTGTGCTGAAGATGCCCTGCAGGCGTTTCCCTGCTGGCCCTTCGTCTGTGGGATTAGAGTCCAAGCGCTGCTCCTCCCCTGTCACAACTCCTCTCCAAACGAGAGAGCGCACCAGAAACTTTGGATTCAAATGCACTTTTAGGAGATAAAGTGAGGAGTGACAGCAATGTTTGTGTCACAGTTTAAAGCTCACTGTGTGCAAAACATGATCAAGCAGGAGATTTTTTTCAAGGCTCTTCTGCTGTTTTAGGCAGGTCTAAAAATTCCTGCTCTACTATCTCTGTTGCTGCTCAGCAGAGAGCGGGCACAGAGATGGTGGATTCAGCTGGTCTTTCAGGCAAAAAGGGAGGAGTGACAGCAATGTGTGTTGCAGAGTTGCAAAGCTCGCTGTGCGCTGAAGATGATCAGTGGGAACTTTCTGGACTGTCTCTTCTGCTCTTTTAGCATTGGCTAAAGGTTCCTGCTCTACTCTGCTTCTGCCCAGCAGAGAAAGGGCACAGAGTTTTGGATTCAATTGGACTTTGAGGTAGGAAAGTGCGGAGCGAGAGCAATATATGTGTCACAGTTGCAAAGCTGACTGCGTGCTGAAGATGCCCTTCCGGAGCTATCACTCCGGGCTCTTCGGCTGTGGGAGCAGAGGCCAAGAGATCGTGTTCACCTGTCACTGCTGCTGTTCAAACGAGAGAGGGCGGGAGAGACCATGGATTCAAACGGATTATTAGGAGATGAAGTGAGGAGTGACAGCAATGTGTGTTTCAGAGTTGCAAAGCTCACTGTGCGCTGAAGATGATCTGCAAGGACTTTCCCTCCCTGCCCTTCGGAACTGGGAGCGGATTCCAAGCGCTCGTGCTCACCTGCCTCTGCTGCTCTTGAAACGAGAGTGGAGACCAGAAACGCTGGATTCAAATGCACTTTTAGGAGCTACAATGAGGAGTGACAACAGTGTGTGTGTCACAGTTGTAAAGCTCAGTGTGTTGAAGAAGCACAAGAGCAGCCTTCAGGCCTGTCTCTTCCACTGCCTTACAGATTGCAGACATTCCTGCTCACTCTGCTGCTCAGCAGAGTGCTGGCAACGGAGTTCTTGGATTGAAATGGTCTTTTAGGAGAAAGAGTGAAGAGTGACAGCAATGTTTGTGTCACAGTTTAAAGCTCACTGTGTGCTAAACATGATCAGGAGGAGCTTTTTTGCAAGGCTCTTCTGCTGTTTTAGCCCAGTCTAAACATTCCTGCTCTACTCTCTCTGTTGCTGCTCAGCAGAGAGTGGGCACAGAGATGTTGGAATCAATTGGTCTTCCAGGCAGGAAAAGGAGGAGTTACAGCAATGTGTTTTGCAGAGTTGCAAAGCTCATTGTGTGCTGAAGATGCCCTGCAGGCGTTTCCCTGCTGGCCCTTCGTCTGTGGGATTAGAGTCCAAGCGCTGCTCCTCCCCTGTCACAACTCCTCTCCAAACGAGAGAGCGCACCAGAAACTTTGGATTCAAATGCACTTTTAGGAGATAAAGTGAGGAGTGACAGCAATGTTTGTGTCACAGTTTAAAGCTCACTGTGTGCAAAACATGATCAAGCAGGAGATTTTTTTCAAGGCTCTTCTGCTGTTTTAGGCAGGTCTAAAAATTCCTGCTCTACTATCTCTGTTGCTGCTCAGCAGAGAGCGGGCACAGAGATGGTGGATTCAGCTGGTCTTTCAGGCAAAAAGGGAGGAGTGACAGCAATGTGTGTTGCAGAGTTGCAAAGCTCGCTGTGCGCTGAAGATGATCAGTGGGAACTTTCTGGACTGTCTCTTCTGCTCTTTTAGCATTGGCTAAAGGTTCCTGCTCTACTCTGCTTCTGCCCAGCAGAGAAAGGGCACAGAGTTTTGGATTCAATTGGACTTTGAGGTAGGAAAGTGCGGAGCGAGAGCAATATATGTGTCACAGTTGCAAAGCTGACTGCGTGCTGAAGATGCCCTTCCGGAGCTATCACTCCGGGCTCTTCGGCTGTGGGAGCAGAGGCCAAGAGATCGTGTTCACCTGTCACTGCTGCTGTTCAAACGAGAGAGGGCGGGAGAGACCATGGATTCAAACGGATTATTAGGAGATGAAGTGAGGAGTGACAGCAATGTGTGTTTCAGAGTTGCAAAGCTCACTGTGCGCTGAAGATGATCTGCAAGGACTTTCCCTCCCTGCCCTTCGGAACTGGGAGCGGATTCCAAGCGCTCGTGCTCACCTGCCTCTGCTGCTCTTGAAACGAGAGTGGAGACCAGAAACGCTGGATTCAAATGCACTTTTAGGAGCTACAATGAGGAGTGACAACAGTGTGTGTGTCACAGTTGTAAAGCTCAGTGTGTTGAAGAAGCACAAGAGCAGCCTTCAGGCCTGTCTCTTCCACTGCCTTACAGATTGCAGACATTCCTGCTCACTCTGCTGCTCAGCAGAGTGCTGGCAACGGAGTTCTTGGATTGAAATGGTCTTTTAGGAGAAAGAGTGAAGAGTGACAGCAATGTTTGTGTCACAGTTTAAAGCTCACTGTGTGCTAAACATGATCAGGAGGAGCTTTTTTGCAAGGCTCTTCTGCTGTTTTAGCCCAGTCTAAACATTCCTGCTCTACTCTCTCTGATGCTGCTCAGCAGAGAGTGGGCACAGAGATGTTGGAATCAATTGGTCTTCCAGGCAGGAAAAGGAGGAGTTACAGCAATGTGTTTTGCAGAGTTGCAAAGCTCATTGTGTGCTGAAGATGCCCTGCAGGCGTTTCCCTGCTGGCCCTTCGTCTGTGGGATTAGAGTCCAAGCGCTGCTCCTCCCCTGTCACAACTCCTCTCCAAACGAGAGAGCGCACCAGAAACTTTGGATTCAAATGCACTTTTAGGAGATAAAGTGAGGAGTGACAGCAATGTTTGTGTCACAGTTTAAAGCTCACTGTGTGCAAAACATGATCAAGCAGGAGATTTTTTTCAAGGCTCTTCTGCTGTTTTAGGCAGGTCTAAAAATTCCTGCTCTACTATCTCTGTTGCTGCTCAGCAGAGAGCGGGCACAGAGATGGTGGATTCAGCTGGTCTTTCAGGCAAAAAGGGAGGAGTGACAGCAATGTGTGTTGCAGAGTTGCAAAGCTCGCTGTGCGCTGAAGATGATCAGTGGGAACTTTCTGGACTGTCTCTTCTGCTCTTTTAGCATTGGCTAAAGGTTCCTGCTCTACTCTGCTTCTGCCCAGCAGAGAAAGGGCACAGAGATTTTGGATTCAATTGGACTTTGAGGTAGGAAAGTGCGGAGCGAGAGCAATATATGTGTCACAGTTGCAAAGCTGACTGCGTGCTGAAGATGCCCTGCCGGAGCTTTCACTCCGGGCTCTTCGGCTGTGGGAGCAGAGGCCAAGAGATCGTGTTCACCTGTCACTGCTGCTGTTCAAACGAGAGAGGGCGGGAGAGACCATGGATTCAAACGGATTATTAGGAGATGAAGTGAGGAGTGACAGCAATGTGTGTTTCAGAGTTGCAAAGCTCGCTGTGCGCTGAAGATGATCAGTGGGAACTTTCTGGACTGTCTCTTCTGCTCTTTTAGCATTGGCTAAAGGTTCCTGCTCTACTCTGCTTCTGCCCAGCAGAGAAAGGGCTCAGAGTTTTGGATTCAATTGGACTTTGAGGTAGGAAAGTGCGGAGCGAGAGCAATATATGTGTCACAGTTGCAAAGCTGACTGCGTGCTGAAGATGCCCTTCCGGAGCTTTCACTCCGGGCTCTTCGGCTGTGGGAGCAGAGGCCAAGAGATCGTGTTCACCTGTCACTGCTGCTGTTCAAACGAGAGAGGGCGGGAGAGACCATGGATTCAAACGGATTATTAGGAGATGAAGTGAGGAGTGACAGCAATGTGTGTTTCAGAGTTGCAAAGCTCACTGTGCGCTGAAGATGATCTGCAAGGACTTTCCCTCCCTGCCCTTCGGAACTGGGAGCGGATTCCAAGCGCTCGTGCTCACCTGCCTCTGCTGCTCTTGAAACGAGAGTGGAGACCAGAAACGCTGGATTCAAATGCACTTTTAGGAGCTACAATGAGGAGTGACAACAGTGTGTGTGTCACAGTTGTAAAGCTCAGTGTGTTGAAGAAGCACAAGAGCAGCCTTCAGCCTGTCTCTTCCACTGCCTTACAGATTGCAGACATTCCTGCTCACTCTGCTGCTCAGCAGAGTGCTGGCAACGGAGTTCTTGGATTGAAATGGTCTTTTAGGAGAAAGAGTGAAGAGTGACAGCAATGTTTGTGTCACAGTTTAAAGCTCACTGTGTGCTAAACATGATCAGGAGGAGCTTTTTTGCAAGGCTCTTCTGCTGTTTTAGCCCAGTCTAAACATTCCTGCTCTACTCTCTCTGATGCTGCTCAGCAGAGAGTGGGCACAGAGATGTTGGAATCAATTGGTCTTCCAGGCAGGAAAAGGAGGAGTTACAGCAATGTGTTTTGCAGAGTTGCAAAGCTCATTGTGTGCTGAAGATGCCCTGCAGGCGTTTCCCTGCTGGCCCTTCGTCTGTGGGATTAGAGTCCAAGCGCTGCTCCTCCCCTGTCACAACTCCTCTCCAAACGAGAGAGCGCACCAGAAACTTTGGATTCAAATGCACTTTTAGGAGATAAAGTGAGGAGTGACAGCAATGTTTGTGTCACAGTTTAAAGCTCACTGTGTGCAAAACATGATCAAGCAGGAGATTTTTTTCAAGGCTCTTCTGCTGTTTTAGGCAGGTCTAAAAATTCCTGCTCTAGTATCTCTGTTGCTGCTCAGCAGAGAGCGGGCACAGAGATGGTGGATTCAGCTGGTCTTTCAGGCAAAAAGGGAGGAGTGACAGCAATGTGTGTTGCAGAGTTGCAAAGCTCGCTGTGCGCTGATGATCAGTGGGAACTTTCTGGACTGTCTCTTCTGCTCTTTTAGCATTGGCTAAAGGTTCCTGCTCTACTCTGCTTCTGCCCAGCAGAGAAAGGGCACAGAGTTTTGGATTCAATTGGACTTTGAGGTAGGAAAGTGCGGAGCGAGAGCAATATATGTGTCACAGTTGCAAAGCTGACTGCGTGCTGAAGATGCCCTTCCGGAGCTATCACTCCGGGCTCTTCGGCTGTGGGAGCAGAGGCCAAGAGATCGTGTTCACCTGTCACTGCTGCTGTTCAAACGAGAGAGGGCGGGAGAGACCATGGATTCAAACGGATTATTAGGAGATGAAGTGAGGAGTGACAGCAATGTGTGTTTCAGAGTTGCAAAGCTCACTGTGCGCTGAAGATGATCTGCAAGGACTTTCCCTCCCTGCCCTTCGGAACTGGGAGCGGATTCCAAGCGCTCGTGCTCACCTGCCTCTGCTGCTCTTGAAACGAGAGTGGAGACCAGAAACGCTGGATTCAAATGCACTTTTAGGAGCTACAATGAGGAGTGACAACAGTGTGTGTGTCACAGTTGTAAAGCTCAGTGTGTTGAAGAAGCACAAGAGCAGCCTTCAGGCCTGTCTCTTCCACTGCCTTACAGATTGCAGACATTCCTGCTCACTCTGCTGCTCAGCAGAGTGCTGGCAACGGAGTTCTTGGATTGAAATGGTCTTTTAGGAGAAAGAGTGAAGAGTGACAGCAATGTTTGTGTCACAGTTTAAAGCTCACTGTGTGCTAAACATGATCAGGAGGAGCTTTTTTGCAAGGCTCTTCTGCTGTTTTAGCCCAGTCTAAACATTCCTGCTCTACTCTCTCTGATGCTGCTCAGCAGAGAGTGGGCACAGAGATGTTGGAATCAATTGGTCTTCCAGGCAGGAAAAGGAGGAGTTACAGCAATGTGTTTTGCAGAGTTGCAAAGCTCATTGTGTGCTGAAGATGCCCTGCAGGCGTTTCCCTGCTGGCCCTTCGTCTGTGGGATTAGAGTCCAAGCGCTGCTCCTCCCCTGTCACAACTCCTCTCCAAACGAGAGAGCGCACCAGAAACTTTGGATTCAAATGCACTTTTAGGAGATAAAGTGAGGAGTGACAGCAATGTTTGTGTCACAGTTTAAAGCTCACTGTGTGCAAAACATGATCAAGCAGGAGATTTTTTTCAAGGCTCTTCTGCTGTTTTAGGCAGGTCTAAAAATTCCTGCTCTACTATCTCTGTTGCTGCTCAGCAGAGAGCGGGCACAGAGATGGTGGATTCAGCTGGTCTTTCAGGCAAAAAGGGAGGAGTGACAGCAATGTGTGTTGCAGAGTTGCAAAGCTCGCTGTGCGCTGAAGATGATCAGTGGGAACTTTCTGGACTGTCTCTTCTGCTCTTTTAGCATTGGCTAAAGGTTCCTGCTCTACTCTGCTTCTGCCCAGCAGAGAAAGGGCACAGAGATTTTGGATTCAATTGGACTTTGAGGTAGGAAAGTGCGGAGCGAGAGCAATATATGTGTCACAGTTGCAAAGCTGACTGCGTGCTGAAGATGCCCTGCCGGAGCTTTCACTCCGGGCTCTTCGGCTGTGGGAGCAGAGGCCAAGAGATCGTGTTCACCTGTCACTGCTGCTGTTCAAACGAGAGAGGGCGGGAGAGACCATGGATTCAAACGGATTATTAGGAGATGAAGTGAGGAGTGACAGCAATGTGTGTTTCAGAGTTGCAAAGCTCACTGTGCGCTGAAGATGATCTGCAAGGACTTTCCCTCCCTGCCCTTCGGAACTGGGAGCGGATTCCAAGCGCTCGTGCTCACCTGCCTCTGCTGCACTGGAAACGAGAGTGGAGACCAGAAACGCTGGATTCAAATGCACTTTTAGGAGCTACAATGAGGAGTGACAACAGTGTGTGTGTCAAAGTTGTAAAGCTCAGTGTGTTGAAGAAGCACAAGAGCAGCCTTCAGCCTGTCTCTTCCACTGCCTTACAGATTGCAGACATTCCTGCTCACTCTGCTGCTCAGCAGAGTGCTGGCAACGGAGTTCTTGGATTGAAATGGTCTTTTAGGAGAAAGAGTGAAGAGTGACAGCAATGTTTGTGTCACAGTTTAAAGCTCACTGTGTGCTAAACATGATCAGGAGGAGCTTTTTTGCAAGGCTCTTCTGCTGTTTTAGCCCAGTCTAAACATTCCTGCTCTCTGTTGCTGCTCAGCAGAGAGTGGGCACAGAGATGTTGGAATCAATTGGTCTTCCAGGCAGGAAAAGGAGGAGTTACAGCAATGTGTGTTGCAGAATTGCAAAGCTCACTGTGTGCTGAAGATGCCCTGCAGGAGTTTCCCTGCTGGCCCTTCGTCTGTGGGATTAGAGTCCAAGCGCTGCTCCTCCCCTGTCACAACTCCTCTCGAAACGAGAGAGCGCACCAGAAACTTTGGATTCAAATGCACTTTTAGGAGATAAAGTGAGGAGTGACAGCAATGTTTGTGTCACAGTTTAAAGCTCACTGTGTGCAAAACATGATCAAGCAGGAGATTTTTTTCAAGGCTCTTCTGCTGTTTTAGGCAGGTCTAAAAATTCCTGCTCTACTATCTCTGTTGCTGCTCAGCAGAGAGCGGGCACAGAGATGGTGGATTCAGCTGGTCTTTCAGGCAAAAAGGGAGGAGTGACAGCAATGTGTGTTGCAGAGTTGCAAAGCTCGCTGTGCGCTGAAGATGATCAGTGGGAACTTTCTGGACTGTCTCTTCTGCTCTTTTAGCATTGGCTAAAGGTTCCTGCTCTACTCTGCTTCTGCCCAGCAGAGAAAGGGCACAGAGATTTTGGATTCAATTGGACTTTGAGGTAGGAAAGTGCGGAGCGAGAGCAATATATGTGTCACAGTTGCAAAGCTGACTGCGTGCTGAAGATGCCCTGCCGGAGCTTTCACTCCGGGCTCTTCGGCTGTGGGAGCAGAGGCCAAGAGATCGTGTTCACCTGTCACTGCTGCTGTTCAAACGAGAGAGGGCGGGAGAGACCATGGATTCAAACGGATTATTAGGAGATGAAGTGAGGAGTGACAGCAATGTGTGTTTCAGAGTTGCAAAGCTCACTGTGCGCTGAAGATGATCTGCAAGGACTTTCCCTCCCTGCCCTTCGGAACTGGGAGCGGATTCCAAGCGCTCGTGCTCACCTGCCTCTGCTGCTCTTGAAACGAGAGTGGAGACCAGAAACGCTGGATTCAAATGCACTTTTAGGAGCTACAATGAGGAGTGACAACAGTGTGTGTGTCACAGTTGTAAAGCTCAGTGTGTTGAAGAAGCACAAGAGCAGCCTTCAGGCCTGTCTCTTCCACTGCCTTACAGATTGCAGACATTCCTGCTCACTCTGCTGCTCAGCAGAGTGCTGGCAACGGAGTTCTTGGATTGAAATGGTCTTTTAGGAGAAAGAGTGAAGAGTGACAGAAATGTTTGTGTCACAGTTTAAAGCTCACTGTGTGCTAAACATGATCAGGAGGAGCTTTTTTGCAAGGCTCTTCTGCTGTTTTAGCCCAGTCTAAACATTCCTGCTCTACTCTCTCTGATGCTGCTCAGCAGAGAGTGGGCACAGAGATGTTGGAATCAATTGGTCTTCCAGGCAGGAGAAGGAGGAGTTACAGCAATGTGTTTTGCAGAGTTGCAAAGCTCACTGTGTGCTGAAGATGCCCTGCAGGAGTTTCCCTGCTGGCCCTTCGTCTGTGGGATTAGAGTCCAAGCGCTGCTCCTCCCCTGTCACAACTCCTCTCGAAACGAGAGAGCGCACCAGAAACTTTGGATTCAAATGCACTTTTAGGAGATAAAGTGAGGAGTGACAGCAATGTTTGTGTCACAGTTTAAAGCTCACTGCGTGCAAAACATGATCAAGCAGGAGATTTTTTTCAAGGCTCTTCTGCTGTTTTAGGCAGGTCTAAAAATTCCTGCTCTACTATCTCTGTTGCTGCACAGCAGAGAGCGGGCACAGAGATGGTGGATTCAGCTGGTCTTTCAGGCAAAAAGGGAGGAGTGACAGCAATGTGTGTTGCAGAGTTGCAAAGCTCGCTGTGCGCTGAAGATGATCAGTGGGAACTTTCTGGACTGTCTCTTCTGCTCTTTTAGCATTGGCTAAAGGTTCCTGCTCTACTCTGCTTCTGCCCAGCAGAGAAAGGGCACAGAGTTTTGGATTCAATTGGACTTTGAGGTAGGAAAGTGCGGAGCGAGAGCAATATATGTGTCACAGTTGCAAAGCTGACTGCGTGCTGAAGATGCCCTGCCGGAGCTTTCACTCCGGGCTCTTCGGCTGTGGGAGCAGAGGCCAAGAGATCGTGTTCACCTGTCACTGCTGCTGTTCAAACGAGAGAGGGCGGGAGAGACCATGGATTCAAACGGATTATTAGGAGATGAAGTGAGGAGTGACAGCAATGTGTGTTTCAGAGTTGCAAAGCTCACTGTGCGCTGAAGATGATCTGCAAGGACTTTCCCTCCCTGCCCTTCGGAACTGGGAGCGGATTCCAAGCGCTCGTGCTCACCTGCCTCTGCTGCTCTTGAAACGAGAGTGGAGACCAGAAACGCTGGATTCAAATGCACTTTTAGGAGCTACAATGAGGAGTGACAACAGTGTGTGTGTCACAGTTGTAAAGCTCAGTGTGTTGAAGAAGCACAAGAGCAGCCTTCAGGCCTGTCTCTTCCACTGCCTTACAGATTGCAGACATTCCTGCTCACTCTGCTGCTCAGCAGAGTGCTGGCAACGGAGTTCTTGGATTGAAATGGTCTTTTAGGAGAAAGAGTGAAGAGTGACAGCAATGTTTGTGTCACAGTTTAAAGCTCACTGTGTGCTAAACATGATCAGGAGGAGCTTTTTTGCAAGGCTCTTCTGCTGTTTTAGCCCAGTCTAAACATTCCTGCTCTACTCTCTCTGTTGCTGCTCAGCAGAGAGTGGGCACAGAGATGTTGGAATCAATAGGTCTTCCAGGCAGGAAAAGGAGGAGTTACAGCAATGTGTTTTGCAGAGTTGCAAAGCTCATTGTGTGCTGAAGATGCTCTGCAGGAGTTTCCCTGCTGGCCCTTCGTCTGTGGGATTAGAGTCCAAGCGCTGCTCCTCCCCTGTCACAACTCCTCTCCAAACGAGAGAGCGCACCAGAAACTTTGGATTCAAATGCACTTTTAGGAGATAAAGTGAGGAGTGACAGCAATGTTTGTGTCACAGTTTAAAGCTCACTGTGTGCAAAACATGATCAAGCAGGAGATTTTTTTCAAGGCTCTTCTGCTGTTTTAGGCAGGTCTAAAAATTCCTGCTCTACTCTCTCTGTTGCTGCTCAGCAGAGAGCGGGCACAGAGATGGTGGATTCAGCTGGTCTTTCAGGCAAAAAGGGAGGAGTGACAGCAATGTGTGTTGCAGAGTTGCAAAGCTCGCTGTGCGCTGAAGATGATCAGTGGGAACTTTCTGGACTGTCTCTTCTGCTCTTTTAGCATTGGCTAAAGGTTCCTGCTCTACTCTGCTTCTGCCCAGCAGAGAAAGGGCACAGAGATTTTGGATTCAATTGGACTTTGAGGTAGGAAAGTGCGGAGCGAGAGCAATATATGTGTCACAGTTGCAAAGCTGACTGCGTGCTGAAGATGCCCTGCCGGAGCTTTCACTCCGGGCTCTTTGGCTGTGGGAGCAGAGGCCAAGAGATCGTGTTCACCTGTCACTGCTGCTGTTCAAACGAGAGAGGGCGGGAGAGACCATGGATTCAAACGGATTATTAGGAGATGAAGTGAGGAGTGACAGCAATGTGTGTTTCAGAGTTGCAAAGCTCACTGTGCGCTGAAGATGATCTGCAAGGACTTTCCCTCCCTGCCCTTCGGAACTGGGAGCGGATTCCAAGCGCTCGTGCTCACCTGCCTCTGCTGCACTGGAAACGAGAGTGGAGACCAGAAACGCTGGATTCAAATGCACTTTTAGGAGCTACAATGAGGAGTGACAACAGTGTGTGTGTCAAAGTTGTAAAGCTCAGTGTGTTGAAGAAGCACAAGAGCAGCCTTCAGCCTGTCTCTTCCACTGCCTTACTGATTGCAGACATTCCTGCTCACTCTGCTGCTCAGCAGAGTGCTGGCAACGGAGTTCTTGGATTGAAATGGTCTTTTAGGAGAAAGAGTGAAGAGTGACAGCAATGTTTGTGTCACAGTTTAAAGCTCACTGTGTGCTAAACATGATCAGGAGGAGCTTTTTTGCAAGGCTCTTCTGCTGTTTTAGCCCAGTCTAAACATTCCTGCTCTACTCTCTCTGATGCTGCTCAGCAGAGAGTGGGCACAGAGATGTTGGAATCAATTGGTCTTCCAGGCAGGAGAAGGAGGAGTTACAGCAATGTGTTTTGCAGAGTTGCAAAGCTCACTGTGTGCTGAAGATGCCCTGCAGGCGTTTCCCTGCTGGCCCTTCGTCTGTGGGATTAGAGTCCAAGCGCTGCTCCTCCCCTGTCACAACTCCTCTCCAAACGAGAGAGCGCACCAGAAACTTTGGATTCAAATGCACTTTTAGGAGATAAAGTGAGGAGTGACAGCAATGTTTGTGTCACAGTTTAAAGCTCACTGTGTGCAAAACATGATCAAGCAGGAGATTTTTTTCAAGGCTCTTCTGCTGTTTTAGGCAGGTCTAAAAATTCCTGCTCTACTATCTCTGTTGCTGCTCAGCAGAGAGCGGGCACAGAGATGGTGGATTCAGCTGGTCTTTCAGGCAAAAAGGGAGGAGTGACAGCAATGTGTGTTGCAGAGTTGCAAAGCTCGCTGTGCGCTGAAGATGATCAGTGGGAACTTTCTGGACTGTCTCTTCTGCTCTTTTAGCATTGGCTAAAGGTTCCTGCTCTACTCTGCTTCTGCCCAGCAGAGAAAGGGCACAGAGATTTTGGATTCAATTGGACTTTGAGGTAGGAAAGTGCGGAGCGAGAGCAATATATGTGTCACAGTTGCAAAGCTGACTGCGTGCTGAAGATGCCCTGCCGGAGCTTTCACTCCGGGCTCTTCGGCTGTGGGAGCAGAGGCCAAGAGATCGTGTTCACCTGTCACTGCTGCTGTTCAAACGAGAGAGGGCGGGAGAGACCATGGATTCAAACGGATTATTAGGAGATGAAGTGAGGAGTGACAGCAATGTGTGTTTCAGAGTTGCAAAGCTCACTGTGCGCTGAAGATGATCTGCAAGGACTTTCCCTCCCTGCCCTTCGGAACTGGGAGCGGATTCCAAGCGCTCGTGCTCACCTGCCTCTGCTGCACTGGAAACGAGAGTGGAGACCAGAAACGCTGGATTCAAATGCACTTTTAGGAGCTACAATGAGGAGTGACAACAGTGTGTGTGTCAAAGTTGTAAAGCTCAGTGTGTTGAAGAAGCACAAGAGCAGCCTTCAGCCTGTCTCTTCCACTGCCTTACAGATTGCAGACATTCCTGCTCACTCTGCTGCTCAGCAGAGTGCTGGCAACGGAGTTCTTGGATTGAAATGGTCTTTTAGGAGAAAGAGTGAAGAGTGACAGCAATGTTTGTGTCACAGTTTAAAGCTCACTGTGTGCTAAACATGATCAGGAGGAGCTTTTTTGCAAGGCTCTTCTGCTGTTTTAGCCCAGTCTAAACATTCCTGCTCTCTGTTGCTGCTCAGCAGAGAGTGGGCACAGAGATGTTGGAATCAATTGGTCTTCCAGGCAGGAAAAGGAGGAGTTACAGCAATGTGCGTTGCAGAATTGCAAAGCTCACTGTGTGCTGAAGATGCCCTGCAGGAGTTTCCCTGCTGGCCCTTCGTCTGTGGGATTAGAGTCCAAGCGCTGCTCCTCCCCTGTCACAACTCCTCTCGAAACGAGAGAGCGCACCAGAAACTTTGGATTCAAATGCACTTTTAGGAGATAAAGTGAGGAGTGACAGCAATGTTTGTGTCACAGTTTAAAGCTCACTGTGTGCAAAACATGATCAAGCAGGAGATTTTTTTCAAGGCTCTTCTGCTGTTTTAGGCAGGTCTAAAAATTCCTGCTCTACTATCTCTGTTGCTGCTCAGCAGAGAGCGGGCACAGAGATGGTGGATTCAGCTGGTCTTTCAGGCAAAAAGGGAGGAGTGACAGCAATGTGTGTTGCAGAGTTGCAAAGCTCGCTGTGCGCTGAAGATGATCAGTGGGAACTTTCTGGACTGTCTCTTCTGCTCTTTTAGCATTGGCTAAAGGTTCCTGCTCTACTCTGCTTCTGCCCAGCAGAGAAAGGGCACAGAGATTTTGGATTCAATTGGACTTTGAGGTAGGAAAGTGCGGAGCGAGAGCAATATATGTGTCACAGTTGCAAAGCTGACTGCGTGCTGAAGATGCCCTGCCGGAGCTTTCACTCCGGGCTCTTCGGCTGTGGGAGCAGAGGCCAAGAGATCGTGTTCACCTGTCACTGCTGCTGTTCAAACGAGAGAGGGCGGGAGAGACCATGGATTCAAACGGATTATTAGGAGATGAAGTGAGGAGTGACAGCAATGTGTGTTTCAGAGTTGCAAAGCTCACTGTGCGCTGAAGATGATCTGCAAGGACTTTCCCTCCCTGCCCTTCGGAACTGGGAGCGGATTCCAAGCGCTCGTGCTCACCTGCCTCTGCTGCTCTTGAAACGAGAGTGGAGACCAGAAACGCTGGATTCAAATGCACTTTTAGGAGCTACAATGAGGAGTGACAACAGTGTGTGTGTCACAGTTGTAAAGCTCAGTGTGTTGAAGAAGCACAAGAGCAGCCTTCAGGCCTGTCTCTTCCACTGCCTTACAGATTGCAGACATTCCTGCTCACTCTGCTGCTCAGCAGAGTGCTGGCAACGGAGTTCTTGGATTGAAATGGTCTTTTAGGAGAAAGAGTGAAGAGTGACAGAAATGTTTGTGTCACAGTTTAAAGCTCACTGTGTGCTAAACATGATCAGGAGGAGCTTTTTTGCAAGGCTCTTCTGCTGTTTTAGCCCAGTCTAAACATTCCTGCTCTACTCTCTCTGATGCTGCTCAGCAGAGAGTGGGCACAGAGATGTTGGAATCAATTGGTCTTCCAGGCAGGAGAAGGAGGAGTTACAGCAATGTGTTTTGCAGAGTTGCAAAGCTCACTGTGTGCTGAAGATGCCCTGCAGGAGTTTCCCTGCTGGCCCTTCGTCTGTGGGATTAGAGTCCAAGCGCTGCTCCTCCCCTGTCACAACTCCTCTCGAAACGAGAGAGCGCACCAGAAACTTTGGATTCAAATGCACTTTTAGGAGATAAAGTGAGGAGTGACAGCAATGTTTGTGTCACAGTTTAAAGCTCACTGCGTGCAAAACATGATCAAGCAGGAGATTTTTTTCAAGGCTCTTCTGCTGTTTTAGGCAGGTCTAAAAATTCCTGCTCTACTATCTCTGTTGCTGCACAGCAGAGAGCGGGCACAGAGATGGTGGATTCAGCTGGTCTTTCAGGCAAAAAGGGAGGAGTGACAGCAATGTGTGTTGCAGAGTTGCAAAGCTCGCTGTGCGCTGAAGATGATCAGTGGGAACTTTCTGGACTGTCTCTTCTGCTCTTTTAGCATTGGCTAAAGGTTCCTGCTCTACTCTGCTTCTGCCCAGCAGAGAAAGGGCACAGAGTTTTGGATTCAATTGGACTTTGAGGTAGGAAAGTGCGGAGCGAGAGCAATATATGTGTCACAGTTGCAAAGCTGACTGCGTGCTGAAGATGCCCTGCCGGAGCTTTCACTCCGGGCTCTTCGGCTGTGGGAGCAGAGGCCAAGAGATCGTGTTCACCTGTCACTGCTGCTGTTCAAACGAGAGAGGGCGGGAGAGACCATGGATTCAAACGGATTATTAGGAGATGAAGTGAGGAGTGACAGCAATGTGTGTTTCAGAGTTGCAAAGCTCACTGTGCGCTGAAGATGATCTGCAAGGACTTTCCCTCCCTGCCCTTCGGAACTGGGAGCGGATTCCAAGCGCTCGTGCTCACCTGCCTCTGCTGCTCTTGAAACGAGAGTGGAGACCAGAAACGCTGGATTCAAATGCACTTTTAGGAGCTACAATGAGGAGTGACAACAGTGTGTGTGTCACAGTTGTAAAGCTCAGTGTGTTGAAGAAGCACAAGAGCAGCCTTCAGGCCTGTCTCTTCCACTGCCTTACAGATTGCAGACATTCCTGCTCACTCTGCTGCTCAGCAGAGTGCTGGCAACGGAGTTCTTGGATTGAAATGGTCTTTTAGGAGAAAGAGTGAAGAGTGACAGCAATGTTTGTGTCACAGTTTAAAGCTCACTGTGTGCTAAACATGATCAGGAGGAGCTTTTTTGCAAGGCTCTTCTGCTGTTTTAGCCCAGTCTAAACATTCCTGCTCTACTCTCTCTGTTGCTGCTCAGCAGAGAGTGGGCACAGAGATGTTGGAATCAATAGGTCTTCCAGGCAGGAAAAGGAGGAGTTACAGCAATGTGTTTTGCAGAGTTGCAAAGCTCATTGTGTGCTGAAGATGCTCTGCAGGAGTTTCCCTGCTGGCCCTTGGTCTGTGGGATTAGAGTCCAAGCGCTGCTCCTCCCCTGTCACAACTCCTCTCCAAACGAGAGAGCGCACCAGAAACTTTGGATTCAAATGCACTTTTAGGAGATAAAGTGAGGAGTGACAGCAATGTTTGTGTCACAGTTTAAAGCTCACTGTGTGCAAAACATGATCAAGCAGGAGATTTTTTTCAAGGCTCTTCTGCTGTTTTAGGCAGGTCTAAAAATTCCTGCTCTACTCTCTCTGTTGCTGCTCAGCAGAGAGCGGGCACAGAGATGGTGGATTCAGCTGGTCTTTCAGGCAAAAAGGGAGGAGTGACAGCAATGTGTGTTGCAGAGTTGCAAAGCTCGCTGTGCGCTGAAGATGATCAGTGGGAACTTTCTGGACTGTCTCTTCTGCTCTTTTAGCATTGGCTAAAGGTTCCTGCTCTACTCTGCTTCTGCCCAGCAGAGAAAGGGCACAGAGATTTTGGATTCAATTGGACTTTGAGGTAGGAAAGTGCGGAGCGAGAGCAATATATGTGTCACAGTTGCAAAGCTGACTGCGTGCTGAAGATGCCCTGCCGGAGCTTTCACTCCGGGCTCTTTGGCTGTGGGAGCAGAGGCCAAGAGATCGTGTTCACCTGTCACTGCTGCTGTTCAAACGAGAGAGGGCGGGAGAGACCATGGATTCAAACGGATTATTAGGAGATGAAGTGAGGAGTGACAGCAATGTGTGTTTCAGAGTTGCAAAGCTCACTGTGCGCTGAAGATGATCTGCAAGGACTTTCCCTCCCTGCCCTTCGGAACTGGGAGCGGATTCCAAGCGCTCGTGCTCACCTGCCTCTGCTGCACTGGAAATGAGAGTGGAGACCAGAAACGCTGGATTCAAATGCACTTTTAGGAGCTACAATGAGGAGTGACAACAGTGTGTGTGTCAAAGTTGTAAAGCTCAGTGTGTTGAAGAAGCACAAGAGCAGCCTTCAGCCTGTCTCTTCCACTGCCTTACTGATTGCAGACATTCCTGCTCACTCTGCTGCTCAGCAGAGTGCTGGCAACGGAGTTCTTGGATTGAAATGGTCTTTTAGGAGAAAGAGTGAAGAGTGACAGCAATGTTTGTGTCACAGTTTAAAGCTCACTGTGTGCTAAACATGATCAGGAGGAGCTTTTTTGCAAGGCTCTTCTGCTGTTTTAGCCCAGTCTAAACATTCCTGCTCTACTCTCTCTGATGCTGCTCAGCAGAGAGTGGGCACAGAGATGTTGGAATCAATTGGTCTTCCAGGCAGGAGAAGGAGGAGTTACAGCAATGTGTTTTGCAGAGTTGCAAAGCTCACTGTGTGCTGAAGATGCCCTGCAGGAGTTTCCCTGCTGGCCCTTCGTCTGTGGTATTAGAGTCCAAGCGCTGCTCCTCCCCTGTCACAACTCCTCTCGAAACGAGAGAGCGCACCAGAAACTTTGGATTCAAATGCACTTTTAGGAGATAAAGTGAGGAGTGACAGCAATGTTTGTGTCACAGTTTAAAGCTCAGTGTGCAAAACATGATCAAGCAGGAGATTTTTTTCAAGGCTCTTCTGCTGTTTTAGGCAGGTCTAAAAATTCCTGCTCTACTATCTCTGTTGCTGCTCAGCAGAGAGCGGGCACAGAGATGGTGGATTCAGCTGGTCTTTCAGGCAAAAAGGGAGGAGTGACAGCAATGTGTGTTGCAGAGTTGCAAAGCTCGCTGTGCGCTGAAGATGATCAGTGGGAACTTTCTGGACTGTCTCTTCTGCTCTTTTAGCATTGGCTAAAGGTTCCTGCTCTACTCTGCTTCTGCCCAGCAGAGAAAGGGCACAGAGATTTTGGATTCAATTGGACTTTGAGGTAGGAAAGTGCGGAGCGAGAGCAATGTATGTGTCACAGTTGCAAAGCTGACTGCGTGCTGAAGATGCCCTGCCGGAGCTTTCACTCCGGGCTCTTTGGCTGTGGGAGCAGAGGCCAAGAGATCGTGTTCACCTGTCACTGCTGCTGTTCAAACGAGAGAGGGCGGGAGAGACCATGGATTCAAATGGATTATTAGGAGATGAAGTGAGGAGTGACAGCAATGTGTGTTTCAGAGTTGCAAAGCTCACTGTGCGCTGAAGATGATCTGCAAGGACTTTCCCTCCCTGCCCTTCGGAACTGGGAGCGGATTCCAAGCGCTCGTGCTCACCTGCCTCTGCTGCACTGGAAACGAGAGTGGAGACCAGAAACGCTGGATTCAAATGCACTTTTAGGAGCTACAATGAGGAGTGACAACAGTGTGTGTGTCAAAGTTGTAAAGCTCAGTGTGTTGAAGAAGCACAAGAGCAGCCTTCAGCCTGTCTCTTCCACTGCCTTACAGATTGCAGACATTCCTGCTCACTCTGCTGCTCAGCAGAGTGCTGGCAACGGAGTTCTTGGATTGAAATGGTCTTTTAGGAGAAAGAGTGAAGAGTGACAGCAATGTTTGTGTCACAGTTTAAAGCTCACTGTGTGCTAAACATGATCAGGAGGAGCTTTTTTGCAAGGCTCTTCTGCTGTTTTAGCCCAGTCTAAACATTCCTGCTCTACTCTCTCTGATGCTGCTCAGCAGAGAGTGGGCACAGAGATGTTGGAATCAATAATGTCTTCCAGGCAGGAAAAGGAGGAGTTACAGCAATGTGTGTTGCAGAATTGCAAAGCTCACTGTGTGCTGAAGATGCCCTGCAGGAGTTTCCCTGCTGGCCCTTCGTCTGTGGGATTAGAGTCCAAGCGCTGCTCCTCCCCTGTCACACCTCCTCTCCAAACGAGAGAGCGCACCAGAAACTTTGGATTCAAATGCACTTTTAGGAGATAAAGTGAGGAGTGACAGCAATGTTTGTGTCACAGTTTAAAGCTCACTGTGTGCAAAACATGATCAAGCAGGAGATTTTTTTCAAGGCTCTTCTGCTGTTTTAGGCAGGTCTAAAAATTCCTGCTCTACTCTCTCTGTTGCTGCTCAGCAGAGAGCGGGCACAGAGATGGTGGATTCAGCTGGTCTTTCAGGCAAAAAGGGAGGAGTGACAGCAATGTGTGTTGCAGAGTTGCAAAGCTCGCTGTGCGCTGAAGATGATCAGTGGGAACTTTCTGGACTGTCTCTTCTGCTCTTTTAGCATTGGCTAAAGGTTCCTGCTCTACTCTGCTTCTGCCCAGCAGAGAAAGGGCACAGAGATTTTGGATTCAATTGGACTTTGAGGTAGGAAAGTGCGGAGCGAGAGCAATATATGTGTCACAGTTGCAAAGCTGACTGCGTGCTGAAGATGCCCTGCCGGAGCTTTCACTCCGGGCTCTTCGGCTGTGGGAGCAGAGGCCAAGAGATCGTGTTCACCTGTCACTGCTGCTGTTCAAACGAGAGAGGGCGGGAGAGACCATGGATTCAAACGGATTATTAGGAGATGAAGTGAGGAGTGACAGCAATGTGTGTTTCAGAGTTGCAAAGCTCACTGTGCGCTGAAGATGATCTGCAAGGACTTTCCCTCCCTGCCCTTCGGAACTGGGAGCGGATTCCAAGCGCTCGTGCTCACCTGCCTCTGCTGCTCTGGAAACGAGAGTGGAGACCAGAAACGCTGGATTCAAATGCACTTTTAGGAGCTACAATGAGGAGTGACAACAGTGTGTGTGTCAAAGTTGTAAAGCTCAGTGTGTTGAAGAAGCACAAGAGCAGCCTTCAGCCTGTCTCTTCCACTGCCTTACAGATTGCAGACATTCCTGCTCACTCTGCTGCTCAGCAGAGTGCTGGCAACGGAGTTCTTGGATTGAAATGGTCTTTTAGGAGAAAGAGTGAAGAGTGACAGCAATGTTTGTGTCACAGTTTAAAGCTCACTGTGTGCTAAACATGATCAGGAGGAGCTTTTTTGCAAGGCTCTTCTGCTGTTTTAGCCCAGTCTAAACATTCCTGCTCTACTCTCTCTGTTGCTGCTCAGCAGAGAGTGGGCACAGAGATGTTGGAATCAATTGGTCTTCCAGGCAGGAGAAGGAGGAGTTACAGCAATGTGTTTTGCAGAGTTGCAAAGCTCACTGTGTGCTGAAGATGCCCTGCAGGAGTTTCCCTGCTGGCCCTTCGTCTGTGGTATTAGAGTCCAAGCGCTGCTCCTCCCCTGTCACAACTCCTCTCGAAACGAGAGAGCGCACAAGAAACTTTGGATTCAAATGCACTTTTAGGAGATAAAGTGAGGAGTGACAGCAATGTTTGTGTCACAGTTTAAAGCTCACTGTGTGCAAAACATGACCAAGCAGGAGATTTTTTTCAAGGCTCTTCTGCTGTTTTAGGCAGGTCTAAAAATTCCTGCTCTACTATCTCTGTTGCTGCTCAGCAGAGAGCGGGCACAGAGATGGTGGATTCAGCTGGTCTTTCAGGCAAAAAGGGAGGAGTGACAGCAATGTGTGTTGCAGAGTTGCAAAGCTCGCTGTGCGCTGAAGATGATCAGTGGGAACTTTCTGGACTGTCTCTTCTGCTCTTTTAGCATTGGCTAAAGGTTCCTGCTCTACTCTGCTTCTGCCCAGCAGAGAAAGGGCACAGAGATTTTGGATTCAATTGGACTTTGAGGTAGGAAAGTGCGGAGCGAGAGCAATATATGTGTCACAGTTGCAAAGCTGACTGCGTGCTGAAGATGCCCTGCCGGAGCTTTCACTCCGGGCTCTTCGGCTGTGGGAGCAGAGGCCAAGAGATCGTGTTCGCCTGTCACTGCCGCTGTTCAAACGAGAAAGGGCGGGAGAGACCATGGATTCAAACGGATTATTAGGAGATGAAGTGAGGAGTGACAGCAATGTGTGTTTCAGAGTTGCAAAGCTCACTGTGCGCTGAAGATGATCTGCAAGGACTTTCCCTCCCTGCCCTTCGGAACTGGGAGCGGATTCCAAGCGCTCGTGCTCACCTGCCTCTGCTGCTCTTGAAACGAGAGTGGAGACCAGAAACGCTGGATTCAAATGCACTTTTAGGAGCTACAATGAGGAGTGACAACAGTGTGTGTGTCACAGTTGTAAAGCTCAGTGTGTTGAAGAAGCACAAGAGCAGCCTTCAGGCCTGTCTCTTCCACTGCCTTACAGATTGCAGACATTCCTGCTCACTCTGCTGCTCAGCAGAGTGCTGGCAACGGAGTTCTTGGATTGAAATGGTCTTTTAGGAGAAAGAGTGAAGAGTGACAGCAATGTTTGTGTCACAGTTTAAAGCTCACTGTGTGCTAAACATGATCAGGAGGAGCTTTTTTGCAAGGCTCTTCTGCTGTTTTAGCCCAGTCTAAACATTCCTGCTCTACTCTCTCTGATGCTGCTCAGCAGAGAGTGGGCACAGAGATGTTGGAATCAATTGGTCTTCCAGGCAGGAAAAGGAGGAGTTACAGCAATGTGTTTTGCAGAGTTGCAAAGCTCATTGTGTGCTGAAGATGCCCTGCAGGCGTTTCCCTGCTGGCCCTTCGTCTGTGGGATTAGAGTCCAAGCGCTGCTCCTCCCCTGTCACAACTCCTCTCCAAACGAGAGAGCGCACCAGAAACTTTGGATTCAAATGCACTTTTAGGAGATAAAGTGAGGAGTGACAGCAATGTTTGTGTCACAGTTTAAAGCTCACTGTGTGCAAAACATGATCAAGCAGGAGATTTTTTTCAAGGCTCTTCTGCTGTTTTAGGCAGGTCTAAAAATTCCTGCTCTACTCTCTCTGTTGCTGCTCAGCAGAGAGCGGGCACAGAGATGGTGGATTCAGCTGGTCTTTCAGGCAAAAAGGGAGGAGTGACAGCAATGTGTGTTGCAGAGTTGCAAAGCTCGCTGTGCGCTGATGATCAGTGGGAACTTTCTGGACTGTCTCTTCTGCTCTTTTAGCATTGGCTAAAGGTTCCTGCTCTACTCTGCTTCTGCCCAGCAGAGAAAGGGCACAGAGTTTTGGATTCAATTGGACTTTGAGGTAGGAAAGTGCGGAGCGAGAGCAATATATGTGTCACAGTTGCAAAGCTGACTGCGTGCTGAAGATGCCCTTCCGGAGCTATCACTCCGGGCTCTTCGGCTGTGGGAGCAGAGGCCAAGAGATCGTGTTCACCTGTCACTGCTGCTGTTCAAACGAGAGAGGGCGGGAGAGACCATGGATTCAAACGGATTATTAGGAGATGAAGTGAGGAGTGACAGCAATGTGTGTTTCAGAGTTGCAAAGCTCACTGTGCGCTGAAGATGATCTGCAAGGACTTTCCCTCCCTGCCCTTCGGAACTGGGAGCGGATTCCAAGCGCTCGTGCTCACCTGCCTCTGCTGCTCTTGAAACGAGAGTGGAGACCAGAAACGCTGGATTCAAATGCACTTTTAGGAGCTACAATGAGGAGTGACAACAGTGTGTGTGTCACAGTTGTAAAGCTCAGTGTGTTGAAGAAGCACAAGAGCAGCCTTCAGGCCTGTCTCTTCCACTGCCTTACAGATTGCAGACATTCCTGCTCACTCTGCTGCTCAGCAGAGTGCTGGCAACGGAGTTCTTGGATTGAAATGGTCTTTTAGGAGAAAGAGTGAAGAGTGACAGCAATGTTTGTGTCACAGTTTAAAGCTCACTGTGTGCTAAACATGATCAGGAGGAGCTTTTTTGCAAGGCTCTTCTGCTGTTTTAGCCCAGTCTAAACATTCCTGCTCTACTCTCTCTGATGCTGCTCAGCAGAGAGTGGGCACAGAGATGTTGGAATCAATTGGTCTTCCAGGCAGGAAAAGGAGGAGTTACAGCAATGTGTTTTGCAGAGTTGCAAAGCTCATTGTGTGCTGAAGATGCCCTGCAGGCGTTTCCCTGCTGGCCCTTCGTCTGTGGGATTAGAGTCCAAGCGCTGCTCCTCCCCTGTCACAACTCCTCTCGAAACGAGAGAGCGCACCAGAAACTTTGGATTCAAATGCACTTTTAGGAGATAAAGTGAGGAGTGACAGCAATGTTTGTGTCACAGTTTAAAGCTCACTGTGTGCAAAACATGATCAAGCAGGAGATTTTTTTCAAGGCTCTTCTGCTGTTTTAGGCAGGTCTAAAAATTCCTGCTCTACTATCTCTGTTGCTGCTCAGCAGAGAGCGGGCACAGAGATGGTGGATTCAGCTGGTCTTTCAGGCAAAAAGGGAGGAGTGACAGCAATGTGTGTTGCATAGTTGCAAAGCTCGCTGTGCGCTGAAGATGATCAGTGGGAACTTTCTGGACTGTCTCTTCTGCTCTTTTAGCATTGGCTAAAGGTTCCTGCTCTACTCTGCTTCTGCCCAGCAGAGAAAGGGCACAGAGATTTTGGATTCAATTGGACTTTGAGGTAGGAAAGTGCGGAGCGAGAGCAATATATGTGTCACAGTTGCAAAGCTGACTGCGTGCTGAAGATGCCCTGCCGGAGCTTTCACTCCGGGCTCTTCGGCTGTGGGAGCAGAGGCCAAGAGATCGTGTTCACCTGTCACTGCTGCTGTTCAAACGAGAGAGGGCGGGAGAGACCATGGATTCAAACGGATTATTAGGAGATGAAGTGAGGAGTGACAGCAATGTGTGTTTCAGAGTTGCAAAGCTCACTGTGCGCTGAAGATGATCTGCAAGGACTTTCCCTCCCTGCCCTTCGGAACTGGGAGCGGATTCCAAGCGCTCGTGCTCACCTGCCTCTGCTGCACTGGAAACGAGAGTGGAGACCAGAAACGCTGGATTCAAATGCACTTTTAGGAGCTACAATGAGGAGTGACAACAGTGTGTGTGTCAAAGTTGTAAAGCTCAGTGTGTTGAAGAAGCACAAGAGCAGCCTTCAGCCTGTCTCTTCCACTGCCTTACAGATTGCAGACATTCCTGCTCACTCTGCTGCTCAGCAGAGTGCTGGCAACGGAGTTCTTGGATTGAAATGGTCTTTTAGGAGAAAGAGTGAAGAGTGACAGCAATGTTTGTGTCACAGTTTAAAGCTCACTGTGTGCTAAACATGATCAGGAGGAGCTTTTTTGCAAGGCTCTTCTGCTGTTTTAGCCCAGTCTAAACATTCCTGCTCTCTGTTGCTGCTCAGCAGAGAGTGGGCACAGAGATGTTGGAATCAATTGGTCTTCCAGGCAGGAAAAGGAGGAGTTACAGCAATGTGTGTTGCAGAATTGCAAAGCTCACTGTGTGCTGAAGATGCCCTGCAGGAGTTTCCCTGCTGGCCCTTCGTCTGTGGGATTAGAGTCCAAGCGCTGCTCCTCCCCTGTCACAACTCCTCTCGAAACGAGAGAGCGCACCAGAAACTTTGGATTCAAATGCACTTTTAGGAGATAAAGTGAGGAGTGACAGCAATGTTTGTGTCACAGTTTAAAGCTCACTGTGTGCAAAACATGATCAAGCAGGAGATTTTTTGCAAGGCTCTTCTGCTGTTTTAGCCCAGGCTAAACATTCCTGCTCTACTCTCTCTGTTGCTGCTCAGCAGAGAGCGGGCACAGAGATGGTGGATTCAGCTGGTCTTTCAGGCAGGAAAAGAAGAGACAGCAATGTGTGTTGCAGAGTTGCAAAGCTCACTGTGTGCTGAAGATGATCAGTGGGAACTTTCTGGACTGTCTCTTCTGCTGTTTCAGCAGAGTCCAAACGTAAGTGCTATATTCTGCTACTGCTCACAAAGAGCAAGCACAGGAGATGTATTATTCAATTGGACTTTCAGGTAGGAAAGTGAGAGGTGACAGCAATATGTGTTTCAGAGTTGCGAATCTCAATGTGTGCTGAAGATGCCCAGCAGTAGTTTCCATGCTGGCCCTTCGGCTGTGAAATTAGAATCCAAGCGCTCGTCCTCCCCTGTCACAACTGCTCTCGAAGCGAGAGAGCGCACCAGAAACGTTGGCTTGAAATGCACTTTTAGGAGATAAAGTGAGGAGTGACAGCAATGTGTGTTTCAGAGTTGCAAAGCTCACTGTGCGCTGAAGATGATCTGCAAGGACTTTCCCTCCCTGCCCTTCGGAACTGGGAGCGGATTCCAAGCGCTCCTGCTCACCTGCCTCTGCTGCACTGGAAACGAGAGTGGAGACCAGAAACGCTGGATTCAAATGCACTTTTAGGAGCTACAATGAGGAGTGACAACAGTGTGTGTGTCACAGTTGTAAAGCTCAGTGTGTTGAAGAAGCACAAGAGCAGCCTTCAGGCCTGTCTCTTCCACTGCCTTACAGATTGCAGACATTCCTGCTCACTCTGCTGCTCAGCAGAGTGCTGGCAACGGAGTTCTTGGATTGAAATGGTCTTTTAGGAGAAAGAGTGAAGAGTGACAGCAATGTTTGTGTCACAGTTTAAAGCTCACTGTGTGCTAAACATGATCAGGAGGAGCTTTTTTGCAAGGCTCTTCTGCTGTTTTAGCCCAGTCTAAACATTCCTGCTCTACTCTCTCTGTTGCTGCTCAGCAGAGAGTGGGCACAGAGATGTTGGAATCAATTGGACTTTCAGGCAAGAAAAGGAGGAGTGACAGCAATGTGTGTTGCAGAATTGTAAAGCTCACTGTGTGCTGAATATGCCCTGCAGGAGTTTCCCTGCTGGCCCTTCGTCTGTGGGATTAGAGTCCAAGCGCTGCTCCTCCCCTGTCACAACTCCTCTCCAAACGAGAGAGCGCACCAGAAACTTTGGATTCAAATGCACTTTTAGGAGATAAAGTGAGGAGTGACAGCAATGTTTGTGTCACAGTTTAAAGCTCACTGTGTGCAAAACATGATCAAGCAGGAGATTTTTTGCAAGGCTCTTCTGCTGTTTTAGCCCAGGCTAAACATTCCTGCTCTACTCTCTCTGTTGCTGCTCAGCAGAGAGCGGGCACAGAGATGGTGGATTCAGCTGGTCTTTCAGGCAGGAAAAGAAGAGACAGCAATGTGTGTTGCAGAGTTGCAAAGCTCACTGTGTGCTGAAGATGATCAGTGGGAACTTTCTGGACTGTCTCTTCTGCTGTTTCAGCAGAGTCCAAACGTAAGTGCTATATTCTGCTACTGCTCACAAAGAGCAAGCACAGGAGATGTATTATTCAATTGGACTTTCAGGTAGGAAAGTGAGAGGTGACAGCAATATGTGTTTCAGAGTTGCGAATCTCAATGTGTGCTGAAGATGCCCAGCAGTAGTTTCCATGCTGGCCCTTCGGCTGTGAAATTAGAATCCAAGCGCTCGTCCTCCCCTGTCACAACTGCTCTCGAAGCGAGAGAGCGCACCAGAAACGTTGGCTTGAAATGCACTTTTAGGAGATAAAGTGAGGAGTGACAGCAATGTGTGTTTCAGAGTTGCAAAGCTCACTGTGCGCTGAAGATGATCTGCAAGGACTTTCCCTCCCTGCCCTTCGGAACTGGGAGCGGATTCCAAGCGCTCCTGCTCACCTGCCTCTGGTGCACTGGAAACGAGAGTGGAGACCAGAAACGCTGGATTCAAATGCACTTTTAGGAGCTACAATGAGGAGTGACAACAGTGTGTGTGTCACAGTTGTAAAGCTCAGTGTGTTGAAGAAGCACAAGAGCAGCCTTCAGGCCTGTCTCTTCCACTGCCTTACAGATTGCAGACATTCCTGCTCACTCTGCTGCTCAGCAGAGTGCTGGCAACGGAGTTCTTGGATTGAAATGGTCTTTTAGGAGAAAGAGTGAAGAGTGACAGCAATGTTTGTGTCACAGTTTAAAGCTCACTGTGTGCTAAACATGATCAGGAGGAGCTTTTTTGCAAGGCTCTTCTGCTGTTTTAGCCCAGTCTAAACATTCCTGCTCTACTCTCTCTGTTGCTGCTCAGCAGAGAGTGGGCACAGAGATGTTGGAATCAATTGGTCTTTCAGGCAAGAAAAGGAGGAGTGACAGCAATCTGTGTTGCAGAATTGTAAAGCTCACTGTGTGCTGAAGATGCCCTGCAGGAGTTTCCCTGCTGGAGCTTCGTCTGTGGGATTAGAGTCCAAGCGCTGCTCCTCCCCTGTCACAACTCCTCTCCAAACGAGAGAGCGCACCAGAAACTTTGGATTCAAATGCACTTTTAGGAGATAAAGTGAGGAGTGACAGCAATGTTTGTGTCACAGTTTAAAGCTCACTGTGTGCAAAACATGATCAAGCAGGAGATTTTTTTCAAGGCTCTTCTGCTGTTTTAGGCAGGTCTAAAAATTCCTGCTCTACTCTCTCTGTTGCTGCTCAGCAGAGAGCGGGCACAGAGATGGTGGATTCAGCTGGTCTTTCAGGCAAAAAGGGAGGAGTGACAGCAATGTGTGTTGCAGAGTTGCAAAGCTCGCTGTGCGCTGAAGATGATCAGTGGGAACTTTCTGGACTGTCTCTTCTGCTCTTTTAGCATTGGCTAAAGGTTCCTGCTCTACTCTCTCTGCTTCTGCCCAGCAGAGAAAGGGCACAGAGATTTTGGATTCAATTGGACTTTGAGGTAGGAAAGTGCGGAGCGAGAGCAATATATGTGTCACAGTTGCAAAGCTGACTGCGTGCTGAAGATGCCCTGCCGGAGCTTTCACTCCGGGCTCTTCGGCTGTGGGAGCAGAGGCCAAGAGATCGTGTTCACCTGTCACTGCTGCTGTTCAAACGAGAGAGGGCGGGAGAGACCATGGATTCAAACGGATTATTAGGAGATGAAGTGAGGAGTGACAGCAATGTGTGTTTCAGAGTTGCAAAGCTCACTGTGCGCTGAAGATGATCTGCCAGGACTTTCCCTCCCTGCCCTTCGGAACTGGGAGCGGATTCCAAGCGCTCGTGCTCACCTTCCTCTGCTGCTCTTGAAACGAGAGTGGAGACCAGAAACGCTGGATTCAAATGCACTTTTAGGAGCTACAATGAGGAGTGACAACAGTGTGTGTGTCAAAGTTGTAAAGCTCAGTGTGTTGAAGAAGCACAAGAGCAGCCTTCAGGCCTGTCTCTTCCACTGCCTCACAGATTGCAGACATTCCTGCTCACTCTGCTGCTCAGCAGAGTGCTGGCAACGGAGTTCTTGGATTGAAATGGTCTTTTAGGAGAAAGAGTGAAGAGTGACAGCAATGTTTGTGTCACAGTTTAAAGCTCACTGTGTGCTAAACATGATCAGGAGGAGCTTTTTTGCAAGGCTCTTCTGCTGTTTTAGCCCAGTCTAAACATTCCTGCTCTACTCTCTCTGTTGCTGCTCAGCAGAGAGTGGGCACAGAGATGTTGGAATCAATTGGTCTTCCAGGCAGGAGAAGGAGGAGTTACAGCAATGTGTGTTGCAGAATTGCAAAGCTCACTGTGTGCTGAAGATGCCCTGCAGGAGTTTCCCTGCTGGCCCTTCGTCTGTGGGATTAGAGTCCAAGCGCTGCTCCTCCCCTGTCACAACTCCTCTCGAAACGAGAGAGCGCACCAGAAACTTTGGATTCAAATGCACTTTTAGGAGATAAAGTGAGGAGTGACAGCAATGTTTGTGTCACAGTTTAAAGCTCACTGTGTGCAAAACATGATCAAGCAGGAGATTTTTTGCAAGGCTCTTCTGCTGTTTTAGCCCAGGCTAAACATTCCTGCTCTACTCTCTCTGTTGCTGCTCAGCAGAGAGCGGGCACAGAGGTGTTGGAATCAATTGGTCTTTCAGGCAGGAAAAGAAGAGACAGCAATGTGTGTTGCAGAGTTGCAAAGCTCACTGTGTGCTGAAGATGATCAGTGGGAACTTTCTGGACTGTCTCTTCTGCTGTTTCAGCAGAGTCCAAACGTAAGTGCTATATTCTGCTACTGCTCACAAAGAGCAAGCACAGGAGATGTATTATTCAATTGGACTTTCAGGTAGGAAAGTGAGAGGTGACAGCAATATGTGTTTCAGAGTTGCGAATCTCAATGTGTGCTGAAGATGCCCAGCAGTAGTTTCCATGCTGGCCCTTCGGCTGTGGGATTAGAATCCAAGCGCTCGTCCTCCCCTGTCACAACTGCTCTCGAAGCGAGAGAGCGCACCAGAAACGTTGGCTTGAAATGCACTTTTAGGAGATAAAGTGAGGAGTGACAGCAATGTTTGTGTCATAGTTTAAAGCTCACTGTGTGCAAAACATGATCAAGCAGGAGATTTTTTGCAAGGCTCTTCTGCTGTTTTAGCCCAGTCTAAACATTCCTGCTCTACTCTCTCTGTTGCTGCTCAGCAGAGAGTGGGCACAGAGATGTTGGAATCAATTGGACTTTCAGGCAAGAAAAGGAGGAGTGACAGCAATGTGTGTTGCAGAATTGTAAAGCTCACTGTGTGCTGAATATGCCCTGCAGGAGTTTCCCTGCTGGCCCTTCGTCTGTGGGATTAGAGTCCAAGCGCTGCTCCTCCCCTGTCACAACTCCTCTCCAAACGAGAGAGCGCACCAGAAACTTTGGATTCAAATGCACTTTTAGGAGATAAAGTGAGGAGTGACAGCAATGTTTGTGTCACAGTTTAAAGCTCACTGTGTGCAAAACATGATCAAGCAGGAGATTTTTTTCAAGGCTCTTCTGCTGTTTTAGGCAGGTCTAAAAATTCCTGCTCTACTCTCTCTGTTGCTGCTCAGCAGAGAGCGGGCACAGAGATGGTGGATTCAGCTGGTCTTTCAGGCAAAAAGGGAGGAGTGACAGCAATGTGTGTTGCAGAGTTGCAAAGCTCGCTGTGCGCTGAAGATGATCAGTGGGAACTTTCTGGACTGTCTCTTCTGCTCTTTTAGCATTGGCTAAAGGTTCCTGCTCTACTCTCTCTGCTTCTGCCCAGCAGAGAAAGGGCACAGAGATTTTGGATTCAATTGGACTTTGAGGTAGGAAAGTGCGGAGCGAGAGCAATATATGTGTCACAGTTGCAAAGCTGACTGCGTGCTGAAGATGCCCTGCCGGAGCTTTCACTTCGGGCTCTTCGGCTGTGGGAGCAGAGGCCAAGAGATCGTGTTCACCTGTCACTGCTGCTGTTCAAACGAGAGAGGGCGGGAGAGACCATGGATTCAAACGGATTATTAGGAGATGAAGTGAGGAGTGACAGCAATGTGTGTTTCAGAGTTGCAAAGCTCACTGTGCGCTGAAGATGATCTGCCAGGACTTTCCCTCCCTGCCCTTCGGAACTGGGAGCGGATTCCAAGCGCTCGTGCTCACCTTCCTCTGCTGCTCTTGAAACGAGAGTGGAGACCAGAAACGCTGGATTCAAATGCACTTTTAGGAGCTACAATGAGGAGTGACAACAGTGTGTGTGTCACAGTTGTAAAGCTCAGTGTGTTGAAGAAGCACAAGAGCAGCCTTCAGGCCTGTCTCTTCCACTGCCTTACAGATTGCAGACATTCCTGCTCACTCTGCTGCTCAGCAGAGTGCTGGCAACGGAGTTCTTGGATTGAAATGGTCTTTTAGGAGAAAGAGTGAAGAGTGACAGCAATGTTTGTGTCACAGTTTAAAGCTCACTGTGTGCTAAACATGATCAGGAGGAGCTTTTTTGCAAGGCTCTTCTGCTGTTTTAGCCCAGTCTAAACATTCCTGCTCTACTCTCTCTGTTGCTGCTCAGCAGAGAGTGGGCACAGAGATGTTGGAATCAATTGGTCTTTCAGGCAAGAAAAGGAGGAGTGACAGCAATGTGTGTTTCAGAATTGTAAAGCTCAGTGTGCGCTGAAGATGCCCTGCAGGAGTTTCCCTGCTGGCCCTTCGTCTGTGGGATTAGAGTCCAAGCGCTGCTCCTCCCCTGTCACAACTCCTCTCGAAACGAGAGAGCGCACCAGAAACTTTGGATTCAAATGCACTTTTAGGAGATAAAGTGAGGAGTGACAGCAATGTTTGTGTCACAGTTTAAAGCTCACTGTGTGCAAAACATGATCAAGCAGGAGATTTTTTGCAAGGCTCTTCTGCTGTTTTAGCCCAGGCTAAACATTCCTGCTCTACTCTCTCTGTTGCTGCTCAGCAGAGAGCGGGCACAGAGATGGTGGATTCAGCTGGTCTTTCAGGCAGGAAAAGAAGAGACAGCAATGTGTGTTGCAGAGTTGCAAAGCTCACTGTGTGCTGAAGATGATCAGTGGGAACTTTCTGGACTGTCTCTTCTGCTGTTTCAGCAGAGTCCAAACGTAAGTGCTATATTCTGCTACTGCTCACAAAGAGCAAGCACAGGAGATGTATTATTCAATTGGACTTTCAGGTAGGAAAGTGAGAGGTGACAGCAATATGTGTTTCAGAGTTGCGAATCTCAATGTGTGCTGAAGATGCCCAGCAGTAGTTTCCATGCTGGCCCTTCGGCTGTGAAATTAGAATCCAAGCGCTCGTCCTCCCCTGTCACAACTGCTCTCGAAGCGAGAGAGCGCACCAGAAACGTTGGCTTGAAATGCACTTTTAGGAGATAAAGTGAGGAGTGACAGCAATGTGTGTTTCAGAGTTGCAAAGCTCACTGTGCGCTGAAGATGATCTGCAAGGACTTTCCCTCCCTGCCCTTCGGAACTGGGAGCGGATTCCAAGCGCTCCTGCTCACCTGCCTCTGGTGCACTGGAAACGAGAGTGGAGACCAGAAACGCTGGATTCAAATGCACTTTTAGGAGCTACAATGAGGAGTGACAACAGTGTGTGTGTCACAGTTGTAAAGCTCAGTGTGTTGAAGAAGCACAAGAGCAGCCTTCAGGCCTGTCTCTTCCACTGCCTTACAGATTGCAGACATCCCTGCTCACTCTGCTGATCAGCAGAGTGCTGGCAACGGAGTTCTTGGATTGAAATGGTCTTTTAGGAGAAAGAGTGAAGAGTGACAGCAATGTTTGTGTCACAGTTTAAAGCTCACTGTGTGCTAAACATGATCAGGAGGAGCTTTTTTGCAAGGCTCTTCTGCTGTTTTAGCCCAGTCTAAACATTCCTGCTCTACTCTCTCTGTTGCTGCTCAGCAGAGAGTGGGCACAGAGATGTTGGAATCAATTGGTCTTTCAGGCAAGAAAAGGAGGAGTGACAGCAATCTGTGTTGCAGAATTGTAAAGCTCACTGTGTGCTGAAGATGCCCTGCAGGAGTTTCCCTGCTGGCCCTTCGTCTGTGGGATTAGAGTCCAAGCGCTGCTCCTCCCCTGTCACAACTCCTCTCGAAACGAGAGAGCGCACCAGAAACTTTGGATTCAAATGCACTTTTAGGAGATAAAGTGAGGAGTGACAGCAATGTTTGTGTCACAGTTTAAAGCTCACTGTGTGCAAAACATGATCAAGCAGGAGATTTTTTTCAAGGCTCTTCTGCTGTTTTAGGCAGGTCTAAAAATTCCTGCTCTACTCTCTCTGTTGCTGCTCAGCAGAGAGCGGGCACAGAGATGGTGGATTCAGCTGGTCTTTCAGGCAAAAAGGGAGGAGTGACAGCAATGTGTGTTGCAGAGTTGCAAAGCTCGCTGTGCGCTGAAGATGATCAGTGGGAACTTTCTGGACTGTCTCTTCTGCTCTTTTAGCATTGGCTAAAGGTTCCTGCTCTACTCTCTCTGCTTCTGCCCAGCAGAGAAAGGGCACAGAGATTTTGGATTCAATTGGACTTTGAGGTAGGAAAGTGCGGAGCGAGAGCAATATATGTGTCACAGTTGCAAAGCTGACTGCGTGCTGAAGATGCCCTGCCGGAGCTTTCACTCCGGGCTCTTCGGCTGTGGGAGCAGAGGCCAAGAGATCGTGTTCACCTGTCACTGCTGCTGTTCAAACGAGAGAGGGCGGGAGAGACCATGGATTCAAACGGATTATTAGGAGATGAAGTGAGGAGTGACAGCAATGTGTGTTTCAGAGTTGCAAAGCTCACTGTGCGCTGAAGATGATCTGCCAGGACTTTCCCTCCCTGCCCTTCGGAACTGGGAGCGGATTCCAAGCGCTCGTGCTCACCTGCCTCTGCTGCTCTTGAAACGAGAGTGGAGACCAGAAACGCTGGATTCAAATGCACTTTTAGGAGCTACAATGAGGAGTGACAACAGTGTGTGTGTCACAGTTGTAAAGCTCAGTGTGTTGAAGAAGCACAAGAGCAGCCTTCAGGCCTGTCTCTTCCACTGCCTTACAGATTGCAGACATTCCTGCTCACTCTGCTGCTCAGCAGAGTGCTGGCAACGGAGTTCTTGGATTGAAATGGTCTTTTAGGAGAAAGAGTGAAGAGTGACAGCAATGTTTGTGTCACAGTTTAAAGCTCACTGTGTGCTAAACATGATCAGGAGGAGCTTTTTTGCAAGGCTCTTCTGCTGTTTTAGCCCAGTCTAAACATTCCTGCTCTACTCTCTCTGTTGCTGCTCAGCAGAGAGTGGGCACAGAGATGTTGGAATCAATTGGTCTTCCAGGCAGGAGAAGGAGGAGTTACAGCAATGTGTGTTGCAGAGTTGCAAAGCTCACTGTGTGCTGAAGATGCCCTGCAGGAGTTTCCCTGCTGGCCCTTCGTCTGTGGGATTAGAGTCCAAGCGCTGCTCCTCCCCTGTCACAACTCCTCTCGAAACGTGAGAGCGCACCAGAAACTTTGGATTCAAATGCACTTTTAGGAGATAAAGTGAGGAGTGACAGCAATGCTTGTGTCACAGTTTAAAGCTCACTGTGTGCAAAACATGATCAAGCAGGAGATTTTTTGCAAGGCTCTTCTGCTGTTTTAGGCAGGTCTAAAAATTCCTGCTCTACTCTCTCTGTTGCTGCTCAGCAGAGAGCGGGCACAGAGATGGTGGATTCAGCTGGTCTTTCAGGCAAAAAGGGAGGAGTGACAGCAATGTGTGTTGCAGAGTTGCAAAGCTCGCTGTGCGCTGAAGATGATCAGTGGGAACTTTCTGGACTGTCTCTTCTGCTCTTTTAGCATTGGCTAAAGGTTCCTGCTCTACTCTCTCTGCTTCTGCCCAGCAGAGAAAGGGCACAGAGATTTTGGATTCAATTGGACTTTGAGGTAGGAAAGTGCGGAGCGAGAGCAATATATGTGTCACAGTTGCAAAGCTGACTGCGTGCTGAAGATGCCCTGCCGGAGCTTTCACTCCGGGCTCTTCGGCTGTGGGAGCAGAGGCCAAGAGATCGTGTTCACCTGTCACTGCTGCTGTTCAAACGAGAGAGGGCGGGAGAGACCATGGATTCAAACGGATTATTAGGAGATGAAGTGAGGAGTGACAGCAATGTGTGTTTCAGAGTTGCAAAGCTCACTGTGCGCTGAAGATGATCTGCAAGGACTTTCCCTCCCTGCCCTTCGGAACTGGGAGCGGATTCCAAGCGCTCGTGCTCACCTTCCTCTGCTGCTCTTGAAACGAGAGTGGAGACCAGAAACGCTGGATTCAAATGCACTTTTAGGAGCTACAATGAGGAGTGACAACAGTGTGTGTGTCACAGTTGTAAAGCTCAGTGTGTTGAAGAAGCACAAGAGCAGCCTTCAGGCCTGTCTCTTCCACTGCCTTACAGATTGCAGACATCCCTGCTCACTCTGCTGCTCAGCAGAGTGCTGGCAACGGAGATCTTGGATTGAAATGGTCTTTTAGGAGAAAGAGTGAAGAGTGACAGCAATGTTTGTGTCACAGTTTAAAGCTCACTGTGTGCTAAACATGATCAGGAGGAGCTTTTTTGCAAGGCTCTTCTGCTGTTTTAGCCCAGTCTAAACATTCCTGCTCTACTCTCTCTGTTGCTGCTCAGCAGAGAGTGGGCACAGAGATGTTGGAATCAATTGGTCTTTCAGGCAAGAAAAGGAGGAGTGACAGCAATGTGTGTTTCAGAATTGTAAAGCTCAGTGTGCGCTGAAGATGCCCTGCAGGAGTTTCCCTGCTGGCCCTTCGTCTGTGGGATTAGAGTCCAAGCGCTGCTCCTCCCCTGTCACAACTCCTCTCGAAACGAGAGAGCGCACCAGAAACTTTGGATTCAAATGCACTTTTAGGAGATAAAGTGAGGAGTGACAGCAATGTTTGTGTCACAGTTTAAAGCTCACTGTGTGCAAAACATGATCAAGCAGGAGATTTTTTGCAAGGCTCTTCTGCTGTTTTAGCCCAGGCTAAACATTCCTGCTCTACTCTCTCTGTTGCTGCTCAGCAGAGAGCGGGCACAGAGATGGTGGATTCAGCTGGTCTTTCAGGCAGGAAAAGAAGAGACAGCAATGTGTGTTGCAGAGTTGCAAAGCTCACTGTGTGCCGAAGATGATCAGTGGGAACTTTCTGGACTGTCTCTTCTGCTGTTTCAGCAGAGTCCAAACGTAAGTGCTATATTCTGCTACTGCTCACAAAGAGCAAGCACAGGAGATGTATTATTCAATTGGACTTTCAGGTAGGAAAGGGAGAGGTGACAGCAATATGTGTTTCAGAGTTGCGAATCTCAATGTGTGCTGAAGATGCCCAGCAGTAGTTTCCATGCTGGCCCTTCGGCTGTGAAATTAGAATCCAAGCGCTCGTCCTCCCCTGTCACAACTGCTCTCGAAGCGAGAGAGCGCACCAGAAACGTTGGCTTGAAATGCACTTTTAGGAGATAAAGTGAGGAGTGACAGCAATGTGTGTTTCAGAGTTGCAAAGCTCACTGTGCGCTGAAGATGATCTGCAAGGACTTTCCCTCCCTGCCCTTCGGAACTGGGAGCGGATTCCAAGCGCTCGTGCTCACCTGCCTCTGGTGCACTGGAAACGAGAGTGGAGACCAGAAACGCTGGATTCAAATGCACTTTTAGGAGCTACAATGAGGAGTGACAACAGTGTGTGTGTCACAGTTGTAAAGCTCAGTGTGTTGAAGAAGCACAAGAGCAGCCTTCAGGCCTGTCTCTTCCACTGCCTTACAGATTGCAGACATCCCTGCTCACTCTGCTGCTCAGCAGAGTGCTGGCAACGGAGTTCTTGGATTGAAATGGTCTTTTAGGAGAAAGAGTGAAGAGTGACAGCAATGTTTGTGTCACAGTTTAAAGCTCACTGTGTGCTAAACATGATCAAGCAGGAGATTTTTTGCAAGGCTCTTCTGCTGTTTTAGCCCAGGCTAAACATTCCTGCTCTACTCTCTCTGTTGCTGCTCAGCAGAGAGCGGGCACAGAGGTGTTGGAATCAATTGGTCTTTCAGGCAGGAAAAGAAGAGACAGCAATGTGTGTTGCAGAGTTGCAAAGCTCACTGTGTGCTGAAGATGATCAGTGGGAACTTTCTGGACTGTCTCTTCTGCTGTTTCAGCAGAGTCCAAACGTAAGTGCTATATTCTGCTACTGCTCACAAAGAGCAAGCACAGGAGATGTATTATTCAATTGGACTTTCAGGTAGGAAAGTGAGAGGTGACAGCAATATGTGTTTCAGAGTTGTGAATCTCAATGTGTGCTGAAGATGCCCAGCAGTAGTTTCCATGCTGGCCCTTCGGCTGTGAAATTAGAATCCAAGCGCTCGTCCTCCCCTGTCACAACTGCTCTCGAAGCGAGAGAGCGCACCAGAAACGTTGGCTTGAAATGCACTTTTAGGAGATAAAGTGAAGAGTGACAGCAATGTGTGTTTCAGAGTTGCAAAGCTCACTGTGCGCTGAAGATAATCTGCAAGGACTTTCCCTCCCTGCCCTTCGGAACTGGGAGCGGATTCCAAGCGCTCGTGCTCACCTGCCTCTGCTGCACTGGAAACGAGAGTGGAGACCAGAAACGCTGGATTCAAATGCACTTTTAGGAGCTACAATGAGGAGTGACAACAGTGTGTGTGTCACAGTTGTAAAGCTCAGTGTGTTGAAGAAGCACAAGAGCAGCCTTCAGCCTGTCTCTTCCACTGCCTTACAGATTGCAGACATTCCTGCTCACTCTGCTGCTCAGCAGAGTGCTGGCAACGGAGTTCTCGGATTGAAATGGTCTTTTAGGAGAAAGAGTGAAGAGTGACAGCAATGTTTGTGTCACAGTTTAAAGCTCACTGTGTGCTAAACATGATCAGGAGGAGCTTTTTTGCAAGGCTCTTCTGCTGTTTTAGCCCAGTCTAAACATTCCTGCTCTACTCTCTCTGTTGCTGCTCAGCAGAGAGTGGGCACAGAGATGTTGGAATCAATAGGTCTTCCAGGCAGGAAAAGGAGGAGTTACAGCAATGTGTTTTGCAGAGTTGCAAAGCTCACTGTGCGCTGAAGATGCCCTGCAGGAGTTTCCCTGCTGGCCCTTCGTCTGTGGGATTAGAGTCCAAGCGCTGCTCCTCCCCTGTCACAACTCCTCTCCAAACGAGAGTGCGTACCAGAAACTTTGGATTCAAATGCACTTTTAGGAGATAAAGTGAGGAGTGACAGCAATGTTTGTGTCACAGTTTAAAGCTCACTGTGTGCAAAACATGATCAAGCAGGAGATTTTTTTCAAGGCTCTTCTGCTGTTTTAGGCAGGTCTAAAAATTCCTGCTCTACTCTCTCTGTTGCTGCTCAGCAGAGAGCGGGCACAGAGATGGTGGATTCAGCTGGTCTTTCAGGCAAAAAGGGAGGAGTGACAGCAATGTGTGTTGCAGAGTTGCAAAGCTCGCTGTGCGCTGAAGATGATCAGTGGGAACTTTCTGGACTGTCTCTTCTGCTCTTTTAGCATTGGCTAAAGGTTCCTGCTCTACTCTGCTTCTGCCCAGCAGAGAAAGGGCACAGAGATTTTGGATTCAATTGGACTTTGAGGTAGGAAAGTGCGGAGCGAGAGCAATATATGTGTCACAGTTGCAAAGCTGACTGCGTGCTGAAGATGCCCTGCCGGAGCTTTCACTCCGGGCTCTTCGGCTGTGGGAGCAGAGGCCAAGAGATCGTGTTCACCTGTCACTGCTGCTGTTCAAACGAGAGAGGGCGGGAGAGACCATGGATTCAAACGGATTATTAGGAGATGAAGTGAGGAGTGACAGCAATGTGTGTTTCAGAGTTGCAAAGCTCACTGTGCGCTGAAGATGATCTGCAAGGACTTTCCCTCCCTGCCCTTCGGAACTGGGAGCGGATTCCAAGCGCTCGTGCTCACCTACCTCTGCTGCTCTTGAAACGAGAGTGGAGACCAGAAACGCTGGATTCAAATGTGTTGGAGTCGCGGGAGACAAGCCTCATGCTCTCATGGTCAGCAAGCCTCGTTTATTTAGCTAGACACATCCACTTTTATAGCTTGCAGGGTTAGTTACATTGTCTGATAAGATACAGCAAAATCATTGGTCAGCCTGTGTGGATGCAGGGGTCTCCAGGTAACTGTGACCACTTCTTGTTTCAACATGTCTCGACATGTCCCAACTTGCCCAAGCAAGACCATTGTGCTATTCCAGCAAGATACCCTTGCTCTTATTTCAGCAAGATGCATGTCCTGTTTCTTAAGCAAATCAGGGTAAACATTAACCACGAGATTGCTGTGCCCTGGGGGCCTACATTTCCACCAGCTGCATGGTATCATGCCCTTTGTTACTTAGCCATTCAGTTGTTAAGCTCTCTACACTTCCCCTGTTTTCTTTAACAGCAAGCATAGCCATTTTATGATTAAAAGCGTTCGATATCATTTTTTGTAAACACTGCATAATTCACGGCAAAAGCAATACTGCTAATAATATTACAACCACCACCAAAACAATTTTTTCTATTAGGGTAACAAGCCAGGCCTATTTGAGGAAACATTTACTGTGTTATGTGGAAGCCCAAAAGGGTCCTTCCAAGAGTCAAAGTGAAAACAATATTGTGCAGGCGCAGAACCAAGCAGGTGAAATTCTTGGATTTCAGAGACATTTTTTCTTATATTGAGCTGAAAGGTAAAATTGGCTGGGACGCCTATCAAACAGGTTCTAAAGGGGTCAGAAGCTTTAGCAAGAGCAAGGCATAAACTACTTTGGTTAACTTTTTCAGCCCAAGTGACCCACATGTTTTTTCGTTCCTCTATTTTGTTTAGAGTGTCCCAAGCTCCTGTGTTGAGGCCGGAAACGGCGACAAGCACGATCCCAATCTTCAGGTTTAACTTGCCACAAAAGCGGAATACCCACATCTTTACCGCACTTAATCTCTAGAGGCACTGTGGCTAGTGGTTTGAATCTGGGAGAGAATCTCCTGAACCCGATATTTCAAATATCGTTGTTCCAGATCTTCCCGATTCTCGACTAATAGATACGTTAAGGGTAGATTTATGGGAGGAGTTATACCTGCCTCCGCCAGCAGTGCTCTATAAGGATTGTAATTATGATGGGGATTCCAGGTACAGTTTACACAAGCACCATGTGCCTGTAATTGGCTTTGGGACACCCAAACCTTTTGGTGACAATTTCCACACTTAATTTTGATCCAAGCCCTATGATAATCTTGTAAACACGCTAAACAATAACGAGTAGGAGACAAAATCCGATCAAATGTTCTCATAAGTTCCCAAAACAAATGGAGTTCTGCCTCTTCTTGAGTCGAATAGGAAAAGCGAATCCCAAAATGTCTTTCAAGTGGTTCCAGCAACGGACGAAGGATCAGCTGCAGACGATGACGACGACGGAGTTCTGGGCTGTCCATTCGATTGAGCAGCTCGAGTCCAGCGAGCAGGGATCCACTTGGGTCCAAACACCAGGGGCCTGACAGTCGCGACGAATGTGGCCTAATTTTCCGCATCGAAAACACTTCATTCGGGTGGCTGGAGCTGCTGGGCGAGTCTGCGCAACTGCCGCCTGAAGAGGTGCAAGGGCTGCCAAAACTTGGCTTTGAACTTTAGACTGGGCGTTAAGGCCTTCACCAATTTTGTTAAGGGCTTCCACTACAAAAATTTGACTGCTTAAGGGGAGAGTATTTGCTTTATCTAAGAGGTCTTGAATTACCCAGTTGCCAGGAGCAGTAGCGATAAGGGAGCGTGTGACTTGATTACCATTTTGTATAACACACTGCTTTAGGAGTGCGTCCTGCATGTGCTCCGCAACACCAGCTTTAGAAAGGGCTTGCATCAATTTGTCAATGAATGACCCAAGGGGTTCCTCTCGGCCTTGTTTAATGTTCATATACATAGGGGGCCCCCCCGGCTCCCGAATTTTGTCCATTGCCCTTTTTGCCACCCGCATGACCTCTCTTAATTTTTCTACTCCTATACCAGCCTGGGCATCTGTTCGAGTATAATCACCGTTTCCTAGTAATTCATTCATTGTAATTCCAAAAAGGGGGTCTCCTTGGGCACGAGGTAATGCTACTGAAGCAGCCGCTTCCTCCCCCCATCTTGCATCAAATGTAAGTTTCTGATGAGGGGTATAAATTAAACGAGCGATACCCTTGATGTCTACAGGCAGGAGAATCATTGAATTAAATAAGTAATCAAGCATCTGCTTGGCCGGTTCACTAGTAACCCCGAATTGAGAGACTGTAGCTCGGAGTTGTGCCAATATTTTCCAATCCATTTGAGTGATATCTACCCTATGACCGCCGCCTGGTCGAGGGTGGAAAATAACAGGAAAGGCCATAGAAGTAGCAACATGGTCTTGTGCCGCGTCGGCAAGGACCCTGTCTCCGTTTTCGACTCCGTGGCGTGCCAGAGCAGCCCAAACTTCCCGTCTCTGACTTGCCATAGCCTCCGCGAGGTCCGAAAGGGCTCCGGGGAACGGCTCCGTGGCATTAGGAGACAAAGGAAGGGAGTTTGGAGGAGACTCAGATGGTCCGTTTTCCATAATAGAGGCAGACGGGGGAGAGGGAAGAGGGGGAGGAGGAGGGGGGGGGGTATCCGAGGGGGGAGGGGGGGGGGGGGGGGTATCTCGACTGTCGAAACGGTCGGCGGATTAGGGGCAGAAGGATCATAGTGACGATTTTGATTTTGTGCCAGACGGGCACTTTCGGCCGCACGTTTCTCTGCCTGTACCATCAAGAGTTCGTTATGTATCAAGCGCCATAATTTGGATAATTTTTTAGCAATTTTATCATCGTCTATCGTAAGGTCCCATAATTTATCGCCGTAGCGGCGCCATTCCGATAATTGGTGAATAGAGTGGGGGTCACTAAAAATACCGAGGGACCGAGCATGGGAAAGAAGGGCAGGGAGGTCCTTATCAAAATCTAAGCCTTTTACCCCCCGACGACGGAGGAAGGCAGTAAAAAGATCATACGCCGCTTGCCTGTCCATATTTACCGGATCCGTTGCACCCTCCAGGCGTCGGCAGCGCGTAGCAGCAGAGCCTGCCGATGCAGCACTCTGGGACAAAGCAGGAGACGAGCAGCCCACCGATGTAGCACTCCCGTTCTGCAGAAGCCGTCTTTAAATCGAGACCTGCACCCAACGCAACTCCTTCAGGCAAAGGGAAGTGTCCCTGTTCGGGCGCCAGTTGTTGGAGTCGCGGGAGACAAGCCTCATGCTCTCATGGTCAGCAAGCCTCGTTTATTTAGCAAGACACATCCACTTTTATAGCTTGCAGGGTTAGTTACATTGTCTGATAAGATACAGCAAAATCATTGGTCAGCCTGTGTCGATGCAGGGGTCTCCAGGTAACTGTGACCACTTCTTGTTTCAACATGTCTCGACATGTCCCAACTTGCCCAAGCAAGACCATTGTGCTATTCCAGCAAGATACCCTTGCTCTTATCTCAGCAAGATGCATATCCTGTTTCTTAAGCAAATCAGGGTAAACATTAACCACGAGATTGCTGTGCCCTGGGGGCCTACATTTCCACCAGCTGCACAGTATCATGCCCTTTGTTACTTAGCCATTCAGTTGTTAAGTTCTCTACACAAATGCACTTTTAGGAGCTACAATGAGGAGTGACAACAGTGTGTGTGTCAAAGTTGTAAAGCTCAGTGTGTTGAAGAAGCACAAGAGCAGCCTTCAGCCTGTCTCTTCCACTGCCTTACAGATTGCAGACATTCCTGCTCACTCTGCTGCTCAGCAGAGTGCTGGCAACGGAGTTCTCGGATTGAAATGGTCTTTTAGGAGAAAGAGTGAAGAGTGACAGCAATGTTTGTGTCACAGTTTAAAGCTCACTGTGTGCTAAACATGATCAGGAGGAGCTTTTTTGCAAGGCTCTTCTGCTGTTTTAGCCCAGTCTAAACATTCCTGCTCTACTCTCTCTGTTGCTGCTCAGCAGAGAGTGGGCACAGAGATGTTGGAATCAATAGGTCTTCCAGGCAGGAAAAGGAGGAGTTACAGCAATGTGTTTTGCAGAGTTGCAAAGCTCACTGTGTGCTGAAGATGCCCTGCAGGAGTTTCCCTGCTGGCCCTTCGTCTGTGGGATTAGAGTCCAAGCGCTGCTCCTCCCCTGTCACAACTCCTCTCCAAACGAGAGTGCGTACCAGAAACTTTGGATTCAAATGCACTTTTAGGAGATAAAGTGAGGAGTGACAGCAATGTTTGTGTCACAGTTTAAAGCTCACTGTGTGCAAAACATGATCAAGCAGGAGATTTTTTGCAAGGCTCTTCTGCTGTTTTAGCCCAGGCTAAATATTCCTGCTCAACTCTCTGTTGCTGCTCAGCAGAGAGTGGGCACAGAGATGTTGGAATCAATTGGTCTTTCAGGCAGGAAAAGAAGTGACAGCAATGTGTGTTGCAGAGTTGCAAAGCTCGCTGTTCGCTGAAGATGATCAGTGGGAACTTTCTGGACTGTCTCTTCTGCTGTTTCTTCAGAGTCCAAACGTAAGTGCTATATTCTGCTACTGCTCACAAAGAGCAAGCACAGGAGATGTAGGATTCAATTGGACTTCGAGGTAGGAAAGTGAGAGGTGACAGCTATTTGTGTTTCAGAGTTGCAAAGCTCACTGGGTGCTGAAGATGCCCTGCAGGAGTTTCCATGCTGGCAATTCGTCTGTGAAATTAGAGTCCAAACACTCGTCCTCCCCTGTGACATCTGCTCTCGAAACGAGAGAGCGCACCATAAGCTTTGGATTCAAATGCACTTTTAGGAGATAAAGTGAGGAGTGACAGCAATGTTTGTGTCACAGTTTAAAGCTCACTGAGTGCAAAACATGATCAAGCAGGAGATTTTTTGCAAGGCTCTTCTGCTGTTTTAGCCCAGTCCAAACATTCCTGCTCTGCTCTCTCTGTTGTTGCTCAGCAGAGAGCGGGCACAGAGATGGTGGATTCAGTTGGTCTTTCAGGCAGGAAAGGGGGGAGTGACAGCAATGTGTGTTGCAGAGTTGCAAAGCTCACTGTGTGCTGAAGATGATCAGTGGGAACTTTCTGGACTGTCTCTTCTGCTGTTTCAGCAGAGTCCAAACGTAAGTGCTATATTCTGCTACTGCTCACAAAGAGCAAGCACAGGAGATGTATTATTCAATTGGACTTTCAGGTAGGAAAGGGAGAGGTGACAGCAATATGTGTTTCAGAGTTGCGAATCACAATGTGTGCTGAAGATGCCCAGCAGTAGTTTCCATGCTGGCCCTTCGGCTGTGAAATTAGAATCCAAGCGCTCGTCCTCCCCTGTCACAACTGCTCTCGAAGCGAGAGAGCGCACCAGAAACGTTGGCTTGAAATGCACTTTTAGGAGATAAAGTGAGGAGTGACAGCAATGTGTGTTTCAGAGTTGCAAAGCTCACTGTGCGCTGAAGATGATCTGCAAGGACTTTCCCTCCCTGCCCTTCGGAACTGGGAGCGGATTCCAAGCGCTCGTGCTCACCTGCCTCTGCTGCACTGGAAACGAGAGTGGAGACCAGAAACGCTGGATTCAAATGCACTTTTAGGAGCTACAATGAGGAGTGACAACAGTGTGTGTGTCAAAGTTGTAAAGCTCAGTGTGTTGAAGAAGCACAAGAGCAGCCTTCAGCCTGTCTCTTCCACTGCCTTACAGATTGCAGACATTCCTGCTCACTCTGCTGCTCAGCAGAGTGCTGGCAATGGAGTTCTTGGATTGAAATGGTCTTTTAGGAGAAAGAGTGAAGAGTGACAGCAATGTTTGTGTCACAGTTTAAAGCTCACTGTGTGCTAAACATGATCAGGAGGAGCTTTTTTGCAAGGCTCTTCTGCTGTTTTAGCCCAGTCTAAACATTCCTGCTCTACTCTCTCTGATGCTGCTCAGCAGAGAGTGGGCACAGAGATGTTGGAATCAATTGGTCTTCCAGGCAGGAGAAGGAGGAGTTACAGCAATGTGTTTTGCAGAGTTGCAAAGCTCACTGTGTGCTGAAGATGCCCTGCAGGAGTTTCCCTGCTGGCCCTTCATCTGTGGTATTAGAGTCCAAGCGCTGCTCCTCCCCTGTCACAACTCCTCTCGAAACGAGAGAGCGCACAAGAAACTTTGGATTCAAATGCACTTTTAGGAGATAAAGTGAGGAGTGACAGCAATGTTTGTGTCACAGTTTAAAGCTGACTGTGTGCAAAACATGATCAAGCAGGAGATTTTTTTCAAGGCTCTTCTGCTGTTTTAGGCAGGTCTAAAAATTCCTGCTCTACTCTCTCTGTTGCTGCTCAGCAGAGAGCGGGCACAGAGATGGTGGATTCAGCTGGTCTTTCAGGCAAAAAGGGAGGAGTGACAGCAATGTGTGTTGCAGAGTTGCAAAGCTCGCTGTGCGCTGAAGATGATCAGTGGGAACTTTCTGGACTGTCTCTTCTGCTCTTTTAGCATTGGCTAAAGGTTCCTGGTCTACTCTGCTTCTGCCCAGCAGAGAAAGGGCACAGAGTTTTGGATTCAATTGGACTTTGAGGTAGGAAAGTGCGGAGCGAGAGCAATATATGTGTCACAGTTGCAAAGCTGACTGCGTGCTGAAGATGCCCTGCCGGAGCTTTCACTCCGGGCTCTTCGGCTGTGGGAGCAGAGGCCAAGAGATCGTGTTCACCTGTCACTGCTGCTGTTCAAACGAGAGAGGGCGGGAGAGACCATGGATTCAAACGGATTATTAGGAGATGAAGTGAGGAGTGACAGCAATGTGTGTTTCAGAGTTGCAAAGCTCACTGTGCGCTGAAGATGATCTGCAAGGACTTTCCCTCCCTGCCCTTCGGAACTGGGAGCGGATTCCAAGCGCTCATGCTCACCTGCCTCTGCTGCACTGGAAACGAGAGTGGAGACCAGAAACGCTGGATTCAAATGCACTTTTAGGAGCTACAATGAGGAGTGACAACAGTGTGTGTGTCAAAGTTGTAAAGCTCAGTGTGTTGAAGAAGCACAAGAGCTGCCTTCAGCCTGTCTCTTCCACTGCCTTACAGATTGCAGACATTCCTGCTCACTCTGCTGCTCAGCAGAGTGCTGGCAACGGAGTTCTTTGATTGAAATGGTCTTTTAGGAGAAAGAGTGAAGAGTGACAGCAATGTTTGTGTCACAGTTTAAAGCTCACTGTGTGCTAAACATGATCAGGAGGAGCTTTTTTGCAAGGCTCTTCTGCTGTTTTAGCCCAGTCTAAACATTCCTTCTCTCTGTTGCTGCTCAGCAGAGAGTGGGCACAGAGATGTTGGAATCAATTGGTCTTCCAGGCAGGAGAAGGAGGAGTTACAGCAATGTGTTTTGCAGAGTTGCAAAGCTCATTGTGTGCTGAAGATGCCCTGCAGGAGTTTCCCTGCTGGCCCTTCGTCTGTGGCATTACAGTCCAAGCGCTGCTCCTCCCCTGTCACAACTCCTCTCGAAACGAGAGAGCGCACAAGAAACTTTGGATTCAAATGCACTTTTAGGAGATAAAGTGAGGAGTGACAGCAATGTTTGTGTCACAGTTTAAAGCTCACTGTGTGCAAAACATGATCAAGCAGGAGATTTTTTTCAAGGCTCTTCTGCTGTTTTAGGCAGGTCTAAAAATTCCTGCTCTACTATCTCTGTTGCTGCTCAGCAGAGAGCGGGCACAGAGATGGTGGATTCAACTGGTCTTTCAGGCAAAAAGGGAGGAGTGACAGCAATGTGTGTTGCATAGTTGCAAAGCTCGCTGTGCGCTGAAGATGATCAGTTGGAACTTTCTGTACTGTCTCTTCTGCTCTTTTAGCATTGGCTAAAGGTTCCTGCTCTACTCTGCTTCTGCCCAGCAGAGAAAGGGCACAGAGATTTTGGATTCAATTGGACTTTGAGGTAGGAAAGTGCGGAGCGAGAGCAATATATGTGTCACAGTTGCAAAGCTGACTGCGTGCTGAAGATGCCCTGCCGGAGCTTTCACTCCGGGCTCTTCGGCTGTGGGAGCAGAGGCCAAGAGATCGTGTTCACCTGTCACTGCTGCTGTTCAAACGAGAGAGGGCGGGAGAGACCATGGATTCAAACGGATTATTAGGAGATGAAGTGAGGAGTGACAGCAATGTGTGTTTCAGAGTTGCAAAGCTCACTGTGCGCTGAAGATGATCTGCAAGGACTTTCCCTCCCTGCCCTTCGGAACTGGGAGCGGATTCCAAGCGCTCGTGCTCACCTTCCTCTGCTGCTCTTGAAACGAGAGTGGAGACCAGAAACGCTGGATTCAAATGCACTTTTAGGAGCTACAATGAGGAGTGACAACAGTGTGTGTGTCACAGTTGTAAAGCTCAGTGTGTTGAAGAAGCACAAGAGCAGCCTTCAGGCCTGTCTCTTCCACTGCCTTACAGATTGCAGACATTCCTGCTCACTCTGCTGCTCAGCAGAGTGCTGGCAACGGAGTTCTTGGATTGAAATGGTCTTTTAGGAGAAAGAGTGAAGAGTGACAGCAATGTTTGTGTCACAGTTTAAAGCTCACTGTGTGCTAAACATGATCAGGAGGAGCTTTTTTGCAAGGCTCTTCTGCTGTTTTAGCCCAGTCTAAACATTCCTGCTCTACTCTCTCTGATGCTGCTCAGCAGAGAGTGGGCACAGAGATGTTGGAATCAATTGGTCTTCCAGGCAGGAGAAGGAGGAGTTACAGCAATGTGTTTTGCAGAGTTGCAAAGCTCACTGTGTGCTGAAGATGCCCTGCAGGAGTTTCCCTGCTGGCCCTTCGTCTGTGGGATTAGAGTCCAAGCGCTGCTCCTCCCCTGTCACAACTCCTCTCGAAACGAGAGAGCGCACAAGAAACTTTGGATTCAAATGCACTTTTAGGAGATAAAGTGAGGAGTGACAGCAATGTTTGTGTCACAGTTTAAAGCTCACTGTGTGCAAAACATGATCAAGCAGGAGATTTTTTTCAAGGCTCTTCTGCTGTTTTAGGCAGGTCTAAAAATTCCTGCTCTACTATCTCTGTTGCTGCTCAGCAGAGAGCGGGCACAGAGATGGTGGATTCAGCTGGTCTTTCAGGCAAAAAGGGAGGAGTGACAGCAATGTGTGTTGCAGAGTTGCAAAGCTCGCTGTGCGCTGAAGATGATCAGTGGGAACTTTCTGGACTGTCTCTTCTGCTCTTTTAGCATTGGCTAAAGGTTCCTGCTCTACTCTGCTTCTGCCCAGCAGAGAAAGGGCACAGAGATTTTGGATTCAATTGGACTTTGAGGTAGGAAAGTGCGGAGCGAGAGCAATATATGTGTCACAGTTGCAAAGCTGACTGCGTGCTGAAGATGCCCTGCCGGAGCTTTCACTCCGGGCTCTTCGGCTGTGGGAGCAGAGGCCAAGAGATCGTGTTCACCTGTCACTGCTGCTGTTCAAACGAGAGAGGGCGGGAGAGACCATGGATTCAAACGGATTATTAGGAGATGAAGTGAGGAGTGACAGCAATGTGTGTTTCAGAGTTGCAAAGCTCACTGTGCGCTGAAGATGATCTGCAAGGACTTTCCCTCCCTGCCCTTCGGAACTGGGAGCGGATTCCAAGCGCTCGTGCTCACCTTCCTCTGCTGCTCTTGAAACGAGAGTGGAGACCAGAAACGCTGGATTCAAATGCACTTTTAGGAGCTACAATGAGGAGTGACAACAGTGTGTGTGTCAAAGTTGTAAAGCTCAGTGTGTTGAAGAAGCACAAGAGCAGCCTTCAGGCCTGTCTCTTCCACTGCCTTACAGATTGCAGACATTCCTGCTCACTCTGCTGCTCAGCAGAGTGCTGGCAACGGAGTTCTTGGATTGAAATGGTCTTTTAGGAGAAAGAGTGAAGAGTGACAGCAATGTTTGTGTCACAGTTTAAAGCTCACTGTGTGCTAAACATGATCAGGAGGAGCTTTTTTGCAAGGCTCTTCTGCTGTTTTAGCCCAGTCTAAACATTCCTGCTCTACTCTCTCTGATGCTGCTCAGCAGAGAGTGGGCACAGAGATGTTGGAATCAATTGGTCTTCCAGGCAGGAGAAGGAGGAGTTACAGCAATGTGTTTTGCAGAGTTGCAAAGCTCACTGTGTGCTGAAGATGCCCTGCAGGAGTTTCCCTGCTGGCCCTTCGTCTGTGGGATTAGAGTCCAAGCGCTGCTCCTCCCCTGTCACAACTCCTCTCGAAACGAGAGAGCGCACCAGAAACTTTGGATTCAAATGCACTTTTAGGAGATAAAGTGAGGAGTGACAGCAATGTTTGTGTCACAGTTTAAAGCTCACTGTGTGCAAAACATGATCAAGCAGGAGATTTTTTTCAAGGCTCTTCTGCTGTTTTAGGCAGGTCTAAAAATTCCTGCTCTACTATCTCTGTTGCTGCTCAGCAGAGAGCGGGCACAGAGATGGTGGATTCAGCTAGTCTTTCAGGCAAAAAGGGAGGAGTGACAGCAATGTGTGTTGCAGAGTTGCAAAGCTCGCTGTGCGCTGAAGATGATCAGTGGGAACTTTCTGGACTGTCTCTTCTGCTCTTTTAGCATTGGCTAAAGGTTCCTGCTCTACTCTGCTTCTGCCCAGCAGAGAAAGGGCACAGAGATTTTGGATTCAATTGGACTTTGAGGTAGGAAAGTGCGGAGCGAGAGCAATATATGTGTCACAGTTGCAAAGCTGACTGCGTGCTGAAGATGCCCTGCCGGAGCTTTCACTCCGGGCTCTTCGGCTGTGGGAGCAGAGGCCAAGAGATCGTGTTCACCTGTCACTGCTGCTGTTCAAACGAGAGAGGGCGGGAGAGACCATGGATTCAAACGGATTATTAGGAGATGAAGTGAGGAGTGACAGCAATGTGTGTTTCAGAGTTGCAAAGCTCACTGTGCGCTGAAGATGATCTGCAAGGACTTTCCCTCCCTGCCCTTCGGAACTGGGAGCGGATTCCAAGCGCTCGTGCTCACCTGCCTCTGCTGCACTGGAAACGAGAGTGGAGACCAGAAACGCTGGATTCAAATGCACTTTTAGGAGCTACAATGAGGAGTGACAACAGTGTGTGTGTGTCAAAGTTGTAAAGCTCAGTGTGTTGAAGAAGCACAAGAGCAGCCTTCAGCCTGTCTCTTCCACTGCCTTACAGATTGCAGACATTCCTGCTCACTCTGCTGCTCAGCAGAGTGCTGGCAACGGAGTTCTTGGATTGAAATGGTCTTTTAGGAGAAAGAGTGAAGAGTGACAGCAATGTTTGTGTCACAGTTTAAAGCTCACTGTGTGCTAAACATGATCAGGAGGAGCTTTTTTGCAAGGCTCTTCTGCTGTTTTAGCCCAGTCTAAACATTCCTGCTCTACTCTCTCTGATGCTGCTCAGCAGAGAGTGGGCACAGAGATGTTGAAATCAATTGGTCTTCCAGGCAGGAGAAGGAGGAGTTACAGCAACGTGTTTTGCAGAGTTGCAAAGCTCACTGTGTGCTGAAGATGCCCTGCAGGAGTTTCCCTGCTGGCCCTTCGTCTGTGGTATTAGAGTCCAAGCGCTGCTCCTCCCCTGTCACAACTCCTCTCCAAACGAGAGAGCGCACCAGAAACTTTGGATTCAAATGCACTTTTAGGAGATAAAGTGAGGAGTGACAGCAATGTTTGTGTCACAGTTTAAAGCTCACTGTGTGCAAAACATGATCAAGCAGGAGATTTTTTTCAAGGCTCTTCTGCTGTTTTAGGCAGGTCTAAAAATTCCTGCTCTACTCTCTCTGTTGCTGCTCAGCAGAGAGCGGGCACAGAGATGGTGGATTCAGCTGGTCTTTCAGGCAAAAAGGGAGGAGTGACAGCAATGTGTGTTGCAGAGTTGCAAAGCTCGCTGTGCGCTGAAGATGATCAGTGGGAACTTTCTGGACTGTCTCTTCTGCTCTTTTAGCATTGGCTAAAGGTTCCTGCTCTACTCTGCTTCTGCCCAGCAGAGAAAGGGCACAGAGATTTTGGATTCAATTGGACTTTGAGGTAGGAAAGTGCGGAGCGAGAGCAATGTATGTGTCACAGTTGCAAAGCTGACTGCGTGCTGAAGATGCCCTGCCGGAGCTTTCACTCCGGGCTCTTCGGCTGTGGGAGCAGAGGCCAAGAGATCGTGTTCACCTGTCACTGCTGCTGTTCAAACGAGAGAGGGCGGGAGAGACCATGGATTCAAACGGATTATTAGGAGATGAAGTGAGGAGTGACAGCAATGTGTGTTTCAGAGTTGCAAAGCTCACTGTGCGCTGAAGATGATCTGCAAGGACTTTCCCTCCCTGCCCTTCGGAACTGGGAGCGGATTCCAAGCGCTCGTGCTCACCTGCCTCTGCTGCACTGGAAACGAGAGTGGAGACCAGAAACGCTGGATTCAAATGCACTTTTAGGAGCTACAATGAGGAGTGACAACAGTGTGTGTGTCAAAGTTGTAAAGCTCAGTGTGTTGAAGAAGCACAAGAGCAGCCTTCAGCCTGTCTCTTCCACTGCCTTACAGATTGCAGACATTCCTGCTCACTCTGCTGCTCAGCAGAGTGCTGGCAACGGAGTTCTTGGATTGAAATGGTCTTTTAGGAGAAAGAGTGAAGAGTGACAGCAATGTTTGTGTCACAGTTTAAAGCTCACTGTGTGCTAAACATGATCAGGAGGAGCTTTTTTGCAAGGCTCTTCTGCTGTTTTAGCCCAGTCTAAACATTCCTGCTCTACTCTCTCTGATGCTGCTCAGCAGAGAGTGGGCACAGAGATGTTGGAATCAATTGGTCTTCCAGGCGGGAGAAGGAGGAGTTACAGCAATGTGTTTTGCAGAGTTGCAAAGCTCACTGTGTGCTGAAGATGCCCTGCAGGAGTTTCCCTGCTGGCCCTTCGTCTGTGGGATTAGAGTCCAAGCGCTGCTCCTCCCCTGTCACAACTCCTCTCGAAACGAGAGAGCGCACCAGAAACTTTGGATTCAAATGCACTTTTAGGAGATAAAGTGAGGAGTGACAGCAATGTTTGTGTCACAGTTTAAAGCTCACTGTGTGCAAAACATGATCAAGCAGGAGATTTTTTTCAAGGCTCTTCTGCTGTTTTAGGCAGGTCTAAAAATTCCTGCTCTACTCTCTCTGTTGCTGCTCAGCAGAGAGCGGGCACAGAGATGGTGGATTCAGCTGGTCTTTCAGGCAAAAAGGGAGGAGTGACAGCAATGTGTGTTGCAGAGTTGCAAAGCTCGCTGTGCGCTGAAGATGATCAGTGGGAACTTTCTGGACTGTCTCTTCTGCTCTTTTAGCATTGGCTAAAGGTTCCTGCTCTACTCTGCTTCTGCCCAGCAGAGAAAGGGCACAGAGATTTTGGATTCAATTGGACTTTGAGGTAGGAAAGTGCGGAGCGAGAGCAATATATGTGTCACAGTTGCAAAGCTGACTGCGTGCTGAAGATGCCCTGCCGGAGCTTTCACTCCGGGCTCTTCGGCTGTGGGAGCAGAGGCCAAGAGATCGTGTTCACCTGTCACTGCTGCTGTTCAAACGAGAGAGGGCGGGAGAGACCATGGATTCAAACGGATTATTAGGAGATGAAGTGAGGAGTGACAGCAATGTGTGTTTCAGAGTTGCAAAGCTCACTGTGCGCTGAAGATGATCTGCAAGGACTTTCCCTCCCTGCCCTTCGGAACTGGGAGCGGATTCCAAGCGCTCGTGCTCACCTGCCTCTGCTGCTCTTGAAACGAGAGTGGAGACCAGAAACGCTGGATTCAAATGCACTTTTAGGAGCTACAATGAGGAGTGACAACAGTGTGTGTGTCACAGTTGTAAAGCTCAGTGTGTTGAAGAAGCACAAGAGCAGCCTTCAGGCCTGTCTCTTCCACTGCCTTACAGATTGCAGACATTCCTGCTCACTCTGCTGCTCAGCAGAGTGCTGGCAACGGAGTTCTTGGATTGAAATGGTCTTTTAGGAGAAAGAGTGAAGAGTGACAGCAATGTTTGTGTCACAGTTTAAAGCTCACTGTGTGCTAAACATGATCAGGAGGAGCTTTTTTGCAAGGCTCTTCTGCTGTTTTAGCCCAGTCTAAACATTCCTGCTCTACTCTCTCTGATGCTGCTCAGCAGAGAGTGGGCACAGAGATGTTGAAATCAATTGGTCTTCCAGGCAGGAGAAGGAGGAGTTACAGCAATGTGTTTTGCAGAGTTGCAAAGCTCACTGTGTGCTGAAGATGCCCTGCAGGAGTTTCCCTGCTGGCCCTTCGTCTGTGGTATTAGAGTCCAAGCGCTGCTCCTCCCCTGTCACAACTCCTCTCCAAACGAGAGAGCGCACCAGAAACTTTGGATTCAAATGCACTTTTAGGAGATAAAGTGAGGAGTGACAGCAATGTTTGTGTCACAGTTTAAAGCTCACTGTGTGCAAAACATGATCAAGCAGGAGATTTTTTTCAAAGCTCTTCTGCTGTTTTAGGCAGGTCTAAAAATTCCTGCTCTACTCTCTCTGTTGCTGCTCAGCAGAGAGCGGGCACAGAGATGGTGGATTCAGCTGGTCTTTCAGGCAAAAAGGGAGGAGTGACAGCAATGTGTGTTGCAGAGTTGCAAAGCTCGCTGTGCGCTGAAGATGATCAGTGGGAACTTTCTGGACTGTCTCTTCTGCTCTTTTAGCATTGGCTAAAGGTTCCTGCTCTACTCTGCTTCTGCCCAGCAGAGAAAGGGCACAGAGATTTTGGATTCAATTGGACTTTGAGGTAGGAAAGTGCGGTGCGAGAGCAATATATGTGTCACAGTTGCAAAGCTGACTGCGTGCTGAAGATGCCCTGCCGGAGCTTTCACTCCGGGCTCTTCGGCTGTGGGAGCAGAGGCCAAGAGATCGTGTTCACCTGTCACTGCTGCTGTTCAAACGAGAGAGGGCGGGAGAGACCATGGATTCAAACGGATTATTAGGAGATGAAGTGAGGAGTGACAGCAATGTGTGTTTCAGAGTTGCAAAGCTCACTGTGCGCTGAAGATGATCTGCAAGGACTTTCCCTCCCTGCCCTTCGGAACTGGGAGCGGATTCCAAGCGCTCGTGCTCACCTGCCTCTGCTGCTCTTGAAACGAGAGTGGAGACCAGAAACGCTGGATTCAAATGCACTTTTAGGAGCTACAATGAGGAGTGACAACAGTGTGTGTGTGTCGAAGTTGTAAAGCTCAGTGTGTTGAAGAAGCACAAGAGCAGCCTTCAGCCTGTCTCTTCCACTGCCTTACAGATTGCAGACATTCCTGCTCACTCTGCTGCTCAGCAGAGTGCTGGCAACGGAGTTCTTGGATTGAAATGGTCTTTTAGGAGAAAGAGTGAAGAGTGACAGCAATGTTTGTGTCACAGTTTAAAGCTCACTGTGTGCTAAACATGATCAGGAGGAGCTTTTTTGCAAGGCTCTTCTGCTGTTTTAGCCCAGTCTAAACATTCCTTCTCTCTGTTGCTGCTCAGCAGAGAGTGGGCACAGAGATGTTGGAATCAATTGGTCTTCCAGGCAGGAAAAGGAGGAGTTACAGCAATGTGTGTTGCAGAATTGCAAAGCTCACTGTGTGCTGAAGATGCCCTGCAGGAGTTTCCCTGCTGGCCCTTCGTCTGTGGGATTAGAGTCCAAGCGCTGCTCCTCCCCTGTCACAACTCCTCTCGAAACGAGAGAGCGCACAAGAAACTTTGGATTCAAATGCACTTTTAGGAGATAAAGTGAGGAGTGACAGCAATGTTTGTGTCACAGTTTAAAGCTCACTGTGTGCAAAACATGATCAAGCAGGAGATTTTTTTCTAGGCTCTTCTGCTGTTTTAGGCAGGTCTAAAAATTCCTGCTCTACTATCTCTGTTGCTGCTCAGCAGAGAGCGGGCACAGAGATGGTGGATTCAGCTGGTCTTTCAGGCAAAAAGGGAGGAGTGACAGCAATGTGTGTTGCAGAGTTGCAAAGCTCGCTGTGCGCTGAAGATGATCAGTGGGAACTTTCTGGACTGTCTCTTCTGCTCTTTTAGCATTGGCTAAAGGTTCCTGCTCTACTCTGCTTCTGCCCAGCAGAGAAAGGGCACAGAGATTTTGGATTCAATTGGACTTTGAGGTAGGAAAGTGCGGAGCGAGAGCAATATATGTGTCACAGTTGCAAAGCTGACTGCGTGCTGAAGATGCCCTGCCGGAGCTTTCACTCCGGGCTCTTCGGCTGTGGGAGCAGAGGCCAAGAGATCGTGTTCACCTGTCACTGCTGCTGTTCAAACGAGAGAGGGCGGGAGAGACCATGGATTCAAACGGATTATTAGGAGATGAAGTGAGGAGTGACAGCAATGTGTGTTTCAGAGTTGCAAAGCTCACTGTGCGCTGAAGATGATCTGCAAGGACTTTCCCTCCCTGCCCTTCGGAACTGGGAGCGGATTCCAAGCGCTCGTGCTCACCTGCCTCTGCTGCTCTTGAAACGAGAGTGGAGACCAGAAACGCTGGATTCAAATGCACTTTTAGGAGCTACAATGAGGAGTGACAACAGTGTGTGTGTCACAGTTGTAAAGCTCAGTGTGTTGAAGAAGCACAAGAGCAGCCTTCAGGCCTGTCTCTTCCACTGCCTTACAGATTGCAGACATTCCTGCTCACTCTGCTGCTCAGCAGAGTGCTGGCAACGGAGTTCTTGGATTGAAATGGTCTTTTAGGAGAAAGAGTGAAGAGTGACAGCAATGTTTGTGTCACAGTTTAAAGCTCACTGTGTGCTAAACATGATCAGGAGGAGCTTTTTTGCAAGGCTCTTCTGCTGTTTTAGCCCAGTCTAAACATTCCTTCTCTCTGTTGCTGCTCAGCAGAGAGTGGGCACAGAGATGTTGGAATCAATTGGTCTTCCAGGCAGGAGAAGGAGGAGTTACAGCAATGTGTGTTGCAGAATTGCAAAGCTCACTGTGTGCTGAAGATGCCCTGCAGGAGTTTCCCTGCTGGCCCTTCGTCTGTGGGATTAGAGTCCAAGCGCTGCTCCTCCCCTGTCACAACTCCTCTCGAAACGAGAGAGCGCACCAGAAACTTTGGATTCAAATGCACTTTTAGGAGATAAAGTGAGGAGTGACAGCAATGTTTGTGTCACAGTTTAAAGCTCACTGTGTGCAAAACATGATCAAGCAGGAGATTTTTTTCAAGGCTCTTCTGCTGTTTTAGGCAGGTCTAAAAATTCCTGCTCTACTCTCTCTGTTGCTGCTCAGCAGAGAGCGGGCACAGAGATGGTGGATTCAGCTGGTCTTTCAGGCAAAAAGGGAGGAGTGACAGCAATGTGTGTTGCAGAGTTGCAAAGCTCGCTGTGCGCTGAAGATGATCAGTGGGAACTTTCTGGACTGTCTCTTCTGCTCTTTTAGCATTGGCTAAAGGTTCCTGCTCTACTCTGCTTCTGCCCAGCAGAGAAAGGGCACAGAGATTTTGGATTCAATTGGACTTTGAGGTAGGAAAGTGCGGAGCGAGAGCAATATATGTGTCACAGTTGCAAAGCTGACTGCGTGCTGAAGATGCCCTGCCGGAGCTTTCACTCCGGGCTCTTCGGCTGTGGGAGCAGAGGCCAAGAGATCGTGTTCACCTGTCACTGCTGCTGTTCAAACGAGAGAGGGCGGGAGAGACCATGGATTCAAACGGATTATTAGGAGATGAAGTGAGGAGTGACAGCAATGTGTGTTTCAGAGTTGCAAAGCTCACTGTGCGCTGAAGATGATCTGCAAGGACTTTCCCTCCCTGCCCTTCGGAACTGGGAGCGGATTCCAAGCGCTCGTGCTCACCTGCCTCTGCTGCTCTTGAAACGAGAGTGGAGACCAGAAACGCTGGATTCAAATGCACTTTTAGGAGCTACAATGAGGAGTGACAACAGTGTGTGTGTCACAGTTGTAAAGCTCAGTGTGTTGAAGAAGCACAAGAGCAGCCTTCAGGCCTGTCTCTTCCACTGCCTTACAGATTGCAGACATTCCTGCTCACTCTGCTGCTCAGCAGAGTGCTGGCAACGGAGTTCTTGGATTGAAATGGTCTTTTAGGAGAAAGAGTGAAGAGTGACAGCAATGTTTGTGTCACAGTTTAAAGCTCACTGTGTGCTAAACATGATCAGGAGGAGCTTTTTTGCAAGGCTCTTCTGCTGTTTTAGCCCAGTCTAAACATTCCTGCTCTACTCTCTCTGATGCTGCTCAGCAGAGAGTGGGCACAGAGATGTTGGAATCAATTGGTCTTCCAGGCGGGAGAAGGAGGAGTTACAGCAATGTGTTTTGCAGAGTTGCAAAGCTCACTGTGTGCTGAAGATGCCCTGCAGGAGTTTCCCTGCTGGCCCTTCGTCTGTGGGATTAGAGTCCAAGTGCTGCTCCTCCCCTGTCACAACTCCTCTCGAAACGAGAGAGCGCACCAGAAACTTTGGATTCAAATGCACTTTTAGGAGATAAAGTGAGGAGTGACAGCAATGTTTGTGTCACAGTTTAAAGCTCACTGTGTGCAAAACATGATCAAGCAGGAGATTTTTTTCAAGGCTCTTCTGCTGTTTTAGGCAGGTCTAAAAATTCCTGCTCTACTCTCTCTGTTGCTGCTCAGCAGAGAGCGGGCACAGAGATGGTGGATTCAGCTGGTCTTTCAGGCAAAAAGGGAGGAGTGACAGCAATGTGTGTTGCAGAGTTGCAAAGCTCGCTGTGCGCTGAAGATGATCAGTGGGAACTTTCTGGACTGTCTCTTCTGCTCTTTTAGCATTGGCTAAAGGTTCCTGCTCTACTCTGCTTCTGCCCAGCAGAGAAAGGGCACAGAGATTTTGGATTCAATTGGACTTTGAGGTAGGAAAGTGCGGAGCGAGAGCAATATATGTGTCACAGTTGCAAAGCTGACTGCGTGCTGAAGATGCCCTGCCGGAGCTTTCACTCCGGGCTCTTCGGCTGTGGGAGCAGAGGCCAAGAGATCGTGTTCACCTGTCACTGCTGCTGTTCAAACGAGAGAGGGCGGGAGAGACCATGGATTCAAACGGATTATTAGGAGATGAAGTGAGGAGTGACAGCAATGTGTGTTTCAGAGTTGCAAAGCTCACTGTGCGCTGAAGATGATCTGCAAGGACTTTCCCTCCCTGCCCTTCGGAACTGGGAGCGGATTCCAAGCGCTCGTGCTCACCTGCCTCTGCTGCACTGGAAACGAGAGTGGAGACCAGAAACGCTGGATTCAAATGCACTTTTAGGAGCTACAATGAGGAGTGACAACAGTGTGTGTGTGTCAAAGTTGTAAAGCTCAGTGTGTTGAAGAAGCACAAGAGCAGCCTTCAGCCTGTCTCTTCCACTGCCTTACAGATTGCAGACATTCCTGCTCACTCTGCTGCTCAGCAGAGTGCTGGCAACGGAGTTCTTGGATTGAAATGGTCTTTTAGGAGAAAGAGTGAAGAGTGACAGCAATGTTTGTGTCACAGTTTAAAGCTCACTGTGTGCTAAACATGATCAGGAGGAGCTTTTTTGCAAGGCTCTTCTGCTGTTTTAGCCCAGTCTAAACATTCCTGCTCTACTCTCTCTGATGCTGCTCAGCAGAGAGTGGGCACAGAGATGTTGAAATCAATTGGTCTTCCAGGCAGGAGAAGGAGGAGTTACAGCAATGTGTTTTGCAGAGTTGCAAAGCTCACTGTGTGCTGAAGATGCCCTGCAGGAGTTTCCCTGCTGGCCCTTCGTCTGTGGTATTAGAGTCCAAGCGCTGCTCCTCCCCTGTCACAACTCCTCTCCAAACGAGAGAGCGCACCAGAAACTTTGGATTCAAATGCACTTTTAGGAGATAAAGTGAGGAGTGACAGCAATGTTTGTGTCACAGTTTAAAGCTCACTGTGTGCAAAACATGATCAAGCAGGAGATTTTTTTCAAGGCTCTTCTGCTGTTTTAGGCAGGTCTAAAAATTCCTGCTCTACTCTCTCTGTTGCTGCTCAGCAGAGAGCGGGCACAGAGATGGTGGATTCAGCTGGTCTTTCAGGCAAAAAGGGAGGAGTGACAGCAATGTGTGTTGCAGAGTTGCAAAGCTCGCTGTGCGCTGAAGATGATCAGTGGGAACTTTCTGGACTGTCTCTTCTGCTCTTTTAGCATTGGCTAAAGGTTCCTGCTCTACTCTGCTTCTGCCCAGCAGAGAAAGGGCACAGAGATTTTGGTTTCAATTGGACTTTGAGGTAGGAAAGTGCGGAGCGAGAGCAATATATGTGTCACAGTTGCAAAGCTGACTGCGTGCTGAAGATGCCCTGCCGGAGCTTTCACTCCGGGCTCTTCGGCTGTGGGAGCAGAGGCCAAGAGATCGTGTTCACCTGTCACTGCTGCTGTTCAAACGAGAGAGGGCGGGAGAGACCATGGATTCAAACGGATTATTAGGAGATGAAGTGAGGAGTGACAGCAATGTGTGTTTCAGAGTTGCAAAGCTCACTGTGCGCTGAAGATGATCTGCAAGGACTTTCCCTCCCTGCCCTTCGGAACTGGGAGCGGATTCCAAGCGCTCGTGCTCACCTGCCTCTGCTGCACTGGAAACGAGAGTGGAGACCAGAAACGCTGGATTCAAATGCACTTTTAGGAGCTACAATGAGGAGTGACAACAGTGTGTGTGTGTCAAAGTTGTAAAGCTCAGTGTGTTGAAGAAGCACAAGAGCAGCCTTCAGCCTGTCTCTTCCACTGCCTTACAGATTGCAGACATTCCTGCTCACTCTGCTGCTCAGCAGAGTGCTGGCAACGGAGTTCTTGGATTGAAATGGTCTTTTAGGAGAAAGAGTGAAGAGTGACAGCAATGTTTGTGTCACAGTTTAAAGCTCACTGTGTGCTAAACATGATCAGGAGGAGCTTTTTTGCAAGGCTCTTCTGCTGTTTTAGCCCAGTCTAAACATTCCTTCTCTCTGTTGCTGCTCAGCAGAGAGTGGGCACAGAGATGTTGGAATCAATTGGTCTTCCAGGCAGGAAAAGGAGGAGTTACAGCAATGTGTGTTGCAGAATTGCAAAGCTCACTGTGTGCTGAAGATGCCCTGCAGGAGTTTCCCTGCTGGCCCTTCGTCTGTGGGATTAGAGTCCAAGCGCTGCTCCTCCCCTGTCACAACTCCTCTCGAAACGAGAGAGCGCACAAGAAACTTTGGATTCAAATGCACTTTTAGGAGATAAAGTGAGGAGTGACAGCAATGTTTGTGTCACAGTTTAAAGCTCACTGTGTGCAAAACATGATCAAGCAGGAGATTTTTTTCAAGGCTCTTCTGCTGTTTTAGGCAGGTCTAAAAATTCCTGCTCTACTATCTCTGTTGCTGCTCAGCAGAGAGCGGGCACAGAGATGGTGGATTCAGCTGGTCTTTCAGGCAAAAAGGGAGGAGTGACAGCAATGTGTGTTGCAGAGTTGCAAAGCTCGCTGTGCGCTGAAGATGATCAGTGGGAACTTTCTGGACTGTCTCTTCTGCTCTTTTAGCATTGGCTAAAGGTTCCTGCTCTACTCTGCTTCTGCCCAGCAGAGAAAGGGCACAGAGATTTTGGATTCAATTGGACTTTGAGGTAGGAAAGTGCGGAGCGAGAGCAATATATGTGTCACAGTTGCAAAGCTGACTGCGTGCTGAAGATGCCCTGCCGGAGCTTTCACTCCGGGCTCTTCGGCTGTGGGAGCAGAGGCCAAGAGATCGTGTTCACCTGTCACTGCTGCTGTTCAAACGAGAGAGGGCGGGAGAGACCATGGATTCAAACGGATTATTAGGAGATGAAGTGAGGAGTGACAGCAATGTGTGTTTCAGAGTTGCAAAGCTCACTGTGCGCTGAAGATGATCTGCAAGGACTTTCCCTCCCTGCCCTTCGGAACTGGGAGCGGATTCCAAGCGCTCGTGCTCACCTGCCTCTGCTGCTCTTGAAACGAGAGTGGAGACCAGAAACGCTGGATTCAAATGCACTTTTAGGAGCTACAATGAGGAGTGACAACAGTGTGTGTGTCACAGTTGTAAAGCTCAGTGTGTTGAAGAAGCACAAGAGCAGCCTTCAGGCCTGTCTCTTCCACTGCCTTACAGATTGCAGACATTCCTGCTCACTCTGCTGCTCAGCAGAGTGCTGGCAACGGAGTTCTTGGATTGAAATGGTCTTTTAGGAGAAAGAGTGAAGAGTGACAGCAATGTTTGTGTCACAGTTTAAAGCTCACTGTGTGCTAAACATGATCAGGAGGAGCTTTTTTGCAAGGCTCTTCTGCTGTTTTAGCCCAGTCTAAACATTCCTTCTCTCTGTTGCTGCTCAGCAGAGAGTGGGCACAGAGATGTTGGAATCAATTGGTCTTCCAGGCAGGAGAAGGAAAAGTTACAGCAATGTGTGTTGCAGAATTGCAAAGCTCACTGTGTGCTGAAGATGCCCTGCAGGAGTTTCCCTGCTGGCCCTTCGTCTGTGGGATTAGAGTCCAAGCGCTGCTCCTCCCCTGTCACAACTCCTCTCGAAACGAGAGAGTGCACCAGAAACTTTGAATTCAAATGCACTTTTAGGAGATAAAGTGAGGAGTGACAGCAATGTTTGTGTCACAGTTTAAAGCTCACTGTGTGCAAAACATGATCAAGCAGGAGATTTTTTTCAAGGCTCTTCTGCTGTTTTAGGCAGGTCTAAAAATTCCTGCTCTACTCTCTCTGTTGCTGCTCAGCAGAGAGCGGGCACAGAGATGGTGGATTCAGCTGGTCTTTCAGGCAAAAAGGGAGGAGTGACAGCAATGTGTGTTGCAGAGTTGCAAAGCTCGCTGTGCGCTGAAGATGATCAGTGGGAACTTTCTGGACTGTCTCTTCTGCTCTTTTAGCATTGGCTAAAGGTTCCTGCTCTACTCTGCTTCTGCCCAGCAGAGAAAGGGCACAGAGATTTTGGATTCAATTGGACTTTGAGGTAGGAAAGTGCGGAGCGAGAGCAATATATGTGTCACAGTTGCAAAGCTGACTGCGTGCTGAAGATGCCCTGCCGGAGCTTTCACTCCGGGCTCTTCGGCTGTGGGAGCAGAGGCCAAGAGATCGTGTTCACCTGTCACTGCTGCTGTTCAAACGAGAGAGGGCGGGAGAGACCATGGATTCAAACGGATTATTAGGAGATGAAGTGAGGAGTGACAGCAATGTGTGTTTCAGAGTTGCAAAGCTCACTGTGCGCTGAAGATGATCTGCAAGGACTTTCCCTCCCTGCCCTTCGGAACTGGGAGCGGATTCCAAGCGCTCGTGCTCACCTGCCTCTGCTGCTCTTGAAACGAGAGTGGAGACCAGAAACGCTGGATTCAAATGCACTTTTAGGAGCTACAATGAGGAGTGACAACAGTGTGTGTGTCACAGTTGTAAAGCTCAGTGTGTTGAAGAAGCACAAGAGCAGCCTTCAGGCCTGTCTCTTCCACTGCCTTACAGATTGCAGACATTCCTGCTCACTCTGCTGCTCAGCAGAGTGCTGGCAACGGAGTTCTTGGATTGAAATGGTCTTTTAGGAGAAAGAGTGAAGAGTGACAGCAATGTTTGTGTCACAGTTTAAAGCTCACTGTGTGCTAAACATGATCAGGAGGAGCTTTTTTGCAAGGCTCTTCTGCTGTTTTAGCCCAGTCTAAACATTCCTGCTCTACTCTCTCTGTTGCTGCTCAGCAGAGAGTGGGCACAGAGATGTTGGAATCAATAGGTCTTCCAGGCAGGAAAAGGAGGAGTTACAGCAATGTGTTTTGCAGAGTTGCAAAGCTCATTGTGTGCTGAAGATGCCCTGCAGGAGTTTCCCTGCTGGCCCTTCGTCTGTGGGATTAGAGTCCAAGCGCTGCTCCTCCCCTGTCACAACTCCTCTCGAAACGAGAGAGCGCACCAGAAACTTTGGATTCAAATGCACTTTTAGGAGATAAAGTGAGGAGTGACAGCAATGTTTGTGTCACAGTTGAAAGCTCACTGTGTGCAAAACATGATCAAGCAGGAGATTTTTTGCAAGGCTCTTCTGCTGTTTTAGGCAGGTCTAAAAATTCCTGCTCTACTCTCTCTGTTGCTGCTCAGCAGAGAGCGGGCACAGAGATGGTGGATTCAGCTGGTCTTTCAGGCAAAAAGGGAGGAGTGACAGCAATGTGTGTTGCAGAGTTGCAAAGCTCGCTGTGCGCTGAAGATGATCAGTGGGAACTTTCTGGACTGTCTCTTCTGCTCTTTTAGCATTGGCTAAAGGTTCCTGCTCTACTCTGCTTCTGCCCAGCAGAGAAAGGGCACAGAGTTTTGGATTCAATTGGACTTTGAGGTAGGAAAGTGCGGAGCGAGAGCAATATATGTGTCACAGTTGCAAAGCTGACTGCGTGCTGAAGATGCCCTGCCGGAGCTTTCACTCCGGGCTCTTCGGCTGTGGGAGCAGAGGCCAAGAGATCGTGTTCACCTGTCACTGCTGCTGTTCAAACGAGAGAGGGCGGGAGAGACCATGGATTCAAACGGATTATTAGGAGATGAAGTGAGGAGTGACAACAATGTGCGTTTCAGAGTTGCAAAGCTCACTGTGCGCTGAAGATGATCTGCAAGGACTTTCCCTCCCTGCCCTTCGGAACTGGGAGCAGATTCCAAGCGCTCGTGCTCACCTGCCTCTGCTGCTCTTGAAACGAGAGTGGAGACCAGAAACGCTGGATTCAAATGCACTTTTAGGAGCTACAATGAGGAGTGACAACAGTGTGTGTGTCACAGTTGTAAAGCTCAGTGTGTTGAAGAAGCACAAGAGCAGCCTTCAGCCTGTCTCTTCCACTGCCTTACAGATTGCAGACATTCCTGCTCACTCTGCTGCTCAGCAGAGTGCTGGCAACGGAGTTCTTGGATTGAAATGGTCTTTTAGGAGAAAGAGTGAAGAGTGACAGCAATGTTTGTGTCACAGTTTAAAGCTCACTGTGTGCTAAACATGATCAGGAGGAGCTTTTTTGCAAGGCTCTTCTGCTGTTTTAGCCCAGTCTAAACATTCCTGCTCTACTCTCTCTGATGCTGCTCAGCAGAGAGTGGGCACAGAGATGTTGGAATCAATTGGTCTTCCAGGCAGGAGAAGGAGGAGTTACAGCAATGTGTTTTGCAGAGTTGCAAAGCTCACTGTGTGCTGAAGATGCCCTGCAGGAGTTTCCCTGCTGGCCCTTCGTCTGTGGTATTAGAGTCCAAGCGCTGCTCCTCCCCTGTCACAACTCCTCTCCAAACGAGAGAGCGCACCAGAAACTTTGGATTCAAATGCACTTTTAGGAGATAAAGTGAGGAGTGACAGCAATGTTTGTGTCACAGTTGAAAGCTCACTGTGTGCAAAACATGATCAAGCAGGAGATTTTTTTCAAGGCTCTTCTGCTGTTTTAGGCAGGTCTAAAAATTCCTGCTCTACTATCTCTGTTGCTGCTCAGCAGAGAGCGGGCACAGAGATGGTGGATTCAGCTGGTCTTTCAGGCAAAAAGGGAGGAGTGACAGCAATGTGTGTTGCAGAGTTGCAAAGCTCGCTGTGCGCTGAAGATGATCAGTGGGAACTTTCTGGACTGTCTCTTCTGCTCTTTTAGCATTGGCTAAAGGTTCCTGCTCTACTCTGCTTCTGCCCAGCAGAGAAAGGGCACAGAGTTTTGGATTCAATTGGACTTTGAGGTAGGAAAGTGCGGAGCGAGAGCAATATATGTGTCACAGTTGCAAAGCTGACTGCGTGCTGAAGATGCCCTGCCGGAGCTTTCACTCCGGGCTCTTCGGCTGTGGGAGCAGAGGCCAAGAGATCGTGTTCACCTGTCACTGCTGCTGTTCAAACGAGAGAGGGCGGGAGAGACCATGGATTCAAACGGATTATTAGGAGATGAAGTGAGGAGTGACAACAATGTGCGTTTCAGAGTTGCAAAGCTCACTGTGCGCTGAAGATGATCTGCAAGGACTTTCCCTCCCTGCCCTTCGGAACTGGGAGCAGATTCCAAGCGCTCGTGCTCACCTGCCTCTGCTGCTCTTGAAACGAGAGTGGAGACCAGAAACGCTGGATTCAAATGCACTTTTAGGAGCTACAATGAGGAGTGACAACAGTGTGTGTGTCACAGTTGTAAAGCTCAGTGTGTTGAAGAAGCACAAGAGCAGCCTTCAGCCTGTCTCTTCCACTGCCTTACAGATTGCAGACATTCCTGCTCACTCTGCTGCTCAGCAGAGTGCTGGCAACGGAGTTCTTGGATTGAAATGGTCTTTTAGGAGAAAGAGTGAAGAGTGACAGCAATGTTTGTGTCACAGTTTAAAGCTCACTGTGTGCTAAACATGATCAGGAGGAGCTTTTTTGCAAGGCTCTTCTGCTGTTTTAGCCCAGTCTAAACATTCCTGCTCTACTCTCTCTGATGCTGCTCAGCAGAGAGTGGGCACAGAGATGTTGGAATCAATTGGTCTTCCAGGCAGGAGAAGGAGGAGTTACAGCAATGTGTTTTGCAGAGTTGCAAAGCTCACTGTGTGCTGAAGATGCCCTGCAGGAGTTTCCCTGCTGGCCCTTCGTCTGTGGTATTAGAGTCCAAGCGCTGCTCCTCCCCTGTCACAACTCCTCTCCAAACGAGAGAGCGCACCAGAAACTTTGGATTCAAATGCACTTTTAGGAGATAAAGTGAGGAGTGACAGCAATGTTTGTGTCACAGTTGAAAGCTCACTGTGTGCAAAACATGATCAAGCAGGAGATTTTTTTCAAGGCTCTTCTGCTGTTTTAGGCAGGTCTAAAAATTCCTGCTCTACTATCTCTGTTGCTGCTCAGCAGAGAGCGGGCACAGAGATGGTGGATTCAGCTGGTCTTTCAGGCAAAAAGGGAGGAGTGACAGCAATGTGTGTTGCAGAGTTGCAAAGCTCGCTGTGCGCTGAAGATGATCAGTGGGAACTTTCTGGACTGTCTCTTCTGCTCTTTTAGCATTGGCTAAAGGTTCCTGCTCTACTCTGCTTCTGCCCAGCAGAGAAAGGGCACAGAGTTTTGGATTCAATTGGACTTTGAGGTAGGAAAGTGCGGAGCGAGAGCAATATATGTGTCACAGTTGCAAAGCTGACTGCGTGCTGAAGATGCCCTGCCGGAGCTTTCACTCCGGGCTCTTCGGCTGTGGGAGCAGAGGCCAAGAGATCGTGTTCACCTGTCACTGCTGCTGTTCAAACGAGAGAGGGCGGGAGAGACCATGGATTCAAACGGATTATTAGGAGATGAAGTGAGGAGTGACAACAATGTGCGTTTCAGAGTTGCAAAGCTCACTGTGCGCTGAAGATGATCTGCAAGGACTTTCCCTCCCTGCCCTTCGGAACTGGGAGCGGATTCCAAGCGCTCGTGCTCACCTGCCTCTGCTGCTCTTGAAACGAGAGTGGAGACCAGAAACGCTGGATTCAAATGCACTTTTAGGAGCTACAATGAGGAGTGACAACAGTGTGTGTGTCACAGTTGTAAAGCTCAGTGTGTTGAAGAAGCACAAGAGCAGCCTTCAGGCCTGTCTCTTCCACTGCCTTACAGATTGCAGACATTCCTGCTCACTCTGCTGCTCAGCAGAGTGCTGGCAACGGAGTTCTTGGATTGAAATGGTCTTTTAGGAGAAAGAGTGAAGAGTGACAGCAATGTTTGTGTCACAGTTCAAAGCTCACTGTGTGCTAAACATGATCAGGAGGAGCTTTTTTGCAAGGCTCTTCTGCTGTTTTAGCCCAGTCTAAACATTCCTGCTCTACTCTCTCTGATGCTGCTCAGCAGAGAGTGGGCACAGAGATGTTGGAATCAATTGGTCTTCCAGGCAGGAGAAGGAGGAGTTACAGCAATGTGTTTTGCAGAGTTGCAAAGCTCACTGTGTGCTGAAGATGCCCTGCAGGAGTTTCCCTGCTGGCCCTTCGTCTGTGGGATTAGAGTCCAAGCGCTGCTCCTCCCCTGTCACAACTCCTCTCCAAACGAGAGAGCGCACAAGAAACTTTGGATTCAAATGCACTTTTAGGAGATAAAGTGAGGAGTGACAGCAATGTTTGTGTCACAGTTTAAAGCTCACTGTGTGCAAAACATGATCAAGCAGGAGATTTTTTTCAAGGCTCTTCTGCTGTTTTAGGCAGGTCTAAAAATTCCTGCTCTACTCTCTCTGTTGCTGCTCAGCAGAGAGCGGGCACAGAGATGGTGGATTCAGCTGGTCTTTCAGGCAAAAAGGGAGGAGTGACAGCAATGTGTGTTGCAGAGTTGCAAAGCTCGCTGTGCGCTGAAGATGATCAGTGGGAACTTTCTGGACTGTCTCTTCTGCTCTTTTAGCATTGGCTAAAGGTTCCTGCTCTACTCTGCTTCTGCCCAGCAGAGAAAGGGCACAGAGTTTTGGATTCAATTGGACTTTGAGGTAGGAAAGTGCGGAGCGAGAGCAATATATGTGTCACAGTTGCAAAGCTGACTGCGTGCTGAAGATGCCCTGCCGGAGCTTTCACTCCGGGCTCTTCGGCTGTGGGAGCAGAGGCCAAGAGATCGTGTTCACCTGTCACTGCTGCTGTTCAAACGAGAGAGGGCGGGAGAGACCATGGATTCAAACGGATTATTAGGAGATGAAGTGAGGAGTGACAGCAATGTGTGTTTCAGAGTTGCAAAGCTCACTGTGCGCTGAAGATGATCTGCAAGGACTTTCCCTCCCTGCCCTTCGGAACTGGGAGCGGATTCCAAGCGCTCGTGCTCACCTGCCTCTGCTGCTCTTGAAACGAGAGTGGAGACCAGAAACGCTGGATTCAAATGCACTTTTAGGAGCTACAATGAGGAGTGACAACAGTGTGTGTGTCACAGTTGTAAAGCTCAGTGTGTTGAAGAAGCACAAGAGCAGCCTTCAGGCCTGTCTCTTCCACTGCCTTACAGATTGCAGACATTCCTGCTCACTCTGCTGCTCAGCAGAGTGCTGGCAACGGAGTTCTTGGATTGAAATGGTCTTTTAGGAGAAAGAGTGAAGAGTGACAGCAATGTTTGTGTCACAGTTTAAAGCTCACTGTGTGCTAAACATGATCAGGAGGAGCTTTTTTGCAAGGCTCTTCTGCTGTTTTAGCCCAGTCTAAACATTCCTGCTCTACTCTCTCTGATGCTGCTCAGCAGAGAGTGGGCACAGAGATGTTGGAATCAATTGGTCTTCCAGGCAGGAGAAGGAGGAGTTACAGCAATGTGTTTTGCAGAGTTGCAAAGCTCACTGTGTGCTGAAGATGCCCTGCAGGCGTTTCCCTGCTGGCCCTTCGTCTGTGGGATTAGAGTCCAAGCGCTGCTCCTCCCCTGTCACAACTCCTCTCCAAACGAGAGAGCGCACAAGAAACTTTGAATTCAAATGCACTTTTAGGAGATAAAGTGAGGAGTGACAGCAATGTTTGTGTCACAGTTTAAAGCTCACTGTGTGCAAAACATGATCAAGCAGGAGATTTTTTTCAAGGCTCTTCTGCTGTTTTAGGCAGGTCTAAAAATTCCTGCTCTACTCTCTCTGTTGCTGCTCAGCAGAGAGCGGGCACAGAGATGGTGGATTCAGCTGGTCTTTCAGGCAAAAAGGGAGGAGTGACAGCAATGTGTGTTGCAGAGTTGCAAAGCTCGCTGTGCGCTGAAGATGATCAGTGGGAACTTTCTGGACTGTCTCTTCTGCTCTTTTAGCATTGGCTAAAGGTTCCTGCTCTACTCTGCTTCTGCCCAGCAGAGAAAGGGCACAGAGATTTTGGATTCAATTGGACTTTGAGGTAGGAAAGTGCGGAGCGAGAGCAATATATGTGTCACAGTTGCAAAGCTGACTGCGTGCTGAAGATGCCCTGCCGGAGCTTTCACTCCGGGCTCTTCGGCTGTGGGAGCAGAGGCCAAGAGATCGTGTTCACCTGTCACTGCTGCTGTTCAAACGAGAGAGGGCGGGAGAGACCATGGATTCAAACGGATTATTAGGAGATGAAGTGAGGAGTGACAGCAATGTGTGTTTCAGAGTTGCAAAGCTCACTGTGCGCTGAAGATGATCTGCAAGGACTTTCCCTCCCTGCCCTTCGGAACTGGGAGCGGATTCCAAGCGCTCGTGCTCACCTGCCTCTGCTGCACTGGAAACGAGAGTGGAGACCAGAAACGCTGGATTCAAATGCACTTTTAGGAGCTACAATGAGGAGTGACAACAGTGTGTGTGTCACAGTTGTAAAGCTCAGTGTGTTGAAGAAGCACAAGAGCAGCCTTCAGGCCTGTCTCTTCCACTGCCTTACAGATTGCAGACATTCCTGCTCACTCTGCTGCTCAGCAGAGTGCTGGCAACGGAGTTCTTGGATTGAAATGGTCTTTTAGGAGAAAGAGTGAAGAGTGACAGCAATGTTTGTGTCACAGTTTAAAGCTCACTGTGTGCTAAACATGATCAGGAGGAGCTTTTTTGCAAGGCTCTTCTGCTGTTTTAGCCCAGTCTAAACATTCCTTCTCTCTGTTGCTGCTCAGCAGAGAGTGGGCACAGAGATGTTGGAATCAATTGGTCTTCCAGGCAGGAAAAGGAGGAGTTACAGCAATGTGTGTTGCAGAATTGCAAAGCTCACTGTGTGCTGAAGATGCCCTGCAGGAGTTTCCCTGCTGGCCCTTCGTCTGTGGTATTAGAGTCCAAGCGCTGCTCCTCCCCTGTCACAACTCCTCTCGAAACGTGAGAGCGCACAAGAAACTTTGGATTCAAATGCACTTTTAGGAGATAAAGTGAGGAGTGACAGCAATGTTTGTGTCACAGTTTAAAGCTCACTGTGTGCAAAACATGATCAAGCAGGAGATTTTTTTCAAGGCTCTTCTGCTGTTTTAGGCAGGTCTAAAAATTCCTGCTCTACTCTCTCTGTTGCTGCTCAGCAGAGAGCGGGCACAGAGATGGTGGATTCAGCTGGTCTTTCAGGCAAAAAGGGAGGAGTGACAGCAATGTGTGTTGCAGAGTTGCAAAGCTCGCTGTGCGCTGAAGATGATCAGTGGGAACTTTCTGGACTGTCTCTTCTGCTCTTTTAGCATTGGCTAAAGGTTCCTGCTCTACTCTGCTTCTGCCCAGCAGAGAAAGGGCACAGCGATTTTGGATTCAATTGGACTTTGAGGTAGGAAAGTGCGGAGCGAGAGCAATATATGTGTCACAGTTGCAAAGCTGACTGCGTGCTGAAGATGCCCTGCCGGAGCTTTCACTCCGGGCTCTTCGGCTGTGGGAGCAGAGGCCAAGAGATCGTGTTCACCTGTCACTGCTGCTGTTCAAATGAGAGAGGGCGGGAGAGACCATGGATTCAAACGGATTATTAGGAGATGAAGTGAGGAGTGACAGCAATGTGTGTTTCAGAGTTGCAAAGCTCACTGTGCGCTGAAGATGATCTGCAAGGACTTTCCCTCCCTGCCCTTCGGAACTGGGAGCGGATTCCAAGCGCTCGTGCTCACCTGCCTCTGCTGCTCTTGAAACGAGAGTGGAGACCAGAAACGCTGGATTCAAATGCACTTTTAGGAGCTACAATGAGGAGTGACAACAGTGTGTGTGTCACAGTTGTAAAGCTCAGTGTGTTGAAGAAGCACAAGAGCAGCCTTCAGCCTGTCTCTTCCACTGCCTTACAGATTGCAGACATTCCTGCTAACTCTGCTGCTCAGCAGAGTGCTGGCAACGGAGTTCTTGGATTGAAATGGTCTTTTAGGAGAAAGAGTGAAGAGTGACAGAAATGTTTGTGTCACAGTTTAAAGCTCACTGTGTGCTAAACATAATCAGGAGGAGCTTTTTTTCAAGGCTCTTCTGCTGTTTTAGCCCAGTCTAAACATTCCTGCTCTACTCTCTCTGATGCTGCTCAGCAGAGAGTGGGCACAGAGATGTTGGAATCAATTGGTCTTCCAGGCAGGAGAAGGAGGAGTTACAGCAATGTGTTTTGCAGAGTTGCAAAGCTCACTGTGTGCTGAAGATGCCCTGCAGGAGTTTCCCTGCTGGCCCTTCGTCTGTGGTATTAGAGTCCAAGCGCTGCTCCTCCCCTGTCACAACTCCTCTCGAAACGAGAGAGCGCACAAGAAACTTTGGATTCAAATGCACTTTTAGGAGATAAAGTGAGGAGTGACAGCAATGTTTGTGTCACAGTTTAAAGCTCACTGTGTGCAAAACATGATCAAGCAGGAGATTTTTTTCAAGGCTCTTCTGCTGTTTTAGGCAGGTCTAAAAATTCCTGCTCTACTATCTCTGTTGCTGCTCAGCAGAGAGCGGGCACAGAGATGGTGGATTCAGCTGGTCTTTCAGGCAAAAAGGGAGGAGTGACAGCAATGTGTGTTGCAGAGTTGCAAAGCTCGCTGTGCGCTGAAGATGATCAGTGGGAACTTTCTGGACTGTCTCTTCTGCTCTTTTAGCATTGGCTAAAGGTTCCTGCTCTACTCTGCTTCTGCCCAGCAGAGAAAGGGCACAGAGATTTTGGATTCAATTGGACTTTGAGGTAGGAAAGTGCGGAGCGAGAGCAATATATGTGTCACAGTTGCAAAGCTGACTGCGTGCTGAAGATGCCCTGCCGGAGCTTTCACTCCGGGCTCTTCGGCTGTGGGAGCAGAGGCCAAGAGATCGTGTTCACCTGTCACTGCTGCTGTTCAAACGAGAGAGGGCGGGAGAGACCATGGATTCAAACGGATTATTAGGAGATGAAGTGAGGAGTGACAGCAATGTGTGTTTCAGAGTTGCAAAGCTCACTGTGCGCTGAAGATGATCTGCAAGGACTTTCCCTCCCTGCCCTTCGGAACTGGGAGCGGATTCCAAGCGCTCGTGCTCACCTGCCTCTGCTGCTCTTGAAACGAGAGTGGAGACCAGAAACGCTGGATTCAAATGCACTTTTAGGAGCTACAATGAGGAGTGACAACAGTGTGTGTGTCACAGTTGTAAAGCTCAGTGTGTTGAAGAAGCACAAGAGCAGCCTTCAGGCCTGTCTCTTCCACTGCCTTACAGATTGCAGACATTCCTGCTCACTCTGCTGCTCAGCAGAGTGCTGGCAACGGAGTTCTTGGATTGAAATGGTCTTTTAGGAGAAAGAGTGAAGAGTGACAGCAATGTTTGTGTCACAGTTTAAAGCTCACTGTGTGCTAAACATGATCAGGAGGAGCTTTTTTGCAAGGCTCTTCTGCTGTTTTAGCCCAGTCTAAACATTCCTGCTCTACTCTCTCTGTTGCTGCTCAGCAGAGAGTGGGCACAGAGATGTTGGAATCAATAGGTCTTCCAGGCAGGAAAAGGAGGAGTTACAGCAATGTGTTTTGCAGAGTTGCAAAGCTCACTGTGTGCTGAAGATGCCCTGCAGGAGTTTCCCTGCTGGCCCTTCGTCTGTGGGATTAGAGTCCAAGCGCTGCTCCTCCCCTGTCACAACTCCTCTCCAAACGAGAGAGCGCACCAGAAACTTTGGATTCAAATGCACTTTTAGGAGATAAAGTGAGGAGTGACAGCAATGTTTGTGTCACAGTTTAAAGCTCACTGTGTGCAAAACATGATCAAGCAGGAGATTTTTTTTCAAGGCTCTTCTGCTGTTTTAGGCAGGTCTAAAAATTCCTGCTCTACTCTCTCTGTTGCTGCTCAGCAGAGAGCGGGCACAGAGATGGTGGATTCAGCTGGTCTTTCAGGCAAAAAGGGAGGAGTGACAGCAATGTGTGTTGCAGAGTTGCAAAGCTCGCTGTGCGCTGATGATGATCAGTGGGAACTTTCTGGACTGTCTCTTCTGCTCTTTTAGCATTGGCTAAAGGTTCCTGCTCTACTCTGCTTCTGCCCAGCAGAGAAAGGGCACAGAGATTTTGGATTCAATTGGACTTTGAGGTAGGAAAGTGCGGAGCGAGAGCAATATATGTGTCACAGTTGCAAAGCTGACTGCGTGCTGAAGATGCCCTGCCGGAGCTTTCACTCCGGGCTCTTCGGCTGTGGGAGCAGAGGCCAAGAGATCGTGTTCACCTGTCACTGCTGCTGTTCAAACGAGAGAGGGCGGGAGAGACCATGGATTCAAACGGATTATTAGGAGATGAAGTGAGGAGTGACAGCAATGTGTGTTTCAGAGTTGCAAAGCTCACTGTGCGCTGAAGATGATCTGCAAGGACTTTCCCTCCCTGCCCTTCGGAACTGGGAGCGGATTCCAAGCGCTCGTGCTCACCTGCCTCTGCTGCTCTTGAAACGAGAGTGGAGACCAGAAACGCTGGATTCAAATGCACTTTTAGGAGCTACAATGAGGAGTGACAACAGTGTGTGTGTCACAGTTGTAAAGCTCAGTGTGTTGAAGAAGCACAAGAGCAGCCTTCAGGCCTGTCTCTTCCACTGCCTTACAGATTGCAGACATTCCTGCTCACTCTGCTGCTCAGCAGAGTGCTGGCAACGGAGTTCTTGGATTGAAATGGTCTTTTAGGAGAAAGAGTGAAGAGTGACAGCAATGTTTGTGTCACAGTTTAAAGCTCACTGTGTGCTAAACATGATCAGGAGGAGCTTTTTTGCAAGGCTCTTCTGCTGTTTTAGCCCAGTCTAAACATTCCTTCTCTCTGTTGCTGCTCAGCAGAGAGTGGGCACAGAGATGTTGGAATCAATTGGTCTTCCAGGCAGGAAAAGGAGTTACAGCAATGTGTGTTGCAGAATTGCAAAGCTCACTGTGTGCTGAAGATGCCCTGCAGGAGTTTCCCTGCTGGCCCTTCGTCTGTGGGATTAGAGTCCAAGCGCTGCTCCTCCCCTGTCACAACTCCTCTCGAAACGTGAGAGCGCACCAGAAACTTTGGATTCAAATGCACTTTTAGGAGATAAAGTGAGGAGTGACATCAATGTTTGTGTCACAGTTTAAAGCTCACTGTGTGCAAAACATGATCAAGCAGGAGATTTTTTGCAAGGCTCTTCTGCTGTTTTAGCCCAGGCTAAACATTCCTGCTCTACTCTCTCTGTTGCTGCTCAGCAGAGAGGGGGCACAGAGGTGTTGGAATCAATTGGTCTTTCAGGCAGGAAAAGAAGAGACAGCAATGTGTGTTGCAGAGTTGCAAAGCTCACTGTGTGCTGAAGATGATCAGTGGGAACTTTCTGGACTGTCTCTTCTGCTGTTTCAGCAGAGTCCAAACGTAAGTGCTATATTCTGCTACTGCTCACAAAGAGCAAGCACAGGAGATGTATTATTCAATTGGACTTTCAGGCAAGAAAAGGAGGAGTGACAGCCATGTGTGTTGCAGAATTGTAAAGCTCACTGTGTGCTGAAGATGCCCTGCAGGAGTTTCCCTGCTGGCCCTTCGTCTGTGGGATTAGAGTCCAAGCGCTGCTCTTCCCCTGTCACAACTCCTCTCCAAACGAGAGAGCGCACCAGAAACTTTGGATTCAAATGCACTTTTAGGAGATAAAGTGAGGAGTGACAGCAATGTTTGTGTCACAGTTTAAAGCTCACTGTGTGCAAAACATGATCAAGCAGGAGATTTTTTTCAAGGCTCTTCTGCTGTTTTAGGCAGGTCTAAAAATTCCTGCTCTACTGTCTCTGTTGCTGCTCAGCAGAGAGCGGGCACAGAGATGGTGGATTCAGCTGGTCTTTCAGGCAAAAAGGGAGGAGTGACAGCAATGTGTGTTGCAGAGTTGCAAAGCTCGCTGTGCGCTGAAGATGATCAGTGGGAAGTTTCTGGACTGTCTCTTCTGCTCTTTTAGCATTGGCTAAAGGTTCCTGCTCTACTCTCTCTGCTTCTGCCCAGCAGAGAAAGGGCACAGAGATTTTGGATTCAATTGGACTTTGAGGTAGGAAAGTGCGGAGCGAGAGCAATATATGTGTCACAGTTGCAAAGCTGACTGCGTGCTGAAGATGCCCTGCCGGAGCTTTCACTCCGGGCTCTTCGGCTGTGGGAGCAGAGGCCAAGAGATCGTGTTCACCTGTCACTGCTGCTGTTCAAACGAGAGAGGGCGGGAGAGACCATGGATTCAAACGGATTATTAGGAGATGAAGTGAGGAGTGACAGCAATGTGTGTTTCAGAGTTGCAAAGCTCACTGTGCGCTGAAGATGATCTGCAAGGACTTTCCCTCCCTGCCCTTCGGAACTGGGAGCGGATTCCAAGCGCTCGTGCTCACCTGCCTCTGCTGCTCTTGAAACGAGAGTGGAGACCAGAAACGCTGGATTCAAATGCACTTTTAGGAGCTACAATGAGGAGTGACAACAGTGTGTGTGTCACAGTTGTAAAGCTCAGTGTGTTGAAGAAGCACAAGAGCAGCCTTCAGGCCTGTCTCTTCCACTGCCTTACAGATTGCAGACATTCCTGCTCACTCTGCTGCTCAGCAGAGTGCTGGCAACGGAGTTCTTGGATTGAAATGGTCTTTTAGGAGAAAGAGTGAAGAGTGACAGCAATGTTTGTGTCACAGTTTAAAGCTCACTGTGTGCTAAACATGATCAGGAGGAGCTTTTTTGCAAGGCTCTTCTGCTGTTTTAGCCCAGTCTAAACATTCCTTCTCTCTGTTGCTGCTCAGCAGAGAGTGGGCACAGAGATGTTGGAATCAATTGGTCTTCCAGGCAGGAAAAGGAGTTACAGCAATGTGTGTTGCAGAATTGCAAAGCTCACTGTGTGCTGAAGATGCCCTGCAGGAGTTTCCCTGCTGGCCCTTCGTCTGTGGGATTAGAGTCCAAGCGCTGCTCCTCCCCTGTCACAACTCCTCTCGAAACGTGAGAGCGCACCAGAAACTTTGGATTCAAATGCACTTTTAGGAGATAAAGTGAGGAGTGACATCAATGTTTGTGTCACAGTTTAAAGCTCACTGTGTGCAAAACATGATCAAGCAGGAGATTTTTTGCAAGGCTCTTCTGCTGTTTTAGCCCAGGCTAAACATTCCTGCTCTACTCTCTCTGTTGCTGCTCAGCAGAGAGCGGGCACAGAGGTGTTGGAATCAATTGGTCTTTCAGGCAGGAAAAGAAGAGACAGCAATGTGTGTTGCAGAGTTGCAAAGCTCACTGTGTGCTGAAGATGATCAGTGGGAACTTTCTGGACTGTCTCTTCTGCTGTTTCAGCAGAGTCCAAACGTAAGTGCTATATTCTGCTACTGCTCACAAAGAGCAAGCACAGGAGATGTATTATTCAATTGGACTTTCAGGCAAGAAAAGGAGGAGTGACAGCAATGTGTGTTGCAGAATTGTAAAGCTCACTGTGTGCTGAAGATGCCCTGCAGGAGTTTCCCTGCTGGCCCTTCGTCTGTGGGATTAGAGTCCAAGCGCTGCTCTTCCCCTGTCACAACTCCTCTCCAAACGAGAGAGCGCACCAGAAACTTTGGATTCAAATGCACTTTTAGGAGATAAAGTGAGGAGTGACAGCAATGTTTGTGTCACAGTTTAAAGCTCACTGTGTGCAAAACATGATCAAGCAGGAGATTTTTTTCAAGGCTCTTCTGCTGTTTTAGGCAGGTCTAAAAATTCCTGCTCTACTGTCTCTGTTGCTGCTCAGCAGAGAGCGGGCACAGAGATGGTGGATTCAGCTGGTCTTTCAGGCAAAAAGGGAGGAGTGACAGCAATGTGTGTTGCAGAGTTGCAAAGCTCGCTGTGCGCTGAAGATGATCAGTGGGAAGTTTCTGGACTGTCTCTTCTGCTCTTTTAGCATTGGCTAAAGGTTCCTGCTCTACTCTCTCTGCTTCTGCCCAGCAGAGAAAGGGCACAGAGATTTTGGATTCAATTGGACTTTGAGGTAGGAAAGTGCGGAGCGAGAGCAATATATGTGTCACAGTTGCAAAGCTGACTGCGTGCTGAAGATGCCCTGCCGGAGCTTTCACTCCGGGCTCTTCGGCTGTGGGAGCAGAGGCCAAGAGATCGTGTTCACCTGTCACTGCTGCTGTTCAAACGAGAGAGGGCGGGAGAGACCATGGATTCAAACGGATTATTAGGAGATGAAGTGAGGAGTGACAGCAATGTGTGTTTCAGAGTTGCAAAGCTCACTGTGCGCTGAAGATGATCTGCAAGGACTTTCCCTCCCTGCCCTTCGGAACTGGGAGCGGATTCCAAGCGCTCGTGCTCACCTTCCTCTGCTGCTCTTGAAACGAGAGTGGAGACCAGAAACGCTGGATTCAAATGCACTTTTAGGAGCTACAATGAGGAGTGACAACAGTGTGTGTGTCACAGTTGTAAAGCTCAGTGTGTTGAAGAAGCACAAGAGCAGCCTTCAGGCCTGTCTCTTCCACTGCCTTACAGATTGCAGACATTCCTGCTCACTCTGCTGCTCAGCAGAGTGCTGGCAACGGAGTTCTTGGATTGAAATGGTCTTTTAGGAGAAAGAGTGAAGAGTGACAGCAATGTTTGTGTCACAGTTTAAAGCTCACTGTGTGCTAAACATGATCAGGAGGAGCTTTTTTGCAAGGCTCTTCTGCTGTTTTAGCCCAGTCTAAACATTCCTTCTCTCTGTTGCTGCTCAGCAGAGAGTGGGCACAGAGATGTTGGAATCAATTGGTCTTCCAGGCAGGAAAAGGAGTTACAGCAATGTGTGTTGCAGAATTGCAAAGCTCACTGTGTGCTGAAGATGCCCTGCAGGAGTTTCCCTGCTGGCCCTTCGTCTGTGGGATTAGAGTCCAAGCGCTGCTCCTCCCCTGTCACAACTCCTCTCCAAACGTGAGAGCGCACCAGAAACTTTGGATTCAAATGCACTTTTAGGAGATAAAGTGAGGAGTGACATCAATGTTTGTGTCACAGTTTAAAGCTCACTGTGTGCAAAACATGATCAAGCAGGAGATTTTTTGCAAGGCTCTTCTGCTGTTTTAGCCCAGGCTAAACATTCCTGCTCTACTCTCTCTGTTGCTGCTCAGCAGAGAGCGGGCTCAGAGATGGTGGATTCAGCTGGTCTTTCAGGCAAAAAGGGAGGAGTGACAGCAATGTGTGTTGCAGAGTTGCAAAGCTCGCTGTGCGCTGAAGATGATCAGTGGGAACTTTCTGGACTGTCTCTTCTGCTCTTTTAGCATTGGCTAAAGGTTCCTGCTCTACTCTGCTTCTGCCCAGCAGAGAAAGGGCACAGAGATTTTGGATTCAATTGGACTTTGAGGTAGGAAAGTGCGGAGCGAGAGCAATATATGTGTCACAGTTGCAAAGCTGACTGCGTGCTGAAGATGCCCTGCCGGAGCTTTCACTCCGGGCTCTTCGGCTGTGGGAGCAGAGGCCAAGAGATCGTGTTCACCTGTCACTGCTGCTGTTCAAACGAGAGAGGGCGGGAGAGACCATGGATTCAAACGGATTATTAGGAGATGAAGTGAGGAGTGACAGCAATGTGTGTTTCAGAGTTGCAAAGCTCACTGTGCGCTGAAGATGATCTGCAAGGACTTTCCCTCCCTGCCCTTCGGAACTGGGAGCGGATTCCAAGCGCTCGTGCTCACCTTCCTCTGCTGCTCTTGAAACGAGAGTGGAGACCAGAAACGCTGGATTCAAATGCACTTTTAGGAGCTACAATGAGGAGTGACAACAGTGTGTGTGTCACAGTTGTAAAGCTCAGTGTGTTGAAGAAGCACAAGAGCAGCCTTCAGGCCTGTCTCTTCCACTGCCTTACAGATTGCAGACATCCCTGCTCACTCTGCTGCTCAGCAGAGTGCTGGCAACGGAGTTCTGGGATTGAAATGGTCTTTTAGGAGAAAGAGTGAAGAGTGACAGCAATGTTTGTGTCACAGTTTAAAGCTCACTGTGTGCTAAACATGATCAGGAGGAGCTTTTTTGCAAGGCTCTTCTGCTGTTTTAGCCCAGTCTAAACATTCCTTCTCTCAGTTGCTGCTCAGCAGAGAGTGGGCACAGAGATGTTGGAATCAATTGGTCTTCCAGGCAGGAAAAGGAGTTACAGCAATGTGTGTTGCAGAATTGCAAAGCTCACTGTGTGCTGAAGATGCCCTGCAGGAGTTTCCCTGCTGGCCCTTCGTCTGTGGGATTAGAGTCCAAGCGCTGCTCCTCCCCTGTCACAACTCCTCTCGAAACGTGAGAGCGCACCAGAAACATTGGATTCAAATGCACTTTTAGGAGATAAAGTGAGAAGTGATATCAATGTTTGTGTCACAGTTTAAAGTTCACTGTGTGCAAAACATGATCAAGCAGGAGATTTTTTGCAAGGCTCTTCTGCTGTTTTAGCCCAGGCTAAACATTCCTGCTCTACTCTCTCTGTTGCTGCTCAGCAGAGAGTGGGCACAAAGATGTTGGAATCAATAGGTCGTCCAGGCAGGAAAAGGAGGAGTGACAGCAATGTGTTTTGCAGAGTTGCAAAGCTCACAGTGTGCTGAAGATGCCCTGCAGGAGTTTCCCTGCTGGCCCTTCATCTGTGGGATTAGAGTCCAAGCGCTGCTCCTCCCCTGTCACAACTCCTCTCCAAACGAGAGTGCGTACCAGAAACTTTGGATTCAAATGCACTTTTAGGAGATAAAGTGAGGAGTGACAGCAATGTTTGTGTCACAGTTTAAAGCTCACTGTGTGCAAAACATGATCAAGCAGGAGATTTTTTGCAAGGCTCTTCTGCTGTTTTAGGCAGGTCTAAAAATTCCTGCTCTACTCTCTCTGTTGCTGCTCAGCAGAGAGCGGGCACAGAGATGGTCGATTCAGCTGGTCTTTCAGGCAAAAAGGGAGGAGTGACAGCAATGTGTGTTGCAGAGTTGCAAAGCTCGCTGTGCGCTGAAGATGATCAGTGGGAAGTTTCTGGACTGTCTCTTCTGCTCTTTTAGCATTGGCTAAAGGTTCCTGCTCTACTCTCTCTGCTTCTGCCCAGCAGAGAAAGGGCACAGAGATTTTGGATTCAATTGGACTTTGAGGTAGGAAAGTGCGGAGCGAGAGCAATATATGTGTCACAGTTGCAAAGCTGACTGCGTGCTGAAGATGCCCTGCCGGAGCTTTCACTCCGGGCTCTTCGGCTGTGGGAGCAGAGGCCAAGAGATCGTGTTCACCTGTCACTGCTGCTGTTCAAACGAGAGAGGGCGGGAGAGACCATGGATTCAAACGGATTATTAGGAGATGAAGTGAGGAGTGACAGCAATGTGTGTTTCAGAGTTGCAAAGCTCACTGTGCGCTGAAGATGATCTGCAAGGACTTTCCCTCCCTGCCCTTCGGAACTGGGAGCGGATTCCAAGCGCTCGTGCTCACCTTCCTCTGCTGCTCTTGAAACGAGAGTGGAGACCAGAAACGCTGGATTCAAATGCACTTTTAGGAGCTACAATGAGGAGTGACAACAGTGTGTGTGTCACAGTTGTAAAGCTCAGTGTGTTGAAGAAGCACAAGAGCAGCCTTCAGGCCTGTCTCTTCCACTGCCTTACAGATTGCAGACATCCCTGCTCACTCTGCTGCTCAGCAGAGTGCTGGCAACGGAGTTCTGGGATTGAAATGGTCTTTTAGGAGAAAGAGTGAAGAGTGACAGCAATGTTTGTGTCACAGTTTAAAGCTCACTGTGTGCTAAACATGATCAGGAGGAGCTTTTTTGCAAGGCTCTTCTGCTGTTTTAGCCCAGTCTAAACATTCCTTCTCTCTGTTGCTGCTCAGCAAAGAGTGGGCACAGAGATGTTGGAATCAATTGGTCTTCCAGGCAGGAAAAGGAGTTACAGCAATGTGTGTTGCAGAATTGCAAAGCTCACTGTGTGCTGAAGATGCCCTGCAGGAGTTTCCCTGCTGGCCCTTCGTCTGTGGGATTAGAGTCCAAGCGCTGCTCCTCCCCTGTCACAACTCCTCTCCAAACGAGAGAGCGCACCAGAAACTTTGGATTCAAATGCACTTTTAGGAGATAAAGTGAGGAGTGACAGCAATGTTTGTGTCACAGTTTAAAGCTCACTGTGTGCAAAACATGATCAAGCAGGAGATTTTTTTCAAGGCTCTTCTGCTGTTTTAGGCAGGTCTAAAAATTCCTGCTCTACTATCTCTGTTGCTGCTCAGCAGAGAGCGGGCTCAGAGATGGTGGATTCAGCTGGTCTTTCAGGCAAAAAGGGAGGAGTGACAGCAATGTGTGTTGCAGAGTTGCAAAGCTCGCTGTGCGCTGAAGATGATCAGTGGGAACTTTCTGGACTGTCTCTTCTGCTCTTTTAGCATTGGCTAAAGGTTCCTGCTCTACTCTGCTTCTGCCCAGCAGAGAAAGGGCACAGAGATTTTGGATTCAATTGGACTTTGAGGTAGGAAAGTGCGGAGCGAGAGCAATATATGTGTCACAGTTGCAAAGCTGACTGCGTGCTGAAGATGCCCTGCCGGAGCTTTCACTCCGGGCTCTTCGGCTGTGGGAGCAGAGGCCAAGAGATCGTGTTCACCTGTCACTGCTGCTGTTCAAACGAGAGAGGGCGGGAGAGACCATGGATTCAAACGGATTATTAGGAGATGAAGTGAGGAGTGACAGCAATGTGTGTTTCAGAGTTGCAAAGCTCACTGTGCGCTGAAGATGATCTGCAAGGACTTTCCCTCCCTGCCCTTCGGAACTGGGAGCGGATTCCAAGCGCTCGTGCTCACCTTCCTCTGCTGCTCTTGAAACGAGAGTGGAGACCAGAAACGCTGGATTCAAATGCACTTTTAGGAGCTACAATGAGGAGTGACAACAGTGTGTGTGTCACAGTTGTAAAGCTCAGTGTGTTGAAGAAGCACAAGAGCAGCCTTCAGGCCTGTCTCTTCCACTGCCTTACAGATTGCAGACATCCCTGCTCACTCTGCTGCTCAGCAGAGTGCTGGCAACGGAGTTCTGGGATTGAAATGGTCTTTTAGGAGAAAGAGTGAAGAGTGACAGCAATGTTTGTGTCACAGTTTAAAGCTCACTGTGTGCTAAACATGATCAGGAGGAGCTTTTTTGCAAGGCTCTTCTGCTGTTTTAGCCCAGTCTAAACATTCCTTCTCTCTGTTGCTGCTCAGCAGAGAGTGGGCACAGAGATGTTGGAATCAATTGGTCTTCCAGGCAGGAAAAGGAGTTACAGCAATGTGTGTTGCAGAATTGCAAAGCTCACTGTGTGCTGAAGATGCCCTGCAGGAGTTTCCCTGCTGGCCCTTCGTCTGTGGGATTAGAGTCCAAGCGCTGCTCCTCCCCTGTCGCAACTCCTCTCCAAACGAGAGAGCGCACCAGAAACTTTGGATTCAAATGCACTTTTAGGAGATAAAGTGAGGAGTGACAGCAATGTTTGTGTCACAGTTTAAAGCTCACTGTGTGCAAAACATGATCAAGCAGGAGATTTTTTTCAAGGCTCTTCTGCTGTTTTAGGCAGGTCTAAAAATTCCTGCTCTACTCTCTCTGTTGCTGCTCAGCAGAGAGCGGGCTCAGAGATGGTGGATTCAGCTGGTCTTTCAGGCAAAAAGGGAGGAGTGACAGCAATGTGTGTTGCAGAGTTGCAAAGCTCGCTGTGCGCTGAAGATGATCAGTGGGAACTTTCTGGACTGTCTCTTCTGCTCTTTTAGCATTGGCTAAAGGTTCCTGCTCTACTCTGCTTCTGCCCAGCAGAGAAAGGGCACAGAGATTTTGGATTCAATTGGACTTTGAGGTAGGAAAGTGCGGAGCGAGAGCAATATATGTGTCACAGTTGCAAAGCTGACTGCGTGCTGAAGATGCCCTGCCGGAGCTTTCACTCCGGGCTCTTCGGCTGTGGGAGCAGAGGCCAAGAGATCGTGTTCACCTGTCACTGCTGCTGTTCAAACGAGAGAGGGCGGGAGAGACCATGGATTCAAACGGATTATTAGGAGATGAAGTGAGGAGTGACAGCAATGTGTGTTTCAGAGTTGCAAAGCTCACTGTGCGCTGAAGATGATCTGCAAGGACTTTCCCTCCCTGCCCTTCGGAACTGGGAGCGGATTCCAAGCGCTCGTGCTCACCTGCCTCTGCTGCTCTTGAAACGAGAGTGGAGACCAGAAACGCTGGATTCAAATGCACTTTTAGGAGCTACAATGAGGAGTGACAACAGTGTGTGTGTCACAGTTGTAAAGCTCAGTGTGTTGAAGAAGCACAAGAGCAGCCTTCAGGCCTGTCTCTTCCACTGCCTTACAGATTGCAGACATTCCTGCTCACTCTGCTGCTCAGCAGAGTGCTGGCAACGGAGTTCTTGGATTGAAATGGTCTTTTAGGAGAAAGAGTGAAGAGTGACAGCAATGTTTGTGTCACAGTTTAAAGCTCACTGTGTGCTAAACATGATCAGGAGGAGCTTTTTTGCAAGGCTCTTCTGCTGTTTTAGCCCAGTCTAAACATTCCTGCTCTACTCTCTCTGTTGCTGCTCAGCAGAGAGGGGGCACAGAGGTGTTGGAATCAATTGGTCTTCCAGGCAGGAAAAGGAGTTACAGCAATGTGTGTTGCAGAATTGCAAAGCTCACTGTGTGCTGAAGATGCCCTGCAGGAGTTTCCCTGCTGGCCCTTCGTCTGTGGGATTAGAGTCCAAGCGCTGCTCCTCCCCTGTCACAACTCCTCTCGAAACGTGAGAGCGCACCAGAAACTTTGGATTCAAATGCACTTTTAGGAGATAAAGTGAGGAGTGACATCAATGTTTGTGTCACAGTTTAAAGCTCACTGTGTGCAAAACATGATCAAGCAGGAGATTTTTTGCAAGGCTCTTCTGCTGTTTTAGCCCAGGCTAAACATTCCTGCTCTACTCTCTCTGTTGCTGCTCAGCAGAGAGCGGGCACAGAGGTGTTGGAATCAATTGGTCTTTCAGGCAGGAAAAGAAGAGACAGCAATGTGTGTTGCAGAGTTGCAAAGCTCACTGTGTGCTGAAGATGATCAGTGGGAACTTTCTGGACTGTCTCTTCTGCTGTTTCAGCAGAGTCCAAACGTAAGTGCTATATTCTGCTACTGCTCACAAAGAGCAAGCACAGGAGATGTATTATTCAATTGGACTTTCAGGTAGGAAAGTGAGAGGTGACAGCAATATGTGTTTCAGAGTTGTGAATCTCACTGTGTGCTGAAGATGCCCAGCAGTAGTTTCCATGCTGGCCCTTCGGCTGTGAAATTAGAATCCAAGCGCTCGTCCTCCCCTGTCACAACTGCTCTCGAAGCGAGAGAGCGCACCAGAAACGTTGGCTTGAAATGCACTTTTAGGAGATAAAGTGAGGAGTGACAGCAATGTGTGTTTCAGAGTTGCAAAGCTCACTGTGCGCTGAAGATGATCTGCAAGGACTTTCCCTCCCTGCCCTTCGGAACTGGGAGCGGATTCCAAGCGCTCGTGCTCACCTGCCTCTGCTGCACTGGAAACGAGAGTGGAGACCAGAAACGCTGGATTCAAATGCACTTTTAGGAGCTACAATGAGGAGTGACAACAGTGTGTGTGTCAAAGTTGTAAAGCTCAGTGTGTTGAAGAAGCACAAGAGCAGCCTTCAGCCTGTCTCTTCCACTGCCTTACAGATTGCAGACATCCCTGCTCACTCTGCTGCTCAGCAGAGTGCTGGCAACGGAGTTCTTGGATTGAAATGGTCTTTTAGGAGAAAGAGTGAAGAGTGACAGCAATGTTTGTGTCACAGTTTAAAGCACACTGTGTGCTAAACATGATCAGGAGGAGCTTTTTTGCTAGGCTCTTCTGCTGTTTTAGCCCAGTCTAAACATTCCTTCTCTCTGTTGCTGCTCAGCAGAGAGTGGGCACAGAGATGTTGGAATCAATTGGTCTTCCAGGCAGGAAAAGGAGGAGTTACAGCAATGTGTGTTGCAGAATTGCAAAGCTCACTGTGTGCTGAAGATGCCCTGCAGGAGTTTCCCTGCTGGCCCTTCGTCTGTGGGATTAGAGTCCAAGCGCTGCTCCTCCCCTGTCACAACTCCTCTCCAAACGAGAGAGCGCACCAGAAACTTTGGATTCAAATGCACTTTTAGGAGATAAAGTGAGGAGTGACAGCAATGTTTGTGTCACAGTTTAAAGCTCACTGTGTGCAAAACATGATCAAGCAGGAGATTTTTTGCAAGGCTCTTCTGCTGTTTTAGCCCAGGCTAAACATACCTGCTCTACTCTCTCTGTTGCTGCTCAGCAGAGAGCGGGCACAGAGGTGTTGGAATCAATTGGTCTTTCAGGCAGGAAAAGAAGAGACAGCAATGTGTGTTGCAGAGTTGCAAAGCTCACTGTGTGCTGAAGATGATCAGTGGGAACTTTCTGGACTGTCTCTTCTGCTGTTTCAGCAGAGTCCAAACGTAAGTGCTATATTCTGCTACTGCTCACAAAGAGCAAGCACAGGAGATGTATTATTCAATTGGACTTTCAGGCAAGAAAAGGAGGAGTGACAGCAATGTGTGTTGCAGAATTGTAAAGCTCACTGTGTGCTGAAGATGCCCTGCAGGAGTTTCCCTGCTGGCCCTTCGTCTGTGGGATTAGAGTCCAAGCGCTGATCTTCCCCTGTCACAACTCCTCTCCAAACGAGAGAGCGCACCAGAAACTTTGGATTCAAATGCACTTTTAGGAGATAAAGTGAGGAGTGACAGCAATGTTTGTGTCACAGTTTAAAGCTCACTGTGTGCAAAACATGATCAAGCAGGAGATTTTTTTCAAGGCTCTTCTGCTGTTTTAGGCAGGTCTAAAAATTCCTGCTCTACTCTCTCTGTTGCTGCTCAGCAGAGAGCGGGCGCAGAGATGGTCGATTCAGCTGGTCTTTCAGGCAAAAAGGGAGGAGTGACAGCAATGTGTGTTGCAGAGTTGCAAAGCTCGCTGTGCGCTGAAGATGATCAGTGGGAACTTTCTGGACTGTCTCTTCTGCTCTTTTAGCATTGGCTAAAGGTTCCTGCTCTACTCTCTCTGCTTCTGCCCAGCAGAGAAAGGGCACAGAGATTTTGGATTCAATTGGACTTTGAGGTAGGAAAGTGCGGAGCGAGAGCAATATATGTGTCACAGTTGCAAAGCTGACTGCGTGCTGAAGATGCCCTGCCGGAGCTTTCACTCCGGGCTCTTCGGCTGTGGGAGCAGAGGCCAAGAGATCGTGTTCACCTGTCACTGCTGCTGTTCAAACGAGAGAGGGCGGGAGAGACCATGGATTCAAACGGATTATTAGGAGATGAAGTGAGGAGTGACAGCAATGTGTGTTTCAGAGTTGCAAAGCTCACTGTGCGCTGAAGATGATCTGCAAGGACTTTCCCTCCCTGCCCTTCGGAACTGGGAGCGGATTCCAAGCGCTCGTGCTCACCTTCCTCTGCTGCTCTTGAAACGAGAGTGGAGACCAGAAACGCTGGATTCAAATGCACTTTTAGGAGCTACAATGAGGAGTGACAACAGTGTGTGTGTCACAGTTGTAAAGCTCAGTGTGTTGAAGAAGCACAAGAGCAGCCTTCAGGCCTGTTTCTTCCACTGCCTTACAGATTGCAGACATTCCTGCTCACTCTGCTGCTCAGCAGAGTGCTGGCAACGGAGTTCTTGGATTGAAATGGTCTTTTAGGAGAAAGAGTGAAGAGTGACAGCAATGTTTGTGTCACAGTTTAAAGCTCACTGTGTGCTAAACATGATCAGGAGGAGCTTTTTTGCAAGGCTCTTCTGCTGTTTTAGCCCAGTCTAAACATTCCTTCTCTCTGTTGCTGCTCAGCAGAGAGTGGGCACAGAGATGTTGGAATCAATTGGTCTTCCAGGCAGGAAAAGGAGTTACAGCAATGTGTGTTGCAGAATTGCAAAGCTCACTGTGTGCTGAAGATGCCCTGCAGGAGTTTCCCTGCTGGCCCTTCGTCTGTGGGATTAGAGTCCAAGCGCTGCTCCTCCCCTGTCACAACTCCTCTCGAAACGTGAGAGCGCACCAGAAACATTGGATTCAAATGCACTTTTAGGAGATAAAGTGAGGAGTGATATCAATGTTTGTGTCACAGTTTAAAGCTCACTGTGTGCAAAACATGATCAAGCAGGAGATTTTTTGCAAGGCTCTTCTGCTGTTTTAGCCCAGGCTAAACATTCCTGCTCTACTCTCTCTGTTGCTGCTCAGCAGAGAGTGGGCACAAAGATGTTGGAATCAATAGGTCTTCCAGGCAGGAAAAGGAGGAGTGACAGCAATGTGTTTTGCAGAGTTGCAAAGCTCACAGTGTGCTGAAGATGCCCTGCAGGAGTTTCCCTGCTGGCCCTTCATCTGTGGGATTAGAGTCCAAGCGCTGCTCCTCCCCTGTCACAACTCCTCTCCAAACGAGAGTGCGTACCAGAAACTTTGGATTCAAATGCACTTTTAGGAGATAAAGTGAGGAGTGACAGCAATGTTTGTGTCACAGTTTAAAGCTCACTGTGTGCAAAACATGATCAAGCAGGAGATTTTTTGCAAGGCTCTTCTGCTGTTTTAGGCAGGTCTAAAAATTCCTGCTCTACTCTCTCTGTTGCTGCTCAGCAGAGAGCGGGCACAGAGATGGTCGATTCAGCTGGTCTTTCAGGCAAAAAGGGAGGAGTGACAGCAATGTGTGTTGCAGAGTTGCAAAGCTCGCTGTGCGCTGAAGATGATCAGTGGGAACTTTCTGGACTGTCTCTTCTGCTCTTTTAGCATTGGCTAAAGGTTCCTGCTCTACTCTCTCTGCTTCTGCCCAGCAGAGAAAGGGCACAGAGATTTTGGATTCAATTGGACTTTGAGGTAGGAAAGTGCGGAGCGAGAGCAATATATGTGTCACAGTTGCAAAGCTGACTGCGTGCTGAAGATGCCCTGCCGGAGCTTTCACTCCGGGCTCTTCGGCTGTGGGAGCAGAGGCCAAGAGATCGTGTTCACCTGTCACTGCTGCTGTTCAAACGAGAGAGGGCGGGAGAGACCATGGATTCAAACGGATTATTAGGAGATGAAGTGAGGAGTGACAGCAATGTGTGTTTCAGAGTTGCAAAGCTCACTGTGCGCTGAAGATGATCTGCAAGGACTTTCCCTCCCTGCCCTTCGGAACTGGGAGCGGATTCCAAGCGCTCGTGCTCACCTTCCTCTGCTGCTCTTGAAACGAGAGTGGAGACCAGAAACGCTGGATTCAAATGCACTTTTAGGAGCTACAATGAGGAGTGACAACAGTGTGTGTGTCACAGTTGTAAAGCTCAGTGTGTTGAAGAAGCACAAGAGCAGCCTTCAGGCCTGTCTCTTCCACTGCCTTACAGATTGCAGACATTCCTGCTCACTCTGCTGCTCAGCAGAGTGCTGGCAACGGAGTTCTTGGATTGAAATGGTCTTTTAGGAGAAAGAGTGAAGAGTGACAGCAATGTTTGTGTCACAGTTTAAAGCTCACTGTGTGCTAAACATGATCAGGAGGAGCTTTTTTGCAAGGCTCTTCTGCTGTTTTAGCCCAGTCTAAACATTCCTGCTCTCTGTTGCTGCTCAGCAGAGAGTGGGCACAGAGATGTTGGAATCAATTGGTCTTCCAGGCAGGAAAAGGAGTTACAGCAATGTGTGTTGCAGAATTGCAAAGCTCACTGTGTGCTGAAGATGCCCTGCAGGAGTTTCCCTGCTGGCCCTTCGTCTGTGGGATTAGAGTCCAAGCGCTGCTCCTCCCCTGTCACAACTCCTCTCGAAACGTGAGAGCGCACCAGAAACTTTGGATTCAAATGCACTTTTAGGAGATAAAGTGAGGAGTGACAGCAATGTTTGTGTCACAGTTTAAAGCTCACTGTGTGCAAAACATGATCAAGCAGGAGATTTTTTGCAAGGCTTTTCTGCTGTTTTAGCCCAGGCTAAACATTCCTGCTCTACTCTCTCTGTTGCTGCTCAGCAGAGAGCGGGCACAGAGGTGTTGGAATCAATTGGTCTTTCAGGCAGGAAAAGAAGAGACAGCAATGTGTGTTGCAGAGTTGCAAAGCTCACTGTGTGCTGAAGATGATCAGTGGGAACTTTCTGGACTGTCTCTTCTGCTGTTTCAGCAGAGTCCAAACGTAAGTGCTATATTCTGCTACTGCTCACAAAGAGCAAGCACAGGAGATGTATTATTCAATTGGACTTTCAGGTAGGAAAGTGAGAGGTGACAGCAATATGTGTTTCAGAGTTGTGAATCTCAATGTGTGCTGAAGATGCCCAGCAGTAGTTTCCATGCTGGCCCTTCGGCTGTGAAATTAGAATCCAAGCGCTCGTCCTCCCCTGTCACAACTGCTCTCGAAGCGAGAGAGCGCACCAGAAACGTTGGCTTGAAATGCACTTTTAGGAGATAAAGTGAGGAGTGACAGCAATGTGTGTTTCAGAGTTGCAAAGCTCACTGTGCGCTGAAGATGATCTGCAAGGACTTTCCCTCCCTGCCCTTCGGAACTGGGAGCGGATTCCAAGCGCTCGTGCTCACCTTCCTCTGCTGCTCTTGAAACGAGAGTGGAGACCAGAAACGCTGGATTCAAATGCACTTTTAGGAGCTACAATGAGGAGTGACAACAGTGTGTGTGTCACAGTTGTAAAGCTCAGTGTGTTGAAGAAGCACAAGAGCAGCCTTCAGGCCTGTCTCTTCCACTGCCTTACAGATTGCAGACATTCCTGCTCACTCTGCTGCTCAGCAGAGTGCTGGCAACGGAGTTCTTGGATTGAAATGGTCTTTTAGGAGAAAGAGTGAAGAGTGACAGCAATGTTTGTGTCACAGTTTAAAGCTCACTGTGTGCTAAACATGATCAGGAGGAGCTTTTTTGCAAGGCTCTTCTGCTGTTTTAGCCCAGTCTAAACATTCCTTCTCTCTGTTGCTGCTCAGCAGAGAGTGGGCACAGAGATGTTGGAATCAATTGGTCTTCCAGGCAGGAAAAGGAGGAGTTACAGCAATGTGTGTTGCAGAATTGCAAAGCTCACTGTGTGCTGAAGATGCCCTGCAGGAGTTTCCCTGCTGGCCCTTCGTCTGTGGGATTAGAGTCCAAGCGCTGCTCCTCCCCTGTCACAACTCCTCTCGAAACGTGAGAGCGCACCAGAAACTTTGGATTCAAATGCACTTTTAGGAGATAAAGTGAGGAGTGACAGCAATGTTTGTGTCACAGTTTAAAGCTCACTGTGTGCAAAACATGATCAAGCAGGAGATTTTTTGCAAGGCTCTTCTGCTGTTTTAGCCCAGGCTAAACATTCCTGCTCTACTCTCTCTGTTGCTGCTCAGCAGAGAGCGGGCACAGAGGTGTTGGAATCAATTGGTCTTTCAGGCAGGAAAAGAAGAGACAGCAATGTGTGTTGCAGAGTTGCAAAGCTCACTGTGTGCTGAAGATGATCAGTGGGAACTTTCTGGACTGTCTCTTCTGCTGTTTCAGCAGAGTCCAAACGTAAGTGCTATATTCTGCTACTGCTCACAAAGAGCAAGCACAGGAGATGTATTATTCAATTGGACTTTTAGGCAAGAAAAGGAGGAGTGACAGCAATGTGTGTTGCAGAATTGTAAAGCTCACTGTGTGCTGAAGATGCCCTGCAGGAGTTTCCCTGCTGGCCCTTCATCTGTGGGATTAGAGTCCAAGCGCTGCTCCTCCCCTGTCACAACTCCTCTCCAAACGAGAGTGCGTACCAGAAACTTTGGATTCAAATGCACTTTTAGGAGATAAAGTGAGGAGTGACAGCAATGTTTGTGTCACAGTTTAAAGCTCACTGTGTGCAAAACATGATCAAGCAGGAGATTTTTTGCAAGGCTCTTCTGCTGTTTTAGGCAGGTCTAAAAATTCCTGCTCTACTCTCTCTGTTGCTGCTCAGCAGAGAGCGGGCACAGAGATGGTCGATTCAGCTGGTCTTTCAGGCAAAAAGGGAGGAGTGACAGCAATGTGTGTTGCAGAGTTGCAAAGCTCGCTGTGCGCTGAAGATGATCAGTGGGAACTTTCTGGACTGTCTCTTCTGCTCTTTTAGCATTGGCTAAAGGTTCCTGCTCTACTCTGCTTCTGCCCAGCAGAGAAAGGGCACAGAGATTTTGGATTCAATTGGACTTTGAGGTAGGAAAGTGCGGAGCGAGAGCAATATATGTGTCACAGTTGCAAAGCTGACTGCGTGCTGAAGATGCCCTGCCGGAGCTTTCACTCCGGGCTCTTCGGCTGTGGGAGCAGAGGCCAAGAGATCGTGTTCACCTGTCACTGCTGCTGTTCAAACGAGAGAGGGCGGGAGAGACCATGGATTCAAACGGATTATTAGGAGATGAAGTGAGGAGTGACAGCAATGTGTGTTTCAGAGTTGCAAAGCTCACTGTGCGCTGAAGATGATCTGCAAGGACTTTCCCTCCCTGCCCTTCGGAACTGGGAGCGGATTCCAAGCGCTCGTGCTCACCTGCCTCTGCTGCACTGGAAACGAGAGTGGAGACCAGAAACGCTGGATTCAAATGCACTTTTAGGAGCTACAATGAGGAGTGACAACAGTGTGTGTGTCAAAGTTGTAAAGCTCAGTGTGTTGAAGAAGCACAAGGGCAGCCTTCAGGCCTGTCTCTTCCACTGCCTTACAGATTGCAGACATTCCTGCTCACTCTGCTGCTCAGCAGAGTGCTGGCAACGGAGTTCTGGGATTGAAATGGTCTTTTAGGAGAAAGAGTGAAGAGTGACAGCAATGTTTGTGTCACAGTTTAAAGCTCACTGTGTGCTAAACATGATCAGGAGGAGCTTTTTTGCAAGGCTCTTCTGCTGTTTTAGCCCAGTCTAAACATTCCTGCTCTACTCTCTCTGTTGCTGCTCAGCAGAGAGTGGGCACAGAGGTGTTGGAATCAATTGGTCTTCCAGGCAGGAAAAGGAGTTACAGCAATGTGTGTTGCAGAATTGCAAAGCTCACTGTGTGCTGAAGATGCCCTGCAGGAGTTTCCCTGCTGGCCCTTCGTCTGTGGGATTAGAGTCCAAGCGCTGCTCCTCCCCTGTCACAACTCCTCTCGAAACGTGAGAGCGCACCAGAAACTTTGGATTCAAATGCACTTTTAGGAGATAAAGTGAGGAGTGACATCAATGTTTGTGTCACAGTTTAAAGCTCACTGTGTGCAAAACATGATCAAGCAGGAGATTTTTTGCAAGGCTCTTCTGCTGTTTTAGCCCAGGCTAAACATTCCTGCTCTACTCTCTCTGTTGCTGCTCAGCAGAGAGCGGGCACAGAGGTGTTGGAATCAATTGGTCTTTCAGGCAGGAAAAGAAGAGACAGCAATGTGTGTTGCAGAGTTGCAAAGCTCACTGTGTGCTGAAGATGATCAGTGGGAACTTTCTGGACTGTCTCTTCTGCTGTTTCAGCAGAGTCCAAACGTAAGTGCTATATTCTGCTACTGCTCACAAAGAGCAAGCACAGGAGATGTATTATTCAATTGGACTTTCAGGTAGGAAAGTGAGAGGTGACAGCAATATGTGTTTCAGAGTTGTGAATCTCAATGTGTGCTGAAGATGCCCAGCAGTAGTTTCCATGCTGGCCCTTCGGCTGTGAAATTAGAATCCAAGCGCTCGTCCTCCCCTGTCACAACTGCTCTCGAAGCGAGAGAGCGCACCAGAAACGTTGGCTTGAAATGCACTTTTAGGAGATAAAGTGAGGAGTGACAGCAATGTGTGTTTCAGAGTTGCAAAGCTCACTGTGCGCTGAAGATGATCTGCAAGGACTTTCCCTCCCTGCCCTTCGGAACTGGGAGCGGATTCCAAGCGCTCGTGCTCACCTTCCTCTGCTGCTCTTGAAACGAGAGTGGAGACCAGAAACGCTGGATTCAAATGCACTTTTAGGAGCTACAATGAGGAGTGACAACAGTGTGTGTGTCACAGTTGTAAAGCTCAGTGTGTTGAAGAAGCACAAGAGCAGCCTTCAGGCCTGTCTCTTCCACTGCCTTACAGATTGCAGACATTCCTGCTCACTCTGCTGCTCAGCAGAGTGCTGGCAACGGAGTTCTTGGATTGAAATGGTCTTTTAGGAGAAAGAGTGAAGAGTGACAGCAATGTTTGTGTCACAGTTTAAAGCTCACTGTGTGCTAAACATGATCAGGAGGAGCTTTTTTGCAAGGCTCTTCTGCTGTTTTAGCCCAGTCTAAACATTCCTTCTCTCTGTTGCTGCTCAGCAGAGAGTGGGCACAGAGATGTTGGAATCAATTGGTCTTCCAGGCAGGAAAAGGAGGAGTTACAGCAATGTGTGTTGCAGAATTGCAAAGCTCACTGTGTGCTGAAGATGCCCTGCAGGAGTTTCCCTGCTGGCCCTTCGTCTGTGGGATTAGAGTCCAAGCGCTGCTCCTCCCCTGTCACAACTCCTCTCGAAACGTGAGAGCGCACCAGAAACTTTGGATTCAAATGCACTTTTAGGAGATAAAGTGAGGAGTGACAGCAATGTTTGTGTCACAGTTTAAAGCTCACTGTGTGCAAAACATGATCAAGCAGGAGATTTTTTGCAAGGCTCTTCTGCTGTTTTAGCCCAGGCTAAACATTCCTGCTCTACTCTCTCTGTTGCTGCTCAGCAGAGAGCGGGCACAGAGGTGTTGGAATCAATTGGTCTTTCAGGCAGGAAAAGAAGAGACAGCAATGTGTGTTGCAGAGTTGCAAAGCTCACTGTGTGCTGAAGATGATCAGTGGGAACTTTCTGGACTGTCTCTTCTGCTGTTTCAGCAGAGTCCAAACGTAAGTGCTATATTCTGCTACTGCTCACAAAGAGCAAGCACAGGAGATGTATTATTCAATTGGACTTTCAGGTAGGAAAGTGAGAGGTGACAGCAATATGTGTTTCAGAGTTGTGAATCTCAATGTGTGCTGAAGATGCCCAGCAGTAGTTTCCATGCTGGCCCTTCGGCTGTGAAATTAGAATCCAAGCGCTCGTCCTCCCCTGTCACAACTGCTCTCGAAGCGAGAGAGCGCACCAGAAACGTTGGCTTGAAATGCACTTTTAGGAGATAAAGTGAGGAGTGACAGCAATGTGTGTTTCAGAGTTGCAAAGCTCACTGTGCGCTGAAGATGATCTGCAAGGACTTTCCCTCCCTGCCCTTCGGAACTGGGAGCGGATTCCAAGCGCTCGTGCTCACCTTCCTCTGCTGCTCTTGAAACGAGAGTGGAGACCAGAAACGCTGGATTCAAATGCACTTTTAGGAGCTACAATGAGGAGTGACAACAGTGTGTGTGTCACAGTTGTAAAGCTCAGTGTGTTGAAGAAGCACAAGAGCAGCCTTCAGGCCTGTCTCTTCCACTGCCTTACAGATTGCAGACATTCCTGCTCACTCTGCTGCTCAGCAGAGTGCTGGCAACGGAGTTCTTGGATTGAAATGGTCTTTTAGGAGAAAGAGTGAAGAGTGACAGCAATGTTTGTGTCACAGTTTAAAGCTCACTGTGTGCTAAACATGATCAGGAGGAGCTTTTTTGCAAGGCTCTTCTGCTGTTTTAGCCCAGTCTAAACATTCCTTCTCTCTGTTGCTGCTCAGCAGAGAGTGGGCACAGAGATGTTGGAATCAATTGGTCTTCCAGGCAGGAAAAGGAGGAGTTACAGCAATGTGTGTTGCAGAATTGCAAAGCTCACTGTGTGCTGAAGATGCCCTGCAGGAGTTTCCCTGCTGGCCCTTCGTCTGTGGGATTAGAGTCCAAGCGCTGCTCCTCCCCTGTCACAACTCCTCTCGAAACGTGAGAGCGCACCAGAAACTTTGGATTCAAATGCACTTTTAGGAGATAAAGTGAGGAGTGACAGCAATGTTTGTGTCACAGTTTAAAGCTCACTGTGTGCAAAACATGATCAAGCAGGAGATTTTTTGCAAGGCTCTTCTGCTGTTTTAGCCCAGGCTAAACATTCCTGCTCTACTCTCTCTGTTGCTGCTCAGCAGAGAGCGGGCACAGAGGTGTTGGAATCAATTGGTCTTTCAGGCAGGAAAAGAAGAGACAGCAATGTGTGTTGCAGAGTTGCAAAGCTCACTGTGTGCTGAAGATGATCAGTGGGAACTTTCTGGACTGTCTCTTCTGCTGTTTCAGCAGAGTCCAAACGTAAGTGCTATATTCTGCTACTGCTCACAAAGAGCAAGCACAGGAGATGTATTATTCAATTGGACTTTCAGGCAAGAAAAGGAGGAGTGACAGCAATGTGTGTTGCAGAATTGTAAAGCTCACTGTGTGCTGAAGATGCCCTGCAGGAGTTTCCCTGCTGGCCCTTCGTCTGTGGGATTAGAGTCCAAGCGCTGCTCCTCCCCTGTCACAACTCCTCTCCAAACGAGAGAGCGCACCAGAAACTTTGGATTCAAATGCACTTTTAGGAGATAAAGTGAGGAGTGACAGCAATGTTTGTGTCACAGTTTAAAGCTCACTGTGTGCAAAACATGATCAAGCAGGAGATTTTTTTCAAGGCTCTTCTGCTTTTTTAGGCAGGTCTAAAAATTCCTGCTCTACTCTCTCTGTTGCTGCTCAGCAGAGAGCGGGCACAGAGATGGTCGATTCAGCTGGTCTTTCAGGCAAAAAGGGAGGAGTGACAGCAATGTGTGTTGCAGAGTTGCAAAGCTCGCTGTGCGCTGAAGATGATCAGTGGGAACTTTCTGGACTGTCTCTTCTGCTCTTTTAGCATTGGCTAAAGGTTCCTGCTCTACTCTCTCTGCTTCTGCCCAGCAGAGAAAGGGCACAGAGATTTTGGATTCAATTGGACTTTGAGGTAGGAAAGTGCGGAGCGAGAGCGATATATGTGTCACAGTTGCAAAGCTGACTGCGTGCTGAAGATGCCCTGCCGGAGCTTTCACTCCGGGCTCTTCGGCTGTGGGAGCAGAGGCCAAGAGATCGTGTTCACCTGTCACTGCTGCTGTTCAAACGAGAGAGGGCGGGAGAGACCATGGATTCAAACGGATTATTAGGAGATGAAGTGAGGAGTGACAGCAATGTGTGTTTCAGAGTTGCAAAGCTCACTGTGCGCTGAAGATGATCTGCAAGGACTTTCCCTCCCTGCCCTTCGGAACTGGGAGCGGATTCCAAGCGCTCGTGCTCACCTTCCTCTGCTGCTCTTGAAACGAGAGTGGAGACCAGAAACGCTGGATTCAAATGCACTTTTAGGAGCTACAATGAGGAGTGACAACAGTGTGTGTGTCACAGTTGTAAAGCTCAGTGTGTTGAAGAAGCACAAGAGCAGCCTTCAGGCCTGTCTCTTCCACTGCCTTACAGATTGCAGACATTCCTGCTCACTCTGCTGCTCAGCAGAGTGCTGGCAACGGAGTTCTTGGATTGAAATGGTCTTTTAGGAGAAAGAGTGAAGAGTGACAGCAATGTTTGTGTCACAGTTTAAAGCTCACTGTGTGCTAAACATGATCAGGAGGAGCTTTTTTGCAAGGCTCTTCTGCTGTTTTAGCCCAGTCTAAACATTCCTTCTCTCTGTTGCTGCTCAGCAGAGAGTGGGCACAGAGATGTTGGAATCAATTGGTCTTCCAGGCAGGAAAAGGAGTTACAGCAATGTGTGTTGCAGAATTGCAAAGCTCACTGTGTGCTGAAGATGCCCTGCAGGAGTTTCCCTGCTGGCCCTTCGTCTGTGGGATTAGAGTCCAAGCGCTGCTCCTCCCCTGTCACAACTCCTCTCCAGACACAGAATCACAGAATCACAGAATCCCAAGGGTTGGAAGGGACCTAAAAAGATCATCTAGTCCAACCCCCCTGCAAGAGCAGGGTAACCTACAGTACATCACACAGGAACTTGTCCAGGCGGGCCTTGAATATCTCCAGTGTAGGAGACTCCACAACCCCCCTGGGCAGCCTGTTCCAGTGCTCTGTCACTCTTACAGTAAAGAAGTTCTTCCTGATGTTAACGTGGAACTTCCTATGCTCCAGTTTACACCCATTGCCCCTTGTCCTATCACTGGATATCACTGAAAAAAGCCTAGCTCCATCATCCTGACACCTACCCTTCACATATTTGTAAACATTGATGAGGTCACCCCTCAGTCTCCTCTTTTGCAAGCTAAAGAGACCCAGCTCCCTCAGCCTCTCCTCATAAGGGAGATGTTCCACTCCCTTAATCATCTTTGTGGCTCTGCGCTGGACTCCTTCAAGCAATTCCCTGTCCTTCTTGAACAGAGGGGCCCAGAACTGGACGCAATATTCCAGATGCGGCCTCACCAAGGCTGAGTAGAGGGGGAGGAGAACCTCTCTTGACCTACTAACCACTCCCTTTCTAATGCACCCTAAGATGCCATTTGCCTTCTTGGCCACAAGAGCACATTGCTGGCTCATGGTCATCCTCCTATCCACCAGGACCCCCAGGTCCCTTTCCCCTTCACTACTTTCCAGCAGGTCACCCCCCAACCTGTACTGGTACATGGGGTTGTTCTTCCCCAGATGCAAGACTCTACACTTGCCCTTGTTAAATTTCATCCAGTTTCTCCCCGCCCAACTCTCCAGCCTGTCCAGGTCTCGCTGAATGGCAGCACAGTCCTCTGGTGTGTCAGCCACTCCTCCCAGTTTTGTGTCATCAGCAAACTTGCTGAGGGTGCACTCAGTTCCCTCATCCAGGTCATTGATGAAAATATTAAACAGCACCGGTCCCAGCACCGACCCCTGAGGAACTCCACTAGTCACAGACCTCCAGCTAGATTCTGCGCCATTGACCACAACTCTCTGCCTTCTTCCTTTCAACCAGTTCTCGATCCACCTCACTACTTGATCGTCAAGCCCACACTTCCTCAGCTTATCTATGAGGATGCTGTGGGAGACAGTATCAAATGCCTTACTGAAATCAAGAAAAACTACATCTACCGCTCTACCATCATCCCTCCACCTAGTCACTTCCTCATAGAAGGCTATAAGGTTGGTCATACATGACTTCCCCCTCATAAAACCATGTTGGCTGTTCTTAATGACCCCCTCATCCTTGATATGCCTAGTGATGGAGTCAAGAATAAGTTGTTCCATCATCTTTCCAGGGATGGAGGTAAGGCTGACCGGTCTATAATTACCCGGGTCCTCCTTCTTGCCCTTCTTATAGATTGGTGTGACCTTTGCCATCCGCCAATCCTCAGGCACCTCGCCCATTTCCCACGACTTACCAAAGATGATGGAAAGTGGCCTAGCAATGACCTCCGCCAGCTCCCTCAGCACCCGTGGGTGCATTCCATCCGGACCCATCGATTTACAGATGTCCAGTTTGCATAGCTGATCCCTAACCCAATCCTCATCTACCAAAGCAAACTCCTCCTTTGTCCTGACTCCTTCTGGGGCTATAGAAATCCGGGGCCCTCGGGGAGAGTCTGCAGGAGTAAAGACAGAGGCAAAGAAGGCATTCAGCACCTCTGCCTTCTTTATATCCTCTGTCTCCAGGGTACCCACTTCGTTCAGCAATGGGCCTATATTGCCTCTTGTTTTAGTTTTATTTGCTATGTATTTGAAGAAGCCCTTTCTATTGTCTTTAACCCGACTAGCAAGATTGAGTTCCAAGGAGGCCTTAGCTGTCCTAATTGCCTCCCTACATCCTCTAACAACTGTCCTATATTCCTCCCAAGCGGCCAGCCCCTCCTTCCATAATCCATAGATTCTCCTTTTCCACTTGAGTTTGCCCAGCAGCTCCTTGTTTAACCACGCCGGTCTCCTAGATCCCTTACTTGACTTCCTACTCATTGGGACGCTCCGATCCTGAGCTTGGAAGAAGCGGTCCTTGAATGCTAACCAACTATCTTGAGCCCCTTTACCGCCTAGTACACTTTCCCATGAGACTTCCCTTAGCAGTTGACTGAAGAGGCCAAAGTTGGCCCTTCGGAAATCCAGAACTGTGGCTTTGCTAGGTATTCTATTCCTCCCACACAGGATCCTAAACTCCACCATCTCATGGTCACTGCAGCCAAGGCTGCCATTGACCGTCACCACTTCGACCAAACCCTCCTTGTTGGCGAGTACTAAATCTAGCAGCGCTGCTCCCCTAGTTGGTACGTCCACCATTTGCATTAAGAAATTATCATCAATGCACTCGAGGAACCTCCTAGACTGTGAATGACTGGCTGTGTGAGTCTTCCAGCAAATATCGGGGTAATTAAAGTCCCCCACGACGACTAAGGCATGTAGTCGCGAGGCTACTTCCAGTTGCCTGTAGAAAGCCTCATCAACTCCTTCGTGCTGATCAGGAGGTCTGTAATAGACCCCCACAACTGTATCACCCGTGCCAGTCAGCCCCTTGATTCGTACCCACAGACATTCCACTTGCTCCTCATCCGACCCCGGACGTGAGAGCGCACCAGAAACTTTGGATTCAAATGCACTTTTAGGAGATAAAGTGAGGAGTGACATCAATGTTTGTGTCACAGTTTAAAGCTCACTGTGTGCAAAACATGATCAAACAGGAGATTTTTTGCAAGGCTCTTCTGCTGTTTTAGCCCAGGCTAAACATTCCTGCTCAACTCTCTGTTGCTGCTCAGCAGAGAGCGGGCACAGAGATGTTGGAATCAATTGGTCTTTCAGGCAGGAAAAGAAGTGACAGCAATGTGTGTTGCAGAGTTGCAAAGCTCGCTGTGTGCTGAAGATGATCAGTGGGAACTTTCTGGACTGTCTCTTCTGCTGTTTCTTCAGAGTCCAAACGTAAGTGCTATATTCTGCTACTGCTCACAAAGAGCAAGCACAGGAGATGTAGGATTCAATTGGACTTTCAGGTAGGAAAGTGAGAGGTGACAGCTCTTTGTGTTTCAGAGTTGCGAAGCTCACTGGATGCTGAAGATGCCCTGCAGGAGTTTCCATGCTGGCAATTCGTCTGTGAAATTAGAGTCCAAAAGCTCGTCCTCCCCTGCGACATCTGCTCTCGAAACGAGAGAGCGCACCATAAACTTTGCATTCAAATTCACTTTTAGGAGATAAAGTGAGGAGTGACAGCAATGTTTGTGTCACAGTTTGAAGCTCACTGAGTGCAAAACATGATCAAGCTGGAGATTTTTTGCAAGGCTCTTCTGCTGTTTTAGCCCAGTCTAAACATTCCTGCTCTGCTCTCTCTGTTGTTGCTCAGCAGAGAGCGGGCACAGAGATGGTGGATTCAGCTGGTCTTTCAGGCAGGAAAGGGAGGAGCGACAGCAATGTGTGTTGCAGAGTTGCAAAGCTCACTGTGTGCTGAAGATGATCAGTGGGAACATTCTGGACTGTCTCTTCTGCTGTTTCAGCAGAGTCCAAACGTAAGTGCTATATTCTGCTACTGCTCACAAAGAGCAAGCACAGGAGATGTATTATTCAATTGGACTTTCAGGTAGGAAAGTGAGAGGTGACAGCAATATGTGTTTCAGAGTTGCGAATCTCAATGTGTGCTGAAGATGCCCAGCAGTAGTTTCCATGCTGGCCCTTCGGCTGTGAAATTAGAATCCAAGCGCTCGTCCTCCCCTGTCACAACTGCTCTCGAAGCGAGAGAGCGCACCAGAAACGTTGGCTTGAAATGCACTTTTAGGAGATAAAGTGAGGAGTGACAGCAATGTGTGTTTCAGAGTTGCAAAGCTCACTGTGCGCTGAAGATGATCTGCAAGGACTTTCCCTCCCTGCCCTTCGGAACTGGGAGCGGATTCCAAGCGCTCGTGCTCACCTGCCTCTGCTGCACTGGAAACGAGAGTGGAGACCAGAAACGCTGGATTCAAATGCACTTTTAGGAGCTACAATGAGGAGTGACAACAGTGTGTGTGTCACAGTTGTAAAGCTCAGTGTGTTGAAGAAGCACAAGAGCAGCCTTCAGGCCTGTCTCTTCCACTGCCTTACAGATTGCAGACATTCCTGCTCACTCTGCTGATCAGCAGAGTGCTGGCAACGGAGTTCTTGGATTGAAATGGTCTTTTAGGAGAAAGAGTGAAGAGTGACAGCAATGTTTGTGTCACAGTTTAAAGCTCACTGTGTGCTAAACATGATCAGGAGGAGCTTTTTTGCAAGGCTCTTCTGCTGTTTTAGCCCAGTCTAAACATTCCTTCTCTCTGTTGCTGCTCAGCAGAGAGTGGGCACAGAGATGTTGGAATCAATTGGTCTTCCAGGCAGGAAAAGGAGTTACAGCAATGTGTGTTGCAGAATTGCAAAGCTCACTGTGTGCTGAAGATACCCTGCAGGAGTTTCCCTGCTGGCCCTTCGTCTGTGGGATTAGAGTCCAAGCGCTGCTCCTCCCCTGTCACAACTCCTCTCGAAACGTGAGAGCGCACCAGAAACTTTGGATTCAAATGCACTTTTAGGAGATAAAGTGAGGAGTGACATCAATGTTTGTGTCACAGTTTAAAGCTCACTGTGTGCAAAACATGATCAAGCAGGAGATTTTTTGCAAGGCTCTTCTGCTGTTTTAGCCCAGGCTAAACATTCCTGCTCTACTCTCTCTGTTGCTGCTCAGCAGAGAGTGGGCACAAAGATGTTGGAATCAATAGGTCTTCCAGGCAGGAAAAGGAGGAGTGACAGCAATGTGTTTTGCAGAGTTGCAAAGCTCACTGTGTGCTGAAGATGATCAGTGGGAACTTTCTGGACTGTCTCTTCTGCTGTTTCAGCAGAGTCCAAACGTAAGTGCTATATTCTGCTACTGCTCACAAAGAGCAAGCACAGGAGATGTATTATTCAATTGGACTTTCAGGTAGGAAAGTGAGAGGTGACAGCAATATGTGTTTCAGAGTTGTGAATCTCAATGTGTGCTGAAGATGCCCAGCAGTAGTTTCCATGCTGGCCCTTCGGCTGTGAAATTAGAATCCAAGCGCTCGTCCTCCCCTGTCACAACTGCTCTCGAAGCGAGAGAGCGCACCAGAAACGTTGGCTTGAAATGCACTTTTAGGAGATAAAGTGAGGAGTGACAGCAATGTTTGTGTCACAGTTTAAAGCTCACTGTGTGCAAAACATGATCAAGCAGGAGATTTTTTTCAAGGCTCTTCTGCTGTTTTAGGCAGGTCTAAAAATTCCTGCTCTACTCTCTCTGTTGCTGCTCAGCAGAGAGCGGGCACAGAGATGGTGGATTCAGCTGGTCTTTCAGGCAAAAAGGGAGGAGTGACAGCAATGTGTGTTGCAGAGTTGCAAAGCTCGCTGTGCGCTGAAGATGATCAGTGGGAACTTTCTGGACTGTCTCTTCTGCTCTTTTAGCATTGGCTAAAGGTTCCTGCTCTACTCTCTCTGCTTCTGCCCAGCAGAGAAAGGGCACAGAGATTTTGGATTCAATTGGACTTTGAGGTAGGAAAGTGCGGAGCGAGAGCAATATATGTGTCACAGTTGCAAAGCTGACTGCGTGCTGAAGATGCCCTGCCGGAGCTTTCACTCCGGGCTCTTCGGCTGTGGGAGCAGAGGCCAAGAGATCGTGTTCACCTGTCACTGCTGCTGTTCAAACGAGAGAGGGCGGGAGAGACCATGGATTCAAACGGATTATTAGGAGATGAAGTGAGGAGTGACAGCAATGTGTGTTTCAGAGTTGCAAAGCTCACTGTGCGCTGAAGATGATCTGCAAGGACTTTCCCTCCCTGCCCTTCGGAACTGGGAGCGGATTCCAAGCGCTCGTGCTCACCTGCCTCTGCTGCTCTTGAAACGAGAGTGGAGGCCAGAAACGCTGGATTCAAATGCACTTTTAGGAGCTACAATGAGGAGTGACAACAGTGTGTGTGTCACAGTTGTAAAGCTCAGTGTGTTGAAGAAGCACAAGAGCAGCCTTCAGGCCTGTCTCTTCCACTGCCTTACAGATTGCAGACATCCCTGCTCACTCTGCTGCTCAGCAGAGTGCTGGCAACGGAGTTCTTGGATTGAAATGGTCTTTTAGGAGAAAGAGTGAAGAGTGACAGCAATGTTTGTGTCACAGTTTAAAGCTCACTGTGTGCTAAACATGATCAGGAGGAGCTTTTTGCAAGGCTCTTCTGCTGTTTTAGCCCAGTCTAAACATTCCTTCTCTCTGTTGCTGCTCAGCAGAGAGTGGGCACAGAGATGTTGGAATCAATTGGTCTTCAGGCAGGAAAAGGAGTTACAGCAATGTGTGTTGCAGAATTGCAAAGCTCACTGTGTGCTGAAGATGCCCTGCAGGAGTTTCCCTGCTGGCCCTTCGTCTGTGGGATTAGAGTCCAAGCGCTGCTCCTCCCCTGTCACAACTCCTCTCGAAACGTGAGAGCGCACCAGAAACTTTGGATTCAAATGCACTTTTAGGAGATAAAGTGAGGAGTGACATCAATGTTTGTGTCACAGTTTAAAGCTCACTGTGTGCAAAACATGATCAAGCAGGAGATTTTTTGCAAGGCTCTTCTGCTGTTTTAGCCCAGGCTAAACATTCCTGCTCTACTCTCTCTGTTGCTGCTCAGCAGAGAGCGGGCACAGAGGTGTTGGAATCAATTGGTCTTTCAGGCAGGAAAAGAAGAGACAGCAATGTGTGTTGCAGAGTTGCAAAGCTCACTGTGTGCTGAAGATGATCAGTGGGAACTTTCTGGACTGTCTCTTCTGCTGTTTCAGCAGAGTCCAAACGTAAGTGCTATATTCTGCTACTGCTCACAAAGAGCAAGCACAGGAGATGTATTATTCAATTGGACTTTCAGGCAAGAAAAGGAGGAGTGACAGCAATGTGTGTTGCAGAATTGTAAAGCTCACTGTGTGCTGAAGATGCCCTGCAGGAGTTTCCCTGCTGGCCCTTCGTCTGTGGGATTAGAGTCCAAGCGCTGCTCTTCACCTGTCACAACTCCTCTCCAAACGAGAGAGCGCACCAGAAACTTTGGATTCAAATGCACTTTTAGGAGATAAAGTGAGGAGTGACAGCAATGTTTGTGTCACAGTTTAAAGCTCACTGTGTGCAAAACATGATCAAGCAGGAGATTTTTTTCAAGGCTCTTCTGCAGTTTTAGGCAGGTCTAAAAATTCCTGCTCTACTCTCTCTGTTGCTGCTCAGCAGAGTGCGGGCACAGAGATGGTCGATTCAGCTGGTCTTTCAGGCAAAAAGGGAGGAGTGACAGCAATGTGTGTTGCAGAGTTGCAAAGCTCGCTGTGCGCTGAAGATGATCAGTGGGAACTTTCTGGACTGTCTCTTCTGCTCTTTTAGCATTGGCTAAAGGTTCCTGCTCTACTCTCTCTGCTTCTGCCCAGCAGAGAAAGGGCACAGAGATTTTGGATTCAATTGGACTTTGAGGTAGGAAAGTGCGGAGCGAGAGCAATATATGTGTCACAGTTGCAAAGCTGACTGCGTGCTGAAGATGCCCTGCCGGAGCTTTCACTCCGGGCTCTTCGGCTGTGGGAGCAGAGGCCAAGAGATCGTGTTCACCTGTCACTGCTGCTGTTCAAACGAGAGAGGGCGGGAGAGACCATGGATTCAAACGGATTATTAGGAGATGAAGTGAGGAGTGACAGCAATGTGTGTTTCAGAGTTGCAAAGCTCACTGTGCGCTGAAGATGATCTGCAAGGACTTTCCCTCCCTGCCCTTCGGAACTGGGAGCGGATTCCAAGCGCTCGTGCTCACCTTCCTCTGCTGCTCTTGAAACGAGAGTGGAGACCAGAAACGCTGGATTCAAATGCACTTTTAGGAGCTACAATGAGGAGTGACAACAGTGTGTGTGTCACAGTTGTAAAGCTCAGTGTGTTGAAGAAGCACAAGAGCAGCCTTCAGGCCTGTCTCTTCCACTGCCTTACAGATTGCAGACATTCCTGCTCACTCTGCTGCTCAGCAGAGTGCTGGCAACGGAGTTCTTGGATTGAAATGGTCTTTTAGGAGAAAGAGTGAAGAGTGACAGCAATGTTTGTGTCACAGTTTAAAGCTCACTGTGTGCTAAACATGATCAGGAGGAGCTTTTTTGCAAGGCTCTTCTGCTGTTTTAGCCCAGTCTAAACATTCCTTCTCACTGTTGCTGCTCAGCAGAGAGTGGGCACAGAGATTTTGGAATCAATTGGTCTTCCAGGCAGGAAAAGGAGTTACAGCAATGTGTGCTGCAGAATTGCAAAGCTCACTGTGTGCTGGAGATGCCCTGCAGGAGTTTCCCTGCTGGCCCTTCGTCTGTGGGATTAGAGTCCAAGCGCTGCTCCTCCCCTGTCACAACTCCTCTCGAAACGTGAGAGCGCACCAGAAACTTTGGATTCAAATGCACTTTTAGGAGATAAAGTGAGGAGTGACATCAATGTTTGTGTCACAGTTTAAAGCTCACTGTGTGCAAAACATGATCAAACAGGAGATTTTTTGCAAGGCTCTTCTGCTGTTTTAGCCCAGGCTAAACATTCCTGCTCAACTCTCTGTTGCTGCTCAGCAGAGAGCGGGCACAGAGATGTTGGAATCAATTGGTCTTTCAGGCAGGAAAAGAAGTGACAGCAATGTGTGTTGCAGAGTTGCAAAGCTCGCTGTTCGCTGAAGATGATCAGTGGGAACTTTCTGGACTGTCTCTTCTGCTGTTTCTTCAGAGTCCAAACGTAAGTGCTATATTCTGCTACTGCTCACAAAGACCAAGCACAGGAGATGTAGGATTCAATTGGACTTTCAGGTAGGAAAGTGAGAGGTGACAGCAATATGTGTTTCAGAGTTGCGAAGCTCACTGGGTGCTGAAGATGCCCTGCAGGAGTTTCCATGCTGGCAATTCGTCTGTGAAATTAGAGTCCAAAAGCTCGTCCTCCCCTGCGACATCTGCTCTCGAAACGAGAGAGCGCACCATAAACTTTGCATTCAAATTCACTTTTAGGAGATAAAGTGAGGAGTGACAGCAATGTTTGTGTCACAGTTTGAAGCTCACTGAGTGCAATACATGATCAAGCAGGAGATTTTTTGCAAGGCTCTTCTGCTGTTTTAGCCCAGTCTAAACATTCCTGCTCTGCTCTCTCTGTTGTTGCTCAGCAGAGAGCGGGCACAGAGATGGTGGATTCAGTTGGTCTTTCAGGCAGGAAAGGGAGGAGCGACAGCAATGTGTGTTGCAGAGTTGCAAAGCTCACTGTGTGCTGAAGATGATCAGTGGGAACTTTCTGGACTGTCTCTTCTGCTGTTTCAGCAGAGTCCAAACGTAAGTGCTATATTCTGCTACTGCTCACAAAGAGCAAGCACAGGAGATGTATTATTCAATTGGACTTTCAGGTAGGAAAGTGAGAAGTGACAGCAATATGTGTTTCAGAGTTGCGAATCTCAATGTGTGCTGAAGATGCCCAGCAGTAGTTTCCATGCTGGCCCTTCGGCTGTGAAATTAGAATCCAAGCGCTCGTCCTCCCCTGTCACAACTGCTCTCGAAGCGAGAGAGCGCACCAGAAACGTTGGCTTGAAATGCACTTTTAGGAGATAAAGTGAGGAGTGACAGCAATGTGTGTTTCAGAGTTGCAAAGCTCACTGTGCGCTGAAGATGATCTGCAAGGACTTTCCCTCCCTGCCCTTCGGAACTGGGAGCGGATTCCAAGCGCTCGTGCTCACCTGCCTCTGCTGCACTGGAAACGAGAGTGGAGACCAGAAATGCTGGATTCAAATGCACTTTTAGGAGCTACAATGAGGAGTGACAACAGTGTGTGTGTCACAGTTGTAAAGCTCAGTGTGTTGAAGAAGCACAAGAGCAGCCTTCAGGCCTGTCTCTTCCACTGCCTTACAGATTGCAGACATCCCTGCTCACTCTGCTGATCAGCAGAGTGCTGACAACGGAGTTCTTGGATTGAAATGGTCTTTTAGGAGAAAGAGTGAAGAGTGACAGCAATGTTTGTGTCACAGTTTAAAGCTCACTGTGTGCTAAACATGATCAGGAGGAGCTTTTTTGCAAGGCTCTTCTGCTGTTTTAGCCCAGTCTAAACATTCCTGCTCTACTCTCTCTGTTGCTGCTCAGCAGAGAGTGGGCACAGAGATGTTGGAATCAATTGGTCTTTCAGGCAAGAAAAGGAGGAGTGACAGCAATCTGTGTTGCAGAATTGTAAAGCTCACTGTGTGCTGAAGATGCCCTGCAGGAGTTTCCCTGCTGGCCCTTCGTCTGTGGGATTAGAGTCCAAGCGCTGCTCCTCCCCTGTCACAACTCCTCTCCAAACGAGAGAGCGCACCAGAAACTTTGGATTCAAATGCACTTTTAGGAGATAAAGTGAGGAGTGACAGCAATGTTTGTGTCACAGTTTAAAGCTCACTGTGTGCAAAACATGATCAAGCAGGAGATTTTTTGCAAGGCTCTTCTGCTGTTTTAGGCAGGTCTAAAAATTCCTGCTCTACTCTCTCTGTTGCTGCTCAGCAGAGAGCGGGCACAGAGATGGTCGATTCAGCTGGTCTTTCAGGCAAAAAGGGAGGAGTGACAGCAATGTGTGTTGCAGAGTTGCAAAGCTCGCTGTGCGCTGAAGATGATCAGTGGGAACTTTCTGGACTGTCTCTTCTGCTCTTTTAGCATTGGCTAAAGGTTCCTGCTCTACTCTCTCTGCTTCTGCCCAGCAGAGAAAGGGCACAGAGATTTTGGATTCAATAGGACTTTGAGGTAGGAAAGTGCGGAGCGAGAGCAATATATGTGTCACAGTTGCAAAGCTGACTGCGTGCTGAAGATGCCCTGCCGGAGCTTTCACTCCGGGCTCTTCGGCTGTGGGAGCAGAGGCCAAGAGATCGTGTTCACCTGTCACTGCTGCTGTTCAAACGAGAGAGGGCGGGAGAGACCATGGATTCAAACGGATTATTAGGAGATGAAGTGAGGAGTGACAGCAATGTGTGTTTCAGAGTTGCAAAGCTCACTGTGCGCTGAAGATGATCTGCAAGGACTTTCCCTCCCTGCCCTTCGGAACTGGGAGCGGATTCCAAGCGCTCGTGCTCACCTGCCTCTGCTGCTCTTGAAACGAGAGTGGAGACCAGAAACGCTGGATTCAAATGCACTTTTAGGAGCTACAATGAGGAGTGACAACAGTGTGTGTGTCACAGTTGTAAAGCTCAGTGTGTTGAAGAAGCACAAGAGCAGCCTTCAGGCCTGTTTCTTCCACTGCCTTACAGATTGCAGACATTCCTGCTCACTCTGCTGCTCAGCAGAGTGCTGGCAACGGAGTTCTTGGATTGAAATGGTCTTTTAGGAGAAAGAGTGAAGAGTGACAGCAATGTTTGTGTCACAGTTTAAAGCTCACTGTGTGCTAAACATGATCAGGAGGAGCTTTTTTGCAAGGCTCTTCTGCTGTTTTAGCCCAGTCTAAACATTCCTTCTCTCTGTTGCTGCTCAGCAGAGAGTGGGCACAGAGATGTTGGAATCAATTGGTCTTCCAGGCAGGAAAAGGAGTTACAGCAATGTGTGTTGCAGAATTGCAAAGCTCACTGTGTGCTGAAGATGCCCTGCAGGAGTTTCCCTGCTGGCCCTTCGTCTGTGGGATTAGAGTCCAAGCGCTGCTCCTCCCCTGTCACAACTCCTCTCGAAACGTGAGAGCGCACCAGAAACTTTGGATTCAAATGCACTTTTAGGAGATAAAGTGAGGAGTGACATCAATGTTTGTGTCACAGTTTAAAGCTCACTGTGTGCAAAACATGATCAAGCAGGAGATTTTTTGCAAGGCTCTTCTGCTGTTTTAGCCCAGGCTAAACATTCCTGCTCTACTCTCTCTGTTGCTGCTCAGCAGAGAGCGGGCTCAGAGATGGTGGATTCAGCTGGTCTTTCAGGCAAAAAGGGAGGAGTGACAGCAATGTGTGTTGCAGAGTTGCAAAGCTCGCTGTGCGCTGAAGATGATCAGTGGGAACTTTCTGGACTGTCTCTTCTGCTCTTTTAGCATTGGCTAAAGGTTCCTGCTCTACTCTGCTTCTGCCCAGCAGAGAAAGGGCACAGAGATTTTGGATTCAATTGGACTTTGAGGTAGGAAAGTGCGGAGCGAGAGCAATATATGTGTCACAGTTGCAAAGCTGACTGCGTGCTGAAGATGCCCTGCCGGAGCTTTCACTCCGGGCTCTTCGGCTGTGGGAGCAGAGGCCAAGAGATCGTGTTCACCTGTCACTGCTGCTGTTCAAACGAGAGAGGGCGGGAGAGACCATGGATTCAAACGGATTATTAGGAGATGAAGTGAGGAGTGACAGCAATGTGTGTTTCAGAGTTGCAAAGCTCACTGTGCGCTGAAGATGATCTGCAAGGACTTTCCCTCCCTGCCCTTCGGAACTGGGAGCGGATTCCAAGCGCTCGTGCTCACCTTCCTCTGCTGCTCTTGAAACGAGAGTGGAGACCAGAAACGCTGGATTCAAATGCACTTTTAGGAGCTACAATGAGGAGTGACAACAGTGTGTGTGTCACAGTTGTAAAGCTCAGTGTGTTGAAGAAGCACAAGAGCAGCCTTCAGGCCTGTCTCTTCCACTGCCTTACAGATTGCAGACATCCCTGCTCACTCTGCTGCTCAGCAGAGTGCTGGCAACGGAGTTCTGGGATTGAAATGGTCTTTTAGGAGAAAGAGTGAAGAGTGACAGCAATGTTTGTGTCACAGTTTAAAGCTCACTGTGTGCTAAACATGATCAGGAGGAGCTTTTTTGCAAGGCTCTTCTGCTGTTTTAGCCCAGTCTAAACATTCCTTCTCTCTGTTGCTGCTCAGCAAAGAGTGGGCACAGAGATGTTGGAATCAATTGGTCTTCCAGGCAGGAAAAGGAGTTACAGCAATGTGTGTTGCAGAATTGCAAAGCTCACTGTGTGCTGAAGATGCCCTGCAGGAGTTTCCCTGCTGGCCCTTCGTCTGTGGGATTAGAGTCCAAGCGCTGCTCCTCCCCTGTCACAACTCCTCTCCAAACGAGAGAGCGCACCAGAAACTTTGGATTCAAATGCACTTTTAGGAGATAAAGTGAGGAGTGACAGCAATGTTTGTGTCACAGTTTAAAGCTCACTGTGTGCAAAACATGATCAAGCAGGAGATTTTTTTTCAAGGCTCTTCTGCTGTTTTAGGCAGGTCTAAAAATTCCTGCTCTACTCTCTCTGTTGCTGCTCAGCAGAGAGCGGGCTCAGAGATGGTGGATTCAGCTGGTCTTTCAGGCAAAAAGGGAGGAGTGACAGCAATGTGTGTTGCAGAGTTGCAAAGCTCGCTGTGCGCTGAAGATGATCAGTGGGAACTTTCTGGACTGTCTCTTCTGCTCTTTTAGCATTGGCTAAAGGTTCCTGCTCTACTCTGCTTCTGCCCAGCAGAGAAAGGGCACAGAGATTTTGGATTCAATTGGACTTTGAGGTAGGAAAGTGCGGAGCGAGAGCAATATATGTGTCACAGTTGCAAAGCTGACTGCGTGCTGAAGATGCCCTGCCGGAGCTTTCACTCCGGGCTCTTCGGCTGTGGGAGCAGAGGCCAAGAGATCGTGTTCACCTGTCACTGCTGCTGTTCAAACGAGAGAGGGCGGGAGAGACCATGGATTCAAACGGATTATTAGGAGATGAAGTGAGGAGTGACAGCAATGTGTGTTTCAGAGTTGCAAAGCTCACTGTGCGCTGAAGATGATCTGCAAGGACTTTCCCTCCCTGCCCTTCGGAACTGGGAGCGGATTCCAAGCGCTCGTGCTCACCTTCCTCTGCTGCTCTTGAAACGAGAGTGGAGACCAGAAACGCTGGATTCAAATGCACTTTTAGGAGCTACAATGAGGAGTGACAACAGTGTGTGTGTCACAGTTGTAAAGCTCAGTGTGTTGAAGAAGCACAAGAGCAGCCTTCAGGCCTGTCTCTTCCACTGCCTTACAGATTGCAGACATCCCTGCTCACTCTGCTGCTCAGCAGAGTGCTGGCAACGGAGTTCTGGGATTGAAATGGTCTTTTAGGAGAAAGAGTGAAGAGTGACAGCAATGTTTGTGTCACAGTTTAAAGCTCACTGTGTGCTAAACATGATCAGGAGGAGCTTTTTTGCAAGGCTCTTCTGCTGTTTTAGCCCAGTCTAAACATTCCTTCTCTCTGTTGCTGCTCAGCAGAGAGTGGGCACAGAGATGTTGGAATCAATTGGTCTTCCAGGCAGGAAAAGGAGTTACAGCAATGTGTGTTGCAGAATTGCAAAGCTCACTGTGTGCTGAAGATGCCCTGCAGGAGTTTCCCTGATGGCCCTTCGTCTGTGGGATTAGAGTCCAAGCGCTGCTCCTCCCCTGTCGCAACTCCTCTCCAAACGAGAGAGCGCACCAGAAACTTTGGATTCAAATGCACTTTTAGGAGATAAAGTGAGGAGTGACAGCAATGTTTGTGTCACAGTTTAAAGCTCACTGTGTGCAAAACATGATCAAGCAGGAGATTTTTTTCAAGGCTCTTCTGCTGTTTTAGGCAGGTCTAAAAATTCCTGCTCTACTCTCTCTGTTGCTGCTCAGCAGAGAGCGGGCTCAGAGATGGTGGATTCAGCTGGTCTTTCAGGCAAAAAGGGAGGAGTGACAGCAATGTGTGTTGCAGAGTTGCAAAGCTCGCTGTGCGCTGAAGATGATCAGTGGGAACTTTCTGGACTGTCTCTTCTGCTCTTTTAGCATTGGCTAAAGGTTCCTGCTCTACTCTGCTTCTGCCCAGCAGAGAAAGGGCACAGAGATTTTGGATTCAATTGGACTTTGAGGTAGGAAAGTGCGGAGCGAGAGCAATATATGTGTCACAGTTGCAAAGCTGACTGCGTGCTGAAGATGCCCTGCCGGAGCTTTCACTCCGGGCTCTTCGGCTGTGGGAGCAGAGGCCAAGAGATCGTGTTCACCTGTCACTGCTGCTGTTCAAACGAGAGAGGGCGGGAGAGACCATGGATTCAAACGGATTATTAGGAGATGAAGTGAGGAGTGACAGCAATGTGTGTTTCAGAGTTGCAAAGCTCACTGTGCGCTGAAGATGATCTGCAAGGACTTTCCCTCCCTGCCCTTCGGAACTGGGAGCGGATTCCAAGCGCTCGTGCTCACCTGCCTCTGCTGCTCTTGAAACGAGAGTGGAGACCAGAAACGCTGGATTCAAATGCACTTTTAGGAGCTACAATGAGGAGTGACAACAGTGTGTGTGTCACAGTTGTAAAGCTCAGTGTGTTGAAGAAGCACAAGAGCAGCCTTCAGGCCTGTCTCTTCCACTGCCTTACAGATTGCAGACATTCCTGCTCACTCTGCTGCTCAGCAGAGTGCTGGCAACGGAGTTCTTGGATTGAAATGGTCTTTTAGGAGAAAGAGTGAAGAGTGACAGCAATGTTTGTGTCACAGTTTAAAGCTCACTGTGTGCTAAACATGATCAGGAGGAGCTTTTTTGCAAGGCTCTTCTGCTGTTTTAGCCCAGTCTAAACATTCCTGCTCTCTGTTGCTGCTCAGCAGAGAGGGGGCACAGAGATGTTGGAATCAATTGGTCTTCCAGGCAGGAAAAGGAGGAGTTACAGCAATGTGTGTTGCAGAATTGCAAAGCTCACTGTGTGCTGAAGATGCCCTGCAGGAGTTTCCCTGCTGGCCCTTCGTCTGTGGGATTAGAGTCCAAGCGCTGCTCCTCCCCTGTCACAACTCCTCTCGAAACGTGAGAGCGCACCAGAAACTTTGGATTCAAATGCACTTTTAGGAGATAAAGTGAGGAGTGACAGCAATGTTTGTGTCACAGTTTAAAGCTCACTGTGTGCAAAACATGATCAAGCAGGAGATTTTTTGCAAGGCTCTTCTGCTGTTTTAGCCCAGGCTAAACATTCCTGCTCTACTCTCTCTGTTGCTGCTCAGCAGAGAGCGGGCACAGAGGTGTTGGAATCAATTGGTCTTTCAGACAGGAAAAGAAGTGACAGCAATGTGTGTTGCAGAGTTGCAAAGCTCACTGTGCGCTGAAGATGATCATTGGGAACTTTCTGGACTGTCTCTTCTGCTGTTTCAGCAGAGTCCAAACGTAAGTGCTATATTCTGCTACTGCTCACAAAGAGCAAGCACAGGAGATGTATTATTCAATTGGACTTTCAGGTAGGAAAGTGAGAGGTGACAGCAATATGTGTTTCAGAGTTGCGAATCTCAATGTGTGTTGAAGATGCCCAGCAGTAGTTTCCATGCTGGCCCTTCGGCTGTGAAATTAGAATCCAAGCGCTCGTCCTCCCCTGTCACAACTGCTCTCGAAGCGAGAGAGCGCACCAGAAACGTTGGCTTGAAATGCACTTTTAGGGGATAAAGTGAGGAGTGACAGCAATGTGTGTTTCAGAGTTGTAAAGCTCACTGTGCGCTGAAGATGATCTGCAAGGACTTTCCCTCCCTGCCCTTCGGAACTGGGAGCGGATTCCAAGCGCTCGTGCTCACCTGCCTCTGCTGCACTGGAAACGAGAGTGGAGACCAGAAACGCTGGATTCAAATGCACTTTTAGGAGCTACAATGAGGAGTGACAACAGTGTGTGTGTCAAAGTTGTAAAGCTCAGTGTGTTGAAGAAGCACAAGGGCAGCCTTCAGGCCTGTCTCTTCCACTGCCTTACAGATTGCAGACATTCCTGCTCACTCTGCTGCTCAGCAGAGTGCTGGCAACGGAGTTCTTGGATTGAAATGGTCTTTTAGGAGAAAGAGTGAAGAGTGACAGCAATGTTTGTGTCACAGTTTAAAGCTCACTGTGTGCTAAACATGATCAGGAGGAGCTTTTTTGCAAGGCTCTTCTGCTGTTTTAGCCCAGTCTAAACATTCCTTCTCCCTGTTGCTGCTCAGCAGAGAGTGGGCACAGAGATGTTGGAATCAATTGGTCTTTCAGGCAAGAAAAGGAGGAGTGACAGCAATGTGTGTTGCAGAATTGCAAAGCTCACTGTGTGCTGAAGATGCCCTGCAGGAGTTTCCCTGCTGGCCCTTCGTCTGTGGGATTAGAGTCCAAGCGCTGCTCCTCCCCTGTCACAACTCCTCTCGAAACGAGAGAGCGCACCAGAAACTTTGGATTCAAATGCACTTTTAGGAGATAAAGTGAGGAGTGACAGCAATGTTTGTGTCACAGTTTAAAGCTCACTGTGTGCAAAACATGATCAAGCAGGAGATTTTTTGCAAGGCTCTTCTGCTGTTTTAGGCAGGTCTAAAAATTCCTGCTCTACTCTCTCTGTTGCTGCTCAGCAGAGAGCGGGCACAGAGATGGTGGATTCAGCTGGTCTTTCAGGCAAAAAGGGAGGAGTGACAGCAATGTGTGTTGCAGAGTTGCAAAGCTCGCTGTGCGCTGAAGATGATCAGTGGGAACTTTCTGGACTGTCTCTTCTGCTCTTTTAGCATTGGCTAAAGGTTCCTGCTCTACTCTGCTTCTGCCCAGCAGAGAAAGGGCACAGAGATTTTGGATTCAATTGGACTTTGAGGTAGGAAAGTGCGGAGCGAGAGCAATATATGTGTCACAGTTGCAAAGCTGACTGCGTGCTGAAGATGCCCTGCTGGAGCTTTCACTCCGGGCTCTTCGGCTGTGGGAGCAGAGGCCAAGAGATCGTGTTCACCTGTCACTGCTGCTGTTCAAACGAGAGAGGGCGGGAGAGACCATGGATTCAAACGGATTATTAGGAGATGAAGTGAGGAGTGACAGCAATGTGTGTTTCAGAGTTGCAAAGCTCACTGTGCGCTGAAGATGATCTGCAAGGACTTTCCCTCCCTGCCCTTCGGAACTGGGAGCGGATTCCAAGCGCTCGTGCTCACCTGCCTCTGCTGCACTGGAAACGAGAGTGGAGACCAGAAACGCTGGATTCAAATGCACTTTTAGGAGCTACAATGAGGAGTGACAACAGTGTGTGTGTCAAAGTTGTAAAGCTCAGTGTGTTGAAGAAGCACAAGGGCAGCCTTCAGGCCTGTCTCTTCCACTGCCTTACAGATTGCAGACATTCCTGCTCACTCTGCTGCTCAGCAGAGTGCTGGCAACGGAGTTCTTGGATTGAAATGGTCTTTTAGGAGAAAGAGTGAAGAGTGACAGCAATGTTTGTGTCACAGTTTAAAGCTCACTGTGTGCTAAACATGATCAGGAGGAGCTTTTTTGCAAGGCTCTTCTGCTGTTTTAGCCCAGTCTAAACATTCCTGCTCTACTCTCTCTGTTGCTGCTCAGCAGAGAGTGGGCACAGAGGTGTTGGAATCAATTGGTCTTCCAGGCAGGAAAAGGAGTTACAGCAATGTGTGTTGCAGAATTGCAAAGCTCACTGTGTGCTGAAGATGCCCTGCAGGAGTTTCCCTGCTGGCCCTTCGTCTGTGGGATTAGAGTCCAAGCGCTGCTCCTCCCCTGTCACAACTCCTCTCGAAACGTGAGAGCGCACCAGAAACTTTGGATTCAAATGCACTTTTAGGAGATAAAGTGAGGAGTGACAGCAATGTTTGTGTCACAGTTTAAAGCTCACTGTGTGCAAAACATGATCAAGCAGGAGATTTTTTGCAAGGCTCTTCTGCTGTTTTAGCCCAGGCTAAACATTCCTGCTCTACTCTCTCTGTTGCTGCTCAGCAGAGAGCGGGCACAGAGGTGTTGGAATCAATTGGTCTTTCAGACAGGAAAAGAAGTGACAGCAATGTGTGTTGCAGAGTTGCAAAGCTCACTGTGCGCTGAAGATGATCATTGGGAACTTTCTGGACTGTCTCTTCTGCTGTTTCAGCAGAGTCCAAACGTAAGTGCTATATTCTGCTACTGCTCACAAAGAGCAAGCACAGGAGATGTATTATTCAATTGGACTTTCAGGTAGGAAAGTGAGAGGTGACAGCAATATGTGTTTCAGAGTTGCGAATCTCAATGTGTGTTGAAGATGCCCAGCAGTAGTTTCCATGCTGGCCCTTCGGCTGTGAAATTAGAATCCAAGCGCTCGTCCTCCCCTGTCACAACTGCTCTCGAAGCGAGAGAGCGCACCAGAAACGTTGGCTTGAAATGCACTTTTAGGGGATAAAGTGAGGAGTGACAGCAATGTGTGTTTCAGAGTTGTAAAGCTCACTGTGCGCTGAAGATGATCTGCAAGGACTTTCCCTCCCTGCCCTTCGGAACTGGGAGCGGATTCCAAGCGCTCGTGCTCACCTGCATCTGCTGCACTGGAAACGAGAGTGGAGACCAGAAACGCTGGATTCAAATGCACTTTTAGGAGCTACAATGAGGAGTGACAACAGTGTGTGTGTCAAAGTTGTAAAGCTCAGTGTGTTGAAGAAGCACAAGGGCAGCCTTCAGGCCTGTCTCTTCCACTGCCTTACAGATTGCAGACATTCCTGCTCACTCTGCTGCTCAGCAGAGTGCTGGCAACGGAGTTCTTGGATTGAAATGGTCTTTTAGGAGAAAGAGTGAAGAGTGACAGCAATGTTTGTGTCACAGTTTAAAGCTCACTGTGTGCTAAACATGATCAGGAGGAGCTTTTTTGCAAGGCTCTTCTGCTGTTTTAGCCCAGTCTAAACATTCCTTCTCCCTGTTGCTGCTCAGCAGAGAGTGGGCACAGAGATGTTGGAATCAATTGGTCTTTCAGGCAAGAAAAGGAGGAGTGACAGCAATGTGTGTTGCAGAATTGCAAAGCTCACTGTGTGCTGAAGATGCCCTGCAGGAGTTTCCCTGCTGGCCCTTCGTCTGTGGGATTAGAGTCCAAGCGCTGCTCCTCCCCTGTCACAACTCCTCTCGAAACGAGAGAGCGCACCAGAAACTTTGGATTCAAATGCACTTTTAGGAGATAAAGTGAGGAGTGACAGCAATGTTTGTGTCACAGTTTAAAGCTCACTGTGTGCAAAACATGATCAAGCAGGAGATTTTTTGCAAGGCTCTTCTGCTGTTTTAGGCAGGTCTAAAAATTCCTGCTCTACTCTCTCTGTTGCTGCTCAGCAGAGAGCGGGCACAGAGATGGTGGATTCAGCTGGTCTTTCAGGCAAAAAGGGAGGAGTGACAGCAATGTGCGTTGCAGTGTTGCAAAGCTCGCTGTGCGCTGAAGATGATCAGTGGGAACTTTCTGGACTGTCTCTTCTGCTCTTTTAGCATTGGCTAAAGGTTCCTGCTCTACTCTGCTTCTGCCCAGCAGAGAAAGGGCACAGAGATTTTGGATTCAATTGGACTTTGAGGTAGGAAAGTGCGGAGCGAGAGCAATATATGTGTCACAGTTGCAAAGCTGACTGCGTGCTGAAGATGCCCTGCTGGAGCTTTCACTCCGGGCTCTTCGGCTGTGGGAGCAGAGGCCAAGAGATCGTGTTCACCTGTCACTGCTGCTGTTCAAACGAGAGAGGGCGGGAGAGACCATGGATTCAAACGGATTATTAGGAGATGAAGTGAGGAGTGACAGCAATGTGTGTTTCAGAGTTGCAAAGCTCACTGTGCGCTGAAGATGATCTGCAAGGACTTTCCCTCCCTGCCCTTCGGAACTGGGAGCGGATTCCAAGCGCTCGTGCTCACCTGCCTCTGCTGCACTGGAAACGAGAGTGGAGACCAGAAACGCTGGATTCAAATGCACTTTTAGGAGCTACAATGAGGAGTGACAACAGTGTGTGTGTCAAAGTTGTAAAGCTCAGTGTGTTGAAGAAGCACAAGGGCAGCCTTCAGGCCTGTCTCTTCCACTGCCTTACAGATTGCAGACATTCCTGCTCACTCTGCTGCTCAGCAGAGTGCTGGCAACGGAGTTCTTGGATTGAAATGGTCTTTTAGGAGAAAGAGTGAAGAGTGACAGCAATGTTTGTGTCACAGTTTAAAGCTCACTGTGTGCTAAACATGATCAGGAGGAGCTTTTTTGCAAGGCTCTTCTGCTGTTTTAGCCCAGTCTAAACATTCCTGCTCTACTCTCTCTGTTGCTGCTCAGCAGAGAGTGGGCACAGAGGTGTTGGAATCAATTGGTCTTCCAGGCAGGAAAAGGAGTTACAGCAATGTGTGTTGCAGAATTGCAAAGCTCACTGTGTGCTGAAGATGCCCTGCAGGAGTTTCCCTGCTGGCCCTTCGTCTGTGGGATTAGAGTCCAAGCGCTGCTCCTCCCCTGTCACAACTCCTCTCCAAACGTGAGAGCGCACCAGAAACTTTGGATTCAAATGCACTTTTAGGAGATAAAGTGAGGAGTGACATCAATGTTTGTGTCACAGTTTAAAGCTCACTGTGTGCAAAACATGATCAAGCAGGAGATTTTTTGCAAGGCTCTTCTGCTGTTTTAGCCCAGGCTAAACATTCCTGCTCTACTCTCTCTGTTGCTGCTCAGCAGAGAGCGGGCACAGAGGTGTTGGAATCAATTGGTCTTTCAGGCAGGAAAAGAAGAGACAGCAATGTGTGTTGCAGAGTTGCAAAGCTCACTGTGTGCTGAAGATGATCAGTGGGAACTTTCTGGACTGTCTCTTCTGCTGTTTCAGCAGAGTCCAAACGTAAGTGCTATATTCTGCTACTGCTCACAAAGAGCAAGCACAGGAGATGTATTATTCAATTGGACTTTCAGGTAGGAAAGTGAGAGGTGACAGCAATATGTGTTTCAGAGTTGTGAATCTCACTGTGTGCTGAAGATGCCCAGCAGTAGTTTCCATGCTGGCCCTTCGGCTGTGAAATTAGAATCCAAGCGCTCGTCCTCCCCTGTCACAACTGCTCTCGAAGCGAGAGAGCGCACCAGAAACGTTGGCTTGAAATGCACTTTTAGGAGATAAAGTGAGGAGTGACAGCAATGTGTGTTTCAGAGTTGCAAAGCTCACTGTGCGCTGAAGATGATCTGCAAGGACTTTCCCTCCCTGCCCTTCGGAACTGGGAGCGGATTCCAAGCGCTCGTGCTCACCTGCCTCTGCTGCACTGGAAACGAGAGTGGAGACCAGAAACGCTGGATTCAAATGCACTTTTAGGAGCTACAATGAGGAGTGACAACAGTGTGTGTGTCAAAGTTGTAAAGCTCAGTGTGTTGAAGAAGCACAAGAGCAGCCTTCAGCCTGTCTCTTCCACTGCCTTACAGATTGCAGACATCCCTGCTCACTCTGCTGCTCAGCAGAGTGCTGGCAACGGAGTTCTTGGATTGAAATGGTCTTTTAGGAGAAAGAGTGAAGAGTGACAGCAATGTTTGTGTCACAGTTTAAAGCACACTGTGTGCTAAACATGATCAGGAGGAGCTTTTTTGCTAGGCTCTTCTGCTGTTTTAGCCCAGTCTAAACATTCCTTCTCTCTGTTGCTGCTCAGCAGAGAGTGGGCACAGAGATGTTGGAATCAATTGGTCTTCCAGGCAGGAAAAGGAGGAGTTACAGCAATGTGTGTTGCAGAATTGCAAAGCTCACTGTGTGCTGAAGATGCCCTGCAGGAGTTTCCCTGCTGGCCCTTCGTCTGTGGGATTAGAGTCCAAGCGCTGCTCCTCCCCTGTCACAACTCCTCTCGAAACGTGAGAGCGCACCAGAAACTTTGGATTCAAATGCACTTTTAGGAGATAAAGTGAGGAGTGACAGCAATGTTTGTGTCACAGTTTAAAGCTCACTGTGTGCAAAACATGATCAAGCAGGAGATTTTTTGCAAGGCTCTTCTGCTGTTTTAGCCCAGGCTAAACATTCCTGCTCTACTCTCTCTGTTGCTGCTCAGCAGAGAGCGGGCACAGAGGTGTTGGAATCAATTGGTCTTTCAGGCAGGAAAAGAAGAGACAGCAATGTGTGTTGCAGAGTTGCAAAGCTCACTGTGTGCTGAAGATGATCAGTGGGAACTTTCTGGACTGTCTCTTCTGCTGTTTCAGCAGAGTCCAAACGTAAGTGCTATATTCTGCTACTGCTCACAAAGAGCAAGCACAGGAGATGTATTATTCAATTGGACTTTCAGGCAAGAAAAGGAGGAGTGACAGCAATGTGTGTTGCAGAATTGTAAAGCTCACTGTGTGCTGAAGATGCCCTGCAGGAGTTTCCCTGCTGGCCCTTCGTCTGCGGGATTAGAGTCCAAGCGCTGATCTTCCCCTGTCACAACTCCTCTCCAAACGAGAGAGCGCACCAGAAACTTTGGATTCAAATGCACTTTTAGGAGATAAAGTGAGGAGTGACAGCAATGTTTGTGTCACAGTTTAAAGCTCACTGTGTGCAAAACATGATCAAGCAGGAGATTTTTTTCAAGGCTCTTCTGCTGTTTTAGGCAGGTCTAAAAATTCCTGCTCTACTCTCTCTGTTGCTGCTCAGCAGAGAGCGGGCACAGAGATGGTCGATTCAGCTGGTCTTTCAGGCAAAAAGGGAGGAGTGACAGCAATGTGTGTTGCAGAGTTGCAAAGCTCGCTGTGCGCTGAAGATGATCAGTGGGAACTTTCTGGACTGTCTCTTCTGCTCTTTTAGCATTGGCTAAAGGTTCCTGCTCTACTCTCTCTGCTTCTGCCCAGCAGAGAAAGGGCACAGAGATTTTGGATTCAATTGGACTTTGAGGTAGGAAAGTGCGGAGCGAGAGCAATATATGTGTCACAGTTGCAAAGCTGACTGCGTGCTGAAGATGCCCTGCCGGAGCTTTCACTCCGGGCTCTTCGGCTGTGGGAGCAGAGGCCAAGAGATCGTGTTCACCTGTCACTGCTGCTGTTCAAACGAGAGAGGGCGGGAGAGACCATGGATTCAAACGGATTATTAGGAGATGAAGTGAGGAGTGACAGCAATGTGTGTTTCAGAGTTGCAAAGCTCACTGTGCGCTGAAGATGATCTGCAAGGACTTTCCCTCCCTGCCCTTCGGAACTGGGAGCGGATTCCAAGCGCTCGTGCTCACCTTCCTCTGCTGCTCTTGAAACGAGAGTGGAGACCAGAAACGCTGGATTCAAATGCACTTTTAGGAGCTACAATGAGGAGTGACAACAGTGTGTGTGTCACAGTTGTAAAGCTCAGTGTGTTGAAGAAGCACAAGAGCAGCCTTCAGCCTGTCTCTTCCACTGCCTTACAGATTGCAGACATTCCTGCTCACTCTGCTGCTCAGCACAGTGCTGGCAACGGAGTTCTTGGATTGAAATGGTCTTTTAGGAGAAAGAGTGAAGAGTGACAGCAATGTTTGTGTCACAGTTTAAAGCTCACTGTGTGCTAAACATGATCAGGAGGAGCTTTTTTGCAAGGCTCTTCTGCTGTTTTAGCCCAGTCTAAACATTCCTTCTCTCTGTTGCTGCTCAGCAGAGAGTGGGCACAGAGATGTTGGAATCAATTGGTCTTCCAGGCAGGAAAAGGAGTTACAGCAATGTGTGTTGCAGAATTGCAAAGCTCACTGTGTGCTGAAGATGCCCTGCAGGAGTTTCCCTGCTGGCCCTTCGTCTGTGGGATTAGAGTCCAAGCGCTGCTCCTCCCCTGTCACAACTCCTCTCGAAACGTGAGAGCGCACCAGAAACATTGGATTCAAATGCACTTTTAGGAGATAAAGTGAGGAGTGATATCAATGTTTGTGTCACAGTTTAAAGCTCACTGTGTGCAAAACATGATCAAGCAGGAGATTTTTTGCAAGGCTCTTCTGCTGTTTTAGCCCAGGCTAAACATTCCTGCTCTACTCTCTCTGTTGCTGCTCAGCAGAGAGTGGGCACAAAGATGTTGGAATCAATAGGTCTTCCAGGCAGGAAAAGGAGGAGTGACAGCAATGTGTTTTGCAGAGTTGCAAAGCTCACAGTGTGCTGAAGATGCCCTGCAGGAGTTTCCCTGCTGGCCCTTCATCTGTGGGATTAGAGTCCAAGCGCTGCTCCTCCCCTGTCACAACTCCTCTCCAAACGAGAGTGCGTACCAGAAACTTTGGATTCAAATGCACTTTTAGGAGATAAAGTGAGGAGTGACAGCAATGTTTGTGTCACAGTTTAAAGCTCACTGTGTGCAAAACATGATCAAGCAGGAGATTTTTTGCAAGGCTCTTCTGCTGTTTTAGGCAGGTCTAAAAATTCCTGCTCTACTCTCTCTGTTGCTGCTCAGCAGAGAGCGGGCACAGAGATGGTCGATTCAGCTGGTCTTTCAGGCAAAAAGGGAGGAGTGACAGCAATGTGTGTTGCAGAGTTGCAAAGCTCGCTGTGCGCTGAAGATGATCAGTGGGAACTTTCTGGACTGTCTCTTCTGCTCTTTTAGCATTGGCTAAAGGTTCCTGCTCTACTCTCTCTGCTTCTGCCCAGCAGAGAAAGGGCACAGAGATTTTGGATTCAATTGGACTTTGAGGTAGGAAAGTGCGGAGCGAGAGCAATATATGTGTCACAGTCGCAAAGCTGACTGCGTGCTGAAGATGCCCTGCCGGAGCTTTCACTCCGGGCTCTTCGGCTGTGGGAGCAGAGGCCAAGAGATCGTGTTCACCTGTCACTGCTGCTGTTCAAACGAGAGAGGGCGGGAGAGACCATGGATTCAAACGGATTATTAGGAGATGAAGTGAGGAGTGACAGCAATGTGTGTTTCAGAGTTGCAAAGCTCACTGTGCGCTGAAGATGATCTGCAAGGACTTTCCCTCCCTGCCCTTCGGAACTGGGAGCGGATTCCAAGCGCTCGTGCTCACCTTCCTCTGCTGCTCTTGAAACGAGAGTGGAGACCAGAAACGCTGGATTCAAATGCACTTTTAGGAGCTACAATGAGGAGTGACAACAGTGTGTGTGTCACAGTTGTAAAGCTCAGTGTGTTGAAGAAGCACAAGAGCAGCCTTCAGGCCTGTCTCTTCCACTGCCTTACAGATTGCAGACATTCCTGCTCACTCTGCTGCTCAGCAGAGTGCTGGCAACGGAGTTCTTGGATTGAAATGGTCTTTTAGGAGAAAGAGTGAAGAGTGACAGCAATGTTTGTGTCACAGTTTAAAGCTCACTGTGTGCTAAACATGATCAGGAGGAGCTTTTTTGCAAGGCTCTTCTGCTGTTTTAGCCCAGTCTAAACATTCCTTCTCTCTGTTGCTGCTCAGCAGAGAGTGGGCACAGAGATGTTGGAATCAATTGGTCTTCCAGGCAGGAAAAGGAGGAGTTACAGCAATGTGTGTTGCAGAATTGCAAAGCTCACTGTGTGCTGAAGATGCCCTGCAGGAGTTTCCCTGCTGGCCCTTCGTCTGTGGGATTAGAGTCCAAGCGCTGCTCCTCCCCTGTCACAACTCCTCTCGAAACGTGAGAGCGCACCAGAAACTTTGGATTCAAATGCACTTTTAGGAGATAAAGTGAGGAGTGACAGCAATGTTTGTGTCACAGTTTAAAGCTCACTGTGTGCAAAACATGATCAAGCAGGAGATTTTTTGCAAGGCTCTTCTGCTGTTTTAGCCCAGGCTAAACATTCCTGCTCTACTCTCTCTGTTGCTGCTCAGCAGAGAGCGGGCACAGAGGTGTTGGAATCAATTGGTCTTTCAGGTAGGAAAAGAAGAGACAGCAATGTGTGTTGCAGAGTTGCAAAGCTCACTGTGTGCTGAAGATGATCAGTGGGAACTTTCTGGACTGTCTCTTCTGCTGTTTCAGCAGAGTCCAAACGTAAGTGCTATATTCTGCTACTGCTCACAAAGAGCAAGCACAGGAGATGTATTATTCAATTGGACTTTTAGGCAAGAAAAGGAGGAGTGACAGCAATGTGTGTTGCAGAATTGTAAAGCTCACTGTGTGCTGAAGATGCCCTGCAGGAGTTTCCCTGCTGGCCCTTCATCTGTGGGATTAGAGTCCAAGCGCTGCTCCTCCCCTGTCACAACTCCTCTCCAAACGAGAGTGCGTACCAGAAACTTTGGATTCAAATGCACTTTTAGGAGATAAAGTGAGGAGTGACAGCAATGTTTGTGTCACAGTTTAAAGCTCACTGTGTGCAAAACATGATCAAGCAGGAGATTTTTTTCAAGGCTCTTCTGCTGTTTTAGGCAGGTCTAAAAATTCCTGCTCTACTCTCTCTGTTGCTGCTCAGCAGAGAGCGGGCACAGAGATGGTCGATTCAGCTGGTCTTTCAGGCAAAAAGGGAGGAGTGACAGCAATGTGTGTTGCAGAGTTGCAAAGCTCGCTGTGCGCTGAAGATGATCAGTGGGAACTTTCTGGACTGTCTCTTCTGCTCTTTTAGCATTGGCTAAAGGTTCCTGCTCTACTCTCTCTGCTTCTGCCCAGCAGAGAAAGGGCACAGAGATTTTGGATTCAATTGGACTTTGAGGTAGGAAAGTGCGGAGCGAGAGCAATATATGTGTCACAGTTGCAAAGCTGACTGCGTGCTGAAGATGCCCTGCTGGAGCTTTCACTCCGGGCTCTTCGGCTGTGGGAGCAGAGGCCAAGAGATCGTGTTCACCTGTCACTGCTGCTGTTCAAACGAGAGAGGGCGGGAGAGACCATGGATTCAAACGGATTATTAGGAGATGAAGTGAGGAGTGACAGCAATGTGTGTTTCAGAGTTGCAAAGCTCACTGTGCGCTGAAGATGATCTGCAAGGACTTTCCCTCCCTGCCCTTCGGAACTGGGAGCGGATTCCAAGCGCTCGTGCTCACCTGCCTCTGCTGCACTGGAAACGAGAGTGGAGACCAGAAACGCTGGATTCAAATGCACTTTTAGGAGCTACAATGAGGAGTGACAACAGTGTGTGTGTCAAAGTTGTAAAGCTCAGTGTGTTGAAGAAGCACAAGGGCAGCCTTCAGGCCTGTCTCTTCCACTGCCTTACAGATTGCAGACATTCCTGCTCACTCTGCTGCTCAGCAGAGTGCTGGCAACGGAGTTCTGGGATTGAAATGGTCTTTTAGGAGAAAGAGTGAAGAGTGACAGCAATGTTTGTGTCACAGTTTAAAGCTCACTGTGTGCTAAACATGATCAGGAGGAGCTTTTTTGCAAGGCTCTTCTGCTGTTTTAGCCCAGTCTAAACATTCCTGCTCTACTCTCTCTGTTGCTGCTCAGCAGAGAGTGGGCACAGAGGTGTTGGAATCAATTGGTCTTCCAGGCAGGAAAAGGAGTTACAGCAATGTGTGTTGCAGAATTGCAAAGCTCACTGTGTGCTGAAGATGCCCTGCAGGAGTTTCCCTGCTGGCCCTTCGTCTGTGGGATTAGAGTCCAAGCGCTGCTCCTCCCCTGTCACAACTCCTCTCGAAACGTGAGAGCGCACCAGAAACTTTGGATTCAAATGCACTTTTAGGAGATAAAGTGAGGAGTGACAGCAATGTTTGTGTCACAGTTTAAAGCTCACTGTGTGCAAAACATGATCAAGCAGGAGATTTTTTGCAAGGCTCTTCTGCTGTTTTAGCCCAGGCTAAACATTCCTGCTCTACTCTCTCTGTTGCTGCTCAGCAGAGAGCGGGCACAGAGGTGTTGGAATCAATTGGTCTTTCAGGCAGGAAAAGAAGAGACAGCAATGTGTGTTGCAGAGTTGCAAAGCTCACTGTGTGCTGAAGATGATCAGTGGGAACTTTCTGGACTGTCTCTTCTGCTGTTTCAGCAGAGTCCAAACGTAAGTGCTATATTCTGCTACTGCTCACAAAGAGCAAGCACAGGAGATGTATTATTCAATTGGACTTTCAGGTAGGAAAGTGAGAGGTGACAGCAATATGTGTTTCAGAGTTGTGAATCTCAATGTGTGCTGAAGATGCCCAGCAGTAGTTTCCATGCTGGCCCTTCGGCTGTGAAATTAGAATCCAAGCGCTCGTCCTCCCCTGTCACAACTGCTCTCGAAGCGAGAGAGCGCACCAGAAACGTTGGCTTGAAATGCACTTTTAGGAGATAAAGTGAGGAGTGACAGCAATGTGTGTTTCAGAGTTGCAAAGCTCACTGTGCGCTGAAGATGATCTGCAAGGACTTTCCCTCCCTGCCCTTCGGAACTGGGAGCGGATTCCAAGCGCTCGTGCTCACCTTCCTCTGCTGCTCTTGAAACGAGAGTGGAGACCAGAAACGCTGGATTCAAATGCACTTTTAGGAGCTACAATGAGGAGTGACAACAGTGTGTGTGTCACAGTTGTAAAGCTCAGTGTGTTGAAGAAGCACAAGAGCAGCCTTCAGGCCTGTCTCTTCCACTGCCTTACAGATTGCAGACATTCCTGCTCACTCTGCTGCTCAGCAGAGTGCTGGCAACGGAGTTCTTGGATTGAAATGGTCTTTTAGGAGAAAGAGTGAAGAGTGACAGCAATGTTTGTGTCACAGTTTAAAGCTCACTGTGTGCTAAACATGATCAGGAGGAGCTTTTTTGCAAGGCTCTTCTGCTGTTTTAGCCCAGTCTAAACATTCCTTCTCTCTGTTGCTGCTCAGCAGAGAGTGGGCACAGAGATGTTGGAATCAATTGGTCTTCCAGGCAGGAAAAGGAGGAGTTACAGCAATGTGTGTTGCAGAATTGCAAAGCTCACTGTGTGCTGAAGATGCCCTGCAGGAGTTTCCCTGCTGGCCCTTCGTCTGTGGGATTAGAGTCCAAGCGCTGCTCCTCCCCTGTCACAACTCCTCTCGAAACGTGAGAGCGCACCAGAAACTTTGGATTCAAATGCACTTTTAGGAGATAAAGTGAGGAGTGACAGCAATGTTTGTGTCACAGTTTAAAGCTCACTGTGTGCAAAACATGATCAAGCAGGAGATTTTTTGCAAGGCTCTTCTGCTGTTTTAGCCCAGGCTAAACATTCCTGCTCTACTCTCTCTGTTGCTGCTCAGCAGAGAGCGGGCACAGAGGTGTTGGAATCAATTGGTCTTTCAGGCAGGAAAAGAAGAGACAGCAATGTGTGTTGCAGAGTTGCAAAGCTCACTGTGTGCTGAAGATGATCAGTGGGAACTTTCTGGACTGTCTCTTCTGCTGTTTCAGCAGAGTCCAAACGTAAGTGCTATATTCTGCTACTGCTCACAAAGAGCAAGCACAGGAGATGTATTATTCAATTGGACTTTCAGGTAGGAAAGTGAGAGGTGACAGCAATATGTGTTTCAGAGTTGTGAATCTCAATGTGTGCTGAAGATGCCCAGCAGTAGTTTCCATGCTGGCCCTTCGGCTGTGAAATTAGAATCCAAGCGCTCGTCCTCCCCTGTCACAACTGCTCTCGAAGCGAGAGAGCGCACCAGAAACGTTGGCTTGAAATGCACTTTTAGGAGATAAAGTGAGGAGTGACAGCAATGTGTGTTTCAGAGTTGCAAAGCTCACTGTGCGCTGAAGATGATCTGCAAGGACTTTCCCTCCCTGCCCTTCGGAACTGGGAGCGGATTCCAAGCGCTCGTGCTCACCTGCCTCTGCTGCTCTTGAAACGAGAGTGGAGACCAGAAACGCTGGATTCAAATGCACTTTTAGGAGCTACAATGAGGAGTGACAACAGTGTGTGTGTCACAGTTGTAAAGCTCAGTGTGTTGAAGAAGCACAAGAGCAGCCTTCAGGCCTGTCTCTTCCACTGCCTTACAGATTGCAGACATCCCTGCTCACTCTGCTGCTCAGCAGAGTGCTGGCAACGGAGTTCTTGGATTGAAATGGTCTTTTAGGAGAAAGAGTGAAGAGTGACAGCAATGTTTGTGTCACAGTTTAAAGCTCACTGTGTGCTAAACATGATCAGGAGGAGCTTTTTTGCAAGGCTCTTCTGCTGTTTTAGCCCAGTCTAAACATTCCTTCTCTCTGTTGCTGCTCAGCAGAGAGTGGGCACAGAGATGTTGGAATCAATTGGTCTTCCAGGCAGGAAAAGGAGTTACAGCAATGTGTGTTGCAGAATTGCAAAGCTCACTGTGTGCTGAAGATGCCCTGCAGGAGTTTCCCTGCTGGCCCTTCGTCTGTGGGATTAGAGTCCAAGCGCTGCTCCTCCCCTGTCACAACTCCTCTCGAAACGTGAGAGCGCACCAGAAACTTTGGATTCAAATGCACTTTTAGGAGATAAAGTGAGGAGTGACAGCAATGTTTGTGTCACAGTTTAAAGCTCACTGTGTGCAAAACATGATCAAGCAGGAGATTTTTTGCAAGGCTCTTCTGCTGTTTTAGCCCAGGCTAAACATTCCTGCTCTACTCTCTCTGTTGCTGCTCAGCAGAGAGCGGGCACAGAGGTGTTGGAATCAATTGGTCTTTCAGGCAGGAAAAGAAGAGACAGCAATGTGTGTTGCAGAGTTGCAAAGCTCACTGTGTGCTGAAGATGATCAGTGGGAACTTTCTGGACTGTCTCTTCTGCTGTTTCAGCAGAGTCCAAACGTAAGTGCTATATTCTGCTACTGCTCACAAAGAGCAAGCACAGGAGATGTATTATTCAATTGGACTTTCAGGTAGGAAAGTGAGAGGTGACAGCAATATGTGTTTCAGAGTTGTGAATCTCAATGTGTGCTGAAGATGCCCAGCAGGAGTTTCCATGCTGGCCCTTCGGCTGTGAAATTAGAAACCAAGCGCTCGTCCTCCCCTGTCACAACTGCTCTCTAAGCGAGAGAGCGCACCAGAAACGTTGGCTTGAAATGCACTTTTAGGAGATAAAGTGAGGAGTGACAGCAATGTTTGTGTCACAGTTTAAAGCTCACTGTGTGCAAAACATGATCAAGCAGGAGATTTTTTTCAAGGCTCTTCTGCTGTTTTAGGCAGGTCTAAAAATTCCTGCTCTACTCTCTCTGTTGCTGCTCAGCAGAGAGCGGGCACAGAGATGGTCGATTCAGCTGGTCTTTCAGGCAAAAAGGGAGGAGTGACAGCAATGTGTGTTGCAGAGTTCCAAAGCTCGCTGTGCGCTGAAGATGATCAGTGGGAACTTTCTGGACTGTCTCTTCTGCTCTTTTAGCATTGGCTAAAAGTTCCTGCTCTACTCTCTCTGCTTCTGCCCAGCAGAGAAAGGGCACAGAGATTTTGGATTCAATTGGACTTTGAGGTAGGAAAGTGCGGAGCGAGAGCAATATATGTGTCACAGTTGCAAAGCTGACTGCGTGCTGAAGATGCCCTGCCGGAGCTTTCACTCCGGGCTCTTCGGCTGTGGGAGCAGAGGCCAAGAGATCGTGTTCACCTGTCACTGCTGCTGTTCAAACGAGAGAGGGCGGGAGAGACCATGGATTCAAACGGATTATTAGGAGATGAAGTGAGGAGTGACAGCAATGTGTGTTTCAGAGTTGCAAAGCTCACTGTGCGCTGAAGATGATCTGCAAGGACTTTCCCTCCCTGCCCTTCGGAACTGGGAGCGGATTCCAAGCGCTCGTGCTCACCTGCCTCTGCTGCACTGGAAACGAGAGTGGAGACCAGAAACGCTGGATTCAAATGCACTTTTAGGAGCTACAATGAGGAGTGACAACAGTGTGTGTGTCAAAGTTGTAAAGCTCAGTGTGTTGAAGAAGCACAAGAGCAGCCTTCAGGCCTGTCTCTTCCACTGCCTTACAGATTGCAGACATCCCTGCTCACTCTGCTGCTCAGCAGAGTGCTGGCAACGGAGTTCTGGGATTGAAATGGTCTTTTAGGAGAAAGAGTGAAGAGTGACAGCAATGTTTGTGTCACAGTTTAAAGCTCACTGTGTGCTAAACATGATCAGGAGGAGCTTTTTTGCAAGGCTCTTCTGCTGTTTTAGCCCAGTCTAAACATTCCTACTCTACTCTCTCTGTTGCTGCTCAGCAGAGAGTGGGCACAGAGATGTTGGAATCAATTGGTCTTTCAGGCAAGAAAAGGAGGAGTGACAGCAATGTGTGTTGCAGAATTGTAAAGCTCACTGTGCGCTGAAGATGCCCTGCAGGAGTTTCCCTGCTGGCCCTTCGTCTGTGGGATTAGAGTCCAAGCGCTGCTCCTCCCCTGTCACAACTCCTCTCGAAACGAGAGAGCGCACCAGAAACTTTGGATTCAAATGCACTTTTAGGAGATAAAGTGAGGAGTGACAGCAATGTTTGTGTCACAGTTTAAAGCTCACTGTGTGCAAAACATGATCAAGCAGGAGATTTTTTTCAAGGCTCTTCTGCTGTTTTAGGCAGGTCTGAAAATTCCTGCTCTACTCTCTCTGTTGCTGCTCAGCAGAGAGCGGGCACAGAGATGGTGGATTCAGCTGGTCTTTCAGGCAAAAAGGGAGGAGTGACAGCAATGTGTGTTGCAGAGTTGCAAAGCTCGCTGTGCGCTGAAGATGATCAGTGGGAACTTTCTGGACTGTCTCTTCTGCTCTTTTAGCATTGGCTAAAGGTTCCTGCTCTACTCTCTCAGCTTCTGCCCAGCAGAGAAAGGGCACAGAGATTTTGGATTCAATTGGACTTTGAGGTAGGAAAGTGCGGAGCGAGAGCAATATATGTGTCACAGTTGCAAAGCTGACTGCGTGCTGAAGATGCCCTGCCGGAGCTTTCACTCCGGGCTCTTCGGCTGTGGGAGCAGAGGCCAAGAGATCACAGAATCACAGAATCACAGAATCCCAAGGGTTGGAAGGGACCTAAAAAGATCATCTAGTCCAACCCCCCTGCAAGAGCAGGGTAACCTACAGTACATCACACAGGAACTTGTCCAGACGGGCCTTGAATATCTCCAGTGTAGGAGACTCCACAACCCCCCTGGGCAGCCTGTTCCAGTGCTCTGTCACTCTTACAGTAAAGAAGTTCTTCCTGATGTTAACGTGGAACTTCCTATGCTCCAGTTTACACCCATTGCCCCTTGTCCTATCACTGGATATCACTGAAAAAAGCCTAGCTCCATCATCCTGACACCTACCCTTCACATATTTGTAAACATTGATGAGGTCACCCCTCAGTCTCCTCTTTTGCAAGCTAAAGAGACCCAGCTCCCTCAGCCTCTCCTCATAAGGGAGATGTTCCACTCCCTTAATCATCTTTGTGGCTCTGCGCTGGACTCCTTCAAGCAATTCCCTGTCCTTCTTGAACAGAGGGGCCCAGAACTGGACGCAATATTCCAGATGCGGCCTCACCAAGGCTGAGTAGAGGGGGAGGAGAACCTCTCTTGACCTACTAACCACTCCCTTTCTAATGCACCCTAAGATGCCATTTGCCTTCTTGGCCACAAGAGCACATTGCTGGCTCATGGTCATCCTCCTATCCACCAGGACCCCCAGGTCCCTTTCCCCTTCACTACTTTCCAGCAGGTCACCCCCCAACCTGTACTGGTACATGGGGTTGTTCTTCCCCAGATGCAAGACTCTACACTTGCCCTTGTTAAATTTCATCCAGTTTCTCCCCGCCCAACTCTCCAGCCTGTCCAGGTCTCGCTGAATGGCAGCACAGTCCTCTGGTGTGTCAGCCACTCCTCCCAGTTTTGTGTCATCAGCAAACTTGCTGAGGGTGCACTCAGTTCCCTCATCCAGGTCATTGATGAAAATATTAAACAGCACCGGTCCCAGCACCGACCCCTGAGGAACTCCACTAGTCACAGACCTCCAGCTAGATTCTGCGCCATTGACCACAACTCTCTGCCTTCTTCCTTTCAACCAGTTCTCGATCCACCTCACTACTTGATCGTCAAGCCCACACTTCCTCAGCTTATCTATGAGGATGCTGTGGGAGACAGTATCAAATGCCTTACTGAAATCAAGAAAAACTACATCTACCGCTCTACCATCATCCCTCCACCTAGTCACTTCCTCATAGAAGGCTATAAGGTTGGTCATACATGACTTCCCCCTCATAAAACCATGTTGGCTGTTCTTAATGACCCCCTCATCCTTGATATGCCTAGTGATGGAGTCAAGAATAAGTTGTTCCATCATCTTTCCAGGGATGGAGGTAAGGCTGACCGGTCTATAATTACCCGGGTCCTCCTTCTTGCCCTTCTTATAGATTGGTGTGACCTTTGCCATCCGCCAATCCTCAGGCACCTCGCCCATTTCCCACGACTTACCAAAGATGATGGAAAGTGGCCTAGCAATGACCTCCGCCAGCTCCCTCAGCACCCGTGGGTGCATTCCATCCGGACCCATCGATTTACAGATGTCCAGTTTGCATAGCTGATCCCTAACCCAATCCTCATCTACCAAAGCAAACTCCTCCTTTGTCCTGACTCCTTCTGGGGCTATAGAAATCCGGGGCCCTCGGGGAGAGTCTGCAGGAGTAAAGACAGAGGCAAAGAAGGCATTCAGCACCTCTGCCTTCTTTATATCCTCTGTCTCCAGGGTACCCACTTCGTTCAGCAGTGGGCCTATATTGCCTCTTGTTTTAGTTTTATTTGCTATGTATTTGAAGAAGCCCTTTCTATTGTCTTTAACCCGACTAGCAAGATTGAGTTCCAAGGAGGCCTTAGCTGTCCTAATTGCCTCCCTACATCCTCTAACAACTGTCCTATATTCCTCCCAAGCGGCCAGCCCCTCCTTCCATAATCCATAGATTCTCCTTTTCCACTTGAGTTTGCCCAGCAGCTCCTTGTTTAACCACGCCGGTCTCCTAGATCCCTTACTTGACTTCCTACTCACTGGGACGCTCCGATCCTGAGCTTGGAAGAAGCGGTCCTTGAATGCTAACCAACTATCTTGAGCCCCTTTACCGCCTAGTACACTTTCCCATGAGACTTCCCTTAGCAGTTGACTGAAGAGGCCAAAGTTGGCCCTTCGGAAATCCAGAACTGTGGCTTTGCTAGGTATTCTATTCCTCCCACACAGGATCCTAAACTCCACCATCTCATGGTCACTGCAGCCAAGGCTGCCATTGACCGTCACCACTTCGACCAAACCCTCCTTGTTGGCGAGTACTAAATCTAGCAGCGCTGCTCCCCTAGTTGGTACGTCCACCATTTGCATTAAGAAATTATCATCAATGCACTCGAGGAACCTCCTAGACTGTGAATGACTGGCTGTGTGAGTCTTCCAGCAAATATCGGGGTAATTAAAGTCCCCCACGACGACTAAGGCATGTAGTCGCGAGGCTACTTCCAGTTGCCTGTAGAAAGCCTCATCAACTCCTTCGTGCTGATCAGGAGGTCTGTAATAGACCCCCACAACTGTATCACCCGTGCCAGTCAGCCCCTTGATTCGTACCCACAGACATTCCACTTGCTCCTCATCCGACCCCGGACAGAACTCAATACATTCTAGTTGCTCTCTCACGTAAAGAGCAACTCCACCACCTCGCTTCGCTGACCTATCTTTCCTAAAAAGGACATAGCCATCCATGACCACATTCCAGTCATGTGAACTGTCCCACCATGTCTCTGTAATCGCCACTAGATCATAACCTTTAGCCCGCACACAGACTTCTAACTCCTCCTGTTTATTCCCCATGCTGCGTGCATTGGTGTACAGGCATTTCAGGGAGCCAGTCCTAGTACTCTTTTTCCCCTGCGGGACAGGGTCTAAAGAGCTATCCTTTCCCACAAGTGAAACAAGAGATTGATAGTCCTCCTTAGCCCGCCACCCTTCAATCCCTAGCATGTTCCTCTTGGGCTTGTCCCCAACAGGCCCAGTTAAATCCCCTCCCCCCTTCCTAACTAGTTTAAAGCCCTGTCAATAAGCCCTGCTAACTCCTGCCCCAAAACCCTTTTTTTTCTCTGGGACTGGTGTATCCCGCCTGTCACCAGCAAACCAGGTGTCCCATACAGCAACCCGTGACTGAAAAACCCAAACCCCTGCCTTTGGCACCAGTCACGTAGCCATACATTAACCTGCAGAGTCTTCTTATATATCCCTTCACCCTCGCTTGCAACAGGTATGGAGGCAAACACCACTTGCGCTCCAGACCCTTTAACCAGCCGTCCCAGGGCCCTGTAGTCTCTCTTCATTGCCCTTACGTTCCTCGTAATAATTTCGTCACTGCCAACCTGAAAAACCAGCAGTGGGTAGTAGTCAGACGGCTGCACCAGTTCAGAGAGCTTATTTTTAACATCTCTAATCCGAGCCCCAGGCAGGCAGCAGACCTCCCTGTGGGGTGGATCCGGTCGACAAATGGGCCCTTCTGTTCCCCTCAGAAGGGAGTCACCCACCACAATTACTCTTCTTTTCTTCTTGGTTGGGGAAGTTCTGAGGCATGTGGGTGAGTGACTAGCCCTGGGTGACTCACTAGATAGATTTGCCTCACCATCTCCATTCACCTGGCCCTGAATTTCCAAGACCTCATACCTGTTATTCAAGGGCAACTGGGAGGGAGGAAGGGATTGTGAGGGTTTTCGCTTACCTCTCCGAGGAGGAACCTCCCTCCATCCATCCTTGTCCATTAAGCTCTCTCCTTCTGTCTGATGGTAGGAGGGAAGGGGATCCATATCTTGTTGAACCACTTCCCTCTGCCCTTGCCTTAGGGTGTGGTTCCACCAATCTATTTCACTTTCACACTCTCTAATGGCTCTCAACCTTTCTACCTCCTCCCTCAGTTCAGCCACCTGCCTGAGCAGGTCATTTATTTGCTCACAGCGAACACAAGCAGTGTCACTGGCTCCCTCCAATACAAGTGCCAGGCTCAGGCATTCGCTGCAGCCAGAGACCTGCACAGCTGCATGTCTGCAGGAAGGCTCAGTCTGGATACCCACATTAGTACTCACTACAGCTTTCGATCGTGTTGTAACCATGATCTATCTGGTCAATCAATCCGTCTACGTCCCTCAGCACTCCTTCCCCCTCCTGTACTCCAGGCGAGTCCTCTCGATGAGGCGGATGGAACGCTTCCCTGCCCGCTCGCCTGCCCGCTCGCCTGCCCGCGCGAACTGCCGCGCAAACTGCCTCGACCCTCTGCCTCGACGCTCTCTGTTTGCCGGCTCTGTTCGCCGCGCTCCCTGGGAAGGTTTTTTAGCCACTCCCAGCTGGTGCCACTCCTCTTGGCTCCGCCCCCTGTGAGTCAGCCCCTCGCGGGAGCTGAGCTTCCGAGTCCTGGGCAAGTCCTGTTGAGGACTTGAGGCTCCCTCCTCAGTGGCTCTTGTCGCTCTGAGGTGAGGCTCCTGGACGCTGATCTCTCCCCTCTCCGCTCCGGTGTTGCAGGCGTCCTCTCGCAAGCTACTCACCTCAGCAACTGATCGAGAGTGGCCCTTGATGGCCGGTTTGAATCTGACACCGAGCCTCCTGGCTCCGCCCCCTGTGAGTCAGGCCCTCGCGGGAGCTGAGCTTCCGAGTCCTGGGCAAGTCCTGTTGAGGACTTGAGGCTCCCTCCTCAGTGGCTCTTGTCGCTCTGAGGTGAGGCTCCTGGACGCTGATCTCTCCCCTCTCCGCTCCGGTGTTGCAGGCGTCCTCTCGCAAGCTACTCACCTCAGCAACTGATCGAGAGTGGCCCTTGATGGCCGGTTTGAATCTGACACCGAGCCTCCTGGCTCCGCCCCCTGTGAGTCAGCCCCTCGCGGGAGCTGAGCTTCCGAGTCCTGGGCAAGTCCTGTTGAGGACTTGAGGCTCCCTCCTCAGTGGCTCTTGTCGCTCTGAGGTGAGGCTCCTGGACGCTGATCTCTCCCCTCTCCGCTCCGGTGTTGCAGGCGTCCTCTCGCAAGCTACTCACCTCAGCAACTGATCGAGAGTGGCCCTTGATGGCCGGTTTGAATCTGACACCGAGCCTCCTGGCTCCGCCCCCTGTGAGTCAGGCCCTCGCGGGAGCTGAGCTTCCGAGTCCTGGGCAAGTCCTGTTGAGGACTTGAGGCTCCCTCCTCAGTGGCTCTTGTCGCTCTGAGGTGAGGCTCCTGGACGCTGATCTCTCCCCTCTCCGCTCCGGTGTTGCAGGCGTCCTCTCGCAAGCTACTCACCTGTCACTGCTGCTGTTCAAACGAGAGAGGGCGGGAGAGACCATGGATTCAAACGGATTATTAGGAGATGAAGTGAGGAGTGACAGCAATGTGTGTTTCAGAGTTGCAAAGCTCACTGTGCGCTGAAGATGATCTGCAAGGACTTTCCCTCCCTGCCCTTCGGAACTGGGAGCGGATTCCAAGCGCTCGTGCTCACCTTCCTCTGCTGCTCTTGAAACGAGAGTGGAGACCAGAAACGCTGGATTCAAATGCACTTTTAGGAGCTACAATGAGGAGTGACAACAGTGTGTGTGTCACAGTTGTAAAGCTCAGTGTGTTGAAGAAGCACAAGAGCAGCCTTCAGGCCTGTCTCTTCCACTGCCTTACAGATTGCAGACATTCCTGCTCACTCTGCTGCTCAGCAGAGTGCTGGCAACGGAGTTCTTGGATTGAAATGGTCTTTTAGGAGAAAGAGTGAAGAGTGACAGCAATGTTTGTGTCACAGTTTAAAGCTCACTGTGTGCTAAACATGATCAGGAGGAGCTTTTTTGCAAGGCTCTTCTGCTGTATTAGCCCAGTCTAAACATTCCTTCTCTCTGTTGCTGCTCAGCAGAGAGTGGGCACAGAGATGTTGGAATCAATAGGTCTTCCAGGCAGGAAAAGGAGGAGTTACAGCAATGTGTGTTGCAGAATTGCAAAGCTCACTGTGTGCTGAAGATGCCCTGCAGGAGTTTCCCTGCTGGCCCTTCGTCTGTGGGATTAGAGTCCAAGCGCTGCTCCTCCCCTGTCACAACTCCTCTCGAAACGAGAGAGCGCACCAGAAACTTTGGATTCAAATGCACTTTTAGGAGATAAAGTGAGGAGTGACAGCAATGTTTGTGTCACAGTTTAAAGCTCACTGTGTGCAAAACATGATCAAGCAGGAGATTTTTTTCAAGGCTCTTCTGCTGTTTTAGGCAGGTCTAAAAATTCCTGCTCTACTCTCTCTGTTGCTGCTCAGCAGAGAGCGGGCACAGAGGTGTTGGAATCAATTGGTCTTTCAGGCAGGAAAAGAAGTGACAGCAATGTGTGCTGCAGAGTTGCAAAGCACACTGTGCGCTGAAGATGATCAGTGGGAACTTTCTGGACTGTCTCTTCTGCTGTTTCAGCAGAGTCCAAACGTAAGTGCTATATTCTGCTACTGCTCACAAAGAGCAAGCACAGGAGATGTATTATTCAATTGGACTTTCAGGTAGGAAAGTGAGAGGTGACAGCAATATGTGTTTCAGAGTTGCGAATCTCAATGTGTGCTGAAGATGCCCAGCAGTAGTTTCCATGCTGGCCCTTCGGCTGTGAAATTAGAATCCAAGCGCTCGTCCTCCCCTGTCACAACTGCTCTCGAAGCGAGAGAGAGCACCAGAAACATTGGCTTGAAATGCACTTTTAGGAGATAAAGTGAGGAGTGACAGCAATGTGTGTTTCAGAGTTGCAAAGCTCACTGTGCGCTGAAGATGATCTGCAATGACTTTCCCTCCCCTGCCCTTCGGAACTGGGAGCGGATTCCAAGCGCTCGTGCTCACCTGCCTCTGCTGCACAGGAAACGAGAGTGGAGACCAGAAACGCTGGATTCAAATGCACTTTTAGGAGATAAAGTGAGGAGTGACAGCAATGTTTGTGTCACAGTTTAAAGCTCACTGTGTGCAAAACATGATCAAGCAGGAGATTTTTTTCAAGGCTCTTCTGCTGTTTTAGGCAGGTCTAAAAATTCCTGCTCTACTCTCTCTGTTGCTGCTCAGCAGAGAGCGGGCACAGAGATGGTGGATTCAGCTGGTCTTTCAGGCAAAAAGGGAGGAGTGACAGCAATGTGTGTTGCAGAGTTGCAAAGCTCGCTGTGCGCTGAAGATGATCAGTGGGAACTTTCTGGACTGTCTCTTCTGCTCTTTTAGCATTGGCTAAAGGTTCCTGCTCTACTCTGCTTCTGCCCAGCAGAGAAAGGGCACAGAGATTTTGGATTCAATTGGACTTTGAGGTAGGAAAGTGCGGAGCGAGAGCAATATATGTGTCACAGTTGCAAAGCTGACTGCGTGCTGAAGATGCCCTGCCGGAGCTTTCACTCCGGGCTCTTCGGCTGTGGGAGCAGAGGCCAAGAGATCGTGTTCACCTGTCACTGCTGCTGTTCAAACGAGAGAGGGCGGGAGAGACCATGGATTCAAACGGATTATTAGGAGATGAAGTGAGGAGTGACAGCAATGTGTGTTTCAGAGTTGCAAAGCTCACTGTGCGCTGAAGATGATCTGCAAGGACTTTCCCTCCCTGCCCTTCGGAACTGGGAGCGGATTCCAAGCGCTCGTGCTCACCTTCCTCTGCTGCTCTTGAAACGAGAGTGGAGACCAGAAACGCTGGATTCAAATGCACTTTTAGGAGCTACAATGAGGAGTGACAACAGTGTGTGTGTCACAGTTGTAAAGCTCAGTGTGTTGAAGAAGCACAAGAGCAGCCTTCAGGCCTGTCTCTTCCACTGCCTTACAGATTGCAGACATTCCTGCTCACTCTGCTGCTCAGCAGAGTGCTGGCAACGGAGTTCTTGGATTGAAATGGTCTTTTAGGAGAAAGAGTGAAGAGTGACAGCAATGTTTGTGTCACAGTTTAAAGCTCACTGTGTGCTAAACATGATCAGGAGGAGCTTTTTTGCAAGGCTCTTCTGCTGTATTAGCCCAGTCTAAACATTCCTTCTCTCTGTTGCTGCTCAGCAGAGAGTGGGCACAGAGATGTTGGAATCAATAGGTCTTCCAGGCAGGAAAAGGAGGAGTTACAGCAATGTGTGTTGCAGAATTGCAAAGCTCACTGTGTGCTGAAGATGCCCTGCAGGAGTTTCCCTGCTGGCCCTTCGTCTGTGGGATTAGAGTCCAAGCGCTGCTCCTCCCCTGTCACAACTCCTCTCGAAACGTGAGAGCGCACCAGAAACTTTGGATTCAAATGCACTTTTAGGAGATAAAGTGAGGAGTGACAGCAATGTTTGTGTCACAGTTTAAAGCTCACTGTGTGCAAAACATGATCAAGCAGGAGATTTTTTGCAAGGCTCTTCTGCTGTTTTAGCCCAGGCTAAACATTCCTGCTCTACTCTCTCTGTTGCTGCTCAGCAGAGAGCGGGCACAGAGGTGTTGGAATCAATTGGTCTTTCAGGCAGGAAAAGAAGAGACAGCAATGTGTGCTGCAGAGTTGCAAAGCACACTGTGCGCTGAAGATGATCAGTGGGAACTTTCTGGACTGTCTCTTCTGCTGTTTCAGCAGAGTCCAAACGTAAGTGCTATATTCTGCTACTGCTCACAAAGAGCAAGCACAGGAGATGTATTATTCAATTGGACTTTCGGGTAGGAAAGTGAGAGGTGACAGCAATATGTGTTTCAGAGTTGCGAATCTCAATGTGTGCTGAAGATGCCCAGCAGTAGTTTCCATGCTGGCCCTTCGGCTGTGAAATTAGAATCCAAGCGCTCGTCCTCCCCTGTCACAACTGCTCTCGAAGCGAGAGAGAGCACCAGAAACATTGGCTTGAAATGCACTTTTAGGAGATAAAGTGAGGAGTGACAGCAATGTGTGTTTCAGAGTTGCAAAGCTCACTGTGCGCTGAAGATGATCTGCAATGACTTTCCCTCCCCTGCCCTTCGGAACTGGGAGCGGATTCCAAGCGCTCGTGCTCACCTGCCTCTGCTGCACTGGAAACGAGAGTGGAGACCAGAAACGCTGGATTCAAATGCACTTTTAGGAGATAAAGTGAGGAGTGACAGCAATGTTTGTGTCACAGTTTAAAGCTCACTGTGTGCAAAACATGATCAAGCAGGAGATTTTTTTCAAGGCTCTTCTGCTGTTTTAGGCAGGTCTAAAAATTCCTGCTCTACTCTCTCTGTTGCTGCTCAGCAGAGAGCGGGCACAGAGATGGTGGATTCAGCTGGTCTTTCAGGCAAAAAGGGAGGAGTGACAGCAATGTGTGTTGCAGAGTTGCAAAGCTCGCTGTGCGCTGAAGATGATCAGTGGGAACTTTCTGGAGTGTCTCTTCTGCTCTTTTAGCATTGGCTAAAGGTTCCTGCTCTACTCTGCTTCTGCCCAGCAGAGAAAGGGCACAGAGATTTTGGATTCAATTGGACTTTGAGGTAGGAAAGTGCGGAGCGAGAGCAATATATGTGTCACAGTTGCAAAGCTGACTGCGTGCTGAAGATGCCCTGCCGGAGCTTTCACTCCGGGCTCTTCGGCTGTGGGAGCAGAGGCCAAGAGATCGTGTTCACCTGTCACTGCTGCTGTTCAAACGAGAGAGGGCGGGAGAGACCATGGTTTCAAACGGATTATTAGGAGATGAAGTGAGGAGTGACAGCAATGTGTGTTTCAGAGTTGCAAAGCTCACTGTGCGCTGAAGATGATCTGCAAGGACTTTCCCTCCCTGCCCTTCGGAACTGGGAGCGGATTCCAAGCGCTCGTGCTCACCTTCCTCTGCTGCTCTTGAAACGAGAGTGGAGACCAGAAACGCTGGATTCAAATGCACTTTTAGGAGCTACAATGAGGAGTGACAACAGTGTGTGTGTCACAGTTGTAAAGCTCAGTGTGTTGAAGAAGCACAAGAGCAGCCTTCAGGCCTGTCTCTTCCACTGCCTTACAGATTGCAGACATTCCTGCTCACTCTGCTGCTCAGCAGAGTGCTGGCAACGGAGTTCTTGGATTGAAATGGTCTTTTAGGAGAAAGAGTGAAGAGTGACAGCAATGTTTATGTCACAGTTTAAAGCTCACTGTGTGCTAAACATGATCAGGAGGAGCTTTTTTGCAAGGCTCTTCTGCTGTTTTAGCCCAGTCTAAACATTCCTTCTCTCTGTTGCTGCTCAGCAGAGAGTGGGCACAGAGATGTTGGAATCAATTGGTCTTCCAGGCAGGAAAAGGAGGAGTTACAGCAATGTGTGTTGCAGAATTGCAAAGCTCACTGTGTGCTGAAGATGCCCTGCAGGAGTTTCAATGCTGGCCCTTCGTCTGTGGGATTAGAGTCCAAGCGCTGCTCCTCCCCTGTCACAACTCCTCTCGAAACGTGAGAGCGCACCAGAAACTTTGGATTCAAATGCACTTTTAGGAGATAAAGTGAGGAGTGACAGCAATGTTTGTGTCACAGTTTAAAGCTCACTGTGTGCAAAACATGATCAAGCAGGAGATTTTTTGCAAGGCTCTTCTGCTGTTTTAGCCCAGGCTAAACATTCCTGCTCTACTCTCTCTGTTGCTGCTCAGCAGAGAGCGGGCACAGAGGTGTTGGAATCAATTGGTCTTTCAGGCAGGAAAAGAAGTGACAGCAATGTGTGTTGCAGAGTTGCAAAGCTCACTGTGTGCTGAAGATGATCAGTGGGAACTTTCTGGACTGTCTCTTCTGCTGTTTCAGCAGAGTCCAAACGTAAGTGCTATATTCTGCTACTGCTCACAAAGAGCAAGCACAGGAGATGTATTATTCAATTGGACTTTCAGGTAGGATAGTGAGAGGTGACAGCAATATGTGTTTCAGAGTTGTGAATCTCAATGTGTGCTGAAGATACCCAGCAGTAGTTTCCATGCTGGCCCTTCGGCTGTGAAATTAGAATCCAAGCGCTCGTCCTCCCCTGTCACAACTGCTCTCGAAGCGAGAGAGCGCACCAGAAACGTTGGCTTGAAATGCACTTTTAGGAGATAAAGTGAGGAGTGACAGCAATGTGTGTTTCAGAGTTGCAAAGCTCACTGTGCGCTGAAGATGATCTGCAAGGACTTTCCCTCCCTGCCCTTCGGAACTGGGAGCGGATTCCAAGCGCTCGTGCTCACCTTCCTCTGCTGCTCTGGAAACGAGAGTGGAGACCAGAAACGCTGGATTCAAATGCACTTTTAGGAGCTACAATGAGGAGTGACAACAGTGTGTGTGTCAAAGTTGTAAAGCTCAGTGTGTTGAAGAAGCACAAGAGCAGCCTTCAGGCCTGTCTCTTCCACTGCCTTACAGATTGCAGACATCCCTGCTCACTCTGCTGCTCAGCAGAGTGCTGGCAACGGACTTCTTGGATTGAAATGGTCTTTTAGGAGAAAGAGTGAAGAGTGACAGCAATGTTTGTGTCACAGTTTAAAGCTCACTGTGTGCTAAACATGATCAGGAGGAGCTTTTTTGCAAGGCTCTTCTGCTGTTTTAGCCCAGTCTAAACATTCCTGCTCTACTCTCTCTGTTGCTGCTCAGCAGAGAGTGGGCACAGAGATGTTGGAATCAATTGGTCTTTCAGGCAAGAAAAGGAGGAGTGACAGCAATGTGTGTTGCAGAATTGCAAAGCTCACTGTGTGCTGAAGATGCTCTGCAGGAGTTTCCCTGCTGGCCCTTCGTCTGTGGGATTAGAGTCCAAGCGCTGCTCCTCCCCTGTCACAACTCCTCTCGAAACGAGAGAGCGCGCCAGAAACTTTGGATTCAAATGCACTTTTAGGAGATAAAGTGAGGAGTGACAGCAATGTTTGTGTCACAGTTTAAAGCTCACTGTGTGCAAAACATGATCAAGCAGGAGATTTTTTTCAAGGCTCTTCTGCTGTTTTAGGCAGGTCTAAAAATTCCTGCTCTACTCTCTCTGTTGCTGCTCAGCAGAGAGCGGGCACAGAGGTGTTGGAATCAATTGGTCTTTCAGGCAAAAAGGGAGGAGTGACAGCAATGTGTGTTGCAGAGTTGCAAAGCTCGCTGTGCGCTGAAGATGATCAGTGGGAACTTTCTGGACTGTCTCTTCTGCTCTTTTAGCATTGGCTAAAGGTTCCTGCTCTACTCTCTCTGCTTCTGCCCAGCAGAGAAAGGGCACAGAGATTTTGGATTCAATTGGACTTTGAGGTAGGAAAGTGCGGAGCGAGAGCAATATATGTGTCACAGTTGCAAAGCTGACTGCGTGCTGAAGATGCCCTGCCGGAGCTTTCACTCCGGGCTCTTCGGCTGTGGGAACAGAGGCCAAGAGATCGTGTTCACCTGTCACTGCTGCTGTTCAAACGAGAGAGGGCGGGAGAGACCATGGATTCAAACGGATTATTAGGAGATGAAGTGAGGAGTGACAGCAATGTGTGTTTCAGAGTTGCAAAGCTCACTGTGCGCTGAAGATGATCTGCAAGGACTTTCCCTCCCTGCCCTTCGGAACTGGGAGCGGATTCCAAGCGCTCGTGCTCACCTGCCTCTGCTGCACTGCAAACGAGGGTGGAGACCAGAAACGCTGGATTCAAATGCACTTTTAGGAGCTACAATGAGGAGTGACAACAGTGTGTGTGTCACAGTTGTAAAGCTCAGTGTGTTGAAGAAGCACAAGAGCAGCCTTCAGGCCTGTCTCTTCCACTGCCTTACAGATTGCAGACATTCCTGCTCACTCTGCTGCTCAGCAGAGTGCTGGCAACGGAGTTCTTGGATTGAAATGGTCTTTTAGGAGAAAGAGTGAAGAGTGACAGCAATGTTTGTGTCACAGTTTAAAGCTCACTGTGTGCTAAACATGATCAGGAGGAGCTTTTTTGCAAGGCTCTTCTGCTGTTTTAGCCCAGTCTAAACATTCCTTCTCTCTGTTGCTGCTCAGCAGAGAGTGGGCACAGAGATGTTGGAATCCATTGGTCTTCCAGGCAGGAAAAGGAGGAGTTACAGCAATGTGTGTTGCAGAATTGCAAAGCTCACTGTGTGCTGAAGATGCCCTGCAGGAGTTTCCCTGCTGGCCCTTCGTCTGTGGGATTAGAGTCCAAGCGCTGCTCCTCCCCTGTCACAACTCCTCTCGAAACGAGAGAGCGCACCAGAAACTTTGGATTCAAATGCACTTTTAGGAGATAAAGTGAGGAGTGACAGCAATGTTTGTGTCACAGTTTAAAGCTCACTGTGTGCAAAACATGATCAAGCAGGAGATTTTTTTCAAGGCTCTTCTGCTGTTTTAGGCAGGTCTAAAAATTCCTGCTCTACTCTCTCTGTTGCTGCTCAGCAGAGAGCGGGCACAGAGATGGTCGATTCAGCTGGTCTTTCAGGCAAAAAGGGAGGAGTGACAGCAATGTGCGTTGCAGAGTTGCAAAGCTCGCTGTGCGCTGAAGATGATCAGTGGGAACTTTCTGGACTGTCTCTTCTGCTCTTTTAGCATTGGCTAAAGGTTCCTGCTCTACTCTGCTTCTGCCCAGCAGAGAAAGGGCACAGAGATTTTGGATTCAATTGGACTTTGAGGTAGGAAAGTGCGGAGCGAGAGCAATATATGTGTCACAGTTGCAAAGCTGACTGCGTGCTGAAGATGCCCTGCCGGAGCTTTCACTCCGGGCTCTTCGGCTGTGGGAGCAGAGGCCAAGAGATCGTGTTCACCTGTCACTGCTGCTGTTCAAACGAGAGAGGGCGGGAGAGACCATGGATTCAAACGGATTATTAGGAGATGAAGTGAGGAGTGACAGCAATGTGTGTTTCAGAGTTGCAAAGCTCACTGTGCGCTGAAGATGATCTGCAAGGACTTTCCCTCCCTGCCCTTCGGAACTGGGAGAGGATTCCAAGCGCTCGTGTTCACCTTCCTCTGCTGCTCTTGAAACGAGAGTGGAGACCAGAAATGCTGGATTCAAATGCACTTTTAGGAGCTACAATGAGGAGTGACAACAGTGTGTGTGTCACAGTTGTAAAGCTCAGTGTGTTGAAGAAGCACAAGAGCAGCCTTCAGGCCTGTCTCTTCCACTGCCTTACAGATTGCAGACATTCCTGCTCACTCTGCTGCTCAGCAGAGTGCTGGCAACGGAGTTCTTGGATTGAAATGGTCTTTTAGGAGAAAGAGTGAAGAGTGACAGCAATGTTTGTGTCACAGTTTAAAGCTCACTGTGTGCTAAACATGATCAGGAGGAGCTTTTTTGCAAGGCTCTTCTGCTGTTTTAGCCCAGTCTAAACATTCCTTCTCTCTGCTGCTGCTCAGCAGAGAGTGGGCACAGAGATGTTGGAATCAATTGGTCTTCCATGCAGGAAAAGGAGGAGTTACAGCAATGTGTGTTGCAGAATTGCAAAGCTCACTGTGTGCTGAAGATGCCCTGCAGGAGTTTCCCTGCTGGCCCTTCGTCTGTGGGATTAGAGTCCAAGCGCTGCTCCTCCCCTGTCACAACTCCTCTCGAAACGAGAGAGCGCACCAGAAACTTTGGATTCAAATGCACTTTTAGGAGATAAAGTGAGGAGTGACAGCAATGTTTGTGTCACAGTTTAAAGCTCACTGTGTGCAAAACATGATCAAGCAGGAGATTTTTTGCAAGGCTCTTCTGCTGTTTTAGGCAGGTCTAAACATTCCTGCTCTACTCTCTCTGTTGCTGCTCAGCAGAGAGCGGGCACAGAGGTGTTGGAATCAATTGGTCTTTCAGGCAGGAAAAGAAGTGACAGCAATGTGTGTTGCAGAGTTGCAAAGCTCACTGTGTGCTGAAGATGATCAGTGGGAACTTTCTGGACTGTCTCTTCTGCTGTTTCAGCAGAGTCCAAACGTAAGTGCTATATTCTGCTACTGCTCACAAAGAGCAAGCACAGGAGATGTATTATTCAATTGGACTTTCGGGTAGGAAAGTGAGAGGTGACAGCAATATGTGTTTCAGAGTTGCGAATCTCAATGTGTGCTGAAGATGCCCAGCAGTAGTTTCCATGCTGGCCCTTCGGCTGTGAAATTAGAATCCAAGCGCTCGTCCTCCCCTGTCACAACTGCTCTCGAAGCGAGAGAGCGCACCAGAAACGTTGGCTTGAAATGCACTTTTAGGAGATAAAGTGAGGAGTGACAGCAATGTGTGTTTCAGAGTTGCAAAGCTCACTGTGCGCTGAAGATGATCTGCAAGGACTTTCCCTCCCCTGCCCTTCGGAACTGGGAGCGGATTCCAAGCGCTCGTGCTCACCTTCCTCTGCTGCTCTTGAAACGAGAGTGGAGACCAGAAACGCTGGATTCAAATGCACTTTTAGGAGCTACAATGAGGAGTGACAACAGTGTGTGTGTCAAAGTTGTAAAGCTCAGTGTGTTGAAGAAGCACAAGAGCAGCCTTCAGGCCTGTCTCTTCCACTGCCTTACAGATTGCAGACATCCCTGCTCACTCTGCTGCTCAGCAGAGTGCTGGCAACGGAGTTCTTGGATTGAAATGGTCTTTTAGGAGAAAGAGTGAAGAGTGACAGCAATGTTTGTGTCACAGTTTAAAGCTCACTGTGTGCTAAACATGATCAGGAGGAGCTTTTTTGCAAGGCTCTTCTGCTGTTTTAGCCCAGTCTAAACATTCCTGCTCTACTCTCTCTGTTGCTGCTCAGCAGAGAGTGGGCACAGAGATGTTGGAATCAATTGGTCTTTCAGGCAAGAAAAGGAGGAGTGACAGCAATGTGTGTTGCAGAATTGCAAAGCTCACTGTGTGCTGAAGATGCTCTGCAGGAGTTTCCCTGCTGGCCCTTCGTCTGTGGGATTAGAGTCCAAGCGCTGCTCCTCCCCTGTCACAACTCCTCTCGAAACGAGAGAGCGCGCAGGAAACTTTGGATTCAAATGCACTTTTAGGAGATAAAGTGAGGAGTGACAGCAATGTTTGTGTCACAGTTTAAAGCTCACTGTGTGCAAAACATGATCAAGCAGGAGATTTTTTTCAAGGCTCTTCTGCTGTTTTAGGCAGGTCTAAAAATTCCTGCTCTACTCTCTCTGTTGCTGCTCAGCAGAGAGCGGGCACAGAGATGGTGGATTCAGCTGGTCTTTCAGGCAAAAAGGGAGGAGTGACAGCAATGTGCGTTGCAGAGTTGCAAAGCTCGCTGTGCGCTGAAGATGATCAGTGGGAACTTTCTGGACTGTCTCTTCTGCTCTTTTAGCATTGGCTAAAGGTTCCTGCTCTACTCTGCTTCTGCCCAGCAGAGAAAGGGCACAGAGATTTTGGATTCAATTGGACTTTGAGGTAGGAAAGTGCGGAGCGAGAGCAATATATGTGTCACAGTTGCAAAGCTGACTGCGTGCTGAAGATGCCCTGCCGGAGCTTTCACTCCGGGCTCTTCGGCTGTGGGAGCAGAGGCCAAGAGATCGTGTTCACCTGTCACTGCTGCTGTTCAAACGAGAGAGGGCGGGAGAGACCATGGATTCAAACGGATTATTAGGAGATGAAGTGAGGAGTGACAGCAATGTGTGTTTCAGAGTTGCAAAGCTCACTGTGCGCTGAAGATGATCTGCAAGGACTTTCCCTCCCTGCCCTTCGGAACTGGGAGCGGATTCCAAGCGCTCGTGCTCACCTTCCTCTGCTGCTCTTGAAACGAGAGTGGAGACCAGAAACGCTGGATTCAAATGCACTTTTAGGAGCTACAATGAGGAGTGACAACAGTGTGTGTGTCACAGTTGTAAAGCTCAGTGTGTTGAAGAAGCACAAGAGCAGCCTTCAGGCCTGTCTCTTCCACTGCCTTACAGATTGCAGACATTCCTGCTCACTCTGCTGCTCAGCAGAGTGCTGGCAACGGAGTTCTTGGATTGAAATGGTCTTTTAGGAGAAAGAGTGAAGAGTGACAGCAATGTTTGTGTCACAGTTTAAAGCTCACTGTGTGCTAAACATGATCAGGAGGAGCTTTTTTGCAAGGCTCTTCTGCTGTTTTAGCCCAGTCTAAACATTCCTTCTCTCTGTTGCTGCTCAGCAGAGAGTGGGCACAGAGATGTTGGAATCAATAGGTCTTCCAGGCAGGAAAAGGAGGAGTTACAGCAATGTGTTTTGCAGAGTTGCAAAGCTCACTGTGTGCTGAAGATGCCCTGCAGGAGTTTCCCTGCTGGCCCTTCGTCTGTGGGATTAGAGTCCAAGCGCTGCTACTCCCCTGTCACAACTCCTCTCCAAACGAGAGAGCGTACCAGAAACTTTGGATTCAAATGAACTTTTAGGAGATAAAGTGAGGAGTGACAGCAATGTTTGTGTCACAGTTTAAAGCTCACTGTGTGCAAAACATGATCAAGCAGGAGATTTTTTGCAAGGCTCTTCTGCTGTTTTAGCCCAGGCTAAACATTCCTGCTCAACTCTCTGTTGCTACTCAGCAGAGAGTGGGCACAGAGATGTTGGAATCAATTGGTCTTTCAGGCAGGAAAAGAAGTGACAGCAATGTGTGTTGCAGAGTTGCAAAGCTCGCTGTTCGCTGAAGATGATCAGTGGGAATTTTCTGGACTGTCTCTTCTGCTGTTTCTTCAGAGTCCAAACGTAAGTGCTATATTCTGCTACTGCTCACAAAGAGCAAGCACAGGAGATGTAGGATTCAATTGGACTTTCAGGTAGGAAAGTGAGAGGTGACAGCAATGTGTGTTTCAGAGTTGCAAAGCTCACTGGGTGCTGAAGATGCCCAGCAGGATTTTCCATGCTGGCAATTCGTCTGTGAAATTAGAGTCCAAACGCTCGTCCTCCCCTGTGACATCTGCTCTCGAAACGAGAGAGCGCACCAGAAACTTTGGATTCAAATGCACTTTTAGGAGATAAAGTGAGGAGTGACAGCAATGTTTGTGTCACAGTTTAAAGCTCGCTGAGTGCAAAACATGATCAAGCAGGAGATTTTTTGCAAGGCTCTTCTGCTGTTTTAGCCCAGGCTAAACATTCCTGCTCTACTCTCTCTGTTGCTGCTCAGCAGAGAGCGGGCACAGAGGTGTTGGAATCAATTGGTCTTTCCGGCAGGAAAAGAAGAGACAGCAATGTGTGTTGCAGAGTTGCAAAGCTCACTGTGTGCTGAAGATGATCAGTGGGAACTTTCTGGACTGTCTCTTCTGCTGTTTCAGCAGAGTCCAAACGTAAGTGCTATATTCTGCTACTGCTCACAAAGAGCAAGCACAGGAGATGTATTATTCAATTGGACTTTCAGGTAGGAAAGTGAGAGGTGACAGCAATATGTGTTTCAGAGATGTGAATCTCAATGTGTGCTGAAGATGCCCAGCAGTAGTTTCCATGCTGGCCCTTCGGCTGTGAAATTAGAATGCAAGCGCTCGTCCTCCCCTGTCACAACTGCTCTCGAAGCGAGAGAGCGCACCAGAAACGTTGGCTTGAAATGCACTTTTAGGAGATAAAGTGAGGAGTGACAGCAATGTGTGTTTCAGAGTTGCAAAGCTCACTGTGCGCTGAAGATGATCTGCAAGGACTTTCCCTCCCCTGCCCTTCGGAACTGGGAGCGGATTCCAAGCGCTCGTGCTCACCTGCCTCTGGTGCACTGGAAACGAGAGTGGAGACCAGAAACGCTGGATTCAAATGCACTTTTAGGAGCTACAATGAGGAGTGACAACAGTGTGTGTGTCAAAGTTGTAAAGCTCAGTGTGTTGAAGAAGCACAAGAGCAGCCTTCAGGCCTGTCTCTTCCACTGCCTTACAGATTGCAGACATCCCTGCTCACTCTGCTGCTCAGCAGAGTGCTGGCAACGGAGTTCTGGGATTGAAATGGTCTTTTAGGAGAAAGAGTGAAGAGTGACAGCAATGTTTGTGTCACAGTTTAAAGCTCACTGTGTGCTAAACATGATCAGGAGGAGCTTTTTTGCAAGGCTCTTCTGCTGTTTTAGCCCAGTCTAAACATTCCTGCTCTACTCTCTCTGTTGCTGCTCAGCAGAGAGTGGGCACAGAGATGTTGGAATCAATTGGTCTTTCAGGCAAGAAAAGGAGGAGTGACAGCAATGTGTGTTGCAGAATTGCAAAGCTCACTGTGTGCTGAAGATGCCCTGCAGGAGTTTCCCTGCTGGCCCTTCGTCTGTGGGATTAGAGTCCAAGCGCTGCTCCTCCCCTGTCACAACTCCTCTCGAAACGAGAGAGCGCACCAGAAACTTTGGATTCAAATGCACTTTTAGGAGATAAAGTGAGGAGTGACAGCAATGTTTGTGTCACAGTTTAAAGCTCACTGTGTGCAAAACATGATCAAGCAGGAGATTTTTTTCAAGGCTCTTCTGCTGTTTTAGGCAGGTCTAAAAATTCCTGCTCTACTCTCTCTGTTGCTGCTCAGCAGAGAGCGGGCACAGAGATGGTGGATTCAGCTGGTCTCTCAGGCAAAAAGGGAGGAGTGACAGCAATGTGTGTTGCAGAGTTGCAAAGCTCGCTGTGCGCTGAAGATGATCAGTGGGAACTTTCTGGACTGTCTCTACTGCTCTTTTAGCATTGGCTAAAGGTTCCTGCTCTACTCTGCTTCTGCCCAGCAGAGAAAGGGCACAGAGATTTTGGATTCAATTGGACTTTGAGGTAGGAAAGTGCGGAGCGAGAGCAATATATGTGTCACAGTTGCAAAGCTGACTGCGTGCTGAAGATGCCCTGCCGGAGCTTTCACTCCGGGCTCTTCGGCTGTGGGAGCAGAGGCCAAGAGATCGTGTTCACCTGTCACTGCTGCTGTTCAAACGAGAGAGGGCGGGAGAGACCATGGATTCAAACGGATTATTAGGAGATGAAGTGAGGAGTGACAGCAATGTGTGTTTCAGAGTTGCAAAGCTCACTGTGCGCTGAAGATGATCTGCAAGGACTTTCCCTCCCTGCCCTTCGGAACTGGGAGCGGATTCCAAGCGCTCGTGCTCACCTGCCTCTGCTGCTCTTGAAACGAGAGTGGAGACCAGAAACGCTGGATTCAAATGCACTTTTAGGAGCTACAATGAGGAGTGACAACAGTGTGTGTGTCACAGTTGTAAAGCTCAGTGTGTTGAAGAAGCACAAGAGCAGCCTTCAGGCCTGTCTCTTCCACTGCCTTACAGATTGCAGACATTCCTGCTCACTCTGCTGCTCAGCAGAGTGCTGGCAACGGAGTTCTTGGATTGAAATGGTCTTTTAGGAGAAAGAGTGAAGAGTGACAGCAATGTTTGTGTCACAGTTTAAAGCTCACTGTGTGCTAAACATGATCAGGAGGAGCTTTTTTGCAAGGCTCTTCTGCTGTTTTAGCCCAGTCTAAACATTCCTTCTCTCTGTTGCTGCTCAGCAGAGAGTGGGCACAGAGATGTTGGAATCCATTGGTCTTCCAGGCAGGAAAAGGAGGACTTACAGCAATGTGTGTTGCAGAATTGCAAAGCTCACTGTGTGCTGAAGATGCCCTGCAGGAGTTTCCCTGCTGGCCCTTCGTCTGTGGGATTAGAGTCCAAGCGCTGCTCCTCCCCTGTCACAACTCCTCTCGAAACGTGAGAGCGCACCAGAAACTTTGGATTCAAATGCACTTTTAGGAGATAAAGTGAGGAGTTACGGCAATGTTTGTGTCACAGTTTAAAGCTCACTGTGTGCAAAACATGATCAAGCAGGAGATTTTTTGCAAGGCTCTTCTGCTGTTTTAGCCCAGGCTAAACATTCCTGCTCTACTCTCTCTGTTGCTGCTCAGCAGAGAGCGGGCACAGAGGTGTTGGAATCAATTGGTCTTTCAGGCAGGAAAAGAAGTGACAGCAATGTGTGTTGCAGAGTTGCAAAGCTCACTGTGTGCTGAAGATGATCAGTGGGAACTTTCTGGACTGTCTCTTCTGCTGTTTCAGCAGAGTCCAAACGTAAGTGCTATATTCTGCTACTGCTCACAAAGAGCAAGCACAGGAGATGTATTATTCAATTGGACTTTCAGGTAGGAAAGTGAGAGGTGACAGCAATATGTGTTTCAGAGTTGCGAATCTCAATGTGTGCTGAAGATGCCCAGCAGTAGTTTCCATGCTGGCCCTTCGGCTGTGAAATTAGAATGCAAGCGCTCGTCCTCCCCTGTCACAACTGCTCTCGAAGCGAGAGAGCGCACCAGAAACGTTGGCTTGAAATGCACTTTTAGGAGATAAAGTGAGGAGTGACAGCAATGTGTGTTTCAGAGTTGCAAAGCTCACTGTGCGCTGAAGATGATCTGCAAGGACTTTCCCTCCCCTGCCCTTCGGAACTGGGAGCGGATTCCAAGCGCTCGTGCTCGCCTTCCTCTGCTGCTCTTGAAACGAGAGTGGAGACCAGAAACGCTGGATTCAAATGCACTTTTAGGAGCTACAATGAGGAGTGACAACAGTGTGTGTGTCAAAGTTGTAAAGCTCAGTGTGTTGAAGAAGCACAAGAGCAGCCTTCAGGCCTGTCTCTTCCACTGCCTTACAGATTGCAGACATCCCTGCTCACTCTGCTGCTCAGCAGAGTGCTGGCAACGGAGTTCTTGGATTGAAATGGTCTTTTAGGAGAAAGAGTGAAGAGTGACAGCAATGTTTGTGTCACAGTTTAAAGCTCACTGTGTGCTAAACATGATCAGGAGGAGCCTTTTTGCAAGGCTCTTCTGCTGTTTTAGGCAGGTCTAAAAATTCCTGCTCTACTCTCTCTGTTGCTGCTCAGCAGAGAGCGGGCACAGAGATGGTGGATTCAGCTGGGCTTTCATGCAAAAAGGGAGGAGTGACAGCAATGTGCGTTGCAGAGTTGCAAAGCTCGCTGTGCGCTGAAGATGATCAGTGGGAACTTTCTGGACTGTCTCTTCTGCTCTTTTAGCATTGGCTAAAGGTTCCTGCTCTACTCTGCTTCTGCCCAGCAGAGAAAGGGCACAGAGATTTTGGATTCAATTGGACTTTGAGGTAGGAAAGTGCGGAGCGAGAGCAATATATGTGTCACAGTTGCAAAGCTGACTGCGTGCTGAAGATGCCCTGCCGGAGCTTTCACTCCGGGCTCTTCGGCTGTGGGAGCAGAGGCCAAGAGATCGTGTTCACCTGTCACTGCTGCTGTTCAAACGAGAGAGGGCGGGAGAGACCATGGATTCAAACGGATTATTAGGAGATGAAGTGAGGAGTGACAGCAATGTGTGTTTCAGAGTTGCAAAGCTCACTGTGCGCTGAAGATGATCTGCAAGGACTTTCCCTCCCTGCCCTTCGGAACTGGGAGAGGATTCCAAGCGCTCGTGTTCACCTTCCTCTGCTGCTCTTGAAACGAGAGTGGAGACCAGAAACGCTGGATTCAAATGCACTTTTAGGAGCTACAATGAGGAGTGACAACAGTGTGTGTGTCACAGTTGTAAAGCTCAGTGTGTTGAAGAAGCACAAGAGCAGCCTTCAGGCCTGTCTCTTCCACTGCCTTACAGATTGCAGACATTCCTGCTCACTCTGCTGCTCAGCAGAGTGCTGGCAACGGAGTTCTTGGATTGAAATGGTCTTTTAGGAGAAAGAGTGAAGAGTGACAGCAATGTTTGTGTCACAGTTTAAAGCTCACTGTGTGCTAAACATGATCAGGAGGAGCTTTTTTGCAAGGCTCTTCTGCTGTTTTAGCCCAGTCTAAACATTCCTTCTCTCTGTTGCTGCTCAGCAGAGAGTGGGCACAGAGATGTTGGAATCAATTGGTCTTCCAGGCAGGAAAAGGAGGAGTTACAGCAATGTGTGTTGCAGAATTGCAAAGCTCACTGTGTGCTGAAGATGCCCTGCAGGAGTTTCCCTGCTGGCCCTTCGTCTGTGGGATTAGAGTCCAAGCGCTGCTCCTCCCCTGTCACAACTCCTCTCGAAACGTGAGAGCGCACCAGAAACTTTGGATTCAAATGCACTTTTAGGAGATAAAGTGAGGAGTGACAGCAATGTTTGTGTCACAGTTTAAAGCTCACTGTGTGCAAAACATGATCAAGCAGGAGATTTTTTGCAAGGCTCTTCTGCTGTTTTAGCCCAGGCTAAACATTCCTGCTCTACTCTCTCTGTTGCTGCTCAGCAGAGAGCGGGCACAGAGGTGTTGGAATCAATTGGTCTTTCAGGCAGGAAAAGAAGTGACAGCAATGTGTGTTGCAGAGTTGCAAAGCTCGCTGTGCGCTGAAGATGATCAGTGGGAACTTTCTGGACTGTCTCTTCTGCTGTTTCAGCAGAGTCCAAACGTAAGTGCTATATTCTGCTACTGCTCACAAAGAGCAAGCACAGGAGATGTAGGATTCAATTGGACTTTCAGGTAGGAAAGTGAGAGGTGACAGCAATATGTGTTTCAGAGTTGAGAATCTCAATGTGTGCTGAAGATGCCCAGCAGTAGTTTCCATGCTGGCCCTTCGGCTGTGAAATTAGAATCCAAGCGCTCGTCCTCCCCTGTCACAACTGCTCTCGAAGCGAGAGAGAGCACCAGAAACGTTGGCTTGAAATGCACTTTTAGGAGATAAAGTGAGGAGTGACAGCAATGTGTGTTTCAGAGTTGCAAAGCTCACTGTGCGCTGAAGATGATCTGCAAGGACTTTCCCTCCCCTGCCCTTCGGAACTGGGAGCGGATTCCAAGCGCTCGTGCTCACCTGCCTCTGCTGCACTGGAAACGAGAGTGGAGACCAGAAACGCTGGATTCAAATGCACTTTTAGGAGATAAAGTGAGGAGTGACAGCAATGTTTGTGTCACAGTTTAAAGCTCACTGTGTGCAAAACATGATCAAGCAGGAGATTTTTTTCAAGGCTCTTCTGCTGTTTTAGGCAGGTCTAAAAATTCCTGCTCTACTCTCTCTGTTGCTGCTCAGCAGAGAGCGGGCACAGAGATGGTGGATTCAGCTGGTCTTTCAGGCAAAAAGGGAGGAGTGACAGCAATGTGCGTTGCAGAGTTGCAAAGCTCGCTGTGCGCTGAAGATGATCAGTGGGAACTTTCTGGACTGTCTCTTCTGCTCTTTTAGCATTGGCTAAAGGTTCCTGCTCTACTCTGCTTCTGCCCAGCAGAGAAAGGGCACAGAGATTTTGGATTCAATTGGACTTTGAGGTAGGAAAGTGCGGAGCGAGAGCAATATATGTGTCACAGTTGCAAAGCTGACTGCGTGCTGAAGATGCCCTGCCGGAGCTTTCACTCCGGGCTCTTCGGCTGTGGGAGCAGAGGCCAAGAGATCGTGTTCACCTGTCACTGCTGCTGTTCAAACGAGAGAGGGCGGGAGAGACCATGGATTCAAACGGATTATTAGGAGATGAAGTGAGGAGTGACAGCAATGTGTGTTTCAGAGTTGCAAAGCTCACTGTGCGCTGAAGATGATCTGCAAGGACTTTCCCTCCCTGCCCTTCGGAACTGGGAGAGGATTCCAAGCGCTCGTGTTCACCTTCCTCTGCTGCTCTTGAAACGAGAGTGGAGACCAGAAACGCTGGATTCAAATGCACTTTTAGGAGCTACAATGAGGAGTGACAACAGTGTGTGTGTCACAGTTGTAAAGCTCAGTGTGTTGAAGAAGCACAAGAGCAGCCTTCAGGCCTGTCTCTTCCACTGCCTTACAGATTGCAGACATTCCTGCTCACTCTGCTGCTCAGCAGAGTGCTGGCAACGGAGTTCTTGGATTGAAATGGTCTTTTAGGAGAAAGAGTGAAGAGTGACAGCAATGTTTGTGTCACAGTTTAAAGCTCACTGTGTGCTAAACATGATCAGGAGGAGCTTTTTTGCAAGGCTCTTCTGCTGTTTTAGCCCAGTCTAAACATTCCTGCTCTACTCTCTCTGTTGCTGCTCAGCAGAGAGTGGGCACAGAGATGTTGGAATCAATAGGTCTTCCAGGCAGGAAAAGGAGGAGTTACAGCAATGTGTGTTGCAGAATTGCAAAGCTCACTGTGTGCTGAAGATGCCCTGCAGGAGTTTCCCTGCTGGCCCTTCGTCTGTGGGATTAGAGTCCAAGCGCTGCTCCTCCCCTGTCACAACTCCTCTCCAAACGAGAGAGCGCACCAGAAACTTTGGATTCAAATGCACTTTTAGGAGATAAAGTGAGGAGTGACAGCAATGTTTGTGTCACAGTTTAAAGCTCACTGTGTGCAAAACATGATCAAGCAGGAGATTTTTTTCAAGGCTCTTCTGCTGTTTTAGGCAGGTCTAAAAATTCCTGCTCTACTCTCTCTGTTGCTGCTCAGCAGAGAGCGGGCACAGAGATGGTGGATTCAGCTGGTCTTTCAGGCAAAAAGGGAGGAGTGACAGCAATGTGTGTTGCAGAGTTGCAAAGCTCGCTGTGCGCTGAAGATGATCAGTGGGAACTTTCTGGACTGTCTCTTCTGCTCTTTTAGCATTGGCTAAAGGTTCCTGCTCTACTCTGCTTCTGCCCAGCAGAGAAAGGGCACAGAGTTTTGGATTCAATTGGACTTTGAGGTAGGAAAGTGCGGAGCGAGAGCAATATATGTGTCACAGTTGCAAAGCTGACTGCGTGCTGAAGATGCCCTGCCGGAGCTTTCACTCCGGGCTCTTCGGCTGTGGGAGCAGAGGCCAAGAGATCGTGTTCACCTGTCACTGCTGCTGTTCAAACGAGAGAGGGCGGGAGAGACCATGGATTCAAACGGATTATTAGGAGATGAAGTGAGGAGTGACAGCAATGTGTGTTTCAGAGTTGCAAAGCTCACTGTGCGCTGAAGATGATCTGCAAGGACTTTCCCTCCCTGCCCTTCGGAACTGGGAGCAGATTCCAAGCGCTCGTGCTCACCTGCGTCTGCTGCTCTTGAAACGAGAGTGGAGACCAGAAACGCTGGATTCAAATGCACTTTTAGGAGCTACAATGAGGAGTGACAACAGTGTGTGTGTCACAGTTGTAAAGCTCAGTGTGTTGAAGAAGCACAAGAGCAGCCTTCAGGCCTGTCTCTTCCACTGCCTTACAGATTGCAGACATTCCTGCTCACTCTGCTGCTCAGCAGAGTGCTGGCAACGGAGTTCTTGGATTGAAATGGTCTTTTAGGAGAAAGAGTGAAGAGTGACAGCAATGTTTGTGTCACAGTTTAAAGCTCACTGTGTGCTAAACATGATCAGGAGGAGCTTTTTTGCAAGGCTCTTCTGCTGTTTTAGCCCAGTCTAAACATTCCTGCTCTACTCTCTCTGTTGCTGCTCAGCAGAGAGTGGGCACAGAGATGTTGGAATCAATAGGTCTTCCAGGCAGGAAAAGGAGGAGTTACAGCAATGTGTGTTGCAGAATTGCAAAGCTCACTGTGTGCTGAAGATGCCCTGCAGGAGTTTCCCTGCTGGCCCTTCGTCTGTGGGATTAGAGTCCAAGCGCTGCTCCTCCCCTGTCACAACTCCTCTCGAAACGTGAGAGCGCACCAGAAACTTTGGATTCAAATGCACTTTTAGGAGATAAAGTGAGGAGTGACAGCAATGTTTGTGTCACAGTTTAAAGCTCACTGTGTGCAAAACATGATCAAGCAGGAGATTTTTTGCAAGGCTCTTCTGCTGTTTTAGCCCAGGCTAAACATTCCTGCTCTACTCTCTCTGTTGCTGCTCAGCAGAGAGCGGGCACAGAGGTGTTGGAATCAATTGGTCTTTCAGACAGGAAAAGAAGTGACAGCAATGTGTGTTGCAGAGTTGCAAAGCTCACTGTGCGCTGAAGATGATCATTGGGAACTTTCTGGACTGTCTCTTCTGCTGTTTCAGCAGAGTCCAAACGTAAGTGCTATATTCTGCTACTGCTCACAAAGAGCAAGCACAGGAGATGTATTATTCAATTGGACTTTCAGGTAGGAAAGTGAGAGGTGACAGCAATATGTGTTTCAGAGTTGCGAATCTCAATGTGTGTTGAAGATGCCCAGCAGTAGTTTCCATGCTGGCCCTTCGGCTGTGAAATTAGAATCCAAGCGCTCGTCCTCCCCTGTCACAACTGCTCTCGAAGCGAGAGAGCGCACCAGAAACGTTGGCTTGAAATGCACTTTTAGGGGATAAAGTGAGGAGTGACAGCAATGTGTGTTTCAGAGTTGTAAAGCTCACTGTGCGCTGAAGATGATCTGCAAGGACTTTCCCTCCCTGCCCTTCGGAACTGGGAGCGGATTCCAAGCGCTCGTGCTCACCTGCATCTGCTGCACTGGAAACGAGAGTGGAGACCAGAAACGCTGGATTCAAATGCACTTTTAGGAGCTACAATGAGGAGTGACAACAGTGTGTGTGTCACAGTTGTAAAGCTCAGTGTGTTGAAGAAGCACAAGGGCAGCCTTCAGGCCTGTCTCTTCCACTGCCTTGCAGATTGCAGACATCCCTGCTCACTCTGCTGCTCAGCAGAGTGCTGGCAACGGAGTTCTTGGATTGAAATGGTCTTTTAGGAGAAAGAGTGAAGAGTGACAGCAATGTTTGTGTCACAGTTTAAAGCTCACTGTGTGCTAAACATGATCAGGAGGAGCTTTTTTGCAAGGCTCTTCTGCTGTTTTAGCCCAGTCTAAACATTCCTTCTCCCTGTTGCTGCTCAGCAGAGAGTGGGCACAGAGATGTTGGAATCAATTGGTCTTTCAGGCAAGAAAAGGAGGAGTGACAGCAATGTGTGTTGCAGAATTGCAAAGCTCACTGTGTGCTGAAGATGCCCTGCAGGAGTTTCCCTGCTGGCCCTTCGTCTGTGGGATTAGAGTCCAAGCGCTGCTCCTCCCCTGTCACAACTCCTCTCGAAACGAGAGAGCGCACCAGAAACTTTGGATTCAAATGCACTTTTAGGAGATAAAGTGAGGAGTGACAGCAATGTTTGTGTCACAGTTTAAAGCTCACTGTGTGCAAAACATGATCAAGCAGGAGATTTTTTTCAAGGCTCTTCTGCTGTTTTAGGCAGGTCTAAAAATTCCTGCTCTACTCTCTCTGTTGCTGCTCAGCAGAGAGCGGGCACAGAGATGGTGGATTCAGCTGGTCTTTCAGGCAAAAAGGGAGGAGTGACAGCAATGTGCGTTGCAGTGTTGCAAAGCTCGCTGTGCGCTGAAGATGATCAGTGGGAACTTTCTGGACTGTCTCTTCTGCTCTTTTAGCATTGGCTAAAGGTTCCTGCTCTACTCTGCTTCTGCCCAGCAGAGAAAGGGCACAGAGATTTTGGATTCAATTGGACTTTGAGGTAGGAAAGTGCGGAGCGAGAGCAATATATGTGTCACAGTTGCAAAGCTGACTGCGTGCTGAAGATGCCCTGCCGGAGCTTTCACTCCGGGCTCTTCGGCTGTGGGAGCAGAGGCCAAGAGATCGTGTTCACCTGTCACTGCTGCTGTTCAAACGAGAGAGGGCGGGAGAGACCATGGATTCAAACGGATTATTAGGAGATGAAGTGAGGAGTGACAGCAATGTGTGTTTCAGAGTTGCAAAGCTCACTGTGCGCTGAAGATGATCTGCAAGGACTTTCCCTCCCCTGCCCTTCGGAACTGGGAGCGGATTCCAAGCGCTCGTGCTCACCTTCCTCTGCTGCTCTTGAAACGAGAGTGGAGACCAGAAACGCTGGATTCAAATGCACTTTTAGGAGCTACAATGAGGAGTGACAACAGTGTGTGTGTCACAGTTGTAAAGCTCAGTGTGTTGAAGAAGCACAAGAGCAGCCTTCAGGCCTGTCTCTTCCACTGCCTTACAGATTGCAGATATCCCTGCTCACTCTGCTGCTCAGCAGAGTGCTGGCAACGGAGGTCTTGGATTGAAATGGTCTTTTAGGAGAAAGAGTGAAGAGTGACAGCAATGTTTGTGTCACAGTTTAAAGCTCACTGTGTGCTAAACATGATCAGGAGGAGCCTTTTTGCAAGGCTCTTCTGCTGTTTTAGGCAGGTCTAAAAATTCCTGCTCTACTCTCTCTGTTGCTGCTCAGCAGAGAGCGGGCACAGAGATGGTGGATTCAGCTGGGCTTTCATGCAAAAAGGGAGGAGTGACAGCAATGTGCGTTGCAGAGTTGCAAAGCTCGCTGTGCGCTGAAGATGATCAGTGGGAACTTTCTGGACTGTCTCTTCTGCTCTTTTAGCATTGGCTAAAGGTTCCTGCTCTACTCTGCTTCTGCCCAGCAGAGAAAGGGCACAGAGATTTTGGATTCAATTGGACTTTGAGGTAGGAAAGTGCGGAGCGAGAGCAATATATGTGTCACAGTTGCAAAGCTGACTGCGTGCTGAAGATGCCCTGCCGGAGCTTTCACTCCGGGCTCTTCGGCTGTGGGAGCAGAGGCCAAGAGATCGTGTTCACCTGTCACTGCTGCTGTTCAAACGAGAGAGGGCGGGAGAGACCATGGATTCAAACGGATTATTAGGAGATGAAGTGAGGAGTGACAGCAATGTGTGTTTCAGAGTTGCAAAGCTCACTGTGCGCTGAAGATGATCTGCAAGGACTTTCCCTCCCTGCCCTTCGGAACTGGGAGAGGATTCCAAGCGCTCGTGTTCACCTTCCTCTGCTGCTCTTGAAACGAGAGTGGAGACCAGAAACGCTGGATTCAAATGCACTTTTAGGAGCTACAATGAGGAGTGACAACAGTGTGTGTGTCACAGTTGTAAAGCTCAGTGTGTTGAAGAAGCACAAGAGCAGCCTTCAGGCCTGTCTCTTCCACTGCCTTACAGATTGCAGACATTCCTGCTCACTCTGCTGCTCAGCAGAGTGCTGGCAACGGACTTCTTGGATTGAAATGGTCTTTTAGGAGAAAGAGTGAAGAGTGACAGCAATGTTTGTGTCACAGTTTAAAGCTCACTGTGTGCTAAACATGATCAGGAGGAGCTTTTTTGCAAGGCTCTTCTGCTGTTTTAGCCCAGTCTAAACATTCCTTCTCTCTGTTGCTGCTCAGCAGAGAGTGGGCACAGAGATGTTGGAATCAATAGGTCTTCCAGGCAGGAAAAGGAGGAGTTACAGCAATGTGTTTTGCAGAGTTGCAAAGCTCACTGTGTGCTGAAGATGCCCTGCAGGAGTTTCCCTGCTGGCCCTTCGTCTGTGGGATTAGAGTCCAAGCGCTGCTACTCCCCTGTCACAACTCCTCTCCAAACGAGAGAGCGTACCAGAAACTTTGGATTCAAATGAACTTTTAGGAGATAAAGTGAGGAGTGACAGCAATGTTTGTGTCACAGTTTAAAGCTCACTGTGTGCAAAACATGATCAAGCAGGAGATTTTTTGCAAGGCTCTTCTGCTGTTTTAGCCCAGGCTAAACATTCCTGCTCAACTCTCTGTTGCTACTCAGCAGAGAGTGGGCACAGAGATGTTGGAATCAATTGGTCTTTCAGGCAGGAAAAGAAGTGACAGCAATGTGTGTTGCAGAGTTGCAAAGCTCGCTGTTCGCTGAAGATGATCAGTGGGAATTTTCTGGACTGTCTCTTCTGCTGTTTCTTCAGAGTCCAAACGTAAGTGCTATATTCTGCTACTGCTCACAAAGAGCAAGCACAGGAGATGTAGGATTCAATTGGACTTTCAGGTAGGAAAGTGAGAGGTGACAGCAATGTGTGTTTCAGAGTTGCAAAGCTCACTGGGTGCTGAAGATGCCCAGCAGGATTTTCCATGCTGGCAATTCGTCTGTGAAATTAGAGTCCAAACGCTCGTCCTCCCCTGTGACATCTGCTCTCGAAACGAGAGAGCGCACCAGAAACTTTGGATTCAAATGCACTTTTAGGAGATAAAGTGAGGAGTGACAGCAATGTTTGTGTCACAGTTTAAAGCTCACTGAGTGCAAAACATGATCAAGCAGGAGATTTTTTGCAAGGCTCTTCTGCTGTTTTAGCCCAGGCTAAACATTCCTGCTCTACTCTCTCTGTTGCTGCTCAGCAGAGAGCGGGCACAGAGGTGTTGGAATCAATTGGTCTTTCCGGCAGGAAAAGAAGAGACAGCAATGTGTGTTGCAGAGTTGCAAAGCTCACTGTGTGCTGAAGATGATCAGTGGGAACTTTCTGGACTGTCTCTTCTGCTGTTTCAGCAGAGTCCAAACGTAAGTGCTATATTCTGCTACTGCTCACAAAGAGCAAGCACAGGAGATGTATTATTCAATTGGACTTTCAGGTAGGAAAGTGAGAGGTGACAGCAATATGTGTTTCAGAGTTGTGAATCTCAATGTGTGCTGAAGATGCCCAGCAGTAGTTTCCATGCTGGCCCTTCGGCTGTGAAATTAGAATCCAAGCGCTCGTCCTCCCCTGTCACAACTGCTCTCGAAGCGAGAGAGCGCACCAGAAACGTTGGCTTGAAATGCACTTTTAGGAGATAAAGTGAGGAGTGACAGCAATGTGTGTTTCAGAGTTGCAAAGCTCACTGTGCGCTGAAGATGATCTGCAAGGACTTTCCCTCCCCTGCCCTTCGGAACTGGGAGCGGATTCCAAGCGCTCGTGCTCACCTGCCTCTGCTGCACTGGAAACGAGAGTGGAGACCAGAAACCCTGGATTCAAATGCACTTTTAGGAGCTACAATGAGGAGTGACAACAGTGTGTGTGTCAAAGTTGTAAAGCTCAGTGTGTTGAAGAAGCACAAGAGCAGCCTTCAGGCCTGTCTCTTCCACTGCCTTACAGATTGCAGACATCCCTGCTCACTCTGCTGCTCAGCAGAGTGCTGGCAACGGAGTTCTGGGATTGAAATGGTCTTTTAGGAGAAAGAGTGAAGAGTGACAGCAATGTTTGTGTCACAGTTTAAAGCTCACTGTGTGCTAAACATGATCAGGAGGAGCTTTTTTGCAAGGCTCTTCTGCTGTTTTAGCCCAGTCTAAACATTCCTGCTCTACTCTCTCTGTTGCTGCTCAGCAGAGAGTGGGCACAGAGGTGTTGGAATCAATTGGTCTTTCAGGCAAGAAAAGGAGGAGTGACAGAAATGTGTGTTGCAGAATTGTAAAGCTCACTGTGTGCTGAAGATGCCCTGCAGGAGTTTCCCTGCTGGCCCTTCGTCTGTGGGATTAGAGTCCAAGCGCTGCTCCTCCCTTGTCACAACTCCTCTCCAAACGAGAGAGCGCACCAGAAACTTTGGATTCAAATGCACTTTTAGGAGATAAAGTGAGGAGTGACAGCAATGTTTGTGTCACAGTTTAAAGCTCACTGTGTGCAAAACATGATCAAGCAGGAGATTTTTTTCAAGGCTCTTCTGCTGTTTTAGGCAGGTCTAAAAATTCCTGCTCTACTCTCTCTGTTGCTGCTCAGCAGAGAGCGGGCACAGAGATGGTGGATTCAGCTGGTCTTTCAGGCAAAAAGGGAGGAGTGACAGCAATGTGTGTTGCAGAGTTGCAAAGCTCGCTGTGCGCTGAAGATGATCAGTGGGAACTTTCTGGACTGTCTCTTCTGCTCTTTTAGCATTGGCTAAAGGTTCCTGCTCTACTCTCTCTGCTTCTGCCCAGCAGAGAAAGGGCACAGAGATTTTGGATTCAATTGGACTTTGAGGTAGGAAAGTGCGGAGCGAGAGCAATATATGTGTCACAGTTGCAAAGCTGACTGCGTGCTGAAGATGCCCTGCCGGAGCTTTCACTCCGGGCTCTTCGGCTGTGGGAGCAGAGGCCAAG